>NC_070608.1:39667500-40267500 GCF_027172205.1 Podarcis raffonei
TTACAGCAATCCTTCAAGAAGAAATAGAAATAGTTTTTAATGATAGCATGATTTAAAACATAGAAGTACCTCACTTAGACTAATGTATTGGTCCTAACACCTTGAATATGGACATGTTGCAATGAGTTCTAGTTCTGAAAATAATAAGGATTATTGTATTTATTATGATAACCTTTTGAGTCAGTGAAATCTTCTGAAAGTTAAATGATAGTCATAGGAAATGAGAGAAAGAAAAAAAGATAATATGGCAAAATATTCTGATGCTGGAAAAAGTCTACGAATCACTCTCTCTCTCCTTGTCTCTCTGACTTTCTTTTGTCTTTAACAAAGCATTTAGATGTTTGGCTTCCCACATATGTAAATAAAAAGACTCTCAGTTGCAAGGCGTGTGTAGATTTTTCATCTAATAGATAATTAGGGCACAGGACTCTTTCACTAATCCTGTACTATAAAGGACTAAACTTATAGTTAAGATGGAAATATACATTTGAAACTAGTTCTTTGTTAACAAACCAAGCTATATGTACACTCATGATTTCACATCTTTGTTTCCTCTGTGTGCTTTGGAAAGTTATTGAATACGTTTACAGCTTTTTGTGTGTGAATACCTTTATTATGATATTTGAATTGCCTTCCTGCTGAAGAGATTTTTAAGGAAAAGATCGTGTTTAGAATGGAAACTTTCTAAATTTAGACTCTGCCTTCTACTTTCCGATCTTGTTATGGTCCCCCTCCATACACAATATCAGTTCTGTTTTGTAGTAATTTCATGCCTGCAAGCTAAGATTACCAATCTTTTTCTCTCTCCTCCTCCTCCTCCTCCTAAATATTCAATTACTGAATGATAATTATTACTATGTGGCCTTCTTGGCTTACTGTATTATTAGATTAATATAGATTTCTTGTGCCAAATTAGTGGGAATCATTTGTGTACAGAACAGCCAAGCAGGGATTTTAAAAAAAGTTCTTATTTACTAAAGAACTATTTGAAGGCCTTTCAAACAGATCTAGCTTTACAATTTCAGTATAGTGCTGATGATTCCCCCTGTTCTGGTTATTGCCAAAGGACTAAAACTTTGCAACACTTTATAATTCAGTGTTGCGAAAAGTCTGGGGTGGTGGTGGGGAATTCAGTACAAATACAATTTAAAATCATTTGGCCTTTGAATGGTTGGTAAGGAGACTAGTTATAGATGGAAGAAAAAGAACAAGCATGGAGCTGTCCATGGTGCCTTTTTCAAACATGATTTTTAAAAAGGTTTTCATGGAGCAAACTTGCTACACTCCACTGTTTGTTATATTTTAAGTTGTAGTAACATAAACAATCTTAAATTTTACTTTGGTTAGCAAAAGTACTTACTGAAAGCATATTATGAATGTTCCTATTATGTAATCAAGAGCGAAAAAGCACAGACTAACCACTCATAACTATCCAAAATTTCACAAAGTTATGAGTGTGTAGACAGAATTATCTTACCATAGTTTTAAAACGATGTGACACCTTGGATTTGTTTGGGACTGTCAAGAGTTTGGTTCCCTAGCTCTGGCTATATGGCATAAGAAAGTTCTACAAGATGCTTTTCTATTAGCTGACTAAAATGAACTGCGACCTATAAAGCTTCTAGCTGAAATTAATGGTTGACTGTAAGATAAATGGTTTCTATGGTACTAGTACAGTGTAAACAACAAAACCCCCACTTTGTTTTACCTGATTGCTCCTGAAATGTAATCTTGTCCTTATGTGACCTACTATGTTTTGGTAGAAAGTACAGTGTTTCTTTCAAGTTTGTTTCCTACGAAATTGATGGGAGAGGGACAATTATTAAGCAGAAAGTTTAGCATCGTGAAATTTAAAATCCCAAGCGGTATATAAACATTAAAAGAAACTTTGGACTGCTAATCCTAGGAAATGAGTTTTATGGATTGAATTCAACAAGGCTTCAGAAATGGTTCCATCTGCTGCCTAGCAGCTGGTGAAAGGATAAATTTAATTCATTAATTCATTTGGAAAAAAGGATCCAAGTAGTAAAGACTTCATTGCTCATAATGCATATAGGTGGAAATCAGAACTGAAATTTGGCATAATAGATCATCTTTGATAATGAGCAATATTTTTGTCACTATTTTTCCAACAATCCTGAAAATGTATCTAACATGTTTTGAATTATGTGAACCACTATTTTCATTTTTAAGAATTAATTGTAGTTATAAGAGTATAGTTTTCTTTCTAAACTTAGCAGTTTGTGTCTTAAGGCTTATATTCCATTTCCTTGTCTGTTAACTTTGTTTTATATAACTTTGAAAGTCTGCTGTTGCTCTCTGAAACACATCTTAGGTTCATTCTGCCAGTAAGACACATAAGCTGTTATCCCTATCTATTCAAAGTGATGAATTTCCTTTAGCATTCAGGATGAAGACTTAATATAATATACAAGTTTAAAAGTCAGCTTTCACACCAGCTTTCACTCAGGGATACACACCAGCTTTCACTCAGAATGCTAGCAAAGGCTCTCTCTCTCTCTGTGTGTGTGTATATCCCTAATTTTCACTGTAGTTAAAAAAATGAGACTTCTTTCTTATCTGCGCCTATCTACTATAAAAAGTTGTGCAGGAGTTAGACATTACAGTCTAGTGACATTTTAATGAAACTTACTGATTTAAGTAACAATTACAACTATTTAATAAAATTAAAAGGAAAAAAAGATATAAAACTTGGCATATATCTTCCTGCCTTTCCTTATATCTATTTTTTAAATCTAACAGTGAATGAAAAGTTATCCAAACTTTGGGGGGGGGGGGGCTCCCATAAAGAATTGCCTGGTTTTATTTAGCGTTCTTATTTTTTAACCATATGAGTATAAGCAAATGAGATGATCATTAGTTGCTGACGAATGTACTGAGTGACAAAGTTTAGTCGCTAAAGCAATTATAATACAAGCCAGGTTGAGCATGCAAAATGTGTGCATTTGCGAGTGTTTCTGCCTCAGATGATGATTTCATGAATGATATTTGGCTTTCCCCTGTTCCCTCTGTAGCCCATAGCTCACTGTGGTGGGTTTCTTGGATTTACTATAAAGGTTCTGTTCGCACCCTGTGGGTTGGGTTAAGAATTAGGATTTATGCATTTACTTCTACTGCTGCATTGTTTATACAGCTTTGGTTTAGTTTTGATCCCTTTTTTTTGCCTTTGAGGCTCTTCCACAGTGTCAGCTGCTGACTGATAGTAGGAGAACGGCCTCGTGGTGTGAATGAAAGGGACCTAGCGGTTGGTAAACAGAGATAAGGAATAAATAGAGCACAGGCAAAAGGAGATAGTTCTGTGAGAGCCCAGATTGCCGCCAGTCTGTTCAAGTGAGATGCAGTGCCTGTCCTTTTCCCAGATTAAATTAGTGTGCGAAATCTCCAGTGACCTCCTCCCCTTCTCCCCATACTCTTTAGCCAAGCTGAACAGCCTCTGCTGTAAAGTATTCATTTTATCCAGGGACAAGTTGGACAATAGAACTCTCCCTGATACTTATGGACAGCTGTCGTCATTCAGAGGGCTTTTCAGCATTTTCATTTTTCATAGGAGTTAAAAGGGTTTATGCCTTGTAACTGAAGAGAGGGTAGAAATACAGAGATGCCAACTCTGAGGTTGCCTGGAAAGACAGGAGGTGGGGGTGGAAATACACCTTTGCCAACCTGTGAAAAGCTGCTCATCTTGTTGTTTTGCTGTTTCTTAAAGGGATTTTAGGATGATAATGTGGTTACACTGAAGCATGAACTGGATGGAGGAAATAACAATAAAGTGCAGGAACATGCAGGGTTTCCAAAAGTTATTGCAATTATTAAAGGTCACCAGTGCAAACCTTACAGAGTGTCCCATCTCATTCTTCCTCCTTTTTTTGCATTTAAATCTGCCTTTTTCATTCAACAAACTCCCAAGAAACATTAAAGCCTCATGAGATACCTCTGTGGTCTCATATTTTTTTTGTGTGATTTACTGCAAATATATTCAGCATCTGACTGATTAAATAGACCTTCGGCAACCTTGAGGGTCACTGTGTAGAGTATGTACATAGAAAATGCATCAGCCCATTGTACCCTGGCAGCTAATGAGATTGGTCGTTAAGTAAATGACACAAAGCCTACAAAAAAAGCTTAGCAGCTCACTAGAGTATCACAGAGTGTCCCTGCACACCACACAACGACACAAACACTGGACTAACCTAGCCCACCCCTGCTTTATTCTACATCACTGCTTCCCTGATGTCAGCGCGAGAGGCAGAACAAAGGCTAAAAGGCACACGGTAAGTCAGTCTGACAATTATGCCCTGGGGGAAAGGAGAGCAAATCTTAGCCTAACCATAGCTTGAAAGTCCGTTTTGGACAAGTAGGTCATAATGAAGGGATTGCTTTTGTGCCACTTCCGAACAGGGGCGGGGGGTGTCTGTGGAATCAGTGCCTTTTTCTCTGTGTGTCATCTTTACAAAAGTTTTGAATTTCTAAAGTAAAGCAGAATGGAATGCTCAGTGAACTTAACGTTGCTGTGACTTAAGAAGATGCTGTGGGAAGAAATGCATTCTTTGACAGATCTGAATACAGTAAGCACTATCACCAACTTTACAAGAATCCACTATTTTTCTAGCTTTTTGCAGGACCAAAATCTTTTAAAGATACACTATAGAAATAACTGTGTATTAATTTCAGATTTCAACCTCCTTCTCAGCTGCTTGTTCCCTTGAATAAATGGCATGACATTTAGAATGATGTGTACCAAAATTAAGCTTTTTATCATTTTGGATATTCAGACACAGTATTAAATCATGATGTATTTTGCTCTCAGTTGCCCACTTGCTTTTGCTGAAAATAAAGATGTGAAGATGTATTGATTGCAAGCATAACACCAGTAGCTGTTTTGTTTTTGTTTTGGTCTTAAAAAAATACATACAGAGGAAAATAGCTGTGGTTGCCTGTTTATGTGATGTGTATGTACATTAGTGATGCCTGAGTTTAGCAGATCAAAGAATCCCTTTCATACACTTCTCT
Organism: Podarcis raffonei; assembly: GCF_027172205.1. Classification (NCBI taxonomy): domain Eukaryota; kingdom Metazoa; phylum Chordata; class Lepidosauria; order Squamata; family Lacertidae; genus Podarcis; species Podarcis raffonei. The sequence goes on from NC_070608.1 coordinate 39,672,529, forward strand.
TTTTTTATTCTGAAAAAAAAAAATGGCAACAGGAAGTTGCAATGAAGTCTTGCTTATGCACCTTAGATATTTTCTGCTACTTTTACCTCCCCATGTAGTTACAAGTGTCAGGGAGGGTATTATGTGGCAAGTTATAGTTACCAGATATTTCAGGTAAATCCCATATTTTCTTCTAAAGTTGCTGAAATATGCTGATAACAGTGATAATCAGATAATATATTTTCCTTTGATAAACATGTTAAAATATACAGATCAGAGTGTTGTTTTTGCATTATCATGTCCCACAATCTTCCTTTCATAATTTAGAAGCTACTACGTTTTGGAAAACAAAAATCGCTCATGTGATTTATAAAACTAAGTCAGAATAATCAGATTATTTATGCAAACTTTTCTCACTCAGCAAAGGTTTCCTAAATTGTAATGCATTTACTTGGTCACTCATTTCAGCCAAACTTACCTGCAACTATTTACAGGTACTGGGCATTGTAACCTCACACTGCAATCCAGACTGCAGTGAAGTTGACAATAATTTTGACATAGATAACAGAACACACACAAAAGGTGTGATTTGTGTGTGACATTTGTCACAAACCAGTTGCAGTAAGTTTATATTCTCTAAAAAACATTTTAAAAGTTAAATTGTAAACAGTGTTAATAGCATGATTAGCAATCTGTACATGGCTAGTACCAGGTTGTTCATCTGCAACTGTGCTTTACACCTTCAATTTTTTCTGCTTGGACAGCTGAATGAGAAGTGTGTGAACACTTGATAATTATGATTTTACCAGATGTTCTTGGAAGTGTGTATCCCAGTAACATATATGTTTGTTTAATTCCCTAAAACATGGAATACAACTGTTTATTTTATTTAGTAACAGCTATCTTGAGAAAGTAAAAGTATCTAGTAAGCAATACTAAATTCACTACAGAACATGAAGTATCAGCTAGAGTTTTATTTTGAACTTTTGTAATTAACATTAATGCGTAATTCAATTTTCTCTGCAAGGTGATGTTCTTACCTATAGACGTAATCTTTGGGAATTTTCATAGAATCATCAAGTGGTTCTTACTGTATTGCTTTTGCATTGTAGGCACCTTTAAACGATGGTGTTTACATTAGTTAAGTTTAGGCACCTGTAAGTTACCCAGCCGCTTTTCATGGTCATGTGTTGGTTAAACTTCTTGTCGTGCTTTCATAAGTATTGTACATACAATCTGCATCTAGAAAAATCGTACACACCAGACCCTTATGATAGCATTTTAAAAGTCTAATGATTTCCATAAGATCATCACTTCCCCACCCCCAAAACATGTCCCCCTCCCAAAGACAGATAAACAGAAAACCATTCCTGCATGAGTTTTCAGACTGGCCATCATTTTATCACTTTTCAACTGGGACAAGGCATAGTGCTCAAAAACTACTGTGGCAGGAAGATGCCCCACTGTGGCTAAGACAACTCAGCAGTGCCAGCTCACATCAGTGTATATCTTTATTTCTTAACTCTGTGAGTTTGCTTTATTGGGTCACACCCCCCCCCCAACCCTGAGATTTTCGCTATTTTAATTTCAGAAGCCTGAAGCTGACAAGCGCTTCATAATTTTTTCCAAAACAATCTTTTTCATGACAATTACCAACAGGCTGGCACACTAGTGTAGTTTAGTGACATGCAATGTAGCAAATCATAAGGTCAGCAAGTTGCAATCTAAATCTCCGGGTTGGCATCTGATTGTGTAAATGAAGAGTGGCTTCAAATACCGACAATCCTGTCCCTCCATGTTTGTAAACAGCATTTGCTGATTGCATTAAAAACCCAAAAAGTAGTGCCGGGTTTTAAGGGTCTTATCAACTGCACTGAACTTCAAGAACTTTAACAAAAAAATATTTTGTGGTTGTAAAATATAACCTTACAACTCTCAGCCAAAATGAAAATAAAATACATGTCCAGGGAGATGGTGATGGGGAAGACATTTGCCTCAGACCCTGGAGAGCTGGAGCTTGTCATACTAGACCAGGCTAAGAAAATGAGAAAACTACTTGAACCTGTATAGAGCAGCTACCCATATTTCTATGCTCTAAGTTACTTTTGGACAACAAACTTTTGAAACAGCTAAAAAGCAAGATCTTTAGCTATGGCAAAAGCTTGTTCTCAAAGTTAACTTTTTGTCATCTTTTCATTAGCTCTTGGTTTTGCTCTTGTAGGCCAACAAATTGAAAAAATACAACCAAGTTTTTCCAATCACAGACGTATTTCTAAAATATACTTTCATTTGAGACCGTATGAAAGTTCCCCACAGTGCCATTGATGACCCAAAAAGTTTTGTCTTTGAAAGTTTACTGCAATTAAAACTTTATTTCCTACTTTTTTCATGATGCAACAGGAAATGTATCACCATATAGCAATCACCTATATAGAACAGACACCCCATCTCTACCTACTGTTATCGGGATACCTATAAAGCAGCTGGAATGGCAGAACAAAATAGTAATAGCTCCAAAGGCACTGTTATGGACTATCAGGTCAATTGACATGATACAGAGTACTAGCTCTGTTGATTCTCGGGGTCCCTCAACCCCCACAAGCCACTTTAAAAGCGATCAAAGAATTATTTGCCCTGCCAGCATCAGATATGTGATATTAAATGAAATAGTTTGCATTATCAAAAAGTGCATTAATAGACCCAAACAGATATTTACAATGTCCAAATACAATCTAACATTTAAATGGGACTTTCCTCCCCGAAGGAGACTATGTTTTCAGAGTGCTGAACAAAATTGTACTTCAGTGACATTTTCTTGTCCCTTAATTATAGTATGAAGATATAAATCCATTTGCAAACAAAATTGCCCTTTTTCCAAATTATGTATTTTGTGCTTGTAAAAATAGCCAAGCAATTTAAACATAATGTGGTCTTTTGCATTTGTCTCTTGCAACCAGATCCTAAACACATTTCCTTAGAAGTAAGACCCACTGAGTCTTACTGAGGCTTTCCTAAAGAATGTGTGGATAGAATTGCAGCTTCTTATATGATACCTATAAGATGTATCACTAAACACTACAAATCTGAGCATCCAGAATTTAATATAAGTATGAATGCTAGGTTCTTGTTACCCATCTACGTTTCATATTAACATCAGAATAATTCCAGAAAACATACATATTTCTCTATCAGGACATGCAATAAATATGTCAAAAATGTCAAAAAGGAACGGTTTAACAATTAATTTTTCATAAATAAATGATAGTAATAATATCCTGTTTTCAAAAACAGACAAAAATTACCATCCAATACAGACGACAAGCTACTAGAAGCTATACAAATTTTGCTGGATGAAATTCCAGAGCAACAATCAAGTGATCATTCGAATATGCCATTTTTACCAGATTTTCTCCAGCTAATCATGGCTTTTGTACAAATGACATTTCCACGATGATAAGAAGCAAACATCATAAAGTAGACTACATGAATTATTGACTGAGTACGATCAAAATACATATTCAGTAAAAGATCACCCTTGCTAAAGAGGAAAAGTGCATAATGTTTAAGTTTGTGGTCAACTTGTTTGAGCGGAGCTTTAGCTGCTCTGTATGTGAACCATCGCTCTCAGCAAAAAGGGTTAAAGAAAACGCATTCTGTTGCATCTGCTTATTAAATCCCTTACTTTAGTAGAAATTCAAATTTTGTAAGATTATTCGTTTTATTGATGCATATAATTATAATCACAAGCCATCTGCTGATTTGGCAGGCATGGTTAAAATCTCTAACTCTCATAACCTTTCAAGTACAGTGCCCTTGGGACTCTATTTCACTTTTATATTTTGGAAAACACATATGAACAAACAAGAGAGGTCATCTGCCGAAAGTCAGATTTGTTAAAAATCCCTCTGTGTTAGAGAACCTGGGCCTAAGCTTAAAGAAAGTATCCACCCCTCCCAAAGTATTGTGGTTTTGGTTTTTTAAAATTCTATCTCCAGGAACAGATTATTCTATCATGCAGTTGGGGAATTTGATTTTTTGCTAGGGATTAAAGCTCTTTTCTCTCACTCTTGGGACCATGGTTCCATTTTTAAACTAAAAGAACAAATATTGCTCAGTTTAGTTGTCACAGGTGATTGAAACACATTTGACCTTGCCTGTATTTGAAGCACATTTTATTTGGAGAACTGGTACCGCAAAGCAGCTAAAATATTCAGCTTCAACTGAAAAGTCCCAGGTTTGGATCTTACCATGAATTTGATAAATGTCTTTAGTGAAAAATTTGGTCTCAGTCTTCTATCTGCAACATTATTCACCTTATAGTGAAGTTCTTTGAACAATTATTATTATTATTATTATTATTATTATTATTATTATGCTCTTAGAATAACAATACTTCTGTTTCTTATGGGGAGAATAGGTTGTACATTTTGTCCTAATATCTGCCTTTCACCATGAAGATCAGAGGCCATTACTTTTCTTTTGAAGACTGGACTTGGCAATACACAAAATGTAGCACCTCATCAATATTCCCTCTGGCCTCCCTTAACTGTACACATATTTGTGTCATGCTGGCCACTTGCCTTTGTTTGTCAGGGGTCATCCACTCTGGCTTCTGCTGGGAAGGCAACAGAGAGTTTGTGGGTGATCAAACTTGAATGATACTGGAATTATTATTTTTATCTGAATATCCTGAAACATGGAGAAACGTTGAGGGGTGGGTGAGGTAGTGAAGTGACTGAAATCTGCAAGTGTAAAACTTGGAGTACATTAAAAGTGCTGTTTGATATTAAAATACTGTTCCATATTCAGTTAATCCCAACATAATGTTGCCATACTTTAGACCTGTTTTGTTATAATTCTCACTGTATCATAAGCTGAAACTTTGCCTTCTGTTTAATCAGTAATACATAAAAGGGATATATGCAGCATGCGTATCGATTTGCACCTTTTGGGAAGTTTGATTCTTGCACCACACCCCCGTTTACAGAGAAACAGGAGGTGAATGCACATGTTTGAAAGTGTCTGTGCAGCTGAAACAAGGGAAACTGGCTGAATGTAGCTCTGGTTTATTTTGCAACCAATTAAGTACGACATCTGTTGAAACACAGGAAACCAAGGCTCCCTTCCCCCCTTTCATAGAGTTATTTGAACTGTTTGTCTTTCATGTGGTAATCACAAATGATCATCTAAGAAATCAAGACGATGGTATACCAAGTTAATAGAAACTATTTTAAAAGGCTGTGTTTGTGAGGATGGGTTTACTGGGTGTGGAGAGCAAAACCAAATACTCAGGCACAGAAATATCATGATCACCCACTAAAATGGACGTTGTCACCAGGCTATAATCATAGAGCCACTGGGAGTAAGTTCCATTGACCTCAATGGTGATTTTATTTTTCTTACACCTGTATCTCACCTTTCTGCTATCATGGAATCCAAGGTAGTATTTATGGGGTTCGCAGGCAGTCAGCCATCCAGGCACTGACCAGACCCAAACCTGCATAGCTACAGCAAGGTGGTAGCCTCATGTTCCTTCAGACCATATCCTCACCATGAAGTTGATGCCACAGGCAACATTATTTTAAAGCACAGTTAGTTTCTGTTTGTGGTTGCCTGTAGCACACACATTGTGCATGCAAGAAAGGTTGCTACTTGTTATTTATAGCACAGTTCATACAAAGTTTTGGGCAGAGCTCTGGCATACACACAAAAGTTCCACATATGTAGTAAGTTCTGGGCCTTATATCTTATGCACCCTTACAACAGCAAAGGTAGGTCACTCTTATTCTGTAGGAAAGAAAGATGAGATAGGATTAATCAATGGTACCCAGTAAGCTCTTCGTCCATGAGTTGCAAATCTAATACGTTCAAATAAGAAAGAAAGAAAGAAAGAAAGAAAGGAAGGAAGGAAGGAAGGAAGGAAGGAAGGAAGGAAGGAAGGAAGAAAGGAAGGAAGGAAGAAGGTATCTTGTTCTTCAAGCTCATAATCCTGTCCCCAAAGCCTGAAATGACCTATATAAGGAATTTTTTTTAATCCATAGTAGAGCAATAACTTTATTAGGCTAACCAAAATGTCACAAAATAATGAGCAAGCTTTTGAATTCTTGGCCACTCTTTTGTGACATTTTGTTTGACATAATAAAAGTATTGCCGTACTTTGGATTTTACAATTTTATCTTTGCTTTTTGTGTAAGGAAGTTGCATTTTCCAGCTTTCGATTAGTCATGGCCTTATTAAGATAACCAGAGAAACTCTCTTGAAACAATCCCTTTCTAAATCAGACCTCAAGGGGAAATAGTTTCACTCTTAGGCTACTCCTGACCATATATTTTGGAAAGTGGATCTGTGGTGGTGTCTGAAGTACTCTATGATCACCTGTTGCTTCTGGAGGTATTTTCAGAAATAGATGGGGTGTGGCTACAGGCTGAACTCAACCCCTAATTGTAGTCCTTGAGTATTTACCTTGGCACAAAGAGAGGAGTGTAATGGCAGGAGATACGGCTTTAAAATGAAACAAAATCATAAGTAGGTTGGACTGTGATTGCATGGGATTATAGTCTCATGGAGTCTGCAGATGAGAGAAAACTGGCATGTTGCCTGATACACAAAATCAACCAATACCATTGAAACACATATTGTAAATGTCCTCCTCCCATGTGTGTGCCCAAATTTGTCTTTACTGCACATGCATGGTGTCGAGATTCCATGCCCCTGTCTACATTCCAAGCAGCTGTGGGTGGGTGGCATTCATAGAGTGATGGAGGCAAGACATGAAAAGTTCCTGTAAATTTCCATCTGTAACAGACATCTGTTGTCACAGCGAAGCATCAAGTAGTAGACTTAGTAATGTGTAAAGAAACTGTCCCTTTAGCTGAGATTAAATTTTATTACATTTTAGAAGTGCATTGACTGGTAAACATAGGCAACCTGGTTTTCAGGTAGTGATACTGTCTCCTGCAGGATCTTTGATATTTCATTTTTTTGCTATAATGCTGCTGTTCTTGGGTGTGTTTTTTTTAAAGAAATTGCCAGATATTTCATAACTTTCTCTTTTAACTCACTTTAAAATAGCAACTTTGGTGGTAGAGGTGGTCCTTTGGGAGTGAAAGTTCAGGATTCAAGTACAGCAGTCAGCAAATAAAATTTCAGGGGATTTATTTGTATAAACTGTCCATAGGAGAACTAAAAAGCTCCAGAACAAATATCAAAATGTGATGAGATGCTGGACTCAGGAAAATGTGTAAAACTTTTCAACTCTACCTTTGTGTTCTGCATCTTCATGGCTTTTATTAACTTCACATGTAATGAAATTTGTTTTAAAGCTTCAGGGCTTTTCCCGAAATCTTGGTCTACTTTTAAACCAAGTGTTAAAGGGAAAGGTAATCATTGCATACTTCAGAGTTTGCATATATAAATGTATTTTATCTGATCCACCATTCATTGAATAAGCTTATTTTTCAAACTCAGAGACCAACTCATGCTTTTCTTTCCCCAAGTCTCTTCTCTTTGTACCTTTGCCACACACAGAAACCCTTATTTCTTTCACTTAGCTCTGCTGAAGCATAACTTACTGAAGCTTCACTCACACATAAAAGTCTGTCTCTACAACTGTTCCGGAAAGACTACCTCTGGTTTGTGTTTTGTAAGCTGAAATGTGTTGTCCTGAAATGTATGAAATGCACATTCATAATGCTAAAATTCAGAGCTCTAAAAGATGAAGGTAAAATCAGCTGAACTCAACAAGATTGGCATTTCTGGAGGAGTTTTCTAAGGCCAGGCAGAGAGAGAACTTCATATTTCATTTTTCTCCTTCTCTTGTAACTGAGGTTCATGTCTACTACCCCATCCCAATAATCACATCCATCTCTCTCTCTGCCCCCTGGCCCTGGTATTGCACAGTGTTGACATTTGAATGGAGTAGCTAATCAATATGGATGGTGATAACTTCTGGCTGTTGACGTATGGATGTTGACTTCAAGGAAGAACTCTGGCTCAGTGCTAGCATCTCTGTTTTGCCTGTGCACAAGTTCAATACAGGTAGGGCTAGAAGAGATCCCAGTCTGAAACCCCAGGGAGTTTCAGTAAGTTGTTTTCAGTAAGTTGTTTCAGTAAGGCTTTTGACAAAATCCTCCATGATATTCTTGTGGAGAAGCTGGTAATATGTGGGCTGGATGAGGTAACTGTTAGGTGGATTTGTAGCAGCTTGACTGGCCCAACCCAAAGAGTGCTCACTAATGGTTCTTCATCATCCTAGAAAAATGTGACCAGTGAGGTGCTGCAGGATTTTGTCCTGGGCCAATTGTTGTTCAACATTTTTACAAATGACTTGGATGAAGGAATTGAGGGGATGTTCATCAAATTTGCAGATGACACCAACCTGGGAGGGGTAGCAATAGGTTTTAGTGAAGAATGATAGTACTGTATCTGAGGAAACACTGAATAACACCTGCACTCTAGAATCTTAGATTGAAATAAATAAACCAATAATATGTATAAGGAGCATAAAATTGAAACAGCGTCCAAATGTGTTCTTAGTGATCCACTATAAGCATATGATTGAAATCGCCTTGCATATTTTGTATACGGAAGTCCGCTCACCGTTTCTGGTGGCGATGTTGCAGCCAGGCATCAGGGCCCCTGCAGTGATCCAGCGGGGGGGGGGGGCAGAGCTTGACGTTCTCCTTGTTGCTGTCTGAGCCATGTTGCTTGCGCTGGGTGGAGCCATGCCAAGGGGTGACCCCACCAGCCAATCAGCACCAGCAGAAGGTGTGGCCATTGGAAATTTAAACTGCTGCATGGCCAGGGAAACCTCCTCTCGTGCCCTTTGCTGGATCTCCCTACCCACCCACCCTCTTTTTTATGCTTTTTATGACACGACTTTGCTATGGACAAATTTTGGTTGCCACATTGTTGGGGCTAGATAGGAATTTTCCCATTTGGCAAATTGGCACCAGCCATTTGGTTTTCGCCTACCTTGTGGCAATCATCACAACTTTGTGAGGTTAGGCATTGAGTAAGCCTTTGTTTGGATGGAGGGGAGGTTGTAGCCTCTGCCTGCCCCTCCTCATTAAGGATACCCTGTTATAGGGATCCAGGGTGTGTGGATTCTGTTCAATGCCCAGACGTGGGCTAGGGTCATGCCACAACTCCAAGGGGGACCCCTATTTGATGCAAGTCACAGGGCTCGCCCTATTGGTGGTTTACCCTTAGATGGAAACCCTGCAGATGAGCGGGAGTTGAAATATATCCTGGCTTCAGTGCCTAAGCCACACCACTCACATCTGTAACCAATAAAGTTGTGGCCTATTTGAACCCATAAACCCAAATACTCATGTCCTTGTGTATTATCCACTAGGGAATTGTGGGTCACAGGGTCTTGGCATGCAATTGTATTCTTATTGTGATTCTAATGCTTTAATTGGTTGTTAAATTTGTGGTATCACTCTGTGCCCTTTCTTCTTCATTCCATTTGTCACCTAATGATGAGATTTAGCTTTTAGGGATGATATGTCCTCCAGCTACTAGGTAATGCTACCCAATGTGACTTCTCTTGACTCTTTACCTACTGCACTATCTAAACTTAAGCTACAGCTTTGCTAATGTAAAGGTAAATACATTTCTCATTACTTCTGCTCTCTTCCTCACAAGGGACTTGTGTCTTCCACTTAACCTCTGATTTTTATATTTCCAAAATCCAGGGAAGCAGTCATTGAGGTTTCTTTACCCCAACAGTCCTTGATGCAACCTAAAACCTGGTTTGCACTTTACATACTAATATAATTAACTCTTAATAACTTCCTTTGCATTCAATTGTAAGAATGTTACAATCCTCCAGGATCAGGAACAGCATGCCTCTAAATACAAATTGCAGAGGATTCATAGATGACTATTGCCCTCAAATCCTGCTTGTGAGCTTCCTTTATGCATCTGGTCAGCCACTGTGGAGAAAAAGTTGCTGGACTAAACAGTTCTAGAATCTGATCCAACATGGTTCCTCTTCAGGGCTTTTCATGCCCAACTTTTTCTCCATTCCTTCTACTTTTTTTAAAAAAAATCTAGTCTGAAGAATTATTATGAAGAACTCAAAAAGCTTGCTCACTACTTTTTTGCATTTTTTAAAATCTTGGTGGTCTTTTTAAGGTATTCGCTTACAAGAATGTATCATCCTCATGATAGCTCTGTATTTCACATAAATGTTCATTTCAAATATTTTAGGGACCTTTCAATGATTTGTCAGTGCAATGCTGCTCAGGAAATGGTAAGGGAAACAGAATTTGTTGGCTAGGAATTTTCTCAGAGCTGTGACTGCAACACTTCCAAGTAAGTATTGCTAAGTGGAGAGTGTAGGAATGAAGTTTAGCAATGGTAAATGGCTAACACTGGAAATATTTTATTTTCATTTTAACTCTAAAAAGCCAACACCCTTTTGGATTATGTTCTTAGAATGTTGAGAAAGGTTGTGGCGTCATGTTTGCACTACCACTTAAATGTGGCTCAGATACTCACTTTTCTAGAGAGCTGTCCAGGGGCTGAAGTGTTCAACATAGCAGGGGAGCTGTCCAGTTTATGAGACGCTGATAATAGAACAGGATATGGTGAGAAATCAACACTGGGTAGGTAACAAATAAGCAGCTTGATAGCTGCCCCACCAGCAAGATCCTGGTCCAAGCAAATGTTGGGACAGGCTTTTCCTTCCTGAGCATGGTTTAAGGATGGGCTTTTCCTTCTTGAGTGTGGCTTAAGGATGCTTCAAGACAGGCACTATGCCTTTGGTTCTGGGCTTTCACTCAACCCATGCTGCTGCCTCCACTTCTGAGTGTGATCTTGGCAAGGTTGGAGATGGCATCTGAGACAATTTATGGTTGTCTGGGTCCATTGAATACACAAGCACAACATTTCTTTGGGTGATTGTTCAGGGTCTGCTGACTCCCTTGAAACCTGTAGCTCAGAGATGGGGAACCTGTGGTCCAGCTGATATTGATGGACTACAGCCCCCATCTCAGTGGCAATGATGTCTGAGACTAATGATAGATAGAGTCCCACAACATCTGGAAGGCCACCCCTATTCCAGACATAAAAGGTAGGCCTAGTGACAGGGGCTTCCTCTGGGGAGGATTTTAATCTTGTTCTGATCTGATCCTGAAAGGACGATAGTGGGGCTCAGTTCAGTCCTTGCCATCTGCCCTAGGAGGAAATCCTATTCTTTAATCCTGGACAGGAACAGGTTGTCAGTGGGATGGAAAAGCCCTTTATATATGCCGAAAAGTGCTTTTCTTTATTATACATTACTTTCTTTTCATATCTGCTTTTTAGGAAGGAGGAGTGAGGCTATTGATAGATCACGTTTTGCTAAAGGCCATGGATACAAGCAGAAGATGTAGATCAAAACCCAAAGCATCTGTGTTATTATTACTATTTGTCTCCTTACTTTAGTGCCTCCACTGTTTCATGCTGTTTTGCTCAGGAGGGCTATAGAAACTCTAAGCTGCTGATACAAGTCATTAAATGTGTGAGGCAGCATTTGTTTTACTACTCTGGTCTCAGCCTGGAGCTGCAAAGCTAACCATTACATTTGTGGTGGACACGTCCATAAATATAGCACTCCTTTCTTACTTACTTCACATGTGTAGTTTCCTCAGAAGAAAGTTGGAGGCAATGTGAAGATGGGAGCTGCCAAATTCAGGTTGCTTCCAATGTTATTCCTACTTGGAGCAGACCAATTGAAAATAATGGACATTACTAACTTCAGTCCATTCATGTCAATGCGTCTTCTCTAACTTAGTTGGACACAACCCATAGTTTCTTGCACTTTTTATTGGATATCACAGAAATTAGCATTATCACAAATACTCATACATTTTGACTGGCAGATGTTCTAAGTGGAGTCTCAAAGTGAGAGGGACTTTCACTTCATGCTGGAGCATATATTTTGCATGAAGAAGGCCCCCAATTCAGTCCCTGACATCTGCAGTTGAAAGAGTCAAGGGAGCTGGTTGTGTGAAAGACCTCTGCCCCAGATCCTAGAAAGATGCAGCCAGCCAGATTAGATCAGGGGTTGCCGATGTGGCACTCTCAAGCACATGTGTGCCCTTTTGATGGCACCTGCAAGGTTCCTTCCCCTACTGAAAGTGGGCTTAAAAGAAGCAGTCTGTTGTAGCTAATGGAATAGGTTGTGTGGAGTGTGCTTCATTACAGCATATTTTGTGGTTTCTCCAGATTCCAGTTCGTATTCAGGATAAAAGAACAGGATTTCCTTCCAGGGCAGGTAGCAAATGTGCTTGTATGTCCAAAAAAGTTTGATGACCCCCTGGAGTTGACAGAAGTGAATTAGATATATAAATATTCTGTCCTGGTTTCTACAGTAGTTTCCTATGATTCTAAAATATTTGAAAAACAGAATTTTGTTTAGTTACCATCTATATAGGGATGCGGGTGGCGCTGTGGGTTAAACCACAGAGCCTAGGACTTGCCGATCAGAAGGTCGGCAGTTCGAATCCCTGCGACGGGGTGAGCTCCTGTTGCTCGGTCCCTGCTCCTGCCAACCTAGCTGTTTGAAAGCATGTCAAAGTGCAAGTAGATAAATAGGTACCACTCCGGTGGGAAGGTAAACGGCGTTTCCGTGTGCTGCTCTGGTTCACCAGAAGCAGCTTAGTCATGCTGGCCACATGACCCAGAAGCTGTATGCCGGCGTCCTCGGCCAATAAAGCGGGATGAGCACCGCAACCCCAAAGTCGGCCACAACTGGACCTAATGGTCAGGGGTCCCTTTACATTTTTACCATCTATATATGGCTTTCTTAGAAGTCACACAGGCTAACTCCTCATCATAGATATGGGCAAAAAGTACTGAAATGGTTATCATTCCATAAGAAAATAATTTGACTGTTATAATATCATTAATCCTAAGATCTCAGGGTGGGGGACAATAAAAATATATGTAAAACTACTCATTTACAAGCTGCTTAAAGTAACATAGTTCAGTGTGGTCTAATGCATGACCCGAAGGCAGCATGCAGCCTTCAAGGCCTTTTTTTTTTTTGGCAGCTCTCAGCAACATTTGAAACCCCTGCAGCCCTCACACTGCCTTCCCAAAACCAGGTAAGTGAGGCACTGGGCTTTGGAAAGAAGGCATAAGATTCTGACAGGGTTCTAGAGTCCTCCCTCCTCCTTCCCAAAGCCCAGCTTAGGGAAGGAGGTGGGCAGGCTCTAGGACCCTGCCAGAGCCTCACACCTCCTTCCCAAAGTTCAGTGCCTTGCTTAGCTAGCTTTGGGAAGGCAGCATGAGGGCTGTGGGGTTGTCAAATTTTGGTCCCATTTCCCCCTCCCCATGTGTGCACGACAAGGCAGTGTATTGGCCCACAGGTTCCATGTCAAAGTACTCTTGTGGCCCGCTTAGTATGAAAAGTTGGGCTGTCCTGTGTTATATCATGAGGAACTACAAGCTTATAAAAATGCAGTTTAATGCAGTTTAATTTTCATTTAAAAATAAATAAATTGAATGAAATGGAGAAAAAAGTACGTAATTGAGTCAAGATATTAAAGGTATTGAACTTGAAGACTGTGGTAGAGTATCATAATAAACACTGTTATAGCAATTTTCATAACTAGATACGTACAAACACTGTCAAAAGAAAAGTGCACAATAGATGCTGTTGGTTCATAATCCTCCAGATTTTGGAAGTTTACCAAGTCCTTTGTAGGCCACTCTTCATTGCTGGCGGGTTGCATTTGCCTTGGTGCATCGCAAGTTCTGCAGGCCTCTTTTAAAGGCACAGCTGACCTGCCAAAGGAAGGGGGGGGAATCTGGCAATACTAAATGTGATAGAGCATCACTACCTTCCTGTGTGTCAGCAGATGAATTGTGGGCTTTAAGCCCCAATTAACCCACATGTTGTACTCAATCACAGGCATTATGCTATTGAATGTATATTAAGAAGCCACCAACTGTTCAGCTGTATACTTCCCTCCCACCTTTTGAGCACCCAGGGATATACCTCCTAATGTTATACTACTAGTAGTAGTAACAAATGGTCAGCTCACACCATTAGCTTCTAAGGAGATCACCAACTGCCTGAGACAACTCTGCTGCTTTTTCTCTATTGTAATTTTTTAAAAAGTATTTTAAATAGCGAATTACCCTGATTGCCTTGCAAGAAACACAGAATATAAATACATCAAATCAATAATAAATAATGATTTGGAGGATCTGTCAGAGGCCTTCTATGAATGGAAGTGGAGAGGTATTTCCTCTGTTTTTCCTATCCAATGCAGCACCACACACCGTCTCCCATAGTGATTCAGAGGGTCCCCAATCCTTTGTAGCAGACTTTTCTGCAGAGTAAAAGAGAAGTGCAATCCTGAGAACATTCCATTCTGAGAGCAGAACCACTCATGGAACTCTAGGTCCAGCCCCAGGGGTGCAACAGAATTGGGTTTTTGTACTGGAGCATATATAACACAACTTTGAGTTGGTGAACTTAGATTTTAGGGGGTGGGGTGTAAACAACCAGTGCAACCAGTGGAAGGCTATTGAGATGACAAGTGAAGCAAATATTAATGGTGGATTCCATATTTGTTTTTGTTTGTTTGTTTGTTCTGCATTTGTTGATTCTGCTCTTTCTCTAATGAGCATAGAGCAGAGTGAAAGTTTTAGCCATCTCTACTGGTTTCCCTGCAACAACTCTGTGAGATAGGTTGGGCAGAAAGATCATCACTTGATCATAAACATAGGAAGCTGTGCTCAGATCACTGGTCCATCTAGCTCCATGTTGCCTACATTGACTAGTAGTGGCTTTCTAGGGTCTCAGACAAGGGCTTTTCCCAGTCATGTTTGGAGTTGCCATGCATTGAAACTTCGACTTACGTTATGCAAAGTATGTGCTCCACTACTAGAGCTCAGTCCTTTCCTAAGATACAGGGTTAGGCAGTGAACATGGGCATTTAAACCTGGGCCACCTCGGTAATAATCTGACACTCTAACCAGTACATGTGGGGACCCATATTATGGGAAGAAAGGAACAATGTATGCAGGCAGAGAATGAGAAGCAGTGGGACTCTGTAGCTGGGATGGAACAATGGAAGCAAAGACTTACCTTGTATACCTCTGCCTGGAAACTTTTATCTTTGGGAGAGGCACTCCTTGTACTGCTGCTCATCTTCTGTCTACTTTGTACTTAGGTTCCTCTTATGTCAACTAAGACCAGGGCCTACCATGTGGCAGCAACTGCCCTTTAGAATGTGATTTCAATGAACACTGGGTAGACAGGCACCTACTGTATTGGCATTTAGACAGCATTTAGTTCACCAACACTTCCCCTGAGGAGTGATCTGGCTATGTTGATCCAGCTAAGGTGATGTGTTAATTTGATTTACTGATTTGTGATATATTTTGTAATTGTTTTATGAATGCTATTTTATTTTTATTTTATGCTGTTTATTGCTATGATTCTTTTTGTTAATACTGATGGTATATAATTTTTTTGCAAATAAATGAATAAACACCATTTTTTCACATTAACCTTACAGTGGTACCTCGGGTTAAGAACTTAATTTGTTCTGGAGGTCTGTTCTTAACCTGAAACTGTTCTGAACCTGAGGTACCACTTTAGCTAATGGGGCCTCCCGCCGCCGCGCTGCCGCCGCCACGTGATTTCTGTTCTTATCCTGAAGCAAAGTTCTTAACCCGAGGCACTATTTCTGGGTTAGCGGAGTCTGTAACCTGAATTGTCTGTAACCTGAATCATCTGTAACCAGAGGTACCACTGTATTTGTATATGACATGTAATGCAGGTCAGGATAAGACTGGCCTACATGCATATAGCAGCGTGCACTAAACTCTGTACGAGATATCCAGGATGTTGATAGGCTGGAATGTGTACAAAGGACAGCAACCAATTTGATCAAGGGTCTGGAAAGCAAGTCTTAAGAGGAACAGATGAGGGTGTTGGGTAGGTTTAACCTGGATAAGAAGAAACTAAGCGGAGATATGATAGCCATCTTCAAATATCTCAAAGGCTGTCACATGGAAGCAAGCTTACAGATGGAGCAAGCTAGTTTTCACCTGCTCCAGAGGGTAGGATCCAAATCCAAGGCTTCAAGTTACAAGAAAGGAGATTCCAACTAAACATTAGGAAGAACTTTCTGACAGTAAGAGCTATTCAACAGTGAAACAGACTCCCTCAAGAGGTTGTGAACTCTCCTTCATTGAAGCAGAGGTTGCATGGGTATCTGTCATTGATGCTTTAGTTGACATTGCCTTTCCACTCTACAATTCATTTATTCTATGGTTCCATATAAGTTGGGGATGGTGCCAACTGGTGCAATCCTGACCCCCTCCCATGCTAATTTTACATGACTTTTCATCTGCAAAGCCCTCTTATACAACGTATTCCACATGACATAACTTTCTACTGTATATTCATTCAACCTTATCTGTAAAATAGTCATACATCACTTTAAGGAAAAACCTGGCTTGGATACGACAAACCTCCAGAAGTGCAGATTTCCACTAGGAAACAACCACAAATAATGCCCCTCTCCTTTCTCCCACTGTTCTTATTCAATATATGGAGGACAGAATCAGGGAGATGGCCTTGATACATTCTGAGGTATACAGGGTCCTAGCCATTTAATCAGTGAGCAATTTTGCTTCTGTTAAGAAGGTGACAGTGAACCAGCAAAATGCTTATTTGCAACATTTTCACAAGTACACTTAAACAGCTGCGTAGCACAGCTTTTTCCAGTTGTGAGGGTGAACACATAGAACTATCTGTAGTCCACTCTGAATAGTTTGCTCCATATTTTCCAGATAAAGTCTTGTCACAACCATTTTATTTGGGTGCTCCATTTATGTCAGGGTCTGTACCAGCAATCATCTTAGCATCCATTAGTCACAGTTGCTTGGGTGAGTTTTCAGATTATTAACCCTGAGGATGAACTTAGGAAAGTCTGTGCCATAATATGGCTGCTCAACTCTTGAACTTTCTAATAATAGCAAGTTGCTAGAGGTTAACAGATTTCTCATTCACTGAGGGATCTGTTCCTGTTTTCCTGAAGGAGGTCTGATAGATTTGTGACCATCTAGTGACCTAGGTAGTTATAGACCAGTCCTGATTTTCCATTTTGGGACAAGATGGTTAACAGGCAATGGGTGACTAGTGCACAGTATCTTGGGTAAATCTGCTTAGCTGTATCCTTATCAGTCAGGTTTCTGACCAGCTTTGAAGTTAGAAATTTCTTTGCTCACTGTGGTGGCTGGGGCTGATAGGTGTTTAGTCCAAAATGTCTGGAAAGCACAAGATTTCACATTCATTTCTGGGCCCAATTAAAGCTGCTCACATTCATGTTTAAAGCCCAAATGATTTAGCCCCCAAATCCTCTGCAGACCCACTCAGGTGTTACGATCAACAGAGGAGGCCCTCTTTGTAGTTCTATCCCCTTCGGAAGTTTGAGAGTGTGTATCCTTGGACAGGACACTAGTAGTATACTGTGCATACCTTTTGCCAAAGTGACAGGTGCCCCACCGCTTTGAGGTGTCAGGTGTAATTTGAGACTTAAGCCCTGCCCCTCCCTCCCCTTCCCTCACCTCTCTTAGCATTTCCCTCCCTAAAAACCCATTTTAATTCATTCCCTCTTTCTAATCCCCCTTTTTGTTGGCCTCTCTTTTTATTTCATTGTCTCCCTGCCCCCGTGTGAGAATGTGTGGTGCCTGTGCATTCTTCAAGAGCTGTAGTCTGTTCTGAGCATTTCCTGCAATGTCCAAGGTTCAAGAGCAGGGGAAGAAGCATACCTACCTGCTCCTACCTGTGTTACAGATTCTAGAAGGTGGTCCTGGGAGACATTTGTTCTCTCCCCTAGGCAGTGCTTTTTTCTATAAAAAATGTTTAGGGGGTACTATCATTCCATATGAGACTCAGGAAACACCGTGACAGGAAATGAGGCTGCCATCAGGGGTAGCAACGGAACTGACGATTCACCGTGCTAGAGAAGAAGCTATTATTTTTATTATTTTTTTAATTGGTTTCTTCTCTTGTTAGATTCACAAAATGTTTAGGGGTATGCGTATGCCTGCGTCCCCCCAGAAAAAAGGCACTGCCCCTAGGAGTTAATCTTGTTAAGCTCCTCTCTGCCCAGTATTGCCACCCCTGCTTTTTGATATGCACATAAAATCAGCGAGAGACATTGCTGAGTAATTTACAAAGCAGTGTCATTAGAACGTGTGTGACACCCAGCTCCATTTCTTCTTTTCATCTGAACCAGGTGTGGCAGTAGCTCCCCTGAATGAATGTCTGCAAATGGTGATGTATTGGATAAAGGTGAACAAAGTGATGCTGTATCTAAACAAAAGAGGAATTATGAGAGGAAGAATCAAACATATTCCCTTTGGGGGAACTGCCCATTCTGGGTGGGGTCACACTCACTTTTAGGTGTCAGGACAGGTGAACAGTTTTTGAGTACTTTTGGATCCAGCTCTGCTCCAGGATGCCCAGGTAGTGCTTTTACAACAGGAAATATTGTGGCATTTTAAAGACTAACAAATGTGCCGCAGCATAAGATTTAATGGACCAGAGTCTACTTTATCAGATGTACAAAATCAGATGTACAAATTTGTTATTAAGATGCCACAAGTCTTTTTGCTGAGTTTTCTGAAATGGAATAAACTGGCTGCCCCTCTGGAACTAGGTAGTGCTTGTTGCCTGAAGTGCTTTTTATAGGTTTCATCTCATTCACCAACTGCACCCACAGCTACAACACAAAGACCATGCTACTGGCACTCATACTGTAATGGCATCCAGATTTGGCTACTGTAGAGTAATACATGTAGGGCTGTCCTTGAAGATGGTCCATACATTCAAGCTGGTTCATGATGGGGGTGGAATTGAAAGCTGCCAATGGTCTATGTTATCTATATGTTATGCTATTAATATTCTGCTTTTCAGGCATGATTCCCCCCCACAAAGTTTCTTATAATTGAAATTGCACATAAAAGTATAATATATATTTGGCGGGTGTGCAGCCACTGATGTCATCAACCAGATTCTCCAAACCCTTCCCTTTAGGGGGAGTGGACTGAAGGTGGATGGCTGTTAGCAATGGATGGGCAGTTGGAATGCCTGGGAGTTGATGGTAGTGCAGGGATCTGCCAGAGCCACATCCTCTGAAAGCATCCTACATTCCAGAGTAGCACAAGTCTTAATCCTGATACCATCCAACCAAACCATTTGTCTTATTAGGAACAGTTTTTTAAAAGAAAGTCTAGCCCTTATAGAACTGAGATATTTGTTTGTTACTGTGTTATGAATGTTGTGGTTTTATACTGTAAACCACACTGTGAACCTTGGATGAAGAGCAGTATAAAAATTTAATAAAACAAGCAAGCAAGCAAACAAACAAACAAACAAACAAACAAAACCACAGTCAGGTTTAGTATGTAAGAGAAGCAATGATAGTAGCAAAAAACAGAACATTGGTCAGAGATGGAATTTCCTGATTCCTTTTGAAGCTGTTTATTTTCTCTGGGCCAAAGTGAGAGATGCCCAGAGAAAACTATGGAGAAATCAAGGATTTCATGTACCTGGTATAAGGGGACAGACTGCCTCCTCTGCCTTTGTGCTCTTTCTAAGTCAGGTGTTATTTTTGTGGAAAATAAGTGTTTTCTCTTTTTTAGTATTTAAAACTTTTTAATAGTGCTGACGACAATATAGTCAATTATCCCCATATTGCATTGTTGTGTATTGGGTGGTGGGGTGGATACGTGTGTCTTTGTGTGAGAGAGAGACATACAACAACAGTGTAGGAGGTTAATGTAGGAGGTTAGAGGTGGGCCTAAAATTCTCATATGGACCAGCTGCTTATTGCATCTTAGGTCGCCCAGTTCTATATGCCCCCTTCGTCCCTCTTCAAGCACAAATCAAGCACAGTTACATTCAGATGCCTTCTACTATTGTGAGACATGTGCAGAGGAGTTGTCTTTTAAAAAATTTGCATAATTAGCAAACATTTTGCATAGCATGATGATTAAGCTACCTGGATTTGGCGAACTGGGATATGTCCATCCTACATATGAGGGCCACCAGGGGGCACTGAGCATGTGAAGAGGGGCACAGGATGCAGCAACAGACCCCACCCTTGACCCACATACACCATCAACTCTTGTCAACAAACATACCCAAGTTCTTTCTTTGTACAGAAGGGCCAGTGAAGGCCTGGGTGGCAGAGGTAGGACCTACCCCAATGGTGCTAAGCCTTCCATGCCAAGCTTTGCCAACCTGGCACCCTCCAGATATTTTGGACTGCAGCTCCCATCAGCCCCAGACAGCAGGTTGGCAAAGGCTGCCTCATGCATTCAGTAACCCCAGACTCCTGATGCCTGCATAAAGACACCTCTGCCATAAAGCCTTCTCAAACTATTTTTACATGGCATTTTACATTACCTTCTACCATGCAGATATAATCACCTCTTCGTGTGCCAGTGGATGCTGCAGTACTTAAAAAAAAAAATACAGGCAAGAGATTCTCAAAAGCTGTAAAGGTATTGGATTTTTGCAACATCTAAGGCAGTGGTAGAAGTAAAAAATAAAAATGCAGGAGCAGAGTCATTTGACTATTTTTTTTTTTTGCCTCACTCCTTTGTCACTGTGCATGCACATTGTATGGGTTTTCTATAAAAAATATAAAAAAGGGTTGTGGTACTTTTTCCTTTGTAAAATCATTGCACAACAAACATCCCCAATATACAAACAAGGCTTGAGCTCCTGTGTTTGTCCACAGCTAGAGCTACAGATGAACACAGTGTAGTTGTGTGATGACAGGAACAGCTGACTCATTAGTAGAGAGCAGTGAAAGGTAATTAACCCTGGGAAAAGTACAGCTGCCATGCGAGCTGTTCCTTTCTGTAGGATCTGATTAGAAATTAGTGTTAAACCACTGATTCTTTTAAAAAATGTCATTGATAATTCACTTTCACTTTCAGGTGTGGCCCCCCGAAAAAGGGCCTGGAATGGTACTTGCAGTGTCGTCAGTCTGCTGTTTTTTAAAAGGTCATTAATCTAAAAAAAAAGGGGCTGTTTGAGAAAACACCACACACCTGTTTGGCTCCCAACGGAGTTTTCTAATTATGATCACTGAATGTTTTGAGGACACACTTAAAATCTGTGGACAATGTGAAGAACGCTTGAAACGATAGATAGACAAATACATATTAAGTCAGGGAATTGTTCTTTCAAAGGAAGGAATTGGTGTACTTTTACGTTGATCGTGTAGATTGTTTTTAGCATCTGCTGAAAATCATTTTTTTACTTGTCAGCATCTTATCTTTATAAACAGACCAATATTGGGGACTGTTTATACAGATGTTGCATCGTTAAAAGAAGAATAAGCGAAAACAGGTTGCAGTGGAACTAAATTTGACATAGTATATATAAAACCTTATTTGCCTTATTCTTACTTCATCACAGGCTTTAGCAATATTTGGGATAACTAGTACCTGCTTTCTTGTGTGTGTTAATTGGGGGGGTGTGATTGTTTTCAACTATGTAACTGTGTTTCTAGCCAGTGATATTTGCAGATACATAACCCTCACTCTACAGTCAATGGTGCAGCTTTAGAAATTGTTGGCTGCAGGATTTTTGGGTCAATAAGAAAGATGCAGTTTTCAAAACACGTTTTTGAACACCATTATGGGGCCCGAGATGCAAGATGGAATCAACATAATTTAACCAGTTTAACGTGGTAACTGGTATAGTGACAAGTTGTATATGTTGGTTACTCTTTGTTTTGTTTTGTTGTTTTTAATGCCTTCAATGGCAGGTCTTGGGCAAGTAGTGAGAACAAGATTCATATCTTCCCAGAAAACATAAAATCAGAGTTAAGTTTGATTGTGCAAGGCTGTAGTCTCATCGTGAACCTGTGACATGTCAAATTATTCAGGAGCCCAGTCATGTTGCTTGAACTGGGCCCTCAGAGCCTGAGGAAACTCTCCTAGACTAAGTGTCTTATATCTTCCAATTATAATGTCAAACACATGCAAAGCTTATGCATGGTCATCAAAGATTGTCCATAAGCACAATGCAGTAAATGCTGGGAAGGCCTGCCTCTAACTGTTTGGGCAGGTACAAATCTTTTAGAGGTGGCAGACTGCATTTCACATGGCACTGTTGAATTTAATGAACATATGTGATTTGCATGCTCAAAGATGGCACACTCCTTTCTTTTGTGTGACTCAATCCCCTCCCCACCCCACTCCTTTGGGGTATGTCTGTCATGTCTATTGAAGTAAGAAACCTTTGTTCACAAAGAAGAACGGGACTGTAGCTGAAGCCTGAAAGGAATAGCTTTTTTCTTGTTGTTGATGTTGAAGATGAGGGTGATTTTAAGGTATTTCCACTGCACAAGGCGCTTTACAATTATTTTACTATTATTATTTTGAAACATTTATCTTGTAAGATCAAAAGTTAGGAGACAGCAGTAAAATAACTGAAATAACTAGAAGACAAAAGGCTAAGAATTCTTAAGTATCCCAGTGATGCAATGGGTAGAAAAGGGGGTTCCCCCTCCCTTTCCATTATTTCTTACACTGATAAACCAAGCTTCAAATCCCTTCATGTACATGCAGTTCAATAACCTCAGATGTTTGTTAATCCATGAGAAAATGTCTTTAAAACTTTTGCACACTGATAAGTGATATAGAACCACAATACCTTGGGATTTCTATAAAATAGCACATGCTTTCCTTCCAAAGCAGTGTTCTCTTCCATCCTAAAGAGCAGGAATATACACACACCATATGCACGAGCATGATCACAGGAGAGGGAAATGGTATATTCCTACAAATAAAGTTCCCAGAGATATCCCCTCTCTTTGCTGTGGAAGTGTTATAGCTCATAGGAGCATTGCAGCAGAGTCCTAGGACTCATCAACACAGCTGCAAATAAAACGTTTTAAATGTGTTGTAAAGTGCAATATAAAATGTGACACTAGGTGGTGACAGTGAGCTATGCAAAGTTCAACGTATTTTTCAAAACGTTTTTTAAAAAAGCATTTTCATAGCTTTTTTTATATGTGTGTAGATTCCACCCTAGTTACTGCTATGAGTAAGCCTGTGGTAGGGCAAGTCCCTACCACTTTCTCGTGGCTGTAGCTGAGCAGGTTCCTGTATTAAAGGGAAAATCTTCCTCCCATCCTTATTTAGGGTTTCTGCTGCAGTGTTGCCACTATTGAATAAGTTAGAAGTAGAGCTTGGTTGGTTGCCCTTTTCATTCTGTGGTAATGAACTGCTGTGCAAGGGCTTCCTTCACATCATCTTCTTCCTACAGTGCAGAGAGCCAAGGCTGATCACCACCATTCCTCACACACTCAGTTCATTGTAGCTGAATATGACAAGGACCTTCTCATTTCACTTGCCCTGACACAGGCTATCAAAGTGATGGGTGCTTGGATGACAAAAGTATATAAAGGCACACTTTTGTAGATATAGTAAACGTAGAACTCCTTTCAGGCCAATTAGTTCCTGGTGGGGAATGGTGAGCATGACATTGACTCTGGAGTGTTTCTGTTGATTCCACTTCCTCATTCTGTTTTATGAGTGCTACTTCATCACTGTTTATTATTGCAGCTCACCAAGCATAGATATTCACAGCTTTTCTTCATTTAAATAATGCTTGCCCCAGGAAAACTTGGTGGGTTGTGCCACATAGCTATCATACTGGTCATTCCCAAGCATCTTCTAAAGCCTCAGAGTTATTTCATGATACTGGTCACATTAACACCATACAATTAAAGTGCCATGATACCACAAAGCATTCTGGGTAGTTGTAGTTTGCTATGGCTGATGATGATTGTTAGAAGGTCCCTATTCCCCTCACAGAACTATAATTGCCAGAGTTCCCTGTGAAAAAGGATTGATTGGTTAAACTTCGCTAGAAATTGTAGCTCGGGGTTGGAGATCTCCTACCGACTGTCAGCTCCCAGAATTCTTTGGGGAAGCCATGACCCTTACGGTCCCTTCCAACTCTACAATTCTATGACTTTTTAGAGTGGTATCTTAGTGCTTTAAATGTATGGTGTGAATGTAGCCTAATGTTGTAACCCTCACTATGTCTACTGAAAAGTAATTCCCACTGCGTTCAATGGGCCTTGCTCTTGGATTGCAATCTAAGCCCAGTACCTTTTTGAAATAATTATGCATTTTTCTCTTCTTTGCAAATTTGGGTTTTTAATTTTGACAAAACTATTTGGTAAGTGTTAGCACATTTTTACTCTGAAGAACACTTGGATAAAAAAATGTGTGGTTATGAAAGAAATTGTTCTGAAATCACAGGGCTGTTTGTGTACATTTGTATTCAAAATATTGCATATTATTCTAACCCAGGTCTTGAAGTTAAGCGATTACTTCAGCAACACACAGTTGCCATAGTTACCCTAGGAGAACAGAGAATAAGGACTCAGCTATACAGCTGCAAATAAAACATTTTAAATGTGTTGTAAAGTGCAGTATACAAATGTGACACTAGATGATGACAGTGAGCTATGTAAAATTCAATGTATTTTCCAAAACATTTTTTTAAAAAAACATTTTCACAGTGTTTTTAATATGTGTGCAGATTCCACCTAACGTTTCTTTCTTTGACAACGCAGCTTGAAATTAGGAAAAGAGGCAAACAAGCATCAGAAGGCTATTATTTGGGTTTTCATACTAATACTCTGGAATGAAAACAGAAGTATTGATACCCCAAACCAGTGGTGGCTGGTGCCCATTGGAACTGGTAGGGCATAAAGCAGAGAGACTGAAGGTAGGTGGAGCCAGAGTCAATGAGAGGTGGAGCCAGTTAATCCTAGTTTTGTCCCCATCCTCCTCCCTGATGAGTTCTACAAGGGCAACATGGACACCAAGGAGGAGGAGGAGGAAGCTGACAATCAATGCCATCCCTTTGATTGGTTATAGTAAGGAGGTAGGCAAACACTGGCTGCCCAAGGGCAGACTGAGCAAAGTGGGGCAGTGCCCCATTTGTCCTAATGGACCAACCTACACTGAACTAAAGCTCTCCAAGGTCCACCTTTATTGTTCATTAATGTATACTATCTCTTTAAAGGCCCATAGGAGGGAAATGGAATTTATTTTAGTGAAGATGTATTTCAGCTTCAGGATAATCTGTGTGTGTGGTTTAGCACTGAGTTACGCTCTCCACAAAGTGCTAATGGAGGTCAATGTAGCTTCCTTTTACTGTTTATAACCAAAAGAGTTTTTGCATAGTTGACTGCTGAGGACCAAAATGATGTACTTCCGTGTATTTCACCTTCAGCTTGAAAGCTGCAGTGATTAACAGGACTTTTATAAAGTTTCTGTGTAGTTACAAGGACAGCTTCAATCTTCTGTCATTTTTTTGCATTACCTATGATTATGCTTTTACCACCAAAATGCATTTATTTTAAAGGTAACAATACAGACTCGGAGAAGAGCTTATGTTTCATCTATATTTATCAGCACTCACTGTACATTTGTGTCTTCATTACCAGGAAATATTAAGGGACATTGTGCCATCTATTCCTGTTTACAGTTTATTATGCAGAGATAGGAAACACTTAGCATGTAAAATGAATGTAGAAATTATTCCTGGATAGAAACACGGACATTTCCCACTCGTTGGCTCTTTCTCCTCCATCACCGGATCAGAGTGTAATTGTCAGTAATCAGGCCTGCTTGCTGCTGATAAAACCACTCTGAATGCTAGCAGCCTTCTTTGTGTGATGACTCAATTATTCCAGAAGTGCCTCATCAAATCTGCCCCATCAGCTGGGCTAATAAATAAGGAGAAGAAACTGGCCCCCCAAAGCAAATTATAAATCCATTTGCATTAACCATTTCGCTGGTCCATGATCTAGGCAGAAATAAGCATGGCAGATTGTGTTAAGCTTATTTGAATATGTTTATAATGTTTACAGCAGGCACCCCCTCCTTTTTTTCTTTTTTCTTTTTTTGACACAAGGTGTTGGAACTATCAGCCATGAATAGCATCTAAATGCAGTTATGTTAATTAATGTGAGGCCTCAGGCATCTTTGTGAGACAGTTTGTTGCTTGAATCAGGTGAAAGTTAAACCTTTCTGCAAGGCAAAATATGATCTTGCACAAGGCAGTAGAAACTGCTGCAGTGTATTTAAAATAAAATAAAAAGAATGCAAAGGAGGTTGCTTTTTACAGGTGTTGTGAGGACAAGCACAGAGGTGAAAAGGTTTTCTCATTGAGGCAAAGGGAATCTGTTCTCATTGTGTCGCAGCAATAACTAAAACAAAGTTAAGCCAGGTGTCAGGAAACACAGGGAGTAATTGTACTCTGAATTCAGTGTGACAGTCACCATTTAAAAGTAATGGTTAAAGAGTTCACTGCCTTTGGGATCCACAGGCAGAAATCTTGGCATTTGGCCCCATATCATGATGGGAACCAGGGCTGACTCAAGACATTACACTAGATCATGGATAGGCAAACTAAGGCCCAGGGGCCGGATCTGGCCCAATCACCTTCTAAATCCGGCCCACAGACTGTCCAGGAATCAGCGTGTTTTTACATGAGTAGAATGTGTCCTTTTATTTAAAATGCATCTCTGGGTTATTTGTGGGGCATAGGAATTCTTTCATTATTATTTTTTCAAAATATAGTCTGGCTCCCCCACAAGGTCTGAAGGACAGTGGACTGGCTGCCTGCTGAAAAAGTTTGCTGACCCCTGCACTAGATGATGAAAGAAGAAGATAGTACTGCCCCTCCTCCCATTTCACGTACAGCAAACTGACTCTACATGTGAAGTTTACTTTCTGACTAGCAAAAGGCTAGCATCCTCCGCTGCATCTGAGGCCAACTGGCTAGTTTTAGGGTGATGGAGAAAAGGTGGCATGGTATATATAGGTCTGATCCTGAAACAGAGGGGAATGGTCATGGGAAGCTGCCACTGTTGTCCCTTCAATATGTGCCTGGCGTTATTGCCTCCCTCTGATGGCTGGCCTGGCACACAAGGTCTCCCATGGTTTGTGCTAGATCTAAATCTCCTATTTTATGAGGACCCCTACATAACAATGATAGGCTACCGCCCACTTGACGTAGGCTTTAGTAAGATGCAAGGAAGCCTAGTGTGGTAAGTGACCTCTCCAAGCCACACCAGGCATCCTTCCACCTTTCTGAGTCCTCTGCACATGGGAGAAACTCAAATGCTGCAAAATCCACTCCAAAATGTTGGGCAAGATGGAATGGATTCAATTCATTCTATGCACCACTGAAACTTTTTGGAAGTTCATAAATATTTGTATGTTAGATTTGGGACTTTAAAATACTTGCCCATAGAAAGTGAAATCATATGCTATATATATATATATATATATATATATATATATATATATGTATGTATATATATATCTCCAGGGGATTCACTGTACTACTAACAGATTCAGGAGAATAAGTATAATATGTCCGTTGTGTCTTTCTTACCATATACACATTTCCAGTTAAGCTACATTTTTCTGAGTATTTACACTTTTGTAGTTTTTTACATTTTATCTTATGCAAAGTCATAAAGTTGGAATAAAATGTAAAGTTAGCACAAATAATGGTTCGGATTTCTGAACCAGTGTCTGATTGGAACCATTCACAACAGCAGCCTATGGGGTACAAACTCAGTTTTTGAGATGACATGGAAGGAACTGTCACATATAGGAAGGAACATGCATTGTGGGAATAAGCTCATATAACTCAAAAAATGGTTCAGTGTTGGTTAATGGTTTCACATTATACACGGGTGTTCCAGAAAGCGGAAGAGAAATACCACATATAAAATGGTGTTATTTTCCCCAAACAGAATTATTCCTTTATTTGCTCTTCATCCTAAGGCCACAGGGCAGGTTACAATATTAAAATGTATTAAATTTTTGCATTGCCAAGATCCACAACACCCTCCTAATGAATGGCTTCTTTGAGGGGCGCATAGAGAACTTTCAGAGTTGCACTGCTCCCCTATCTCACACCTTTATTTAGATCATTGCTGAACCCATAATGAAATGTGCCGCTTTTTATTTTCTTTTAAGGATTTTTATAGATATGTACGCAACCCCTCCCCCCAAAAAAACCCAACAAAATGCAGAATTTAGAGCATACATGCCATATGCCATGCCCCACCCCATAATATGTAAGTGGTAAAGGTTAACTAATATTAACATCTTTCAACTTCCCTCAACAGTATTGCTATCTAAACACCTGAATGTGTGGACTTTTTGAATGCAACTTTCTGTGCATTTGGTTAACATGTAGTCATAGGGCAAATCATGCTGGCAGCTATGTTGACACACACTGAAAATTTGCAGTATACATTGGCCCCATGGACTTTATTAGCACAATATTGGAAAGAAGAAGGTGTCCCGTCTAAAGATTGGCAAGTTAAACTAATGGAATACGCTGAAATGGCAAAATTGATGGTGAAATTAAGAGGAAGAGATGATAATGAATTTAAGGAAGAATGGAAGATGTTTATTGCATATATACAAAAGCAATGTACACAGGTTAATACTTTATCAGGGTTTTAAGATTACTTGTAATTTTATTATGAATGGATAGATGATTTAAATACATGCAGTATCTTGATAAAGAACCAATGAAGGGATTAGAAGGAAGTCAATTTGTGTTGTTGTTTTTTTTGCATTGTTGTTTTTTATTTTTGGAAAAATCAATAAAGTGTTATTTAAAAAGAAAAAAAAATGCAGTACACACTAGCAGAGCCCAGTTCTGGATTCTGCTAGTTTGCATCTTCAACTCATATGGGGGGATCGTGTGAATTGGCCCTATTCTGTGAACCACCCTGAGACCTCTGGGTATAGGGCAGTATATAAATTAAATAAATGATAATGATTTGTCTTCTGTGGTGTTGAGGATAGGGAAAGGATTGAATTGTGGAGGATCTTTGGTATTATTTCAGACAGGGACCCTTCCCTTGTTATGTTTGAAAGCAATCAGCACACTCATGGCACTTGCTCACATTCCCAAACTGAAAGCTGAATTTATGATAGACACAAAACTTTTGGAGAGGTGATGTGCATAGGGCCAGATTCTCAAGTATCACACCTCCCCCCCCCCGCCCTTAAGATAGATGTGTTCACTGCAATCCTGGCTTTACATAAGGGTGTGAGGATGAAGGATGAATTCCCTTCCTTCTGCACAACCTCCTACAATGGTCCAGAAGCAAAAGTAGACAGAGAAACAAATGTTAGTGCTACCTTCGCACAATAGGCTTGATTGCGGACATCATCAAATATCCTTTGTATCAAGGCAAGCAAGAATGATCAGACACATTTTAACCTGGCAAATACACTTGAGGAGGGTGCAAAGTAGGCCTGGTGGGTTTGAGCAGCTTAAAGTAGAGACTTGCAACAAGGTAGCAGGACAGGGAAAAATATAATGCAAAAGTGTAGTCAGTTGCCACAGCTCTCTGGAATATATTACTGTATCCAAATGGGAAGCTATGGTCGCTGAAAAAGAATTTGGCTTGGCATACCTCTCCCATACCTATTTATTCACTTGCAATAAGGCAAATTTAAGCTGGTTGGTTTGGGAGTAGGTACCTGATTTCAGAGCAGTTAAAGGAGTGAGCCCTCTCAGCATGCCAAACAATCTAACTGCCACAGGCATTTGTCTCATAGAAACTTTGGACTCTGAGGCCTATACTAGGTGTGAAGAGCCCTTTGTCTTTTGAGGACCACCTTCCCTCCAGGATAATGCACCCTGGCTGTGGGTACGGTTGAAGCCAGTAGATGATAAAAGTGTGGGGGTTACCCACTTTTCTCTCTTTTTTTGTGACCCTCTTTTGTCTCTCCACACCTTCCTTTACACACAGCAGGCAGCAGGAGGTGGGACAGATGTATATCCCCCCCCCCCCCGGTTTAAAGTGATAGCTTGCAGAGAGCTTTTGAAATTGGGCCAATGTTCATGGGTTGCCATGAACCTATATTCTCAGGCCTAACAGGTCCATAGGCCTAATCCCCTAACCTATGGATGAAAGTGGATGGGGAAGAAACACTGTTCTCCTTGCAAGAGACTATTTTGCTGTGGCACTCCTGCTGCCACCAGTGCTTCCCTCCCTTTTTTTAAAAAAGGGTGCCAGTGGTCACCACAAAATTGTTACAGTAAGTGTCACGCTTTACCCCAGAAAAAAGCACTGCATATGTTCATTAGAACATGTCATGGTGAGAGCCTCAAGCATGCAACTGTATCAAACAGTACAGCAATATTTGTAAAATAATCTTCACAATCATGAAATATGGCAAGGGAGCATCCAAAAACATATTCATTTATTCCAGCTCAGATGTTCACATGCTCAATAAGTGACTGGCCAGTTTGCTTGTTTCACTGTACCATAAGCATGACCATGCATAAGCTGCAAGCTGGGTGGGACGGAACTGCTGTGCTAGCTTCCTGGTAGGTGGGTCACTGTTGCTTACTGGGAAGGAAGGGGTGATGTGGTGCAATCACACCAGCAGGAGTGCTGGCTTGTCTCCATCTGCTGCTTCTGTGACCATGAATATAAAACTCACAATAATCTTCCTAGATCTATTTAATGATGAAAAGAGTGGAGGGCCAATCTGTCTGAAGGCTGATTGAAGGTGCTGTGACATTGACTCATTGGTTAATGGAGAAAAGCCCAGTGCTGTATGAAGGCCTTAATGTGTTTGGGGGGAAGGTCCACAGTGCAATAGCAGAGCGCCCTGTTAGTGCCTGGAAACTTCAGGGAGGGCTGGGGAAAACATCTGTCTGTGATCCCAGAGAACCACTGCTTGACATTATTCAGACAATATTAAACTAAGGTGGACAAGGTATCTGACTTGGTACAACATGCCTTCCTACATTTCAAAACAATTGTCATCTTTTGAGACTCACACACGCATAGCCTAAATATGTGAAGGATGTGAAAATAGCTAACAAATACATCAAATATCATTTCAAAAGCTAATCTTCCATCAAAGAGGTGGTTTTTCTTTTATCCGTAAGACTTGCGGGCTGCACTGGTCCATCATCAAGAGCAAAATACTGGAGTCTCTTTGAAATGACTGAGGCCTTCAATCAAGATGAAACCCAGCTCATCATGTTGTCTAATGTCAAGGGGTTAGGAAATCCCTACAGCTTCGTGATACTTTCCAGAGCCGTTTTTGCAGCATCGCTGCCTCAGTCAGAAATCTATTGCACTTTGTAGTCAGTCTGCAAAGTTCCACCCGCCCCTGCCCTCTGTGCACTTTCCTAAGTGGATCTCAGCTGTGCTGTCTTAACTCTCGGTCCCTTAGGAAGCAAGAGACAGCAGATGGGGTTAGGGCAGAGGACTGACGCTTCTGACAGTAAACGGCCCGGTTGTTGAGTTGAAGCTGTGAGCGTCAGGAAGCGCCTTGCCCCCTGAGAGCCAACCACTGAAGAAAGTTGAAAATGAGCCTTTTGAGAAATGCTATTTAAAAGTAGTAAAATTTACAATTGTGCAGATGATGTGCTGCTGTGTGGTTATTCGGATGCTAATGAGTTTGACATTGGGGAACTCCAAGGGTTTACAGCTACTCCCTTATGTGATTTAGTGCTTTATTGGCAATCTTTGAGAAAATAAGTGGAAAATGTATTGCTAATAAATATATAACCTGATGGAGCATTAGAGAGGGAGAAAAGGCTGCTAAATTTAAAGATATAGAAAGGGCTTCATTCAGGGATCCTTTGTTTTAGGATAATGTGTTGCAAACAAAAGGACAGAGGCAGGTGCAAAGTGGCTCTTGTACAGAACAAGATTAGTAAATTAAAATCTTATCAGGGCACACAACCTATTTTTTTGAGTAGCATGTCTATTATAAGATTAACATCCTTTTAGTTAGTTGGATCATTTCCCTCCTCTTAGCTGTAATGTTCACTCAGTGCTGTGTGTACTTGCTAAACTTTTCTTTGTTTGACATGTTAGAAATTAGAAGCCTAGGAGCAGTGAGAACCATGCCAAAATTGTGTCTTTGTGTGTGTGTGTGTGTGTGTGTGTGTGTGTGTGTGTCTATGTGTAATATCTCAGAAAAGTAGAATTTTTTATTTCAGTGGCTGAAATATAATTTATAAATATGATTGTATCAAACTTGTCAAACTACAAAAAAGTAAACTCATACCATGATAAATTTGTGCATAAATGTTAAAGTGCAGATCTTTACTGTGAACTGCACTGGCTGCAATGGACTTACCCAAGTCCACTGATTTCAGTAGGTGTACACTGAGTACAATTTGTTGGAAACCACCCTAATTGTTGAGTTCTAGAGTATTATTTCCAGAACACTTCTGAAAATGTTCTAAGCTACCATGTCAAAGGGACAGATAATAGACTATATTCAATCTAGGAAATTGAAAAGAGGTATTATTGTATTCTGTGGGGGACAGGGCAGAATTGATCTGAAGCAGCCAGGACACAGGCATTTCCATTTCTGAAAACAAGACAAATTGGTCATAGTCCATCAAGAACTTTTCTTGCACAGTTGAAATGGTCCTATCATGTCCAGTTGAGCTAATAATAATAATAGTAGTAGTATTTCCAGGACAAGGGAGTGTACCCAAAGTTTAGCATTACTAAATAACATTTTTTCAGCTTTCAATATTAAAAGAACAAATTGACACTAATGTAAACTTTCTCAAAGAACTAGATTCAGAGTAATTTCTGAGCACTCATCTTCTGCTGCTGTCTTCTTATTTAGAGAACAGTAAGCAAACTATTCAATATCAAAAACTCTCAGGTTAGCATCGGTGCTGCAGGTAGATACGCAAATGCAAGTTATTCAATTTGATTCCTTAAGTGTTAATGTAGCTTGTATATCTTGAGGGATTAACATTAACACTTCTGGCTTCTTTAATTTACATGACAACTTTAATGTACCAAGTGAGCTTCACTTTATCTGGTGTACTGCATTGATAAGAACATAAGACAAGCCCTGCTGCATCATACTCAAAATCTACACAGTCCAGCATTCTGTTCTCACAGTGGACAGCCAGGTGCCTAAGGGAAGCCCACAAGGAGGACATGAGCACAAGAGCACTTGTGAATCCCAGCATCTGGTACTCAGAGGCATATTACCCATGATACTGGAGAGAACCATGACTAATAGTCATTGATAACCTTATCCACCATTAATTTATCTAACCCCCTTTTAAAACCATCTAGCTGGCAGTCTTCCAGTAATGAATCATTATATAAAACCTATGTAAAAGATGGGGGACTGAATGTTGCAAATAGTTAAGCCAGACATTGATTTAATATGATAACCAAAACAATCCCATGAATCAACTTAAAATGTAGTGACATAAATAGTGACTTATGCTAACTTGACTAAAACCTGACCTCATTCCTTGGGGTGAGGCATACTTGCTGGTCCTAGATCTCTAACCAAGAAATCCTTATTTCGCCCCTTAGATGTTCTCCTTCAGCATATTATTCTCTTTTTTAGCGTAAGCATCATCTTCCTTCCTTTTCTCTATAGCTGACTTTGTGTGGAATTTTAGACTGTTAACTCCTTGTCTTTGCCTAACACCATGTTGCTACTCTGTAAAATGCTGCATATATTGATGGTGGTACATTTAATCATCATCATTATATCAGTGTGCCCTTTGTAGCATGAGCATTTAATTTCTAGAAAAAGTCACGTTGGGTCTCAAGTCTACATTGACCTATGATTTGGACATTCTTACCTATTAGTTCTGATATGTGCAGACTCCTTGTCATTAATTCAGTGATGAAGGAAATGCACTCTGCGCCTGCTCAGGATATTTCTATTTATTCCTACATCATGCACTTCCTCCTTGTTTAATCTAACACTGAGCCATTGCACAAATTATTAAGCCCTGCTTTGCAGCTGTCATTGCCTATAAAGACTCATTGGTGCCCCCTTCCTTTCTCAAACAGGTTCTACTCTGCACAGCGATAGAACTGCTAAAGAACTGTTTAAGTTTTAATTCTATGGAGATGGAGCACTGGACAGTAACTTTGGGCTACTTTATAAGTATCCCTTATCCAAGGTCGTTTCATCCAACCATTGCAATATACTGCAAAAAGAAAGACCAACCAGTATTTATTAAATGAGTCATCACAGAATGTCTTTCAAGTCTAACCCTCTAGCACAGGAGTGGACAACCCATTGCCCTCCAGACGTTGCTTTGCTACAGCTCCCATCATCCTTGGTCCCGGTAGCTGGGACTGATGGGAGTTGAGTCCAGCAGCAGCTGTTCCTCTTCTAGCCTCTCCTCTCCTCTCCTCTGGCTCTCTTATGCAAAATTAAGTACTCTTTTGTAAAATCTATGCATCTTATTTCCAAATATATAATGTAGGTGTCAGTTAAGTAGCAAGTTTCCTTCTTAGTTTTAAACAGAACAATTTAATTCTCCATAACTTAAATTTATAATGCTCACATCTACCATGTGTGCTCAAATGTTAGCATCAGATCCTCAAAATATAAAACTATTTTAAGAGCAGGATTGAATTTCGTATAGGTGCACTTACAATTCTTTTCAAAGTAATGGAAGTTTACCCACTGAAAAGCACAGGGCAGACTCTTCACATGTACGCTGATAACAGGACAGGAGGGGAGTAGAAATTTAGCACACGTTCCTCCTGCTTGGTCTGTGATTTTGCTCATTCATTTTGCATTCTTTCTTACAGAGAATGAATTTTTGGATTATCTGTTAAGTCAAACAAGACATTTTGGTCCGAGAGACGGATTTGGTCATTTGGAATTTGCACATAATTTTGCTCCGAAGCAAGCAAAGGTGGGAGAATGCATTTAGTGTTTAGTTTTGAGTGGAAAGTATGTGATTTCATTTATTGAGCTGCTGTTCCATTTGGAAATCTCATTATGACTTCCAAACTTTGGCTTCATTTAAACTCTTAACAAAATTTGATAGGTCCATGTAGCATCTTCTCAATACAACAGGCCGACGCTTCTGATGCTGTCTCATTCTCAAATGAGCAAGCAGCAACAATATTTTCAGAGCCGCATGTACTCATCAGAATTGAAAATATATTTTAATATGTACCATTTTCATTATAAGAATTTAAAAATAATAATACAGCACAAAACATGCACCAAATGTTGCATGTTTGCAATGTCACACATGTTTTGCATGTGTTTAACATGTTTAATGTTTGCAGTGCACATCATGTGCTTGACTGCACATAAACATAGTTTGTTATTTATATTTTAAATGGTTTTCTGTCATAGGCTATTCAAAAAACACATTTCATTGTAAAAGGAATCCTACAGATATTTATTTATTTATTTATTTAAAATTAAGATTCTGTTTCGGCTTGTGCTGTCCAATCTTTTATGTGGTATATTTTTTTTTACATATTTGTTCTGAAAATATAAAGCTGGCACCTGCCCCCTCATTTCATAAAGCTGCGACTTTACCCTCTGATGCCTTGGTAAAGCAGACTAATAGAAATCCTTGGCACACATTAGTTACCTAAGGGAATAATAGAACTATTTGCTGTAATCGTTTGGCAAAAGGACATAAACATATGGCTTTGGTTTATATTCAGCACTGCCAGTTGTGCAAAGTTGCATGGATGAGGAACACAACAGCAGTGACAACTCTGAAATCAGAAGTGAGAATCAAAATAAATCATCCTCATTACAGAACCATCCAAGCTTGTCTCTGGTCTAACATTTATTCCACCGTTATGCATTTTCAAATATTAGACCCCCTTTGAAAAATACTCCTTCAAAAATATACATAGCATTTGGCCATCAGTAATCATGGTGTCCTAGAATGGATTACACGGTATGTAGTCTCAAATTGAATCTGTTTTCAGATTTAGATTTAGTGTTTGGACTTATTTATTTTAGTTTGGGAGGATAGTAACACAGCTGAAGCAGTCAAATTTGCACCATTCATTTTTCGTTTTGGGGAAGCACCAGCAATAATGTTGAAATGGAAAATACTGTGTTTGAAAAAGAAGTTATCAAAATCCAAAAAGCTACACATCACTGAAAAGATCCTTCAATCCAATTTTTACATTTTATACCTGCTGAAGGAGGGGGGGGAATGAAACATGACTAAAGAATTCATGACGGAGGGCGGGGAGAGAAGAATACTTTAGATTGTTTCTTGGCAAGTGCTAAAAAGTATGTCATGGACCTTTTTTGAAGCAATAGTCTGCATTGTTCAACAACTTCCTTTGCATTGTAGATAACAATGTATGATTTCTACTAAGAGAGTGGGGTATGTGTTTGAAGTATAATATTTCTCTTACTTTAAATGGATTAAAAGCATTCATATACACTTTTGTTGATTTGGCTTTAGTCTCCTATCCAAACAGTAATATTCATCCTATTTTAAATAGATTTAAAGATTCCATATGCAATTTTGTTGATTTGGCTTCAGTCTTTCCTCTAGGCAACAATTTCCTTTTGATCTACATTGTATAAATTGCAAGTGAATTGACATCTTGTTTGTAACCAAGACATACATATACAAGTGACCATTGTTATTCATAATAACCCAGTAAATTTTATGCCGATTTACAACCTGATCCCTGGCAGCAGAACTTTTCTCCATTTCCAGCACCGCATGATCTTGCCCTGGACACATAATAAACATTTAGGACTTAGCTTTTGGACTACCCTCTTTTCAATCTAACGTGTTGTGCTTGGTAGCTACTACCCAGCTCTATGACTTTCTTTCAAAGTCCAAAAAGGTATTGATCACTCACAGGCTGTAGTATCAAGTGGCGACTTGCAAGCATGGGGTCATTTATTGATTTGCTTCAGCATTTTGAATTCATTGTAATGTTTATATTTCACATATTAGTGATTTGCAGTGCTCCTGAACAGTTTTTATCTGAATGCCCCAATCATTTTACAAATACTACTAAATTATCCTTTCAGCGGTACCAGTTTGAGACTTAGTCTCTTCTTTTTAATTTTTTCTCCTCATCTCTTTT
This sequence comes from Podarcis raffonei, assembly GCF_027172205.1. Taxonomy (NCBI): domain Eukaryota; kingdom Metazoa; phylum Chordata; class Lepidosauria; order Squamata; family Lacertidae; genus Podarcis; species Podarcis raffonei. The sequence continues at coordinate 39,709,467 of NC_070608.1, forward strand.
TTGCTGAGGTGAATGAGCCATCACACTAACCACCACAGATAAAATGTTTGCGTCACCATATGTTAGCTCAAACCCAAACCTTTTCAGTGGGGGCATTGGACTGATGGCCAAACTAGATGACACACTAAATATGTAATCATACTTGAATATCGTTTTTAATATCTATAAAAAGTGAAGGCTCCAGTCCAGATCATGGTCATGGTACAACATAAGAACCAACTTTTTCTCCCATGGCATTTCTCCCTTCAGCTGCTATTTGCCAAGGAAGGGGAAATGATATGAATACAAATGGTGCTTCAACTGAGCTGATTTTCAGTGTGAAATAGTATGGGAAAGGGTTAATCATCCTGATCTGGATCCTGATCTGGATTAACACATTCCCTTGATATTTTTTGTGGGGTTTTTTTTAAAAAGGGAGTAAGGTGCACAAATACAGTCACACATTTAAATTGCAATATTATAAACACACACATTTATCCGATACTAAGCTCCAATGACATGAATGAAATTTACTTCTGTGTAAGACATTATTAGGAGTGCCTTTTAATATTTTATGTAGTTGGCCTTTAAGTTATTGAGTGTTGGCTCATACATCTAGCATCTTCTGGGTGATGGTTTCTGAGGCTGCAATTGGGTACCTGTAGACTCATGAGTGGGCTGGGATGACATAAGGAACTGAAGACATGAACTATTATCTCCATGTATCTGGCTCCAACACCTTGTGAGGTAGTAGCAACTCTTTTCTTAAGACTGCCATGATCATATAAAACATGGGAGCTGCTCCCAGAGGCATTATGTGAGAAGCACATGCTGAAGGAACTTTGTCCCAAGTGTTGAGTAATCTAGAAGTAAGGCATCAATAGATCTTCATATGTATGCAGACCATTTCTGGATATATTTTGAAAGTGATAGAAGGCCACTTTACTCAGGAAAGCACTTCATTGCTGAGGAAAAGCAGAGGATTTTTTAGTAGCTAGCTTTATACATATAAAATAACCTAACATGTAGTGTGGAGGCTCTTAGTTATACAAGGGCCATACTGCATGTTAAGTAGGAGTTGTGCATTTGGAGCTTCTGATGAAAGTTTAGCTTGCAAGTTTCCCCTTCCGTAGCTTCTAGAAAAATCTAGACTGGTGTTGTGGTTTTGGCAAAGGGTTGGACTCCTATGCCTATGTTATGACCTTCAATCCAAACTAGGTCAGATGATGGCTGTCTTCATTTTATTTTTAAAATTACACTGGGATCACCCACCAAGAGCTCCAGCACAGCACATACCTTTGTGTTTTGCAATGCAATTGTTTACATGTCTACTCAGAAGTTCCATTGACTTCAGTTGGACATACTACAGAACTGCAGCCTTGATTATGTAGGCTAAAATTAAGACAAGCAGACAGGTCATATTAGGTTCAAGCTGTTAGAACTACTGTATAAAGTTCAGTGGTACCAAAATTGTGCCTATCCAGTGATATCGGCTTAAACTGCTGTCAGCAAGGCAAATCCATTTGTATTTCTCTCTCTCTCTCTCTGTCTGATACTGTCCATTAAGAAAAGATGAACATTTTTAAATAGATTTTTATGGGAGAGCCACAATGCACACTTTTTTTGGGGGGGGGACCTTAAATGTACATAATCTTTTTGCATTTCACTCCAAAATGATATGAAGGCTCTTCCCAGAAACTCAGGGCAAAGCATAATATTTTTATTTTAAGATGTCATAAAACACTACCTGTCATCAGTGAATATAAAAGCTCTTTGAAGGCCTTATTAAAATGAAAATCATTAGTGTCAAATGAACTCTAATGCTCCATTGTGTGAACACATACTTAAAGGAAGTCTTGATTAAATCATAATATATATTTTATGTCTGTTTGCAAAATATGCATCCCAGTAAGTATTCTTAATATGGCAGCCTTTACTTAGAAATTGGGAATAATGTTGTAAACTCTACATAAAAATAATTAACATTCATATTAATATATAAACTCTAGTGCTGTTATATCTCTTAAACCTGAACAATAAAATAAAACAATTTTCCCTGCAGTGGTATTCATCAAATTTTAGGTTTGTTTTTCTAATGAACAGAAAAGCTTCTTGTAATAGGTGGAGACTGTACTGTAAAAGTAAAAACTGATGTATCTGATGAAGTAGCTCTTCTGCAGAAAACAATGCGACAATAAATCTGACTCCTTGTTTTTGATGCAACAGACTAACTTGGCTACTCCTCCAGGAGTAGTGGGGTTTTTAGTATATGCGCTGTTGAAGTGCAAAGATCTGCCCAGCGCCCCATTGTGGATGACAAGTGCTGCCGCTGGCACGGCGTGTCTTTGGTAAATGAGGCCACAAAGTCAAAAGTCCTTTAGTGAAACAGTAGGTATACATTTTGGTAATACCTAGGTACAGTGGTACCTCGGGTTACAGACGTTTCAGCTTACAGATGCTTCAGGTTACAGACTCCCGTAACCCAGAAATATTACCTCGGGTTAAGAACTTTGCTTCAGGATGAGAACAAAAATCGTTCCAGCAGCGCGGCAGCAGCAGGAGGCCCCATTAGCTAAAGTGGTACCTCATGTTAAGAACAGTTTCAGGTTAAGAACAGACCTCCAGAATGAATTAAGTTCTTAACCTGAGGTACCATTGTATATATGTATTTTATTTTTCTAGATTGATCAAAATTATTTATTATTTCATAACAGGTAGATAGTTAAGAGCTTAGGCAGCTTCAGCAGTGGGCGCCTGGTGCCTCCAGAATTCGGCGCCCGAGTGCCCTGCACCCCTTGCACCTCCAGGTAAAGACGGCCCTGTCCAGGAGCCATGTAAGCTTGGATTTTTGTCTTCTTTTTTCTGCACAATGTTAGTGAAATATATTACTTTCTTCTATTTCTTCTAATTCTTCTATTTCTACTGGAGAGAGTTGTTTTTCCTATTCAGAATTTAGCACAGAACACTTTAAACTTGTGGTGCGTATGACATATCTTACTGAACTTATTTCACCTCCACCACACTTTTCTCTTATGCATAACTTCCCAGAATAGAAGTTTTCAACCTGCTTTGTGAGCCCAGACACAGTGAGCCAGGGACTATTGGGGGGAGCAGCAAGAATCTTTCTTACCTTTGATGAGCATATGGGGACGGCTGGCAAGGAAGTTGGTGATGTGGGGCTTGGCAATTGGGGATGATCCCACTTTCTCCTCCACACTTGAAGGGTATTCATCTGGTCACTTTTGTGGTGCCATGCACCACTCCAGGGAGCAATGGAAGAAATAGTAGATGGGATTCTGGACAACTTATCAGTATGGCATTTTGACCATTATGGAGACGGCTGCATCACTGCAGCATTTGCTTGAAGTTCTTGCTAAGCTGGTAAACCAGCTTGGACTCTACCACTTCAAACTGGAGATAGAGCTCACCTCACTGCCTCCATACAATAGATACAAACATGCATGAAGAAACTCATACCTGCATCTAGAAAAGTACATTTGAGGAGATGACTAGGCTAGAAAACTAGGCCTAAATCTGTTCCTTGATGCAGTAAGCAAAGAAACAGTGCCTGGTTTAAACTGGAATAATAAAGGAGGTCTGCAAAGAGGAGATGGTTGTCTCATTGACCCTCCCATGTGTTGACTGAACACATGCATGATTGTCTTCTCCTGTCCATGCTATTTAAGGGATGCCCACCTCAGTGAAGTTCCATAGTAGTCCCACTGAGGCCACAACAAATGGTCCAGGCACTGCAGCATAAATTAGGTACAAATAATGAAACTTCCTATTAAACATGGGCCTTATTTGGGAAAATATCCTGTAGCGACATAAGCATATTGTGAGAGGTTGACTATTCTTTATTTCCAGTAATTTCAGTACTACATAAAGTTCACCCAAAGAGTCATGGTAAGTTGATTCTTTTCTATGTACTAGTAGTACATGTTCTGCAAATATGTAGAATTAAGAATTAAAGCGATGGGACAAAATAGTCATCTATTAATTGTCATGGATTGTGAGAGGATGCTGGTTATAGCAGAGCATTGGGCTGTTGGGTCATGATGACATCTAGCTATGCCATATTTATTGCTACTGATGTAAACCAGTCTCCCTTGAATTAAACACAAAATGATATATCCTTTGAACATAAAAATAAAAGATTCTTCCCAGAGTTGATGATGAAAAGTTGTTGTGCCACCCACATTCTAATCGCCCTACCTGGAAGTGTGGCTTATTTCACAACAACTTCCTTTTTAGGAAGGTGTATGGTAATGTAAGGTAACTGAAGTTAAGTCATATGAAGGAAATTTAGGCTTCAGAACTGTAGACATTTCCCTGGAAGTAAGTCCCATTGAACTCCAGGGGACTAATTTCTGAGGAGACCAAGTATAAGATTGCACCAGTCTCTATCAAAGGCAGTAGGAATAATCCCTCAAGTTCATTTGACAGCCCTGCAAAAGACCCACTTAAATGAATGAAAACTGCACAGTTGTTGTACTATGTGGATTACACCCAGTTTCCTGAGAAATAAAGCTCCCCCCTCTTTTTTTTAGTTGTGTGTGAGTGGACTGTTTTATATGCAACAGACGCCCTCAGCCCATGATGATGGGTTTACAGTGCTATGCTCATCATACTAAACAGGCCTTAGCCAGTTTAATCTTAATCTGTTTAAACATCTGTCATAAATTCAAATGATTTTCCTAAAGAAAGAAAATCAATAGAAAGAATCACCTATATTGATTTGGCTGCTGGTTTTCATCCATTGTGTGGTTTTTAAATATTCATGACAAAATAAAACCCCAAGTAACTGCTGCTTAAAAAGAGGCAGCCCCCCTTTTTTTGTTACACAGTTAAAAGAGAAATGTAGTGATTGGTGCGGTATTTATTATGAAATGATGACAAAGGAGTACCAGTGGTTTTAAACAGTTTTAGCTTACAGGAGCGGCTGTTAATTTTGTCAGCAGAGTTGCAGGTGAAATAATGCACATTGGATAAATAGTCTGTATTGGTTTAACTGAACATAATATATAGTGTGTTCTGGAGTTGTTTGTCTCAATAGACTATAGTAATCAAAAGTAATGAACCTATTATGTGCAGGACCTTGGAGAGCATAGAATGGCAGTAAAAGTGTGGCACATAAAAGGTTTATTAAAGGAAATTAAAGTCCATCATTGCCACACCTGCTCCCCTATTATAAGTCTATGGCAGGTCAGTGCCTTCAATCACTACTCAGCATCAGAGAACAGAGCTACGTTTCCCCATTACCATTGCAGTCACATTGCAACCAACCCTGTATTAGGCTTGAATGGCAGCAAGCAACCATGGGCAAGTTTTCATTTCTGAACAAACAGACACCTTATTTTTAATCGCTGTGTTGCGAACCATTAGCTATAAATCTAGCAGATGAAAATATGACATTCAGTTTCTGGAAATTGCAAATATAGTATAGTATATTTCTAGTTTGTGATTGCATGAGACAAACACAGCAGCAACAGAGTTATTCAAGTATTTGCACAACATTTTCAAAAATCTGTTCAAGCATTTGACTGCTTGTTTATTCCTGTAAAGAGCTATTTGGGTCATATGTCATGTACCATATGTTCTGTGTCTCATGTAGCCCTCTGTAATAATTAGCAGGGGGGAAATAGAGAGGCACACAAATGTTGTTTCATCTTCAGCTAGTTAACTCAGCCCCCTTTATTCTTCCTCACAATCTTGAAGAGGAATGTATCCCCTTGTTTCATGCGGACTTTAACCATAAATCTCAACATTATGTAGTTGTATCCTTCTGTATATGATGGAGGAAAATACATTCACTAAACAAAAACCAGTTTGGTAAACAGGGAACAAATGTCATGAGCAAACTCCATCCATATCCATGTTCAGCAGATACTTAGAAGCCCCGTTTGCACTTCAGACAGCCACTGCTTTTCTACACAAATAGAAAGGATGCAGAGAAGCTGCTGGGTAAATGTGAAAAACTGGTGCACATGCTAACAGTATAATTTAGATAAATTTGCATTTGCAGAGATTATCGTTTACCCAACTGTTTTTAGATGATGAGGTGAGTGATTGAAATTTGAGGCCTACTGTACACATCACCCTCGCCATATGGCACATCCATGCAATGTGAAACCACATGATGAATCGTGCTACACATTATTGCAGTGACATAGAAGAGACCCAATGTAGGAGCAGCTTCAGTCTGGATCCCTGTGATCACTAAAAGGTTCTCAGAGGTTTTGTCTTCTGAACAAATTGTGAGGTCATTGTGCAGTTGTTTCATCATATGCCTAGAATCAGATTTTTAAAAAATAAATAAATAGTACGGCCTTATTTTACCAGACTACTGCTCAACTCATTAGTATTGGGTTCATGTATCAGAGGGACTTGTTCCTTTGGAATCCCTCACAGACCCATTCCTGGGTTCTGCTTCTTTTTCTGCACACACTATCTCTTCCTGATCCACAGTCCCATGAATATGCTGATGACACCTGACCTTACTCTTTAACCCATAACTTTGCCTCCAATAGACACTCCTGCATCTCCAACTCCCTAGCTGTTATTTCCACCTGGATATCCAGTTCAACACCAGGTAATATGTTGAAAACCAAACTTCTCCTCTTCTCTAGCAGACTTTCCAATTCTCATATAATCTGTATATCCAGTGACCACCCACCACACTGAGCAGGCCCAAATGTTGGTTGACCTTACTGGAATACAGTCATGCTAATGTCATGGAAAGAAACATTTGGACACAGTACTTCATTGGTTGTTCATGTTATCATATGCTGCCACTATATATATAGCAACATTAGAAGAGAAGAAGAAGTGTTTGGATTTGATATCCCGCTTTATCACTACCCAAAGGAGTCTCAAAGCGGCTAACAATCTCCTTTCCCTTCCTCCCCCACAACAAACACTCTGTGAGGTGAGTGGGGCTGAGAGATTTCAGAGACATGTGACTAGCCCAAGGTCACCCAGCAGCTGCATGTGGAGGAGCAGGGAATCGAACCCGGTTCACCAGATTACGAGTCCACTGCTCTTAACCACTACACCACGAATCTTAGAACTGTAGAGTTTGAAGGGATCCTGAGGGCCATCTAGTCCTGCAATGCAGGAATCTCAACTAAAGAACCCAATCTTTAAAAACCTCAAGCCACCCTGAGCCCAGTTTCGGCCAAGAACGGTGGGATACAAATAAAAGTTGGTGTTATTATTATTATTATTATTATTATTATTATTATTATTATTATTATCAAATGAAGGAGATTCCACCACCTTCTGTTCCACTGTTGAACACCTCTTACTGTCTGAAAGTTTTTCCTGATGTTTAGTCAGAATCTTTCTTGTAACTTGAAGGCATTGGTTTGAATCCTACCCCCCAGGACAGGAGAAAACAAGCTCATTCCATCTTCCATGTAACAGCCCTTTAGATATTTGAAGATGGCTATCGTATCTCCTCTCAGTCTCCTCTTTTCCAGGCTAAACATACCCAACTCCCTCAACTGTTTCTCATAAGGCTTGGTTTCCAGACTCATTATCATCTTGGTTACCCTCCTTTGCACATGTTCCATGTGTAGCTACTTCATAATATTGTTGTGCACCTTCCATATAAGATTGTAGGGAGAAGTTACAGTGAAACTACTCACTTTGGTTTGGTGAGATCACTGAAAAACACGGTGTAGAATTGTTTATTACAAATATACTAGCTGAGTGGAAACAAAAAGCATAGCAATCCTCCAAAGAAGAAATCCATTGTTCCACATCAAATCCCCAGAGAGGCAGCCTCCCCCGAGTTCTTTCTAGTGCTCAAAACTCTTTCCACCTGTTTCAGTTTGTCTTAAGGCACATGAGGACACCAGCTTGCTGACATAAGGTAGACCTGGATCTGGTCAGTGCCTGGGAACCAAATGTATACTTCCTTGGCTCCCTTGGCAGGATATAAATGTAGGAAAACATGCTTCTTTTCTTCACACAGAGATTGAGATTACATCATCCTTGGCTGAAGCAGGGAGAGAGGTGTCACCTTTCCCCTTAGGAACTCTCAAGGAGGATCCAGCTGCTTCCTGGGTTTTTGAGAAAAACATACACCAGCCATTCCAGTCCATTAGCTCAGCCACTTGACAGACTAAGGATCTAGCTGGCATATTTAGCTCTTGATCATTGAAGAACTTTCAATTATCTTTCTGCCCCAACTTTTTCATTTCCAAAACGCAGACTCCTTCACAGCAATCAGAGGTAGTGATGCCACCACAATAGTAGTAGTACTACTAGTAGTAGTAGTAGTAGTAGTCTGCCAATTTGGCTGGGTTGCCCAAGCTATTCTGGGCAGCTTCCAGCAGATACAAAAACATAATAAAAGGTCAAATATTAAAAACTTCCTGATATAGGGCTGCCTTCAGATGCCTTCTGAAAGTTGTGTAGTTCCTTATCTCCTTGACATATGATGGGAGGGCATTCCACAATGTGAAATATCCCATAGTGGGCTGTGTAACTGTGTTATGATCTAGAGCAAAATAGCTGTTTGTGGCTCTTTGGTTTCTGCTGTTGGATTTTTAGAACAAAAGATTGATCTAGAGTAGCCAATTCTGTTCCTGCCAGCTACATAAAGCATCTGGGAGCATTGTTGTGGCCAGCCCAGGATGTGGGTGAGGGGACCAAGCTGCTCTGTCAGCAAATGCACACACATTGACACTGGTATCTAGCGTGTGGTCACAGGCTTTCTATTCCATGACTATGTCCCCTAAGGTCCTATTTGGCTGTTTTCTTTTCTTTTTTAATCCGGACACTGAGGTCCAGCTCTGAGGGCCTTCCAGCGGTTCCCTCACTACAAGAAGTGAAGTTACAAGGAACCAGGCAGAGGGCCTTCTCGGTAGTGGCGCCCGCCCTGTGGAACGCTCTCCCATCAGATGTCAAAGAAATAAATAACTATATGGCATTTAGAAGACATCTGAAGGCAGCCCTCTTTAGGGAAGTTTTTAATGACTGATGTTTTAATGTATTTTTAATCTTTTGTTGGAAGCCACTCAGAGTGGCTGGGGAAACCCAGCCAGATGGGTGGGGTAGAAATAAAAATTATTATTATTATTATTATTATTATTATTATTATTATTATTATTAATTTTTATTAATATTTTACCATAATGCAATAAAATTATGGCTGTTTTCTTGCATCCAACCAGCCTACTCTCTGTTTCAGGGCTGCCCATGGCTGGATCTAGACACATCACAAAAGCAATTCAGTTAAAGGCGTTGTAAACTTCATGGAGGGAAATCCCATTGGCAAAAGATGGGACTCCACAGGGCCATCTGGTGTCACAGTGTTATATACAGTGGTACCTCTAGATATGAATGGGATCCGTTCCAGATCCCCGTTCGCATCCTGAAGCGAATGTAACCCGCGCCTGCACGCCTGGACGTGCACGGGTTGCAATTCGCCGCTTCCGTGCATGCACGTGATGTCATTTTGATAGCGCTCAACCTGAAGCATATTTAACCCAAGGTATGACTGTATAGCATGCATATAAAGCACTTTATCTTTACAAATGTAGCTGAGTCCTAGGATTTTTTTTAACCTGACTGTACATTGTTCAAGCAGTGTTGTTAGTTTTTTTTTTCACCTACTCTGTACTGGATTTGGAGGTGGTGGTATTTAGAGGTTTATTTGGTTACATGGTTGCATTAGTCACATAGTTGGCAGGAAGGTGTGGGAAAGCTTACAGTTAAGTTAGGTAACAGCTGAACACTCTGAGGCACCTTTGGAGGCAAAGGGCATTTCTGGAAGCCAGCTGCTCTGGGTTGTGGAGACTTTAGCCTGCATATGGGATGTTCTCAAGATGTTTGGCATACATTTTAATGCAAAACTCCCTATTTGCACTTCATGCAACAAAATTGGATACAAAAAGTATCTAGCCTTCAAAATTCACACTTTTCTGAATTTTGTGATGCAGTTCTCTACCCAAATAATATGTAGCCAAATATGTGCATATGTGTCTATTGGGGGGCGGAGTCTAATAACATATGTATTAGTGAAAATAATAGATAAAATTGCATTATATTTGGGGGGGGGAATTCTTGCAAAAATGTGTGAATCTGGAGAAATTTTCACTAAAATGCTGAAATGGGAACACACACACAGAGAGAGATGTGGAATAGTTGATAACCTGATTATGATGAGAAAAATTAGAAACAGAAAAACCAAAATGGAGAGATTCATCCATCCTAAGTGGTGGCTAAAATGACTCTTTGAAGTTACATCAATGAGTTATTTATAGCTTCACTGACCACCTTCATGCTGTGTCTCCACCAGATTCCATGCTTTGTTAGAACCTTGTGCATAGACCATAGAAAAAAACATGCTGCATTTCTAGTAATGCCATTCCTAGCTTGCTAGCACATGGCGCTCCCATTGAACCAATGTGTTGATGTTCCAAATCCAGTTTTATTACTAGTATGACCCCATGGCAACTGAAATAAAAATGATCTTCCATAGGAGGCAAGGCTAAAGCATTTGGATTTTTTTAGTTGTGAAGGAAGATGAGTGAGGAAACCATGATAGATGCATACAATTTGTATACATATGCAATATGTAGGAAGTGAACAAAGAGATTCCCCCTCCATCTTTCATAATTTATTGTTACTGAATATGAATGGCAGTAGATTCAGGACAGACTTCTCTGTGGAGCCCATGCCTAAGAATTAATATATTGAATTCAGTGTTATTCAGTGTGGTGCTTGTGTGGCTTTAAAAGGTGATTGACAAATTCTTAGACTGACAAATTTCTCATTGGCTTTGATAACTAATTGAAGCCTTCATCTTCCAGGGAAGTATGCAACCAAATATCAGTTGCTACAGGGCATCAACACAAGCATGTGAGAAAGAGGATGCTGAATTAGTGGATCTTTACTCTGATCCAGCAGGGCTCTTCATATGTTCTCATGATCCCATCCTCAGCAGTTATTTAACCTCATTGGGATCAGAACATAAATCTTGATCGCTTGCAGACATTGGCACTCGCCCAAAAGGAATAATTAGCATTTGCTTAATTAAATATTTTTCCATTACAAATATCTTCTGAACTATGCTTAAAAGTTATTCACAGATGGCATTTTTTCTGAGTGACAAGATTAATAAGTTCTTGGCCTATGGAAACTTTGTAAAGACATGTTAACGATTCTCCCACCACCGCCTCCAATGGTGAATAGACTTTCTGTTACTGTTACAGATGGATGCAGATGGTGAAGATAAAAAGCTACACACACGTTCAAGAGGAACCAAGGGTGAGTTAGAAGACCCCTTCTACGACCCTGTGCCCATCACACCATGAAATGTAAATTTCTGCACATGGTCCCAAATGTGTCATCAGCGAGTCTACACCTTCCTGAGGGCTCATTTTAAATCAAGCCAGGACACAAACTGCAGAGATTAGGAAGTGAAATGTTATTTAGATGTGTGGGAGAGTGGAGGTGGAAAGAAAATCTCACAATCATTTCACAGAGATAATCTAAAAATCCAACTAATGCTGTTGGATAGGTTGATGCAGAATGGCCTTGAACATGCAGACGGTGATTTTAATAGGTATTGTCTCCCAAACGAGAATCATCCTCTTCCAATTATATGTAAACTGTGGTAAACCATGGGAATACATTTTACTGTTTTGTCTGCTTCTTGTTGAATCAAATCTGCTATTGGCAAGTTGAAAAACAAAAACAAAAAAAACCTTAGCAATATAAAGTTGGATCTGCTTCCATCCCAAAACACTGCAATGTCCCTAATGTTTTTGTATTTATCTGTTCAAATGTATGATAAAAAAGTTAAACTTTCGGTTTTCCTCTCATTGGGTAAAGAACAGATGGCAATGTAATATTGAGATTAAAAGGCCCCTTAATGATCTAAACATCTGGAAAACATGATTGACTAGTCATACAACCCCTTAAGGAAAATAACTTTTTATTATAATTGGTAATGCTTTTTGTGACCCTTGATTGTGAGTGGGAAATGGGCATATGTAAAATAAAATAGAGATATTTTACCTCCAGTTGAAGCAGATTTTACTTATGAAGTTGTAGCTAAACTTAAATGACTAGATGTAATGCTAACAAGTCTAATTTGCCAGTGCAATTAATTAACCACATATGCCCTAAGGGTGTTTTTACACATGACTCTCTAAAGTGCCTTTGAAGTATCTATTTACTTATGCCCTGTATGAATGTTGCTAATGCAGTATAGATGAGTCCATTTTTAAATCAAGTGTACATCCTAAGCAAATAGTAGCAAAAAATGATTCAACCACTACTTGCGGAAATGCCCTATGAGCAGCACAGAGCTGGAAGAGAATGGGAAGTCAGCTACTCAGATAGCAGAGCCAGATCTGATCTCACAGGCATCCTTGTTATCTGTGTAGTTATGTGGGGGACCAGGAGAGGTTAAAACCAGCGATCTATGTAGACTGCAATGCACAGCCCATTGTTGTCTTGTTCCATGGACACTTGAGGGTCACATGGAAGGTCAAGTCAAGTCTGGTCACAGTAGGCAAGAGGAGGTCAAGTAAGCAAGGTTAGGTCAAGATAGGCAAATCAAGTCACATCAGGCCAAGTTAGGTCAGGGCAGACAAAGTCCCATTGGGGCAAACACTGTTATACAGAGAGCAGGCAAAACAGGACCATAACAGCTTCAAGGGAGCCCTGGCAGCTGAAACTATCCCCTACGAAGGTAACTATAGGTAAAAGTTATCTCAGTAGGCTGACAATATCTATAGTAAAGTTGTCTGTGCTTCTCTAGAAGGGGTGTCTGGGCTGTTAAATGCTATGATTTGCCCACATTCCAACTAGCCATGACTCCTCATAACGTTTTGGGCAACCAAAGAGAAACACTTTGACCATTTAAGACTGTTTAGAACTACTTCACACAGTCTTATATGGAAAGCACTTGCCACATAGGAAGTAATGAATAGATAATCACAAAGTAAGTGTTCATTTCACTCTGTACAGCAATCCTTACACAAGGGATGATCACAACCTGTATGTGGATGATGTACTAATTTATATACGGCCCTGACTACCATTTACAAATTTTGTTTCTCATTACCCATTATACCAAATCCTACAGTGAAGGCAGGCATGGCATAGCCGGAGCAACTCAGCCCATACTGCTTTCCTTCTAGCTTACTGTTGGGTTGTGAATCACAATCATGATATTGTAAAAAATAAATAAATGGGGGAAGGGGTGTAGGGAAACATTCCTTACTGCATTTGTGGGACCTTACATATGTGTGGGTGTCACATAGAGGGGGTCAGATTTTAATGACCCAACCTTGTGAACTGAGGTGTCCACATTGTACCCATATTGCTGGGAGGGAGCTGATCATGTGGGTCTCAACACCCCACACCTAGTCGGGTGCCAACTCCATGGGTGGAAGCTGTAATTCTGCTCACAAGATTGGGTCATTTAAATGTTACCCAAGATACACAGAAGCTGCTTATAGCAAAGTGGCTTGCAGATGGTTATAGTGATGGGATCCTTAATTTGGGCTATTTTTCTGTGGCTAATACAATGTATTCAGCAATTCTATTTTAAAAAAAAAAATTTGGCTGATTAATCACTGCACCAAAGGATAGCTGGAAGTCTTTATTCAAATAGGGAAAGAACTGCAGTTCAGTGGTAGAGCAGATGCTTTGCAAAGAGAAGGTCACAGGATCAGTCCCTGGATCTCCAGGTGTTTCTGGGAAATACTTCTGTCTGATACCCTGGGGAGCAGCTTCCAGCATAGACAATAGTGAGTTAGATGTGCCAGTGGTCTGATTCAGTGTATAGCTTGCTATCTTCCTAAATTACAAAACTGAAATAATCTATCTCTGAGATGTTTCAAAATAAATGTATCATAGTTAAAGGTGAGCCAAGATTTTGACACACCCTGAAGGATCAAAAACTTTCCTCCTGAAACTGTTCAAGGATCAACTGTTCAAAATTTGTTTTAGCACAGAGCTGCTTTGCAGATGGCTGTTTTTCAGAGATTATTGAATCTGTTGCTTTTACTCCTATTACTCCTCCTGCCACCAGCCAAAAGCATTCAGATGTTGTATATATTCAACTGCAAGGGAATAAGGGATTTAAATCACCCAATCTCCCTTCACTGTTATAAAAAAAATTTCCACGGGCCTTTCAATAACAAAAGCCCGAAATGGTGAGGGCAAGATATAGATAGAAAGAGATAGACATTATTTTAAGAGCCCACCCTGCCTTCCCCTGGCAGCATTTCTATATAGTTCAGTGAGATCAGGATCAATCCCCAAATGAAGTGAGTAATTGCAACAGCATAATGAAGTTACTGCTGCATATCTGAACATTGTAGTGAGCCTCCATTAGATCAAGTCTGCAGGGAGCTACTGACTAACTGGCTGGGTTTCATTTAGCAGTTTCTAATCAGAGTTAATGCACTGCCATACTTTCTTTAAACATTTAAAAGGTGATCTCTCTCATTTAGCAAGCTAGTTAAACATATTTAGGGCTTAAAATGCCTCTCTCTTGCACACACAGGCTTAATAGAGCAACAGGATTTCCCCAGAAGTGGGACAACGGATGTTGCCTGTGCAACATGAGTAATCTTTAGAACCACCTGTTGGCTCTTTCAATATGCTGCATAGCCTTGTGTGGGCAGGTATTTGTAAACACCAGCTTTCCTCATTCCCAAATCAAATTATCACTTAGGAAAAGAAAATGTTCTCACTGCACATCCAATTAAAAAAGAAGAAGGAAAGGTACAGTGGCTTTTTCTTTCCTGCTGAAGATCATCTTCCTTGTGTACTGAGTTGTTTTGGGTTTTTGTTTTTTAACAGATAAGTAACCATGGGAATTGAACATCAACTTTAGCAGTTGCCATGAGCAGCAATAATCCTGTGGTTAGGGAGAAATAAAGAGTCACCTGTGTTCTCCCAGGTTCTCAACTCTCATCAGAAATAGGCAGGTGCACAGAAGTTTAAATGTAAACTGATGCAGTCTTCCCTTCTTTTACCAACAGCACACGTGGATTCGATAGCACAGGAGCTCAGGTAAGATTCATGAAGCTTCAGCTTTGTCACAAGAAGTGCTGTTATATCCCACATTTATTGCATCTCTTACAAACTGTAAGCCAGGACAGATGGTGTGTTCACAGTAATTCAAGTTGTTGTTGTTTTTAAGTGCCTCTAGGCTTTCTAAGGTTCACCAGAAAAATATTGTAACCTATCAAGAGGTTCTTGTATGAGGAGAACTTCACAGAGGTCCAGGTTGGTCAATCTGTGGCCTTCCAGATTGCCAAAGCTGGGCAAGCACTTACAAGACTTTGAGAAGGAGGCAGGCAGGCTCTCCTTTGACCCCTGTACTCTGTGTGTGGAAATTGGTTGTGCTGCCCTAAATCTGCCTCTGCTTTAGGTAGCACTGGCTGGGGGAGAAGGAATTTATTTAACCTTCAAGTTCTAGCCCAGATAGTTTCAGTGTATGTCTTGAGCTGGGTTTGAAGTTGACCTCTCATGTTTTCTTGACCTGTCCTCTGTTATTGTAAGTAGGCAGTTTTGTAAGTAGGCAGCTGAGCATTAAACTGTACACACACTCCAGTTCTGTTAACTAGATGGGCTGGACTACTCCTCTTCTGGTGGCTGCCACTTTAAATTCTTTCTGGTTATTGTTATTTTATTATTAAAGATGCCCAGCAGAAGTTAGTGGGGAGAAATATCTCCAGTGGGGGGAGTAGGAGGGGAAGGAGTAGTGCCACAGACCTGGCCTACTTACAGCAGCATTACCACCGTAAACCAGGATAATGTGAAGAAAAGTCAGGGTGGTGAGAGCACCAGATTGGCTTTTCCAGTACCACCTACCCCACCCCACTGCTGCAAATCAAAGTACGCAGCAAGCCTGTTCTACCAAGGAGACTCCCTCTGTGATCAGAGCCCCCAATGAGTGGACAGTGGTGGGACCAAGTAACAGGAATGTGTTGGAAGGCAGTGGAACTAGCATGAGTGTCCAGGTTCTCCCCTCATGAAATAGGAGAGGAATGAATGCCTATGTAGGGCATGAAAAGTGTGAAGATCTCACCAGGATTTCATCATTTCAGAGTGTATTGGCTAAACCTTGCAGAGGTTTCTTATCAATAACTAAGTTGTTTCAAATGTTTGCTTATACTATTTGTGGTAAGGATATTCGTGTTTTGTGTAGAGCCACCTTTCTACAAGGGTGTTATGATAATAATGAACATATTCATGGCAAGTGAGTAATGACAGGATTGAAGCCTATGAAGGCCCACAACGCTGATCCCATGGTGAAGAGCAGCAGCTGCCTATCACCCTTTCAACAATCAACTAAATAGAAGGAGTGAGGCAGCAGGCCAACAGCACTATCAGTCATGACGAAGGATGCCAATAGTCTTGCAGCAGTAGAATGAACATCTGGCCATACTCCATAGACTTTAGGGCATAGATCACCCTTCGGGGGAATATTTTATCTGAGACAACTGGTGCCTGGGTTCATAGCACAGGGGATTAAATACGTGCTGGTATCATTCTTCATTAATCTGCATTATATCATATTAATATGCGAGGGACCATCATGGTTATGAGACAAGGCCAGCTTGCCCATTCAGTGGAATCGAGTGATATATATTTTTCCGAACTCTACCACTTCAGATTGCAGGTAGTTGGGGAGGATTAAATGATTCAAAATTCCCTATGGGGGGGGTGGGAATGTTCTTTACATACAAAATTAGCATGTTAGGTAGAAACAAAAACTGAACTCCTTCCCCTCAGGTGGTGGCTTTAGGAAATGGGTGCATGATTTTATTATTTATTTCTTTACCACTTGATTGTAATAAAACCTCTAAGCAGTTTACAAGAAATATTTAAATTATCAATAACAATTAAAAACATTTTAAAATTATTGAAATCAACAGTAAAAATATTCAGACACACCAACATCTACATACCTTGATAGGCTTGCCTAAAGGAAAATGGTTTAAGCAGGCACTGGCAAGAGCTGAGCCAAGATACTTGCCTAATTTTGGAGGTTTCACCACTGGATCATGTTGCTGTGGTTCAGGGAAAGACAAGTGCTTATTTTGAATGGTGACATGAAATACCAAACCCCATTCGCCACCTGAGAAGTGGGAGGTGGAGATGAGTGGATCTGTCAATTTTTATTTCTCTCTATTATTTTTATAATCTTAATCTCAGTTCTCTACATTTCCACATCAGTTTGCTTTTTTAAAAAAAGTCCTCATACAAATTCACGAGTGTTTACTATGAATTTCTCCTAAATATATTTTTGTCTAATATACACATTTTTGTAAAGCAATTTCCCTATTCTAATGCATTTTTTGGTATGCTGTTTTCCCTAATCAGTGCAATTTTATGGACACTTTACCCCAGTATATGAATTTTTGTACATATTGTTTGACTGTGGAACAGCATTGCATAGTTCACAGAACTGCAAATTTCAAGGATGGCTGTGTTTATGTATTCTTTGGAAAATGCTAATTTGGTAGGTTCGCCTTTAAATGTCAACTGAATCAAATTTATCCCCCATCTCTAGTGAGAGGTGAATTGGGAGGAGGCAGTTATCGCTGCCTTAAAGCATTCCAGCAATGGTGCCAACTGTGTGGGCAGCTGATGTGTTGAATGTGGCTATGAGATCAGACAAGTACCCCAAGTAGCATTGAGTGAACTTTCCTAGCTTGATTTGGAGGTGTCCCCCCAAAAAAAAACCCACTTCCATTTCACACTCCTGATAATCAATGGGGAAATGATGGGGTGTCCCTCAACCTGTATGTTCTCACTGGAGGAATTCAGTCTTCAGCCCTCAAAGCACAAGGAATCTTGAAACATAGTCTCCCCCCCCCCAAGTGAACATTACAAGCTGGACAATGTCACATTCTGAGCTGGGTTATTACAGTTTGGCAAATCCGCTCCACTTCCCAGTGGGGAGGAGTTGTAGAGGACCACGTGGCCACCCACTCCCGTACAGGGATGAGGAACGAAGTCCCGCGTCACCCGGAGGTTCCCAGCCACGTCATTCGCCAGCCAGCCAATCTGCTAGCTGGGAGGGGTGCGGCCAGGCCCCATTTAAACTGAGGCGCGAGCCGGAGAGCTTCCTCTTGGCTCGCTTCCTCTTGGCTCGCTTCCTCGATCTCTTCGCACAGTTCCTTGGCTTCACTCTGCGGACTCTTTTCTCAGCTTTCTGCTGTGGCATTGGTTGATCTTATGATGGGGGAGGGGAGGTGTGGCCATCACCTGCCCCTCCAAGCTTAAGGGTATTCCGTTAAAGGAATCCGGGGGTTTGGATCTGGTCCAAAGCCCGGGGCGGGGCTAGGGCCATGCCACGACCCCGTCGGGAACCCAGGGGGAGCTTGAGTCGGTCTGTATCAACGGGGCTCCTCCTACAGGTGGTTGACCCTTACTGGACTCCCTGCGTGACAGGCAGGAGTCAGATATAGTCTGGTCAATTCCAATGCCTAAGCCAATACTGCTCACATTCTGTAGCCAATAAAGTTGTAGCCTAAATTTGCCCAATAACATTTTTTTTTTAAAATAAATTTTTATTAATTTTCCAACACATATTAAATAACAATACAAAACAATACAAAAACAAACAAACATATAAACATGTATAATTTCTTAACCTTCTTTTCCTTAAACCTTCTTTCAACGACTTCCCCATACCTCCTTTTTCTGCATCCTTGTTTTAAATTTTTCCAGCAACCCCTAATTTTATTTACTTATGGCACTTCCTTTAAATCCTTTTTCCCATGTCCAATTGTTTATCGCTGCAATTCTATTTTGCATTACTCGAAACATTTTAGCACTCATTAATTTTACAATAGTTCTTAAGGTAAACTTTAAATTTCTTCCAGTCTTCTTCCACCGTCTCTTTCCCTTGGTCTCGGATTCTGCCGGTCATCTCAGCCAATCCCATGTAGTCAATCACCTTCGTCTGCCATTCTTCCAGTGTGGGTAGTTCTTGTGTCTTCCAGTACTTTGCTAAAAGTACTCTCGCTGCTGTTGTCGCATACATAAAAAACATCCTATCTTTCTTTGACACCAATTGGCCTACCATGCCCAGGAGAAAAGCCTCTGGTTTCTTATGAAAGGTACACTTAAGCACCTTCTTAATTTCATTATAAATCATTTCCCAGAAGACCTTAATCCTTGGGCACGTCCACCAAAGGTGGTAGAAAGTACCTTCAGTTTCATTACATTTCCAGCATTTGTTATTGGGCAAATGATAAATTTTTGCAAGCTTGACTGGGGTCATGTACCACCTATAAATCATTTTCATAATATTCTCTCTTAAGGCATTACATGCCGTAAACTTTATACCAGTGGTCCATAACTGTTCCCAGTCAGCAAACATAATGTCATGTCCAATATCCTGTGCCCATTTAATCATAGCTGATTTAACCAACTCATCCTGTGTATTCCATTTCAACAGCAAGTTATACATTCTTGACAGATTCTTAGTACTGGGTTCCAAAAGCTCTGTTTCTAATTTCGACCTTTCCACCTGAAAGCCAATTTTCCTGTCCTGTTTAAAAACTTCATTTATCTGGTAATAATGAAGCCAATCTCTTACTTTGGACTTCAATTTCTCATAACTCTGCAATTTAGCTTTTCCCTCCTCATACTCTATAATTTCCCAATATTTCGGCCATTTAGATTCCATGTTTAATTTTTTCACTTCCTTAGCTTCCATCGGTGACAACCACCTGGGTGTTTTGTTTTCCAACAAGTCTTTATATCTAATCCATACATTATATAGGGCTTTTCTAACAATGTGGTTTTTAAAACCTTGGTGGATCTTGACCTTGTCATACCATATATATGCGTAATTTGCCCAATAACATTAACCTAATATCCGTGTCCTTGTGTCTTATTCATCAACGAGGGGGTGGTCTCGGGGTCTCGATCTGCAACACAATGGCTTTTCACATTTTTGGAGTTGTCACAGAGGGCATTTTAAAGCAGTAAACAGTGTGGTAAATTACATACTTTGGTATTTTACCCTGAAGTTATGTCAGTACAGAGCACTGGTATTTATAATGAGGCTACTCTACATTGCATGCCATTCATGATGTTAATAAAGGATTTATGCTAAAATTCACCTGTCCTTATTACTATATCCTGTATGTCAACCATTCCTATCATCATTAATTAAACCAGTTATAAATTTAAACCATTACTGTAATAAACTTTATAGGCCTGCAGTCTTTTGGGATCCTCCCTTGTTTCTTTCTTGTCCATCTTTTAAATCTTTCCTTAATTAGCTATATCTAAAAGCCAGGGATACAGTTTTGATAACATCCAGTAATTCTAATAGCCTTATCTAGTAAAGTGACAATTTGATGACACCCTTTTCTGTTACTGCTAGTAGATAGGAGTTCTGCTCTGCAGGATTTTCTGACATGAGGGTTAAGGAACACATGAGATGGTAGCCACTTGCCTGCACTGATGGTGTACCACTGCCTTGAGCAAATATGATTGTGTAAGAGGTGGTGGGATCCTCTGAGCACATTGGGTGTTAGTTTGTACATGGAATGTTGGCTGGGTCATGATTAAACTCCAAGTGGGGAAGTTCTATGTTCAGTATCACTGAACATTGGTTTACTGCAATGGTAGGTCACCATCCATTACAACTATGGTTGCCATCCATTCATAAATAAATGACCAGAGTTCCACCTTCTGGATTCTTTCCAGAGATTCAGAGGTCTGTACCTCTGAGGCCTCACCTCAGAGCTTTTAATTTAAAAATATGGTCATGGTTTGTTAAGACTTTGCACATGCCCACACATATATAGTACCTAGACCAACCAAGTAAGTGGGAAGTCTGGATAAATGCAGTCTTAGTTCAGTGCAAATAGAGAGTGAAACAGAATTTATGAAACGGGTAAATCATCTTATTTATTTATGTATGCAGGCATTGAAGACCAAAGCCAGGCTGTACGCATGCAATGCAGGCCGAGTCCTTCAGGCCCACGGAGCTTTGGAGCTTCATCTGCATAACAAAAGACAGAGAGGATTCTAAAACCCTCCAATAACACTGTTAGTAGCTGGCAGGCAGCCAATCCATGCTGAGATAGGGCCAGTGTTGTGATTCGCTAATTGCAGCATTAAGGCGACCTATCATGGGGTGGGGGTGGGTGTTTTGCCTGGGCTGGCTTAAGGTATATATATCCCAGGCAAGTGCCCCTGCTTGTCCTTCTTCTTGTTGTTGTTCCAATAAATCCTTTTTGAGCTGAATCTTGGTCTTGGGTCATGCCTGAACCCACCTACACTTCATTTTTTAGCTAACTTGCATTGCAAAACAAAGGAAT
Source organism: Podarcis raffonei (assembly GCF_027172205.1). Taxonomy (NCBI): domain Eukaryota; kingdom Metazoa; phylum Chordata; class Lepidosauria; order Squamata; family Lacertidae; genus Podarcis; species Podarcis raffonei. The sequence continues at coordinate 39,730,778 of NC_070608.1, forward strand.
CAATAATTTCGAAGTTAACTTTGATGCAGCCAAGACAACAGTGTGCAATTTAATGTACAGTACTGCCTTTGGGTTTTTTTTTGTTGTAATAAAATAAGCAGCACCTCATTAGTACAGAATTATCACCAGATTATAAAAATAGGTTCCAGACATTTTATTTAAAAATTTAATGAATGTTCTTGAGCTATTTTCATAGTAAAATGCCAAACACCCCAAAACCTGGAACAATAAACTAGTAAATACCATTGCCTTGTCCAAAATAATCTCATTGCCCCCCACACCCAAGAAATTACTAGCCCCGGGCCTTCAAGAAGGATAAATGCTCAAATCTCAATATTCCTCGTGGTATGTTAAAACTTTTCAGTTGACTTTTTTTAAAAAATGGCAGGCTTGTTTTAAAAAGCAGTGACGCAGTTCCTATAGCACCTTGTTTTCAGTGCAGTCTTTAGAATGTTGTGGTAGACGTGCCCTATTGAATTCAATGAAACTTACTCTCAGGTAAGTGGGGTTAGGATTGCAGCCTAAGGCTTCTTAGCAAACAGTGTGCATTTGTTGTTTGTCCAAAGAGGTTTCATCCCCCCACCATGTTTCACAATGAACTCAACGCACGCATAGATTTCATTATAGCTGCATGCCTTCTCCTGGGTTATTACCAACTTCCTATCATTCTGGCCTTTTTACATGCTTCTTTTTATTTCCTCAGTCATTTCACAGTCGAATCGTTCCTTTTGGTCAGGTGGCCTATAACATTAGTTTACTGTCTGAAACATCTCCAGCCTCAAAGCATAATGACTCAACAGCATTACGCATTCCTCCCCAGCTTCCTCTTAGAAGGACTAATAAATTCTCTTTTCCCAACAAGGCTATACCTCCTCCCCTGCTTTCTATGTTTTATTTTATTTTATTTTATTTTATTTTATTTTATTTTATTTTATTTTATTTTATTTTATTTTAAAAGAAGCTGCCCCTTTGATATTGAAATTCCAGCCTGATTCCAATTACATCGTAACATATTTTCTTCTAAGTTATTATATATACCCCTCGTCCTAGCACCATCTCACTTTCTTCTTCGCCAAGCCTTTCATTTGTATGTTTGCACACTTTAATAACCTTCATGCTGCTATTTTGCCCTAAAATTAGTCTTAATCAATCCTGATTTCCCTCTTTTATCTTCATTGCCATCCAACGCTTTATATGTACTCCTTTCATCTCTGTTTGGTCAGCGTGCTTGCCCTGACGTCACACAAGAGTAGATTAAGCTAAACTCCTTCTCAGGACTTCAGTTGGGATGGAGAGAGCATTATTCTTGCTGAGTAGTAGCCTTTCTTCCATCTTGACTACCCCTCCTCCAATTCATGTTGTATAGCCCTATTGTACCATAACTGGCCAAACCACTACCTCTATTGCAGGTGTGTGTGGGGGGGTGGTACTCAGTGGACAACATAAGCTAAAGTAATAGGTGCAAGCCTTGAAGAGGAATTAGTTCTATGTTGCTGGGGATAGTAAATGGATGAATATCAATATTAAAAGATAAAACATAAATACTAGCATTAAACATAGTATTATTATTAGTAGTTAATATTTTAATATTGATATTCATCCATTTACTATCCCCTTACTATTATTATTAGTAGTAGATTAGTTGACTGACCTAGCAAGAATGATGAGGGACTGATAAAGAGCTCTGGAGGCTTTCAGGCCTGAGATTTCCAAGTCCTAAACCATTGGGTAAGTAGCCAATCAATACATACTAGTGCTTGCAGATGCGTAACATTATAAATTTGGTGCTGGTCTTTTCTTTGACAACATCCCAAGAATTGTTTGTCAACCCAACTCACGGTATACTCATCAGACTACCATTCTGATAACTTTGTCTGCATAACTTTATATGCATTCAGTGTATTAGGCTCAAGAGCAATGGGTAGTGGGGATGGCACCACAGATTTGACCACCTGGCATCAGTATCACTGCCACATACTTGGCTGGTGATGGAGCAGGGCAGCACTGAGGAAGGACATCTTGGACACACCAGCAGAGAGAATCTGATGCTTCTGCCTGAATTGGCCTGACTTCACCTTGTACCTCCGCACTAGTTGCTCCTGAATAGCCTACATGGTTTGATGACATATTAAAGCTCCCTGTATCTAATTTAGCCTATATCTACACCCACTCTTAGCTTAAGTACTTTTATATCCGAGCAAATTCTATTCAGGTCAAACTCTATTCACTGGTGACTCAAAAGGATTTCAGTGTAATTATCTCTCACCTAAAAAATTAGGCTGGCACTAGAGAAAGACGTGTCCCACTCCATTGTGAGGATTCATGTGTTGGTACAACCAGTGCTTTATTTAAGATGATAAAAATATGAGGCGCCAGTACTCGTATATTGAGAAAAGTGCAGCAAAGAAGAAGTGCTGGTACTCTGTACCAGGGAGTACTTTCACACAAAAAAGCTATGGGTGCCAAACATCTTGGCATCTTCAAGTCACTGGTTTTAGTTTTTAACCTCCTTGGGGTTCATTTCATTGCCTAGCAAAAATGTCTCCTGTGTCCAAAAAGTTGACTTGTACCACTATTTCATTAGAAGTCTGCTCATATCAGAAATTGTGAGAATGAGTTATATTCACTCTTGATTCATAAAAAAATATCCATCCATTTTATGACTCTGATTCACCAATAACCTTGACAGCTGAACCAGTGTTCCATGACAACAAGCAGACCATTGATAAATAGCAACAAAACTATTAGAGGTTGAATTTATGAGATGAGTAATAGGGATGCTAAATTATAGGCTTACTGTTTGACAAACTACAGCTTGACATATATTTGCAAATGCATGTGTATGCATCTCAAAGAGAGAAAAACTTTTCTAACCTCATGACCCCTTGGCACATTGTACAGAAACCACCCAACTGCTTTCCATGGGATTGTGTTTTACAGTTCATCCCCCCTCCTCCCAGTTCATAATTTCAGGACTAAAGAATTTTCTAAGAATAGTTAAAATGAGGCTTTGGTTTATATTTGTTTTTGAAATAATGACCAAAACGTATCATAAGGGGGGGGGGGGAGAGATTGTAACCAGTACCAGCATTTTGAACTTAGCCAGTGCAATTCTTTCAGCAACAGCATAGCATGATGGTGATATCCTGCCCCAGTGAGCAGTAGAGCTGCTGCATTTTGCACTAGCTGCAAGGTCAAGGGCAGTCTCAGGACAGCTCCATATAAAGCACATTGCAATAATTCAGTCTGGTGGTTAGCAGTGCATGGACAACTATTTCAGTGGTCAGGATATCCCAGTCCAGAAATGGCCAAATTTGTTTTACCAGCCAAAGCTAGTAAAAGGTTCTCCTAACCACTGAGGTCACCTGGGCCTCTAGTGACAGAGATTAATCTAGGAACACCCCCAGACTGTGAACCTGCTCTTTCAGTGGGAGTATGACCTTTTCCAAAGCCGGCAATTGCCCAATTATCTAGATTCTGCAACCATTCACCTATGGCACCTCTGTCTTGCCAAGATTAAGACTCAGTTTGTTGGCCCTCATCCAGCCTACCACTGAGTCCAGGCTCTAGTCCAGGCCTTGAACAGCCTCTCCTGATTTAGATGTTACAAAGAAATGGAGCTGGGTAGTATCAGCATACTGATACCTTGCCCCCAAACCTCCTAATGATCACTCTCAATAGCTTCATATAGAGTTAAATAGCATTGGGAATAAGATGGTACCCCATTGTATCCCTTTTTCCTCCACCAAAGTTGGTGGAGTTTGGGGGGAAATGACACATCACGCTCATGAACTGGGGGTTAGCCACTCCTAGTGTAAATAATTAGTATGTATAATTAGAATCAGCTATAGATCAGATAATTTGTATTGCCTTTGGACAATGAGCCTGACAAAAAATAAATTTTGGTCCATTTCAAATGTATATTCTACAATTTTCAGATACAAAATAAAACTTATATTACTTCCCCTTTCTCTCAAGCATTATTTGTTATATTGCTGTGAGTGTTTACTTGATCAGCTGTAGAAAGCATGTTGTAGAGCTGCAAAGGTACAGAAGGGGGTGACTAAAATGATGAGACTGAACAATATATTTTTTTCCTTTAAAAAAATATGTTCACAAATGGAAGGAAATTGAGTCATTTTGTTTTGCCCACATCCTGCCCACATGCTATCTGGGGTAGAGTAAAATGATGCCTACTGTGATGTAGGAATAGAAGAACCCTATCTGAATGGGAATATAAGACCAGTCCAGAGACTCCAATGTGTTTGTAGAGGGTCTTGAGGTCTGCCCAGTTCAAGCTTTGCTGAAGTTGGCCTACCATCAAAGTCCATGAGCAGCTCCTGATGTGCACAAAGTAGAACCTCGCAAGAATTTTGATTTGGATTAGAACTTGGGGAATCAGCCAAGCTGCAGGTCCTGAGCCAAATTGGATGTATTCAGAGGACCTTGGGCCTTGGACAAGCTGGGTGCACACTGACACAGACCACTGTGAGTCATGTTGGAGGAGCCCAGGGTTCCCTGGGTGTCAGGGGGCAGGGCATCAGGCAGGAAGGAGAGCCAGGCAGGGTGGAAAACTGCAGGAAAAGCTCCAAGACATACCTGACTTGCAGCTGCATCTTCCCAGGAGAAGGCGGGCTACAGCTCTCTTTCCTGCCTGAAACCTGTTGAGTAGAGACACCCCTATAGGGTGTGGGTGCTGCTTTTCAAGAGGCTGTCCTGCAGGAAGGATCCAGTCCTGCACAGTGCTGGTTCATTCCCAGACTCTTAAAAAACCCTATTTTAACTTTTCGGTTAATATAGGGCTTAAACCCCCCCCCCCAAATTGTTTTGTGGAAGGATCTGGGGTGGAATGGGTGGCACTGGGTCAATCTCCCTGATGCCACAGGATAGATTGAAGTGGGGCTCTTTGCTGAACCCTGTTAGAAATATGAGGCCATGAGATTAGTTGAACTTTCGAGACTTTGAATATTTCTACCTCTTTAAGGTAAAAAAGTAAAGGTAAAGGATCCCTGGATGGTTAAGTCCAGTCAAAGGCATCTATAGGGTGTGACCCTCATCTCACTTCAGGCCGAGGGAGCCGGCGTTTGTCCACAGACAGCTTTCCGGGTCATGTGGCCAGCATGACTAAACTGCTACTGGCACAGAGGACTGTGTTGAGCGCCAGAGTGCACAGAAATGTCGTTTGCCTTCCCACCACAGCACTCCCTATTTATCTACTTGCACTGGTATGCTTTTGAACTGCTAGGTTGGCAGGAGCTAGGACAGAGCAACAGAAGCTCACCTGTCATGGGGATTCTAACTGCCAACCTTCTGATCAGCAAGCCCAAGAGGCTCAGTGCCACCCGCGTCCCTGACACCTCTTTAAACATTCCATTAATTATGTTACAAATATTTTTCATGTATCCACACTGCAAATAGCCATAATCCACTGCCTTGTTTCAACTTGCTAACCTAACTGGCAAAGCAAAGCAACTAACAAATTTAATTAAGTTTAGAGTGAAATGGTGTGCACAAGGAATACGTAGAAAAAAATCTTGGTGTGTAACTTTAATTATTTTGGTAGCAGCTAATTATTATTCACATGCATTCTGCATACTCCTGTAATATGTACACCAGATAGCATTATCATATTGTTATGATTACCACATTGTGGCATTTCAGCATCTACTTTGTTACAACAGATAAATATGCTGCATAAACCTAAGCCATTTTAAATTGAGGGATTGGAAAGTATCCGTTATATTGGTTTCGTGCTTTGTGCAGCATTGTGGCAGATCAAGCGAGTTCACAATTTAAGATGCACATTGGTTTTACTGTAACTTCTTCAGTAGTGCAGATCTTCACATTTGTTTCCATGTCCTTCATATTTGCAATGGTGAGTTGCCAAGAAGATGCCTTGCCAAAATGCTTTTTTTAAAAAAAAGAAGAAGCAAAAAGCTTAAGTTAGTCATATGCTACCATCCAAAACAATCACAATTGGAGCCAATTTAGTGCACATAAGTTACCTTGGAAGGATTAATTTCTGCTGTTGAGCCTCATAATATGTGTAACCAACAGGGAGCTGTCTGGAGACAGGGATTTTTGCAAATCTTTCAGCTAGATCAATGAGCCAAATGCAAAATCTGGTAACCAGGGGCATCATGTAGATTTGTCATGCTCCCTAGGGGAGCTGGGGTCCAGCAACCAATGAGTGGATTACACTGATCTACAAATGCAGTTTTTCATCTGTGACAGATATAATATAAATGCTATTATTCATATTGCATAACTGGGAGAGAACCACCGACAATGACTATTGTTTATGCAAAAATTAAAAAGAGAGAATGTATAATTTTGCAACAGGTGACAACAGACTTTTCAGAAAACAGAGTTCATTACATAGTCACATCCAAGCAATGCTTGTCACTGGGAGATTTTGTTAACACCCATTTGACCGAGATGCATAATCTTGTGGAAAGTGAGATACAGTACAGCTATACATTGCCAGCAATACGTTTGGTTCCAGCGAACACAGTCTATGCCTATCTGTTAGGTATACAGACAAGGAATGAAAGGAGACTCAGTCCTGTGAGTATGCCACCAGTAGAGACTGGATCTATCCAATCTCTGCATCAGCCCCTTGATACAGTCAATCTAAGGTGGAGTGCCATGACTTGTATCAACATTGTGTTAAGCAGATTTCGCCTTGAGCAGCAGAATGGTCTCTCCCTTTCTTTCGCCTGTATGCCCCTACATCTATTCTGGGGGTTCTTTCAGTCCTCTGGAACAGAAATGGGGACCCGAAATTTATCAAAAAACATTTCCCCCCAGAAAACTCCCCTGAGATCTTCATCTCCTCACCTTACTCTTTTTTTTGGGGGGGGGGAGACCACTATGAAGAATTTTATTTATTGACCACCTTTTTTGTGGTGGCTACTATTTTCCCCTACACTCTGTTGACAATGCTCCCTAACTCCTCTAGGTACTTTGCATTGTAGTTAATGCAAAATGGTGGCCATGATTCCAACACAGTTGATTCTGCTGTTGCAGGGCGAAACCCTTTTACAGGGAAAGAAGGGAACAGACAAAGTTGACACATGTAACTGGTAGTGCAATTTTTACATCAGCTCTTTTTATTTCAGGGAATTAGCAAACTGCTATACACCTTTTCTTATCCCCTGGGTGGATATAGTCTAGTCCAGAACAGAGTAGATTAGCATATATTTAGATTAGCATATATTTACTCAAGATTAAGGTTGATTCAGGCTTTAAAAATATATGTATCCAGATTTTTGGTAGCAATTGAAATGAAATGGTGTGGAGGGGTTCATCTGTGTTTTGCGCTCTTTAGCTCCAACAGCTAAAACCAAATAAATGCAAAAGATCCAGCTGTTTAGAACTGCTATTATACTAGTCCACATAATTTTTCTTTTTTTTCATGAAAACAAAACAAAAGAGTTGTGCAATGTATTTTCAATCATTTCTTCCTCTCTTGATGTTCTCCTCTCATTAACTGTAGTGCCTACAAAAGCTCCATGGCAAAGAAGAGAAAAGCTGAAGAGCAGATTTTGGGTGTTCCAGTCAACAAAAGGAAGTCTCTGTTAATGAAACCCCGTCACTACAGTCCAAGTGTAGAAGGCAAAGGGGAAAATGAGGACAAGACTGACCTGCAAGACAACAGCAATGATCTCAAAGCAGGTATCAAAGAGTAATGGCTCCAGATGAATGTAAAAAGCATCTAAGTGTTGGTGCTGACCTTCAAAGCCCTAAATGACCTTGACCCTGTATGCCTGAAAGAGCAACTCCACCCCCATCATTCAGCCCAGATGCTGAGGTCCACCTCCAGGGGCCTTCTGGTGGTACCTCAGTGCAAGAAGTGAAGCTACAGGGAACCAGGCAGGGGGCCTTCTTAGTAGCGGCACCCACCCTGTGGAGCATCCTCGCATCAGATGTCAAGGAGATGAATAACTATAAAACCTTTAGAAGACATTTGAAGGCAGCCCCTGGATGGGGAAGCTTTTTAATGTTTAATGTATATATTGTTAGCTGCCCAGAGTAGCTACATTCAGATGGACAGGATATAAATAATGAAATTATTATTATTATTATTATTATTTATTATTAAGCAAATGCTCCTGAGAGAACAAAGGGTAGAATAATCTCACTGGGCACTAGCAATAAAAGGCAGATCATTTGGACAAAATGTGAATAATGAGACTGAGAAATAAATAGAAATATGGTTTGTAGCCAATTAAGTCCTACTCAGAGTAGACCCACTGAAATTAGTGAAAGTTTGTCATGTCCATGAACATCAATGGGTCTACTCTGAGTAGGCCTAGCACTGATCTGAACTTGTGACCCTTTAGATGTTGTTGGTCTTTTAACTCCCATCAGTCCCAGCCAGCATAAGCAATGACAACCAAAGGTATCAAGTCAGATTTTAATCCCTTTTTCTTAAAATCTGGGTCAGCATTAGTTTTAAGTGATAATATCCATATCAGTTTCAGGTTGTATTAGCTCTCCACTGCCTAAAAGGATTATTGATGCTAATGTGCACACTACTGTATGGAAAGAAAGAAATTGGGGGTGGGGCACATGTCCCAATTTGCTCATGGGCATTACTTTTGCGGAGAGGAAAAAATCATAGCAGAGAACAGGAGGACAGAAGGGCAAGCTCCACTCTTGAACCTTAATAAACACGGAAGAACAAGCTGGAAAGCTGTGGCAAGAGTAAATTGCATAGGCACCACAGTTGAAATTAATTATACAATACTGTGCTGAAAACACAAATGAAGAAAGGTGAACTTTTGGCACAGCCAATCCACAGAAGGCTTATGAATAAGAATGGAGGAAATCCATCCACACTTACAGTCCACTAGCTTTTTGAAAAACACATGCGCTCAGGAGATCTGCCACTATTATAACCATACTGGGGGGCGAGGGAGAGAAGCAGCTTCTTTCTCTGCATTATTTAATGTTGCTTGTTTCCCCGACATTTAACACAAGCAGTTAATACGTGAGTAATATTAATATTTTGTCTAGGCTCGCAATACTCCCATGTGTCAAGTCAATCAATCTTGATGACTGGATTCAAGAAAATTCTCTAATATACATGCATATATATATATATATATATATATATATATATATATATATATATATATATATTCAAATCTGCCCCCTAGAAAAGTTACTTTTTGGCCTGTTCATTTGGGGTTGAGATCACCAGATCACGTTGCTCGGAATCATGCTTTCAGTTATTCATCTTAATGTCTAATACAGACAAATGGGACTGTGCCTCCTGGCTGGTGTCACACACCTAGCTCAGTGGTGGAGCTTCATGCTCCGGCACCGGGGGGCGTCCTGGGGGCGTGGCGCACATCCTGGGGGTGTGGCGTGCTGCCTGCAGGGGCGTGGTGCCCAGCACAGCCGGGGGGCAGCCACGATGGCACCCCACTGGGGTCGCGCTGCCGGGGGCGGTGCGCTCTCCCCGCACTCCTCTTCCTCTGCCAGTGGACATCTATATATTGGGTAAATATCTCGAGCGGGTACTGACTGTTTTTGTTGCAGAAAAAAACAATCTATTCTGGTGGAACTTCTAAAAAATAACAACAGAAATAAAGTTGCCTCAGAGTGGCGCAAGCCATGCACCAACAAAATGAGTGCATGGTAAAATATTTCAAGAAAAGGGCCACATCTTCCGGTCCAGGGCCCAAGAAAAGCTCCAAGAAATAACTAATAAATATTTTCCTTTAATGTATAACAAACAGTTGAACCAAACAATTATGTAAACTGGAAATGACCCAAAATGCTAACAGTTTGGCAGCCGTAAAGTGAAATGCATTGTGGTGGCACATGTGCATTTGTGTCTCCTCCTCCTTTCCACAATAATCTGCACTTAATAGGAATATTTTAAACTATGTAGCTAAGCAACAGAGGTAATTGTTGCTTTCTAGAGCTTTTGTTAGGCACTCCACCATAGCCCAAATATGCATAATTAGGTATAATGTCTATAAATCATTATTGTACACATGTGGGTAGTTAAGTGGATTGAGAGAATAGTTCAATGAATTGGACATATTCACTGAAAATGCTTTTTATTTGTTTTCTGTAGTTGATAATACTTTGAAATTATGATAACCCTTTACACTTTCTCTTAATAGCTCACTGTTGTTGAGACAAAACTTCATTTGCATTTTTAGATGATATTTAATTTATGATATAAACCCGGAGTTGGTCTGACATGGATTCTGCAAAGAACCAGACTGTCTTATCTATTTTATTGTAAGCTTGTTTATCTCAATTTTCCCCCCTCTAGGAAGTAAAACGTAGACCATTCCAGTTTATGTTGAATACATCCCAACTAAAGAATGCACCCTATAATCAGCATTATTGAAGGGGCTAGTGTTGTGGCTAAATTCTTCCTTTCATCCAAAAATGCTTTTAGTTACTATGGTAATATTTACTTGATCCTGGCAGACCAGTGTTGATTTTAGGGAGATAATTACCAGAAAGAAAGATGATGGAGATGTATTTTGGAGTGTCCTTGTCAGGGGGGGAAATGTTTAGAAAAAAAAGTAAATGAGACACAAAGGATTTATTGTATTTCAGCATTTGACACCCCTTTTCAGTAGCCTTTACTACCTTCTGTTTCCTGCTGTGATTTCAAAGAAAAAAATTGTTTCTTAACACAAGATACATGCGTATTTTGCCATCCTTTAGTAAAAATAGAAATCTACTTTTTTTATTAAAAAAAATCTCCCTTGTGATCTAATATATTCTTTAGTTCTATGACTAACATGACTGCTTCTAACATGTATCCTGTGAGCTATAGAATTACAGTCTTTCATTAAACCAAAAGTGACCCAGAGCATTCATTTTATATATTTAAAAAAATCTATGAAGAAGAGAAGGAATGTTGTTGTTGTTGTTGTTCCTATTTATTTACTACCCACCCTTCATAATACTTCAGGGTGGGTTACAACAATTTAAAATAAAACACTAAGAGCAGTTTAAAAAGCAAGTGATGCAACTGTAGGTGACAATGTTACATTTATCTGATATTTTTGAAAACTTTGTTTCATCACAGCAGCAAGTCAACACCTGCTAAGTGAAGAGCAAATATCTTACCCTAACTTCAGGGCCGCTACTGCCATCAATCCATCCTTGCATGTTTACTGTAGTCTGAAGCAGAAGGGAGACAATGGATGGGAATATGGCACTGTGAAACTGCTACCCAGTATGGAGATTCTTCTTCAGCATAAAGTTATAATAGTACCAAAATCTTCAGCTGGGTTCAGGATAGCTTTATTCCGCCCTCACATGGTTCAAACTACATTAGAATACTGGAGGAATAAGCAGTTCAATCACTGCAGACACTCATCAACAGGCTCATCACAGCTATCTGCCAATCACCCATTCCCACCACCCTTCTGAGTAATACCCCTCCCCACCTTCTCACTATATAGAGGGATCTGGCAACTTCTGTTTCAAGTGTATCTGAAGAAGTGTGCATGCACACGAAAGCTCATACCGAGAACTAACTTAGTTGGTCTTTAAGGTGCTACTGGAAGGGGAAAAAAAATTTGTTTTGACTATGGCAGACCAACACGGCTACCTTTCTGTAGCTGCAGGCACTATGTTCGTCTTCCCCCATAGCTTTTTAGACTATGGTAGAACTAATGGCCCACTTTTTGGAAATATGTCCCCACTGATGTCAGTGAAACTAGGAGCAGCTTCACAAGTACATTTAGTGCAGCAGCATCCAAGGATTTCGTTATATATGATATTCCAAACCACACACAGGCAACGTGACTTTTACTTGTAATGTTTAAATTAGCATGCCAGCTTTCAAACACAAGAGATACTTCAAGCATGTTCCAGAGTCACGGCCAAAGTTCTATTTACTGCAAGGTGTTCATGTGTGAAATAGGTACATGCTGAAACGATTGCACAGTTGTTGCATGGATCTGCTCTGTATATTCACAACACAACATTCTGGTCATTTGAATTGGTCAGTTATAGTATATATTTAAAGTATGCTCTACTGCAACCTTCCCCAAGTTGGCACCCTCCAGATGTTTTTGAGTATAACTCCCGTTAGTCCAGCTACCTTAGTTGATGGTTAGGAATGATGGGAATTAAGAACATAGGAGCCTGCTGGATCTGGTCAGTGGCCCATCTAGTCCAACATCCTGTTCTCACAGTAGCCAGATGCCTATATAGTGGTACCTTGGTTCTCAAACTTAATCCGTTCCGGAAGTCCATCCCAAAACCAAAGCATTCCAAAACCAAGGCATGCTTTCCCATAGAAAGTAATGCAAAATGGATTAATTCGTTCCAGACTTTTAAAAACAACCCCTACAACAGCAAATTAACATGAATTTTACTATCTAATGAGGCCATTGATCCATAAAATGAAAGCAATAATCAATGTACTGTACTATAAAATAAAGAAGACAATATTGTAGATGACAATTTTTTTAAAAAAAAATAATTCTTACCTGCACTGATGATAGTCATCGTTTGGATTGGGGGCTTTTATCCATTCACACAATCTATCAATCAGTAGTTGAACTGGGTTCCACACAGTCACAAAAACAAATGAACTGAAAAAGAAGCAAAAACAAGAACACGAAATCAATAGCAAAAACAAAAGTGCCAAACTTAATCCATTCCAGAAGTCTGTTTGACTTCCAAAATGTTCAAAAACCAAGACACAGCTTCTAATTGGTGCAGGTGCCCTGGAAACAATAGCCAACAGCTGGATCGAACATTTGGCTTCCGAAAAACATCTTTCTTCCGAGTTTTCAGCATTGGGGAACCAAGACATTTGAGAACCAAGGCATTTGAGAACCAAGGTACCACTATCAGAAAAATGCAAGCAGAACCTGAGCACAGTAGCATTCCACCCACCTAATTCCCAGTAACTGATATTCAGAGGCATACCGACAATGTAATTATAGTCTGGAGGAAACCAGGTTGGCGAAGTTTGCTGTACTACAGAGCATGTTTGCTCAATACGATTCTAGTTCATGTTCATAAAACAGATATTTATCTTGAGCAAACCTATCATCTTAGATTACTTAATATGAATGAGACTAATTCATAAATAAGTGGTTTGTGGATTATGGTCAAAGAAGCAGGAATTTATTTTAATGTTGTGCTTTTCTCTCTTTTTCCTGCCTCTAGAAGAGACTAATATAACACCAGCAAAAGCTACCCCTAATTTGGATGTGCAAGAAAATGATCAAATGACGGACAATTATGCCAGCTACCAGGACCTAATGGCAAAATCTTTAATTAACTCTGAAAAAACAGAGGAAGAAACTCCAGACCCCTCAGAGAATAGTAAACTGAGTGACAGTAGCAGCAAGTCCTTAGAAATGGAGAATAACAATCTTGATGAATGTTACATGATTAACTCATTAGTAAGAAAAGACAGAATTTGTGTTTCAGACCCACAGTTCTGCTCCTCTGAGGATAATGAAAGTAGTTCTGAAATTCTGGACAATGAATGGGATAGCTCCTCAAATTTCTCTGAAGAGATAAGCGTCAAATTTCCTCTAAATACAACATATACTGTAGGATGTAATCAGCAAGATGTCCTAAAAGTGCCAGGGGTCAAAACCGAAGAAGCAGATTTCAACAACTCTGAAACCATTTGTGACTCAGATACAGGGCCACTAGAATCACAGGAGTCGCATGTTGAATCTTTCAGCAACAGGAGTCAAAATCCATTTCCAGACAGCGAGGAAGATGAGTGTCTATCAGAAAATACAGAAATATCATTTGACTTGGATAAAACAAAACATAACTTGAGCTTGCTGGAACGAGCAATAGCTCTGCAGGCAGAGCAGGGCCATGTCTTTCATAGCACCTACAAAGAACTGGACAGGTTCTTACTAGAGCATCTTGCTGGTGAAAGAAGACAAGCCAAAGTGATTGATCTTTGTGGTAGACCAATCTATAACAACAAACGTAAGTTCACGTTCCTTGTTCAGAGTGGATTGTGCATTTGTGTAGACAGCTGGTAATTTCTCCCACACCAACAGCGCTCAGCTGGGAGAAGTGACTGCCATGAACCTGGCCTGGCAGCGGTGTCCTGTTGAATTCCAGCATAGTATATTGGTAGAGCAGAGGGGCAGAGCCAATCTGGCACTTCCATTGCTGTTCCCAAACTCCCCTGAGCTCACTGCCACCCTGCTTTGGTAGCTCACCATTTAGTACACTGCGGTAATGTCACTGCCAGGAAACAGCAATTCCCAAGTAAGAAACCACTGAACTATATGGTTCAGTGAGGAATGTATAAATAAGGTTGTTCAGATTGACAGAATAATATAAAAATTATGGTATGCAGTTACCAAAAAACCCTAGGTGTTTGTGCTCCTGTGGTTTAAAAACATTGTGAGAGTTAGCAAAATTTCCATACAATTTCCATACATCCAAGTACTGCAATGTGCTATACATGGCAGCACCTTTGAAGATGGTTTGGAAAGTTCAGCTGGTGCAGAATTTAGCAGCCAAGTTGCTCACCAGGGCAAAATGGTTTCAGCATAGAATACCAAACTTGGTGCAACTGCACTGGCTACCAATTACTTTCCAGGTCCAATTCAAACTGCTGGCTTTGACCTATAAAGCCTTAAACAACTCAGAGCTGCAATAATTCAGGGACCACCTCTCCTCATATGAACTGACTGTGATCATCACCTGAGGCCCTTCTTTGTGTGCCTCCTCCACGGGAGGTCCAGAGGGTGGCAACAAAGGAACAGGCATTTTCTGTGGTTTCTCCCCATTTGTGGAATGCTCTCCCCAGGGAGGCTTGCCTGGCACCTTCATTACATATCATTAGGGACCAGGCAAAAACAATCCTAATTAATTAAACAAACTATGGCCTTTTATACCGGGGGGGGGGTACAGTTTTTGTTTGTTATTATGTTATGTATTATTGTAAACCACCCTGTGATTCTCAAATGAAAGGTGGTGTAGAAATTTAATAAATAAACAAATAGAAACATATTATACCATAGATTTGTACTGGGTGCAATGGAATGAATTCAGCTCCTAGTAGTCAGTCATTTGCAGATAATATGAATTTCAAAGTGTTCCTAGTTAGACTTTAATCCTCACCACTATAATAATCTTAACTTAACAATGATGCCTCAGTGTTTAGAATACCAACTCTTAAGTAAATGGAGGATACTTTAGGAAAAACTACCCAGCGAATGAATAGATGTACTTATTTATTTTGTAATATGTTGCACTGCATTTAATTATATCATATTGTATTATTTCTATATATTATATTTAGATAGTTTTACATAACTTAACAGGTGATGCAGGTCTATGTATAATAAGGGTAAATAACCCCCTATTGAGAATAGCAGGTTCCCATGTGTCCACATAGGTCCTGTTGAACATTTCTGATTTCCAATTCCCTTCCTCTCCCCATTTCATAGCCAGTTCGCCTATTATTTCTGTTTTTCTGGCAACCAATCTCTTCTTAGCCCCTGCTGCCATGCTTTCTTGTGCAGTATGATCCTTGTTAAACCAACGGTGTGATCAGCATCATGGAGGGTGTTTATTCTCTGATGCTGAGTTACCCATGGACTCTCCTGGTTTGGCTATGTGCTGCAGTGGCTGGTAATGGCATTGATGACCTGGAAATCGGGTGGGCACAGGAAGATCCCACTGTGTCCAGTCTTGAACATTAGGTGAAGCCAAAGCTGCTGGGTTATAAGATGTGAAGGATAAAGATGAGAGCCAGTAACATACAGCAAGACTCTTGAGGGATATATCCCCTTCATTGGACTGAGATTGGAGAAGTCCCTGAACTGGAAGCCTTGAAAAATAATGATGGGCTTTCTTCAAGAAGGTTGAGCCCTTGATGATGCTTTATCTGATGGTCTTTTTTCCATAAAGTGTTATGAAGGCAAGAGCATGAAGAAAGGTTGAAAATGAGTTACTGGCTGAACTAGGTAGGAAGCAACACATCAGGGAAGCTACAAAGAGAAAAACTTAAGAAACACAGACACAAACTTTCCTTGTGGCTTTGTCTATAAACACATCTATTTGCAAGCTACTTGCAAATATCACAGTTGCCCTGATTGCAAATGAATACACTGCACTTAAGTTTGTTATAGTTTGTTTTTGTTATGTGGATTAGATATATAAGGAAATAGCTATACAACATATAAGGAGAAAATACAACTACTCATCAACATAGACAATATGTGACAACCTTAGCTCACATTTTTTCAGCTGTCCCAATTTACCAGGAACAGTTTGTTTTCTGATACCTGCCCCTGGAAAATCTTTTAATATTCAAGGCTCTCTAAAGATTTTATTATTATTTATTTATTCATGGATGGTTCCAATTTTCTTTCTCATGACTCAAATATATTCACCATTCCAAAACCTTCAGTTTAAACAATTTGCTTAAAATAATTGATTTAAGAATGTTAAAATGTGTGTAGGATTTCAGTGTACTTAACACCTTGACAGAGAACTGCTGCCTCTTAAAACCATTCTCTCCCTCTACATACGCATTAATGCACGCACACACAGCAATGTTCCATCTAGGTGACAAGACTTCATTGCTATTTTCTGCAGATTTGCCTAGGCCTGAAAAGAGAGAGACCAAATGTCCCATTCCAGGATGTGATGGCACAGGGCATGTGACGGGATTGTATCCACACCACCGCAGTCTTTCAGGTTGTCCACATAAAGTTAGAGTGCCACTTGAAAGTAAGTACAATTTCTTTATAATTTGCAGCCAAAAACTGTGTGTGATTCCTTGAGGACTGTGGTCATTTCTGCACTCTTGATCTCTTTCCATCCACTGGCCTCTCAGTAGCATCGCTGTAGTGTTTTGTGAATTTATACAGCTACTTGGCTGAGAGTGAAGCCACAATGGCTTCTTACATGGCATTCATTCATTCATACCAGGGGTTTCCAACATGGTGGTATAACTCTTACTTGCCCTCTCTCTCTCTCTCTCTCTCTCTCTCTCTCTCACACACACACACACACACACACACACACATATTTACTGCAGGGGTGTGGAACTTTTGGCCCTTCAGATGTTGCTGAACTACAATTCCCATCAGCCTCAGTTAGCATCAACTGTGATCAGTCATGATGGGAGCTGTAATCGGCAACATCTGGAGGGCCAAATGTTCCTGACCCTCCATTTACAGAACCTAGATCTATCACTGTTGTAGAATGTGTTCTCTCACCAGCATCAAGCAATACTGTTCACAACAAACATTTTCCATCTAAGGTTATTCCAGTGGCACTATTACCCTCCCCCCTTTTTAAAGAAAGATAAACTGCACATGCATTTGTGCAGTCTGCTTGCATTGAAATCCGTGGAACTTACTATCAAGAAACAGTGACTTGGAGATCAGCTGGGAAAAACCCTTGGTGCTTTAATGAGCTGAGTTATGTGCCCCAGCCATAAAGCCTGGCTCCTCAGGTGCCCTTGCGCCTACCTTCCCATACAGTAGTCATTTGTGGCAGTACTTCATCTCAGGAGCAGCAGGCACAATGAAGTGAACAAAGCAGTTTACAACACACCGCACTGCTAGGGCTGACAGCAGTTTACTTCTGAAATGACTTTTGGAGTAAAATATTGCTTCTTGAGAGGGTTGTGAGAAGGTGCACCCAGTGCTTTTTTTCCTGGGGGGACGCAGGGGTATGCATGCCCCTAAACATTTTGTGAATCTTTGTACTTTTGTCCATTTACTGTATTTATATTTCCTGATTTGAATGGTGGTTTTCTTGAGTCAAAATGAGAGTACCCCTAAACATTTTTTTAGGGGGAAAAAGGCCTGGGTGCACCTATATTTTATCCTGGGACATGAGTTGTTCTCACCAGCCTCTGATGTGCTTACATGATGGGAGGCAGTGGCAGAGCTTCATGCTCTGGCACCAGGGGGCAGAGAGCAGGTGGGGGCGGGGCTGGCACGCATCCTGGGGGTGTGGCACACATCCTGGGGGCGTGGCACGCTGCCTGCAGAGGCATGGCGCCAAGCGTTGGTGGGGGGCAGCCACTATGGCACCCCACCAGGATTGGGCTGCCAGGGCGGTGCACTCCCACCGCACTCCTCTTCCTCCGCCAGTGGTGGGAGGTTGACACCAAGGTTAAAGTAGGTTGAAGGACCCAACAAGCTTGGCAGGATCAGAGACGCCTGCCATCTCCCCTTCCTCCAGAGATGTATGACCATGTAGAAAATAGCAGGGTTGCTATCCCTGATGTATGGAGTTCACAGTTCCATGAAGGCCCATGGTGGCTCAAACATTTGGAACTTCTTGTTCATGTAGAAAATTCTTAGTTTTCTTTTATGACTATAACCATGTGATCATAACTTCTGTACAGTGTCTCCAAGTTTTGAGTGAGGAATTGCACTGTCATGATGATATGTGTTTGGGTCACTATTTTCTTCTCTTTTTTTAGTCCTTGCAATGCATGAAAATGTTCTAAAGTGCCCCACTCCTGGGTGTACAGGAAGAGGACATGTCAACAGCAACCGCAACACTCACAGAAGGTAAATTCTAGTCTGTTACCACTGGTGATAAACTAGGCCAGGAATGCAGAAACAGTCGACTCCAGATGTTGTTGAAATCCACTTCCCTCTATCCACAACTGGCATGCCAATGCTCAATGTTGATGGGAACTACAACCCAACACCATCTGCAGGGCTGCTGTTGCCTCATCCCTGAACTAACCTGTTCAAGAAGGGAACATTTTAATTAATATTTGTCACTCACCTTATATCAAAATGGCAGCATAGGTACTTGGCTTCTGCAATCCTACCCCCATAAAACCATCCCTTATACCCTACAAGTGGTATCTGTATGGTGTGTACAATTTTAGGACACAATCCAGCCAAAATGAAGCACTTCTAGATTCATTGTTTTCAGTGGTAGAGAGTTGAGCACATATTTAATGGTCCCAGTGGCATATTTGAGAGTTAAAAGTGCTTAACTTTGACTGGATTGTGTCAATTTACTTTAGTGCAGTATTGAAAATATTAGTGTTTATGGATAAATGCAATAGAAATAGGTTCACTCAATGATCATAAGCTATTGAAACCAATGCTTAGAGATAGGGTGGTTGGCCTTTTAGGGGTGATTGCTCTCTGGGGGACACGTGCCATGGGTGTGGGTATGTCTAAAAAAGTGAGCATGCACATATTACACACTCATCAGAGCACACACACATTCAGAGAGGGGGGCCCTCACACTTCCCAGCAATCTGTGCAGATCAGAAGAAGAGCAAAGGTTAGACCCCCCCATTACAGTGCTGGTCAGAGAGGAAACTCTATCTTGTCCAGTACCAAGATTGAGGGGGAAATCTTGCCCTCTGCTCTACAGATCATTGATTTGATGAGCAGAGAGGGCATGATTTAACTCTCTCCTTCCAGCCCAGTGCAGCAGAGGGACTTGCTGCAGATGCCGTTGTTGCATTTCTGAGTTCTTGGAGGGCAGATGAAATTGCTTGGGTGAGGGTAGGGAGACTTGGCTAACAGGCAGGCAGTTCATCACTTCTGCCCGAAGAGACAGGGAAGATCTATATAAATGTGTGCTGCCCACTCTCTGATATTACTTTTTACTTTTGCTTTGAATTGCATATTTGTATATAAGTTAAATAGTCGTGTTGCTTCACCTTAATTAACAACTAGGAAGAACAGGAATTAAAGCAAATTCCAAAGGAACACAGATAAAACCAATTTTATGTGGTGAAAGCAATCTGATTTGATTCCCTTCAACCCCAAATGTACTTCTTCTGACTTCCTCAACATATGTTCAGGTTATGATTCATCATGATTTTATCCAACACACCAAAATCATTGATACATTTGGCTTGGGTTGACTTCACCCCAACAGAAATAGATACAGAAATGAGCATTATATTATGAATATAATATTTACACAGCCAATTTTAGTGCTGGTGAAGGTAGCGAAGGGCAGGTGAGGAGTTCACAGCCCAGGGCTGAAGTATGAGTGGATGAGCAAGGGCAGCCTAACAGGGCAGGTATTAAGATTCAGCATCACTGGACACAGAGGGAGAGGTCAAATGAATGGGCAGCAGTGCCGGTAGTGAGGACAAGGGCAGACCTTCCTGTTGAGAACATCTTGCTCAAGAGTGCCCCAAACTTACAACGATCAAGGGATCCTCAAAACATGCAGAGGGGAGCAAGCCCCAGCAGGAAACAGATGCCTGAGTTAGCTCTGGAAAGAGACATGGTTGGACTTCTGTAAGCTAGAATAGTGAGATCTAGATGAACCACAGCATCATGTGAGGAGTATTTTGCTTATGCTGCCAAAATGCACTATAAAGATCCTAGATCTTTGGAGAGAAGAAATGCAGGTTTTTCACGGCTCCTCATATGTGGCAAATCTCTTTTAAACAGTCTTTCTGGTTGTCCAATTGCTGCAGCTGAAAAAATGGCAATGTCTCAGGAAAAAAATCAGCATGAGTCTCCCAAAACAGGGCAGTGCCATGATCAGGTCCACAGGTAAGCTTCACTTACATTATAACATTATAATGTGAAATGCCCTAAAATATTCCTGCTTGCTTTTTTTAAAAAAAGAAATAAAATCCAGTGTCCTGTGGAAGACACAGGAAACTTGGAATGAGTAAACAGATTGAGGTGCAAATTTAGCCAGCTATTTCTGGTGTTTTGTTTTACTCTGTACAGGTCAAGTGTCTTTTCCTGCATGGAGAACTAACTTTGTGACTCCTTTTCCATGAGTACAAAATGCATTATGCATGCAGTTAGTAAATGGGGTAAAAACTAGCACAGTAAGGACTATGCATGCTCAGTTGCCACAGAATGCTAACTATTGTGGGGAATGGAAATGGGAAAACTAGGTGGGAGGGGGAATGGGATGGAGTATCCTGAAGGATGGCAAGGATGGCAAGCTGGAGTACTAAACAGGAGCACTCAGCACTGCAGCATTTTTGAAACCATACTCACTATTGTTCTTTCTTATTGTTCCCTTCATTTTCTCTGCAGAACAAACTTGGTGAAGCAACTTGAGATATCTCAGTATAGCTGCCGATCTGCTCAACCAGCACCATCCCCCAGAACCTCCTTCATAAGAGAGCAAGAGAAATGTGGGAAAGTACCATTTGACTATGCTAGTTTTGATGCCCAAGTCTTTGGCAAACGTACATTGGTGCCAGCTATGCAAGGACAAACCCCGCCACAGTTCCTTGAATGTAAGTGGAAGGCAGACAAATTCAATCTCTATTTCTATATCAGCTTGCATGAATATACAAATATTATTTTATTGTGTTTCCAAAATTTATATTCTGCCTTTCATTGCAAAAAAAAAACTGTTTCAGGGTGGATAATAACATAACAACGTTCTTGGAAGCATAAAAAATATGCACATTAGCATCTAAAACCAATGCAATCCAACCTTAATTGGACATAGCCTAGCATAGCTAAGCAGCACTAGTTGACCAAAACATTTCCAAACATACCATAGTAGGGTGATGGGAACCATATTTTACTGGACTACAACTCCCATCATCCCTGACCATTGGCCATGCAGACTGGAGCTGAAGTCTAACAACATATAGAGAGCTCTTGGTTCCTCACCTTACCATAGTAAAGGAATAGCTGGTCTCAATCACACATGCACAGTTAACTACTACTACTACTACTACTACTACTACTACTACTACTACTACTACTTATTTATACCCCACTCATCTGGCTGGGTTTCCCCAGCCACTCTGGATGGATCCCAACAGAATAATAATAATAATAATAATAATAATAATAATAATAATAATAGAAAAGTGATAAAACATCAAACATTAAAAACTTCAGTGCATCCAATACAAGTAATCTATGAGTTGCTTAATGGACTGAGGTGTCCAGTATTTATTTATTTTTACTTGAAAATGCAGCACCAAACCTATATATGGAATGTAGCACTTGATATTTGCTTATTGCCTGAAATCTGTGACACTTGTTCATAATGATTTATATTGAAAATAACCCCATAAAAATCAAGTGGACAGGATCCACTGGTCAGTTAAAAATAGTGTTGTGATATTACACTCATGACCAGTGGTGGGCTTGTCCATTAGGGTGAATGGGGCACTGCCCCAGCAACGTCACTCTGCCCTTAGGTAGCCCCCAGAGTCTGCTGCAGAACTTAAAATTAGTAAGGGAATAGCTCTGTCTTAAATTAGCTTTGGATTCACCTACTGCTTGTCTCCCTGTCTTCTGCCCCACCAATCTCAATGGTCACCATCCGCCACTGCTCATGATCTATTTAGAAAAACTAGATGAGTTTCAAACTATTGTTCAGGTTTGAATTGCATAATGGGGGGGTACACTAGTCTGACGGGTGATGTGATATTTGTACTGATATGAGAGGACACAGGTTGCTTTTTTGCTTCTGCTAGTGGCCCCTGACTCACAACTGGCACACAAGTTGCTCCTTGAATTTGCATGCAGAGCTGTGTGACAAAACTGCCTCTTCCGCCTCTCACCTTCCTGCACACGATCCTGTCTCCAAAGAAGCCCCAAACCTTTTTTTTTAAAGGCTGGGTTGAGGGTTTACCTGAATTTAGAAACTACTTTAGATTATGCACACCACAATTTGTCTGAATGGGTTAGATACAGTCTTGTTCATACTTAAGTTAGTCATCATTGATTTCAATGAATCTACTCTTAAGCCCCATTGATTTTAGTGGGTCTACTTTAACTTTCATCCTGTCCCTAAAGGATTTTATGCATACTCCTTGTCAAAATATAGGGCTGGTAGGTTGTATTTTCTCAATTCAAAGTCAATCCCCTCTGAACTGATAATCCTGTCTGTAATCTGCCAGGCCTGAAGAAACTATTCCTGAGAACCTCTGATATATCTTTGTATTGAAACAGCAAACAAGATCCTGGACAATATTTCTGACATTTCTTGGGCTGCCAAAAATCTTGGCACAAATGTCATTACTACATGACTCTTGGAGTCCCCTAAGAAATAGCTGTTCACATAATTTTTGAGTCCAGAGGCTTTGAAGCAATATCATCTGGCAATTTAAAGCTTTGGCTGGGGTCCACAGAGACAACTACACATGAGCTGTGGGCACACCCAAATTGCCATTTCAGAAAGACACCCTTTTTAAATGGTGTGAAGTCAATAGGCATTGTGACAACAAAGTGCATGGGCACTTTACAAAAAGACTGCTTCCAGAGGCAATTTCAGGGTGGCATGACTGGTGCAGTCATACTGGGTGCCATGCTGCAGGGCACGCCAGACCAATGCTGTAAAACAGAGCGGGAGAGGTGGGGGTGCCAAATGTTAGTGTCACACAGGACGCTGCTGAAATTTGAGAGCCCAAAGCCTGCCACTACTGCTGCTCTTCACGAAACATTTCCCCTAGATCAGGGTTAGGGAACACCTAACTCTCCAGATGTTGCTGGACTACAGCTCCCATAATCTCTGACCATCAGCAAAGCTGCCTGGGGCTCATGGGAGTTGGAGTCCAACAATATATGAAGGTTCATCATCCCTGCCCAAGATTCTCTGTTTAAATTGCTCATATGCCTAATTTCTAAACCATTTCATAATAATAATAATAATAATAATAATAATAATAATAATAATAATGGCAGCCAAGGAATTTAAAAAGATGCTTTGGTGTCCTGGGAAAGGGAATACCTTCTGAAAGGGAAACACAGTGGAGGAAAAGGAAGGAAGTGCCACTGAAGTATTTGAATTTACTTCTGAGGTGACTGTTGGCGAACCCTAGCTCTGTTTTCTTGATTTTTAATATAGCTGACACTTACAGTATGCTCTATATTCATTTTCTTATGTATACTATAATTAACATTTGTTAATTATATTTTATTTAACTGCTCCAGCCTTCTAAGATTCAAACTGATTTCACAAGAAGAGCAAAACATTGCAGTAAACTTGAGGCAAACCATTTTTGGCTACAACCCAGCATTTTTTATAGCTTAGGCCGATTAATTTTGCTTTGGTTTTATATATTATAACTCAGAGTTCCATGGAATTCATCATGTTTATGTTAATAAAGTTTCCAAGCCCATTTGTGTTTAAATTACAGCTGAGCCAAATATTGTTTGTTCTTTATTCATCCACCACTGGACTTGATGAAAGTGAAAGATTTCTTGTGTAAGGAGTGATTAAGTCTTGAGGAAAGGACCCACAATTTAGGCTCTCACTGAAAATGGGAGCACCTGCACATTTATAAAGCAACTCTGGGTTTCTTAACTAATCTCATGATCTCATGTTTTAAATGCATTCAATTCTGATGCTTCTTAATAGCAATGGTAGAGCTCCCAGTAAAAAACAGACTTACTTTAATGTATTATTTGCCTGTTTTTATTGTATAAAATGATAATACATAAAACCCCAGTATCTTTAACAGAGGGACAGTTGCACTCGAGCTATTTCTAATCAAATCTCTTTTCAACAGCAAAGCATTTTTCAAATCCAGGGAAATTTTCTAATCGGCTGCCTAGTGCTAGCGCCCACACACAGAGCCCTTGCCATGCCAACTCTTATGGCTACGGTCAATGTAGTGAAGACACCCACATAGCAGCAGCTGCTGCAATCCTGAACCTTTCCACCCACTGCAGGGAAGCAGCAGAGATCCTCTCCAACAAACCACAGAGTCTGTCTGCCAAGGTAGGCAAGTCCAAGAACCTGGAGGGTGTGCTAGCTACTGAACTGTGTGAATAAACTGTCTTTCATATTAGTGATTGCATTCAATTCCTTCCTTCCCTTCCAAGAGCGAAAGAGAGAGAGGGGAAAAGAGCAGCCCCTTTTTGCATGTTCTTTTGAAGAGAGATGGGAGGGTGGGGGTAGGGGGAGATAGCGGAAGAAAAGAAATGCAAAAACTGTGCTGTGGAAAGTCACTATAATAATAATAATAAGGGAAGAAAGAGGGGGGAACTCTGACTCCAGAAATGGTTTTTTGGAGATAGTGGTGCAGAATCTGTTGAAATGAGGCTTATTTGCATGGTGCAAATACTACTGCAAGTTACCAGCATTAGTCTGGTTATTAAAATTAATAGAAATGAGATGGGGAGGGGCTATCACAGATCTCTGTTTTGCTGTTTTTGCTACTGATAATTCCACTGAATATTTTAAAGAGGTGAATAAAAGGTGTGATGCATGATGAACATAGGGAAAGATCATTTGAATAGCCCATTGATAACTTTGCCTATTTCCTTGTAATCAAGTTTTATTTTCAGGGTGCATTAAGAGTTACAAAAGTAACTTTTGTGTTGTGAAAAACCTTGCTCCATAGGGTATGAAACACCTCTGGCTATGAAACCTGGAAAACAAACAACTTCGGCCCATTGTTGTTGAAAGCTGTATTTAGTACCATTGGATACCATTTATAGCATTATTAGGGACTGGACCATGGTGTTGGCAGAAGCTCACATAATCCATCTTGTAGAAAAGATAGACAGGAGCAGGGCGTGGAAATGGGTGATGAATGAAAAGTGTTATAGAATGGCACATACAACATTGCCTTTGTACTTGGAGACATTCTCTGGGACACAGAGAGATGTCTGTTTAGCAAGCTTTCCACTATGTAATGCCACAGCAGACTCATAACGACAGGATCTTGAGAGCAGTTATTCTGGCTGAAGAGATGCTTCTTCAGCGGGACTCCTGTTCCACATAACTGACTGCTTTGCCAAGTGGGAAAGCTCATCTTTTTATCGCACGGGCAAAATCAGATCAGATATCTGAGGCCTGTCTTCAGTGCAGTAGAATTTTCTGGTTTTCCTCCCCGCCCCCCTCGCACCCAACTGCCGTTGCAGCAGCCAGGTTCTCGGAGCCAACGATAGTGACATCCTTGCATTCAAAGCCTGCCTATCAAGACAACTCCATTTTTAGGGCCCGGGGTGTGTTGCTGGCTATCTCTGCATCCACGGCTTTTATTCACGATATTGGCCGGAGACATTTTCTAGTGCTGGGCTATGGCAGATATTACTTTGCCACCCCCACCCCCTCTTGTTGAAAAGGAGACTGGTGCCAGAGGCTGTATTAAATTGCTTCCCCTACCTTTGGCTGACCTTAGAAACAGACCTTTCTTGCCAAAGAAAGGTAATAAAGGGACCAGGCATAAGATTATTATTGTTCTTCTTCTTCAGCTGTACACCTGTTTTGCGTTTGCCAAAAAAGCGGAAGGCAATCGTAACCACTCATGGCAGCATTTGGGGCATATAGGAGGTGGGTGGGTGTGATTTTCATCCAGAAATAATTTTTTTTTTTTTTGTATTAAAATGGTCGTCAGGCATTGTCCTCTGCCAGCCTTTACTTTTGCCAAACTTCCAGCAGGGCATGATGACAACCAGTGGTACAAAATATCTGACAGAAGAATGAGAATTAGCTTCTGGCCAGAGTGAAGGCAAGCAAAGCTCAAAGAGACGAAGTAGCCAAAATCACACACATTCTTTTTATTTGGTTTGGATAGTGCTCCTTTTTAGGAAATTGAGATTTTTAAACAGAGAAATGCATACTGCAATAGTCTATGGATGCAGGTGCCTAAACGAAAACAAATTACTGAGGTTTGAAAATATAAAGTGAATCAAATACTGTAAACTTGTTTGGTTTTAATTTGATGATCACTTTGTTTTTTTGTTCACACTGCACATTATTTTTCTTTTAATTGCAAAGATGCATTTCAAGCCTGCGCACCACCTTCTCAAGAAATGCCTTCATTTAGTTTGGATTTAAAAATAAAATAAAATTGAAAGGGTATAACTTTCTCTCCTCTCCAATCCAGCTTTTCCATGTGAACCTCCCAGCCCCTCAGAAAAGAAACCCCTACTGGTGACATCTCCTCTGTAAACATGAATGAACAGCAGTGCTTTTGTGTAAATTTTATTTGTTTCAGAGTGACTTGTCAATGAAAAGTTCTTGGTAGATTGAGTCATGAGTTTTTAAACAAAGACTGTGAAGTAACCTGCCAACATCCAGTTATTCTTCCTGAAGCCCACCATAGCTCTACTTATATCTACTAAAATAAAACAAAAAGGCAACAGCAACATAATTGGCATTAATATATCCTCTCTTTGGCTTTGCCTATAGCTATCCTCTCTTTAAATGTTATCTATTCTGCTCACCATAATGCAAGAAAAAATATTCTGGGTCTTGAGAATGGGATGGATGGAAGGGTAGAAATGATGCTCGCCAGCTTTCAAATTCGAACCCCAGGGATCAGGACAAAAAGCATCCCTCATTGTCTCCAGATTGTCTTATCTGTCAGTTTTATTTCCTTATTAGTATGCATTTTGGAACAGGGCATCAGTCTCTTTCTCTCTTTTTTTAAAAAAATCCAGCTTTTGATTAAATCTGGGGGGGAAGCACATCTGAATGGCAAAAAAAGGAAAAGGAAAAAAATCCAGGCTCTAGAAATGAGATTTATTTCAGGTGCAACATGTTTCAGAATCATTTCCTCCCTCGAGGGCGTGTTTCTTGCAGCAATTCTCACCCAAGTGCAAGGGGCACTTTAGTGACTCCTCCTGACCTTTTCACTTGGTGGGAATTCCTGCCAGAAACATGCCATGTGGAAGGATCTGTTTCCAGAGGATTTGTTTCCGGAGGGTACCACTTCATAGCTGTATTCGCTGGGTTTGCAATACAAAATTCAATCCACATTTATACTAGGAACATCCACCAAACACAATGCTTTAAGGCAATACATGCTTTAAGGGAAAGGTATAATTAGCAGCATAAATAAAATGATCACAAATATATTTTCCCCAAATACAATGGCAGCGATAGTGGAATCTAGGAAAGGCTCAGAGATCTCATGTGATGTTTCATATATTGTGTACAAACCTCTAGAAATTAATTTGGATAACTGAATCAGATCGCAGATATTCTACATTTGTCTACAATCAACTGCATGCAAATATAGTTAATTACCAGGAAAATTAAAAATAAAAATTAGAGTTGGTTTTGACAATCCTGATGCATTTAAATAACAAGAGCTATCTCTCTTGTTTCATTTTTTGGGTGACTGAAAGAAAAATAAGAGATTTACCAATGATTCAGCCTTAAGCACCAAGGGTTGAAGTGAAACCTTTCAGATTAACCCGTTGCACGTGGCCTTGTCCAACAATGTGGCAAAATGATTTTTGGAGCTGTTAAGATTCACAACTTCTACTCTAATGCAAGTTGTTGTGTCATGTCATATAGTATCACATATCAATCACATCAAGACACAGTTTTCCCCAGTTTTATCTTATGGCTTATGTGACTGCCACTCAAAGAGGAAGAAACAAGCCGTACATTCTGTCTTTCTCCTCTGAGCTGCCTCTTGCCAAGAATTCTATTTAATGTTTGCATGTTTTCCTCCCAACATGTTTGGACAAAATGACATATACATACTGTGCCTTGAAAGAAAACAAAACAGAAAAGCAAACAGCACAAACTAGGATGAAAAACATATTTGTTTTTCCTCTCTTTCCTTGTATTAGTAATAGTGAAGTTGACAAGTGAATCAGAACTGTACCCAAAGATAATTTTGTGTGTGTGTGCATGCATGTGGGCATGTGTGTGTGTGTGTGTGTGTGTGTGTGAGAGAGAGAGAGAGAGAGAGAGAGAGAGAGAGCGCAGTGCTGCCAGAATCAAAAGAAAGGTAATCTAATTTTAAAGTTATTCCACTGTGTTAAACACAAATGGTGATGTCCAATTAAGTGATACTCAGAGTAGACCCACTATCACTCACTCGAATCCATTGATTTCAGTGGGTCTACTCTGAGTATCACTTAGTTGCATACAACCATAAAAACCACAGAAAATATTTTTTTAAAAAATAAAATAAAAAGAACTGCTAAGTTCTTGTCAGTTGTCCCATTGTTTTTGGACCCATTGGTCAGAACCCTGGGAGCACTGGGAGCACTGCTTCCTGAGGATCACTGAAATACGTTACATAGTACATAATTAAGTCACTGAACTTACTGCTTCAAGTTGTGGTGATGGGCATTGGCTCAGGTGTCTTTAAAGCAGGAGTACATGAGGGGTAACCTGGGGCACTTTCAGGGGTCCTGACTGAGTTGGCCAAGTAGGCCACATTTGGCCTGCAGGCCAGAGCTTCACTCCTGCTTGAAAGGAATTAGAAAGGAATATTTAGAATTAATATTTGTTTGTTGACTATACAGTGGTACCTCAGGTTACATATGCTTCAGGTTACATACACTTACATACGCTAACCCAGAAATAGTGCTTCAGGTTAAGAACTTTGCTTCAGGATGAGAACAGAAATCGTGCTTCGGCAGTGCAGCAGCAGCAGGAGGCCCCATTAGCTAAAGTGGTACCTCAGGTTAAGAACAGTTTCAGCTTAAAAGCAGACCTCTGGAACGAATTAAGTACTTGACCCGAGGTACCACTGTACTTTGCATTGGCCACTCAATAATACATGTTCTCTAGGCAGTTCCCAAAAAATAAAATGACCAAAACATTTTTAAAAATACTATTCAACACAATAAAAGCTGCATGATTTTGTCTTTCTTTCAGGCAGATAAAAAATAAACCAGAAATAATACAGTGTCCCTCACACACTCTAAGTGACTCTAATCTCGAGAAAGAAACTTCATGATTCTTCTTAAAGTATCGCTTACCTCCTAAAGACATTCAAAATACTGCTGGGCCAAAGCCTGCCCCCAATTTCTTAAGAGTTTTCTGCTTCACAAAAGGAGCATCCCCTTTTTTGCCTCATTTGCAGGATGCTTTGGGATTGAGTCCAGGCATCTGAAGGTGGTGTGTGTGTTTTCTTTCCAATAAACATTTCTCCAGTGTCTAGCAGCCTCCTTGGCTGCCCACATCTTCTGCTCTGAAAAAGCCCCATTGGGTACCTTATGATACTTTCCCCTGGGTTTTAACTGAAGGGCAGGAAGTCTGACTAATCTGTGTCTGAGTTAAGAGTTCTCACTGATTGTGTTTTTAAATGGAAAGTTTTCTCTTGTGCCTTAGGAAAAAAACTTTCCTTTCAGATTTCTTTAAAAGTAAACAGATTTCACTTA
Source organism: Podarcis raffonei (assembly GCF_027172205.1). NCBI lineage: Eukaryota > Metazoa > Chordata > Lepidosauria > Squamata > Lacertidae > Podarcis > Podarcis raffonei. Next base: position 39,760,798 of record NC_070608.1, read on the forward strand.
ACAAATAATAATGAACAGCTGACAGATGCTCAGTTGGAAGCCTTCCCATCTTCCCATGCTTACGGGAAACCCAGTCAAGGATGTTATGGGGTTTTCAGGAAGTGCAGGCACCCAGGAAGGCTGCTGAATGCAGATCACTGGATAAATTAGCCACAGGATGAAAGGACACTCACAAAATTTCTGAGCTACCTCAGAAGTAAAGCAATTGCAACAAAAATCTGGCAACCCACCCAGGAGAGTTTCACCAACAATGTCTCCTTGAATTTTTTTGAATGTAATTTCTTTTCTTGTCATTTGGTAGAGAATGTTTAAAAAAAGCAGAAGGTATTTTCAGCATAGCACTAATGTAAACACATCTTTACTTTGACAGGATGAAAATAAGCTGTATAAATAAAGCAGGCAATTCTATCATTTAGAAATGTTCTTTACTCTCTGTTGATAATCACTTCAATGCAGATATTTAAAAACATTCGAACAATAAAGAACACTGAAAGATCTACTAGTAAGGGCAGGATGTGGGTGGGGGGAGAGAGAGAGAGAGAATCTGATAGTCTTCCACCTGGCGTTGGTTGAGACTGCAGCAAAAGTTATAGCAATTTTATATTGGACTGAATAAAAAGGCCATGCTGTAAACATGGGATCCATCCTCCTGTGAGCACAAGGGGCTATTTCTCTGTGACTGTATTTGATTGTTGTGTACATCTGTGAGCTCACTTAAACCCCATCTGCACTCTTGTTACACAACCCGGGTATTTTCTGATCTGAATTAGGTACATACTCACCAACCCAACTCCCTTGCACATCAGAAGATAGCCCTCGCCAGTATCTTCATATTCACATCAACAAACGTGTATTGTCTTCCAACCAAGCCTCTTTGGTGCTGCTAAATGAGGCCAGATTCCCAACTGTCAGATGTGTTTCCTGACATGTTTGGATCTGTGATTTAATTTGAGAAGACTTTGACTGTTTTATGGAATTTGTTTGCTGTTGTCTCCTGCCTTCTGAGTTGCTGGTATTTTGTCAGTGACAGAAAATCTGCACTATTTATGGTTTTTGCACTATAAAACTACTGCATCCCCCATTGCATGGCATCTTCTCCTAAGCCATCTGTCACAGAGGTCTGGCATTTTATGTGAATGTTGGTCAGGCAGACTTAACCCAAGTTTTTTTTCCCCCCTATGAAAAATGTCAGCAACTACAATGTTTAGCATTTTACTTTACAGTGGCCATTAAACTTGATTACTTGTAGCTCTGTTTCATGGCTGTACTTATATATCAGCTATGAAGCCAAAAAAACACAAGGGTAATCATGGCAACAATGTGCTCAGGTCCTGGGAAGTTCAGCTGGCAGTGATACAGTTAATATCTTGGATTTTTGTAAGTAAGGTTTTTTTTAATGCTGATATAAAAATGTATTTGATATTATACAGATGGCATAAGATGTTGTGGTTACTAAGTTATTATCCAGGATAAGCTGTACTGTCAAAGTCGGGGCTTAAAACTATCACAGGAGATTAAACTATTTACTAAAAAGGGGCAAAAAGATATAACGAAAGCATCTTAGTGTATGAACATATTAGAAGTGTATTTACTTCCCATAAGTATAATAAAGCATATCTCTCTTTAAGCTGGGGGATTGAAAATGTGGACTTTGTCATACGAGAGGAACAAATGCAAGAGTTTCTAACTTGCACTCTCTCGGGCAATTGGCCTGATTGTTTTCAACTTTTCAAAAGGAACTGAGATGAACTGATCTTTTTTTCTAGGCCTGTGTCTAAGCATCATGCAGGCATAACATTTCCTGGCTAGTGCTTTGAGAAGCAGCATACAGTGCTACAGCTGGATCACGTTAGGTCAAAAAGAGTTATTTTTCTCAGGAATTGTTCTGCTAGCTGGATGCTGCTACCAGGATTGTCTATGTTAAGTGGTTGGCCTTCTTTCAATCAACATTGTACCTGACATCTACATTCACAACTGGATGCCATTGAGATATTTGCTGACTGTACAAAGTTTGAGGAACATTTGACTCTCCTTTTGATTGTGGGCAATGTTCGAAACTCCCTCCACTTTCTAGCCAACCAGCTGAGTTGTTTGTCAGGCATGTGAGGTAAAACGTTAGGCCAGATACTGTTAGACAATATGAGACCTCCAGGGCCAGGCACAGCCACAGGATTCCATCAAGCAACAAGTTAGTCATCCCAGGGGAGAAGTAGGCTGCACATGGACTCACTTGACCCTTCATTTCCAGGTGTTGGTTATTTTACTCTGCATGATTTCACTCTGCATTTTAAAGAAATATTTGGAATAATTGATCCAAGATGACTGGGCCCAGCTTTGACCAGGGAGGGTGGGATACAAATAAAAAAAATTATTATTATTATTATAATTGTATGCCTGGTATGTAAGTAGTGCTTTGGAGTTCTGCATAGTCCTGCTCTTAAGGAGATGCATACCCGAAACACTATTCCACATATCACCCATCCATCCCTAAGCAGCATCTGGCTGTCTACTGAATCTCTCCATTGGTTAATTGCTCCTCCTCTTCCCTTCCACATTTAGAAGAAAAACTTTCTTCTTCTTCTAATCCACACATCTTGGATGTGTGATATAGATTTTCCCAGTGAATTTCTCTGGCTGTTCTGTCAGATACAATACAAATGAACAGGCAAGGGTTTATGGAAACTATTGCCATAGTGAATCCTTGCCTCTTCTGAAGCTCTTTGGCCTGACTGTTGATGAAGCACTGTGCCATGAGGCAAAGTGAGTTGACCACCTCAAGTGACAGGATCCACAGGGGCAAGAGATCTGGTCTCCAATGAATGCATTGGCTGTTACTGTTGCTGCAGTGGCACAACCCTTGCAGGCCAGATCTGTTGGTCTCCTCCTACCCTTGTTCCCAGAGTGGATCTTTATTGCCTCCATGTTCCTGATGTAGATTTTCACTCACCATTTCTTCCTTGGTGGGGGACACCATTTTGTGGTATACCTCAGGTGCCAAAATGTCTTGGGCTGGTCCTGATCAATCATAACCAGATAATCCAGTGCAGTGCCCCAGTTTTCTGTACTATAACGTCCTGGGAGGCACATGCCATTTGACGGGTGCAGGGGGCAGATGTTCTAACCTGTGTAGACACTGTTGTACAACTACTAACTTAACTGGTATATTTCTCTGTACAAATGAGAAGAGTGTGCTTTCGCACTGTGAACTTGCTTGCAGGCTTTGTGTAGGCCTCTGGTTGGCCACTGCAAGAGCAGGATGCTGTACTAGATGGTCCACTGCCCTCATCCAGCAGGCTCTTATGTTCTTAATAAAGTGCAGCAGATGAGAAATATGATTCACACATAACATTCAGAGGCATGACAGAGTTTGGCCTTATGGCAGGATAAGGGCCACCATGAAGAATAACAGCTTGCATCTCAGTCCACAATGGAGCTCTGCATTTCAGGGAAGGTCACAGTCTGGACCTCTTGATTACAGTAAACCTTTTAAAAGTTCTTTATAATTCAAGCTCCATTTGAGATAAAGTGAGATTGTCACTGATATATAAAAGACCCATGACAAATGCTCCCCTTGGGTCTGATTTGTACATTTGTTTCCCCTCCCCCTCTGATACAGATGTTGCAATATTGTGAGAGAGTGGGGGTGGATGAAATGTAATAATAATACTGTTGATGAGCTAAGCAGTGAATTAATGCTTTTATCTGAAAAGGGATCATAGTTCTCTGTAAAAGTGAAATGATTCAGGAGATTTAATGCTAAACTTTTTTGTAAACCCCCCCCCCTCAGATTTAGTACATATAGTTTACATTTAAGAAGCATCTTATTCTGCTTACTGTGTTTAAGCATAGAAACATGGAAAGAGCATTATAGAGGTATCTCTTAAGTCTGCCTAAGAATTAAATATTAACGGGTATAAATCGAAAAGCTGGTTTTTTAGATTTAGATAAATTTAAATAAAAGCAGGCATTTCCACTTATCCCTTAAAAGCTCTGCAAGTCTTATTATGTTGTTGCTGCAAACTGTTCACACTCTAAACATTTCTCTCTTTCCCCTTGCGTATCAGGGAGCTGATATAGAAGTGGATGAAAATGGCACCCTGGATTTGAGCATGAAAAAGAACCGGCACCAAGAAAAGGGTACTCCGCTAACGTCTTTCAGTACAACAGTTCCCACTCCTGCCTCTTCTCCCTTCAAAACAGGCAGCATTCTGGTCAATGCCACCTTCTACCAGGCGTTGTGTGAAAAGGAAGGATGGGATACGCCAATCAACTATAGCAAGAGCCAGGCAAGAAAGGGGGAGGAGAAAGAGGTATATTTTTTGTTTATCACAATACACCATGGAGGGAATTGTTGATCTTGGAATAATTTATTTTACAGTAGCCAGTTTGAGCTATGGCAGCTAGTACTCCACTTCTAAGCCCATGTGCAAGTCAATGGCACCATTCATTTTGGTGGGAGTAAGAATGAGACAGTGTACTAAGAATTAGGGTGCTAATGAGGATTTTTCCTTCCTGGCCTATAGGAAGGATGTGCAGTTAGAACCATTATGAAAGCCAGTGAAGTTATGATCCTGCATCCAATTACCTGGGAATAAGTCCTATTGAACTCAATGAGGCTTACTTCTGATTAGATGCATACAGGATTGCATTGTAAATCATGCATTCTAGAAAGCATGATCAGTATTCCTAGAAAGTAGCACCACATTTTGGGAACCAGTTTATCTAGGGAATAATGAAAACATTTTAAATCCTTAAAAAATAAAAGAAAGAAACTGCATGGGATTTTTCCAGCTCTGTATATATGATATGATCAATATATAATTAAAGTTCACACTTCCATGATAGACGTTAAGAATTAAGAAGTTATGACAATGCTTTATCTCTGATCTGCTATGCATTCATATTCTTTATACATCATGATTTAGAGAAATGGTAATTTTTGCTTTGCTAGCAATATCACTTCTTTAAGAGATTTGATAGAACAATGAAGCTCTTCCAAAGGCTTTTCTCTCTCTCAGCAAACTCAACATTAAATCTTAGCATTTAAAATACTTTTATTCAGTCCAACCCTTTGGCTACACATCTCTTATCCCTAGGGAAATATGAGGTCAAAATATAAAAGTCTCTGCTATCCTGTGATCAAACTCATAGGGCTAAGATTTGTGAAGTACAGACTTCCTGGATTAATGTGCAGGCCGGCCCAATCATATGTAAAATGGCGCTACACTTACAAAGCAATGATGTAGGGGCTGCAACCTCTGTCCACTGCTTCCCATTGGCATCCTGCAGCCTCTCCCCCAAGGTCATTTTTTTATCCAGTCTGGTACTGACACTGGAAGTGAATCTGGCTAGGGAGGGGCCATAAAGGCAAGCAATGAGCAAGAGCCCCTGACTATCCACCCTTCCCCCCACACACTTCAAATTGCATCTCTGCTGCCTGTTAAGCATAAAACTATGCTCTATATGGGGCTCCCTTTGAAGGCAACTCAGAAACTGCAATTAATTCAGAATGCGGCAGCTAGACTGGTGACTGGCCACTGAGATCATATAACACCGGTCTTGAAAGACCTACATTGGCTTCCAATATGTTTCTAAGCACAATTAAAAGTGTTGGTGCTGACCTTTAAAGCCGTAAACGGCCTCGGTCCTGTATACCTAAAGGAGCATCTCTGCCCCCATCGTTCAGCCCGGACACTGAGATCCAGGGCCGAGGGCCTTCTGGCAGTTCCCTCATTGCGAGAAGTGAGGTTGCAGGGAACCAGCGGAGGGCCTTCTTGGTAGTGGTGCCCGCCCTGTGGAACACCCTCCCATCAGATGTCAAGGAAATAAGCAACTATCTTACTTTTAGAAGACATCTGAAGGCAGCCCTGTTTAGGGAAGTTTTTAATGTTTAATGCTGTATTGTGTTTTTAATCATTGGTTAGGACCCACCCAGAGTGGCTGGGAAAACCCAGCCAAATGGACGGGGTATAAATAAATAATAATAATAATAATAATAATTAATTAAACTGGTATAGATCCATGTTTAAAGACACAGATCTGCTGCTGTCATCTGTAGCTTGACCCAAAGCTAATGCTCAGATTTAGTCGTTAAAGAAACCAAGCACATTTTTTAAAAAAAACCCCACACATAAGCCGCATCCCATTTACTCCTCTGTGTTCCTCACAAAGATACTAGAAGAGAACATCAATATGCATGTCAACATGGCACATCAATTTGGCCTACAATAGAAACTGAATAGAAAACAAAAAATGCAGCTGTGGTCCCCTGCCCACCCCTTCATAAATAAGACAAATATTTACATAAAGTAATTCATCATTTGTAAAAGATACTGTACTAAATTATAATTTAAACCTGGTGATTTCCTTGATTTTTGTTATGTTCTTTTCATTTTTGTGTTTATTGAGCTTTGGCAGGATGTTGTGGGGTGTTTTTTCTGCTTGTTTGTTTGTTTTCTTCCCCCCTCCATCTTTTTGGCCATGTTTTCCATAGGAACTTGTTGCCAGAGCTAGGCAAAGTGGAGGTTTATTTGGACTTTCTCTTATGACAAAAAAATCAAAAAAAATCAGCATTGACCCTTTTATGCCAACCGACTGACACTTTGATAAATTAACAGAAATCAGAACAGTTTGTTCAGCTTTATATAACCCTGTAACTTAGGAACGGTACAGACAAAATGGCTGCCAGGTGGAGGCCATATTACTATTTGCTGCCATAGTGGTTTCATACTGAGCAAGCTATTTGTGGTCAAAAAGCAGAAAATTAGAGTTTCCTCTCCATGTCAGTGAAAATTTTGGGAGTGAAGAGTCTGTGGGATGTTAGCATCCAAAATGCATATGTAAAGGGTTAATTGCAAGAGATGTAGAACTCTGCGATGTCATATGCCTGAGGCAGTTATGGCAGTTATTTCAGTTATGGCAGTTAGTTTAAGAGTCTTAACAGTTAGAGCAGCAGGTATGTTGTGTTAGGCTGCTGTCTGCCTCAGAGTTTCAGTCAGTCTGTAAATGTTAGTCAGCCTTAGATACAAATCTATGTAAGATGTTTTAGCAACTTAAGTATCACCTACCTGCATTGTATATTTAATCTGTAACTGCAAGTACAAAAAAGTTATATGTTATTTGAACTTTAAAACAGAGTGTCTTGCGTAATTTTTATAGGAAGGAAAAAGAGAACTAATTAAAGGGCGAAACAACCCAGGACTTTCTTCTGCATACTCTGCAAACGGGAACTAATTTCCACATAGTATGGGACAAAATTCCTGAATCTTTTGGATAACTGCTGCATACCAATATTAAACACAGAACAGCTACTTAAACTAGTGATACAACTGCTCAGATTTCAGTTCTAGAGGATCACTGGTCCATGTAGCTTAATATTGCTTGAACCAGAGGTAGCCAAACTGGTGGTCCCTCTACCACACACGTATATTTTAACTCTGACTTGCCCCAGCTAGTCAATGATCAGGGATGGTGGTGGTAGTAGAAGAGGGCACTTCATTGACTCCCATGGTCAGCAGTGACTAGCAATGACCCTCCACAGTTTCCCAACCTGACTTGGGAGATACCAGGAAATGAACCTTATACCTTCTTCACAGAAAGTATTTTTCTACTTGCTTAGCCATGACTGTTTCCTCAAATAACATGCTGCAATAAGTCAGTTGCAACAAGCAACCATTTTAAAGCTGTGCCTTCATGCTAGTCATTATGTGTGTGTCTTCTGGTCCTGAGCAATCTCACAGGTGATAGATATTTTTTTTTAAAAAAAAAAACCAAAACAAAACACCTTGTGTTGAAGTGACACTCTCCTTAGGCAGACAATTGCCATACAGGCCCACTTTTTGTTGATGTTATTGTTTAGCATCTTGCTTTAAATTTCTGGCAGCAGCACCCAGGGCAAAGGGGTTAGGAGAACACGCTGGCTGAAACATGTTAGATGCAAGTGGGTATGATCAGAGGACTATACAGAAGCCACGAGGAAAATAAACCACCAAAGAGTTATGTGGCAGCTTGTGGTGCTTGTAGAGAAAAAGGACAAGGATAAGCCAATCTTGTTCCTAGCTTGTGCCAGGGGTAGTAATTGCAAGACAAGATTGCTGTGCTTGTTCCTATCTCTGAGGCTGACCTTGCTAAAGAAGTGCCTTATCTTCCTGGATCCTCAGCAGTTGTTGCATTTGTGGTGATGGAAGAGGAAGAGGAGTGTGTTCGTTGTGAGACAGATGCTCACATTTCAGTCTTAGACATGCTAAAACGTTTGTTAATAAAGAAGTCCTAAACCAGGATAATGAGTGAATTCAATATAAAATTACTTTGATTCAGCTGGTATTGATTTGAACCCATCCAATGAACCAAACTCACAACTGGGTCCTGTTGCTGGTGATATGAGCCAAGTTTCCAAAAGGGCAAATTGTTCCATAGTGAATCTAGAAAATCCCTGGAGATAGTTATGGGGTTTATCCAATAGATTGCAGCTGTAGAAGTAAAAAATATAGCAACCCCAAAACATTTCTGTGAATTAAACAAAAGACTTTGGATCTGAATACATAAAACCTTGATGGAGACAATACTGTATACAAAAATTGCTGCCAAGATTTTCAGCACATAGACATTCTCAGCTTAAAAGTTGTGGGTTTTGTGCACCACTCTTTTTAAAAAGATCTGAAACTTTAACAGAATACTATTTCCTCACAAGTCAAGCTTGCATCATCCAACCCACAAGCTTCCTGATCCTCCAAAGTCAACTTACTGTCTCTGAAATGTTTTGGTTTTTTTTAATTCTACAGCTTTTCCAACACTAGATAACAGCAGAAGTCTTAGAAACTTATCAAATTATAAGGGTGTAAGTTGCCTCAAAGTAAAATAAAATAATCTATTTTTAATTTATTTTCTGGTTCATATGCACAACAGTTGGCTGATTTTGTTGGTCATTTCTAGAAAATATTGTCTCCCTCGTACACTGAGAAATGGCCTGTCCAGATGCCCCTTAAAAAAAATAATCCTGAATTTGGAAGAGGCTCACACTTTCTCCAAAAGGAAAGTGCTGAGAAATAACTGGAGCTGTCAGTTTAGTTCAACTGTCAGTTCTCCAAAGATTCCAGGGTTTAAAATGTTGAAAGTGCCAGATGCTATTATCTGTTATTCGTGTTGTCATTATGTTCTGGTCTTTGCAGAAATCAATATAAATGTCCATCTGCACATTAATGGAATTTCATTCATTTATTTTTGTCGTCCTGTGTGCACATAGGAATATGTGCACTGGCAAGAACTCAACTTGAAACTAGTGGAGCTTCCCTGCCATTCCCATGCCCCCCCCAACACATACACACAAATACAGTCTGCAGTTTGGCAGACTGTTCTGGAAATAATGGGGAAGTTCAGCTTTTGTACACATCCCCCCCACTTTTGTAAAAAAAAAAAGAGCTCTTAACTGGAAGTAAGCTTGTTATCAGTGGTACCTTATTTCTCTGAATCAACTGACCACTTCACAGTAGTCAGCACTTGTGATGCACATGAATGGCCTCTCAAGTTTCTCCTTCCTATTTATTGTTTGAATATTTGTGACCTGCACTTTCATAGAATCCTATAATTGTAGAGTTGGAAGGTACCTAAGGATCATCTAGTCCAACCCCCTGCAATGCAGGAATATGCAGCTGTCCCATACACAGATTGAACCTGCAACCTTGGCATTCATGCAATATATTAAGGTGGCTTAGAGCATGCAATACAGCATGCTTACAGCATGCAATGCAATAAAAGCAATCAATCTAGGTAAAACATAATTAAAACAGCAATAAAGCAGCAATAGATAATGGCTGGTTAAAAAGAAAAAAATGTGAGGGCCTACCTAAAAAATACAGCTTTTAAGAGATGTCTGAAAGAAAGCAGGGGCAGTTCTTGCTGAAGCTGCACAGGTCATGAGTTCCACAGGACAGGGCTTGCTATGCTAAAGCCTTGGTTCCTAGTGAAGGGAACTGAACCCTAGGGGCTGAAGCAGGGTCAGCCCAAGACATTCTGGTACATGCAGCAAATCACAATATGGTGGGGGCCCCTCCCTACCAGGGAAGAAGAGATGAATGAAGATTAGGATCTGCTGGCATCTCACCTTGCCTTGTGGGTGGCTAGTTTTGGGCTAGGTAAACCCCCAGAAGGGCTCCATCAGAGATATTATCAGCAGAAGAATTAGGGGAGCATTTTCACTAAATTTCCCCAAGGACAGGAGAAATTCTCAAACCGTTTCTTAGGGCTGAGGCTTTCCATTAGCAGTGGCCATAGGTTGGCACCTTAACTCTGCCCATCCCAAGGCTTTGTCTTTGTCTTGCTGATGTTGCAAGCAGCAGCTGCTATGTTGGCAGTTTGGACACAATTTTTCACCCTGCTAAGATGGGAATGGTGGCCATTGCACAAACAAAAGATGGAGCATATTGTGATAACATTCTAAATTGTGATAACATTCCTAGGGGAAAAGGGGGCGGGAGAGAGAGATTCAGAAATAGGTCTTCTGAGAAATTTTGGTTCAGCTCTAGCTACCAGTATTGTGTTGAAGATAGAAGCACCTCATTCTTTTCTGTTATTTCAGAAAGATCCTGCGAGCTGTCCTGAAAGCCTGGATGAAAAAAGATACTCAGATGTCTCGGTTCCTAGTCCAAAATCTAAGCTCCATTCAAGAGATCTCAAAAAGGAACTGATCACGTGAGTCACAAAACATTCCTTTCCTTCTTGTTGTCTATGGGCTTGAGAAGTCCACACACTGCTGATATGCCCAGGGTGAAGAAATGCTGGATCTCGTCCCTAATATACACTGCAGAATATTGGGTGCCATTACATCTTCCTTTTTAGCACTGGACTTTAAATCTCTGGGTAGATTTGGGGCAATATTCTCCTTTACTTTTGGCTCATGCCACGTAGCAAGTATGAAAACTTCAGGGAAATGATCACTTCATAAACAGCTCATCCATATCCTGCATGGGGTTGGATCCCACAAATAATTACCGTATTTTTCCGTGTATAAGACTAGGTTTTTTTCCTTTAAAATAATGTCAAAAATTAGGGGGCATCTTATACTCTGAGCCATCTCCCACCATTTTCTTAAATCTGAATCCCCCAAAACAGGGGGTGTCTTATACATGGGGGCATCTTATAGATGGAAAATACAGTAGTTCCTGTTTGCTGTACCTGAAATCAGTCTTCAGACAGGCCTGTTTGAATGCTACAATTCTGTGGGAACACAAAACAACAACAGAATGTGTTCGTTGCAAAAAAATTAACTTTGCCCAAGAAGAGCTAGGTTTCTAATAGAGCAGTTGTTGACATGTAATAGAGCAGTTGCTAATCAGTCAGTTTCATATGATCAATGTATCATTAATAGTTGATATTCTTTATCTTTCTCTGGCAGCATTCACAAGACGGTTTATTCTGTTTTACACTTGTTCTTAGCCAAAAGGCTGAGAAGTGTTTCCGTTTTCACAATGTTTTCCTAACTATTAATTGCCACATTGTATTTCAGTTTCCACATGATATATAAGCCACGTCTAGAGTATAGTGGGATATAGCACAAGTTTATCACTCATTTCCACATTATTTGTCAACGGGTTTTTTTCGGGAAGCAAATAACACAGAAATGAGCACTAAGCTTGTGCTATATTCCACTATAGTTCCAGAGCAGTGGCGTAGCGTGGGGGGTGCAGGGGGGGCCGGCTGCACCGGGCGCAACATCTGGGGGTTAGGGGGCACAAATCCACAGGTTAGGGGGCACAAATTACTTGCCTTGCCCCGGGTGCTGACAACCCACGCTACGCCACTGTTCCAGAGCTGGCTTTTACACCATGTGTAAGCTCAAACATAATGCAGAACTTAATAGATAGGAAGAAGTTGTGAAAATGGAATAAACAGCCACATGAATGCAGCCTCTATCTCTGTTTTCTATAATTTCATTTATTCATCACCAAATACTTTGATATCAATTCTATGTCTGACATTTGCCTTATGGATTTAGAAGCCCTCCTCCAGATATTACTGTTCCCATGGGCCAAATCTTCTTTGACACAGCATGCCTCAATCTAAATCTAAAGACTGCTCACCATATTGTATCCACACTTATGTGTTAGCTTTGCCTTTTTTAAGAACACAAATGTTGATGAAGCTAGCAGAAGGAAAAGCAATAATTTCCCCAGTGACACTTTATTTTTATTTTTTACTATTTATTAAATTTCTATTTAAAGATCTGTTGCTGTGTGACATTAATTCCAGGGATCCACACAGCCATTTACTACCTTAATAACTGAACATAATTTCTTCTCTCTATAGTTACAATAACTCCAAGCCTTGTATGGGATTTTAAAGCATCCGTAATACTTGCTCTGCATGCTGATGTGTACCCAAAATGTGCTTCCCTACACAATTTAATTCATAAACACTTAAGACTCGCCATTTAAAGATTCTAAAGGTAACACTGAGGGCAGAGGACATTTACTAAATATTCACCGGCAGAATAGGTAGTTTAGTGAGCAATACAAATGGCTCCATCATGAGGAAGCACCTATAATGACAACAGCAATTGTAAAGAAAAATTCTACCTCTGAGGTTCAATTACAATGAACTTTCTTCATTATAAATATAGATTACATATTTTTAAATATTAATGGTCTCTCTGGAGATTATATTTATACCAAAGCAGCTGTATGACACAGAATGGAATAAGTTGTCTAAATGATACACTAGCTCTTTAAAAAAAATATGGTGCATTCTATGCTTGTTTTTAAAATATTACTTTGTGGTCCATGCATCAGCAGTGTTTTGGGAGGATTAACTAAGAGAATAATTTTGCTTCTGAAGAAATAAAAAAGTAGTAGCTGGGACCAAAATGCAGTCTCTGGAGTTTTCAAAGTAATTGGGGAGGGGGGGCTAACAATTAACCTGTAGAAAATTGGAATAGGTAAGCCCTTTTCAGAAAAGGGCAGTTTCTCATATCCTAGGGCCCTCAGGTTCATGATTGTTAGTCCTTACAGTGTCTTGGTGAAGTTGGGCCATCTAAATCACGAGATCACATCAGCTTTTAATATCACATATATTGTGAATATATAGCAAGGGGTGTGAATCCAGATCCATACACAACCTTTTTTAAAAACATTAAATTGAACTTTCCCCCCTGAAAAAAAATATCCTGTGGTGAATTAAGAGTCTATGGGCACCCAATGCTGAACTAGTATAGTGTTTTTACAAGAATATGAAAGTTATTGCATCCATGCCTTCTGAGAATTTTCAGCTCAGCTTTGAACTCATCTTCACTGTCATAATATGATTGATGTGATAAGAAAAAGGTACTATTATGAAATGTATCATTTCAGACAAATGTAAGGATGGTTCGTACACATAAGCATCATCTTCCCATGCCTCTCCACATTATTGTGTATCACTTAAGACAGCATTTGAGCATGGAAGCAGTACATAAATGAATGAATCGTAATACACTTGGAGAAATATTAGCACAAATTAGGAAATGTAGTGTGGAAACCCATTGGGTGGTACTTGACTAAATTTTACAGAGAGTAGACATACTGAAATGAATTGCCCTAACTTCCTCATCTTCATTAATTTCAGCGGGTTTACTCTGAGTAAAATTTATTTGACTATCACCTAAGTTCATTTTTTTTGCTTGCAATGGCATGAAGAAAAATTGATGCAATCACAGAAAGGCCTGAGGGTATCTCTCACACTAATATTTCTTGGCACAGTAGGACACCTCATATATATCTATGGGTATGTAACAGAGGGGTGTTCCCATTCATGTGGGAAACAATTATCCATCTTTGTATGTTTATCGCACAGTTCAATAAGAGAGATGTACAACAACTGTATGTGTGTCTGCATTTCCATTTTATTTCCTTAGGTGTCCAACACCAGGATGTGATGGCAGTGGTCATGTGACAGGGAACTATGCATCGCACCGCAGGTAAAAAGTGAGAGCAATTAATAACAAAATGAAGGCATGACGTTGTGGACTTTTTACTTACAAACCTGTTCCCATAAAAACACCCCGAGCAATTTAGCAATAAAAACATATAAAAACACAGAGCTGAAATCCAGTACAGATGCAGATGGGGATAAAAATCTCCATTTAAAAGGAAGGTCTCCAATAAGTACCAAAAATATAACAGAGGCAGAGCTTGTTGGATATGTAACAGGAGAGTGTTCCAAAGGGTAAATGCTACTAAAGGCCCAGTAGCACATTGTGCTAAATGGAGCTCCCTATGTAATGGTTTCTGTGATGACCAAGGTCCAGCTTACAAAGAAGTCCCTGTAGCAGTTGAAATGCATCATCTGAGCAAGAAGGAGCTCTGTGGCCTATGAGGGATAGACAGCTGTATCATCTACTACACTCTTCCTTCACATCCCTATGGGGATGAAGGAAACTAAGAAGGGATTTGTTTACAAGCGGTTGCTCTGTGATCTTTTTTTTAATTTAATGGTTAAATAGTTTTAGTACAATTTTTTAATTTTTGCAGAGGTATATTCAAGGAAGCCTATTTCATGTTTGTTTTTTCCCCTAGTGTTTCTGGCTGCCCGTTGGCTGACAAGACCTTAAAATCCTTGATGGCTGCCAACTCTCAAGAGCTTAAGTGAGTATTAGTATCAAAGGAGAGGGAGGGGCTTATTGCTGTTCTCTTCCTACATATTTTACTTACTTCAAAACCCAGTCTGCTTGTTCAGCAACAGGAACCAGTACAGCTGCGGAGCAGATGTTTGCTCTGCCTTTGGGGTAACAACTCCAGCTTCCTGTAGAATGCACTAGTCCAGCTCTTGCTCCAGTGCTAGGTTTTGGTCATGGACACATGATATGGTGTCTTGGATATGGTGGCAAAGGGTGACAGGTAGCCAGGCAAAGGAATAAACCTGGATAGTTGCAAATGCTGTCAAAGCAGGCCTAAAGACGTCTGTCTCCCTATTGTCCAGAGACTGTATGATTATTAACTCACTTCTGAATTAATTTCAAACAGGAAAACTCCACACTTCAATATTTTGTTACAGGTCTCATAGTTAACTATTTTTCCACATGTGACAGCCATGTCCAAAAGAGGGATACTAACAGGCTTGGGGAAACTCCAGGGTTTGCAGAAGTGCAGAAAAGATTCGGGAAAATACTTTACTGTGGGACCCCAAAAGCATAACTTGAATAGAAACACTCTGCAGTGGAATATTTTGTTGCAGATCCCACTTGTCAGTGTCTAACTTCTACACCTCTGCCATTCTGCCCCATACCTGTCCAGTTTGTCCCCTTTCACTCATGCAGTCCTGCCTGTGTAAGAGGTATAGCTATAGTAATAGCACCTCCCACAGGGAGAAGGTTGTTGGGTTTGCACCAGCAGGGAGTTGAACTGCCCTGGCTAAGGGAATTTGGGAGCAGTCTTATCCCGCCCAGCAGGTGTAAATCAGAGGAAGGGGAGAGAATCTTACTGTTTGTCAGGTCTTGAAGTAGATGTGTCTAAATGTTGGGAAAGAAAATGTTATTCTCATATTTTGAAAGCCAGCTGGAAATACCAAGTCTTGCAAGATGGCTGGATCTCACAAAATACGCAGTCTGGTTTTTCAGATCAAAGTACTTGGGCTAAGCTTTAAAATGTGAGTGTTTATCCAAACCAAGCCTGCAAATCTTTCCTTTTTATCCTTTGCCACTAGACATACCCCTCTGCATGTGGTTGAGGCAAGCATTAAATCAGATGAGTCCATATACTGCAGAGAAAAGTCACAAACAAAAGAGTGGCTGTGGAGGTTCTTAAGGAGGCCTGAGCAATCTGGGCATCTGGCCTTATTATTGAAGAGGAAGGTTGGCAGGCAGTCACCCAGTTATCATTGGGAGCGTTTTGGCTGATGAAGATGCTTGGATAAAGTCTGGCGAAGGCTTCCAAGAATGCTTGACAGAATCCTGTGCTCGTGTAGTGCAGCTTGAAAAAGTGCAACAAATACAGAGCTGGTTACTAATTTGTTGTGAGGAATGCAGACATCTTTCCCGAGGGCAGCATTTCTGTTTGAGAGTTAATCACATCTCCTCCCGCATTCCCACTGTAGCATCTTGAGGAAATGTGACTGTCTTCAAAACTGGTGCATTGATTGCAATAGTGAGCACTGTACATAACGTCACTGGGCCATTGGAACTTGTGGGCTACTGCCTGTGCAATTGCTAGGAACATATGAACCTGCCTTCTACTGAGTCGGTCCATCAAGCTCAGTATTGCCTGCACTGATTAGCAGTGGCTCTCCAGGATTTCAGACATGATTATCTCCCATCCCTATCTAGAGGTTCCAGGAATGAAGTCTGTGACTTTCTACATGCAAAACAGTTGCTCTACTGCTGAGCTGTGGTCCTTCACCTCAACTCTTACTGATGAGCAACACACTCTTACCACCACTACTGCCAGGATTGTCCCTTCGTTCATGAAGCAGTGCTGGAAACTGTTGTATGCTATTAACAAGCACTTCATTTTATGCTTCCAGCTGTGTTCTGCCCCACTCTCTCTGGTTTGGTGAGGTGGTAACAATAAGAGCAGAGTAAGAGGTCTGACAGGAAGCTCTTCCTCCCTTCCCTCGCCCCTCTGGCTCTGGCATTGAGAATTCTGGAATATTAGTGTCTCAGCTGCCAGGAAAACTGGACATGTCATTTTCCTAGGATACCTGAGCCCTTATGGTGCCTTATGGGGATTCTTCCCTGGCTCAGATTGCAATCAGAGAAATGACACTGAGTTTTGAATATAGGCAACTATTCCTAACATGCTAAATTTGTATTCTGAACCAGGTTAATATAACTTCCAGCAACATCACTATTCTCTTGTACAACCACTGCAAGCCTCTTTGAGACACTACTGAGTATATTCTATGTGAGGCCACTAAGATGTCCCCATCACACCTGTATTGCACATCTATTATAAGTTTCCCTATGGAGATCCAGGTCTGATGGCATGGATAACTCCACTGAACAGTATTAACAAAAGAAATACAAAATGCTGTTTGAGCCAGACTATAAAATCCCTATTCCTAGAAGAAAGAGAAACAAATGTGTGTAATGGATATACAGGGGGTTATATTTCTTTCTTTAACAATTAATCCAGTGCATATATTTGAGCCTGACTATATATATTTTCATGGTTCCGATTGCATGGAGCCCGGACAGCCCCATGGTTTTCCACGGATCTGAGGGCAATGAAACAATCGTTGAGACGGCTAGAGCGCCGGTGGCGGATAACTCATTCCGAATCTGACCGGACACAGGTTAGAGCTCAACGTTGAGCCTACCAAGTGGCGATAGCGACGGTGAAGAATTTCTTCACCGCCTCTATTGCATCTGCAGAAAACAGCAGCAGGAGACTTTTTCAGGTGGTTCACAATTACCAGAACCACCTGCAACATCGGAGCCCAGTACGGGCCACATGTTCTCCTGCAATGATTTTGCAAAGTTTTTTGCAGATAAAATCACTCAGATTCGGGAAGAAGTAGACTCCACCATGGGAGCAGGGCCGGGGCGGGAGAGTGCTAGAGTTCTGTCTAGTCAAGTTGAGTGGGATCAATTCCAATCTGTTATCTCCGAGGATGTGGACAGGCTGCTTGGACGAGTGAAACCAACCACCTGTCTCCTGGATCCTTGCCCATCCTGGCTTATAAAAGCTAGCCAGGAAGGACTGGGCAATGGACTTTGTGGGGTGGTGAATGCTTCCCTCCAACTATCGCCCAGTCTCAAATCTTCCATTCTTGGGCAAGGTGATTGAGCGAGCGGTTGCCG
This sequence comes from Podarcis raffonei, assembly GCF_027172205.1. Taxonomy (NCBI): domain Eukaryota; kingdom Metazoa; phylum Chordata; class Lepidosauria; order Squamata; family Lacertidae; genus Podarcis; species Podarcis raffonei. The sequence goes on from NC_070608.1 coordinate 39,778,562, forward strand.
AACAACTCCAGGCATGCCTGGAAGAAGCGGACCATTTGGATCCCTTCCAGTCGGGATTCAGGCCTCATCATGGGACTGAAACTGCCTTGGTCGCACTGGTTGATGATCTCCGGCGGGCTAGGGACAAAGGTGAGAGCTGTTTCCTAGTTCTGCTGGATCTCTCAGCGGCGTTTGATACCATCGACCATAGCATCCTTCTGGACCGTCTTGAGGGGCTGGGAGCTGGGGGCACTGTCATACAGTGGTTCCGCTCCTTCCTCCTGGGCTGTGTTCAGAAAGTGGTGGTGGGGGATGAGTGTTCAGACCTCTGGGCTCTCACTTGTGGGGTGCCTCAGGGTTCTGTCCTCTCCCCCATGCTTTTCAACATTTACATGCAGCCGCTGGGAGAGATCATCAGGAGGTTTGAGCTGGGTGTTCATCAGTATGCGGATGATACCCAGCTCTACCTCTCTTTTAAATCAGAACCAGTGAGGGCGGTGAAGGTCCTGTGTGAGTGTCTGGAGGCGGTTGGAGGATGGATGGCAGCTAACAGATTGAGGTTGAATCCTGACAAGACAGAAGTACTGTTTTTGGGGGACAGGAGGCGGGCAGGTGTGGAGGATTCCCTGGTCCTGAATGGGGTAACTGTGCCCCTGAAGGACCAGGTGCGCAGCCTGGGAGTCATTTTGGACTCACAGCTGTCCATGGAGGCACAGGTCAAATCTGTGTCCAGGGCAGCTGTTTACCAGCTCCATCTGGTACGTAGGCTGAGACCCTATCTGCCTGTGGACTGTCTCGCCAGAGTGGTGCATGCTCTGGTTATCTCCCGCTTGGACTACTGCAATGCACTCTACGTGGGGCTACCTTTGAAGGTGACTCGAAAGCTACAACTAATCCAGAATGCGGCAGCTAGACTGGTGACTGGGAGCGGCCGCCGAGACCATATAACACCGGTCTTGAAAGACCTACATTGGCTCCCAGTACGTTTCCGAGCACAATTCAGTGTTGGTGCTGACCTTTAAAGCCCTAAACGGCCTCGGTCCAGTATACCTGAAGGAGCGTCTCCACCCCCATCATTCTGCCCGGACGCTGAGGTCCAGCGCCGAGGGCCTTTGGCGATTCCCTCATTGCGAGAAGCAAAGCTACAGGGAACCAGGCAGAGGGCCTTCTCGCCGTGTGGAACGCCCTTCCAGCAGATGTCAAAGCGATAAACAACTACCTGACATTCAGAAGACATCTTAAGGCAGCCCTGTTCAGGGAAGTTTTTAATGTGTGATATTTTACTGTATTTTTGGTTTCTATGGAAGCCGCCCAGAGTGGCTGGGGAGGCCCAGCCAGATGGGCGGGGTATAAATAATAAATTATTATTATATTATTATTTCAGATTTGAAATGCACTGATTCTAACAAATCAAATGATTATTTTCATCTTCCCCTTCCATGAAATCTAAATAACTGAGTGGGAAAATTGTGAGGTTTATATCAGTGGCTGAGTTTTCAGGTACAACACAGCCCTTGTACACCCCAAAATAGTTGCTTTCCTTAGGTACCCTTTCTTATTTTTCCAGTTGCACATGGTCATGTCAAACCAGGAATGTGGGAAATTCTAATGCAAAAATCTCCTAAATTAGATATTTTATGAAATGTCAAGGGTCATCTTCTTCTCTGCACTTTGCTTTATAGATGTCCAACTCCAGGATGTGATGGGTCTGGTCATGTCACTGGAAACTATGCCTCACACAGAAGGTAAGAATCTTCTGCTTATTTTTTTGGGGGGAGGAAGCTTTGGCACTCCAGATTTTGCAGGACTACAACTCCCATCACCCCGACCACTGGCTATTCTGGCTGCAGCTGGTGTGAGTTGGAGTCCAACGTTTGGAGGGCCACAGGATCATTACCCCTGAATCATCCAGAAGCAAAAGCCTGGGGAATCTATATTGCTCTGCTCTGTGTACTTTCAGCTTGTCTGGTTGTCCCCGAGCCAGGAAAGGTGGTCTCAAAGTGACTCCTACCAAGGAAGAAAAAGAAGAACCTGAACTTAAGTAAGTGGAGCGGCAAGGCTTGTCACTTATGCCTCACTATTCAGTTGCTTACATCACAGGAAGATTGGTCTCAGATTCACTAACTTATATCCTCTCCTAACAATAAATCCAAACAAAACCTCCAAAGGATGGTTTTATGGTTCAAGTGCTGTTGTGCTGTCCTTGAAGTAAACCAGATGGCACAGCTCTGAAAAGTCCCAGGTCTTAAGAAACAAAGGAGAAGCATAGTCTCTGAATTTATCTGTCTCATCCCCCAGCCCAGATGAACCAAACTTTAGGCAGAGACCCTTTTTAGACCCTCTATAATTCTTCTTCTGAGCCCTTATGACCAGTAACCTCACCCTTCTGCCAGTCCTGTACACCCACATGTAGGGAAGGCTTACAGATCATACATTATTTCCCCTACCAGTTCACTGGCTGATGCTTACAGGGGCTGACAATTGTCTGCATGTGGAGCCTCTGCACATGAAGATTTGATCTCCTTATTTCGTTAGATAGATAGATAGATAGATAGATAGATAGATAGATATAGCGCAAGATAGCATATGGCAGGACAGGCAATAAAATAGAAAACATAATAAGAAGAGTGCAAAATGATCATTAAAATGATCGACTGATCAAAACATCAAAACAGTTGCATAGGCCTGCCTACATAAAAAGGTCTTTCAGAGATGCCTGAAAATCAAAAGTGAGTGTACCTGCTGAAAAAGTGATCCACAGCATGCGACTCATGACACTATGGCAGACCTCTAATGGAAGCTAGTTGGGCCTCCTTCATATTTAAAGCCACCATATTTAAAGTATTTCACAGTGCAATCCTTTGCATACACTCAAGTCCATTGAGTTCAATAACGGTGTATTGGACTGTATTTTTTAAAGTGGTCTTCATATGGCAGCTTGGAACCAGCAGCCTGTGGGCCAATCTTGGCCCACCAAGGAGTCTAGTTTGGCTTGCTTGGCCATTTCCCTCAAACCGTGCCTTTTACTTGTTTCCTTTTTCTTTTAAATATATTTCCCTTGTTCCTTCAAATTAAAAAAACTTGCAAAAAAAACCCCACACTATTTAATAGTGCATATAAATAAAATCAATCAATGACTCTTAAAACAAGAGTAAAATACAGTAGCCTAAAATTCAGTAATCCAGCATCAAACAAGGCATTTGGTCATTAGAAATCCTTCTAAGAACATAAAAAGATGCTGTTGGATCAGGCCAAAGACCCATCTAGTCCAGCATCTCACAGTGGCCAACCAGATGCCTACAGGAAACCTCCAAGAAGGACCCAAGCACATTGAAACCTTGCTGTTAGTACGTTCATATTATAACAAAGTAGGCTTTATTTTATTTATGGGGAGGAAATCTTTCTTGAGGTGTTGTCGCTGGTACATGGACATTTTCCCCCTCTGCCTCTTGGTTTTTATTTACTTTTTCCTAAAAATAACATCAGTTTTGCTGTGCTTCTGTAGATGTCCGGTGCTAGGCTGTGATGGCCAAGGTCACATATCAGGTAAATACACTTCTCATCGCACTGCTTCGGGTTGTCCTATGGCTGCCAAGAGACAGAAGGAGAGTCCTCTCAATGGGTCTTCGCTGCCCTGGAGACTGAACAAGCAGGAGCTGCCACACTGTCCTTTGCCAGGCTGCAACGGGCTGGGTCATGTTAATAACGTTTTTGTCACCCATAGAAGGTATCACTTTGTATCTTTACTTTTTTTTAACTCGACAAATACCTACAATGTATTGCAATTGTGTGAATTTAGCAAATGAAGCTGTTGAACTGATAGGAAAAATCTTGATAGGATTTTGCATAAGTCCCTGAATTAACCCTAACTCGTTTCCTAGAGATGTCCAGGATTTTTCGAGATGTCTTTGGTTTTATTTTAGCTGCCTAAACATTCACATATCAACCTAGAATAGGTGAGAAATCTGCAAATGCAATTTACTGCTTAGCCTTAAAAGCTCTTTTTAAAAGGCAAGGTATTTTTAGCAGCATATTACTGAACTCTTCTTTTCATGTACATTTTGAAGTTGACTCTGAGTTGCAAGCTTTTTAGACTTTTAAGACCACAATCCTAAATTCACTTATCTGAGAATGCAAATATAATTTATTGCTTTAAAGTCCTGTTTAAAATGCAAAGTATTTTTAGTGGCAAATTACTGAGCTGTTATGTTCATTTGTGTATCTTAGCTGACCCCAGAAATTGTAAATTTGGTGATGTTCAGCTAGGTATTACTCCAAGTAGACCAACAGAGATTAACAGACCTAGCTTGGTCATGTTAAGTCATTCCAGTGGGTCTACTCTTGAGTTAAATTTAGTTGAATACCAGTCACAGATTTTAATAGAACAATCCTATAAACATTTACCTTGGAATAAGCCCTCTTGAATCCCATGGAATTTATGTCTGAGTAGACATGTATAGGATTGTGCTGTAATTGGTCCAGGATTTTACACTGCTGCCTCTAGTTGCAGATAGCGTGACAGAGGTAGAGGGCAAGGCAGCAGGGTATTCAGCATGGTGCAAATGCAGTTGCAGAGCCAATCCAGCACTCCTGTGATGTGTTTGTGCCACATTGACCTCATCACTGCTTTGCCTCTCCTTCCCAGTAGAGAGCACTGACTTACCACCGCTGCACCATTATGTACTATTTTCCAGAAGGTGTGTTTAAGCTTCTGCTTTGGTAGCAGCCACCATCGAAGATGACCCACTACATAGTTCAAATGGGGCTATGTCAGGAGCTGCACTGAGAACAATTTGCCTATTTGTTCTCTTAGAGAGATTTTAGTAACTACACAACCATTTCGGTCATTGTATTCTGCGCCCAGTAACAGTGTAGTAGCAATATAGGATTGCAGCTTACATGCAGCACAATAAAATGGACTTGTACTACCAAGACCCTGGAAGCTGAGATACAGCAATCAAAAATGTGTTTCAATTTTCAAATAGGTCCCCTTTCCTACTCTTTTCAGTTTGTCTGGATGCCCTCTGAATGCACAAGCCTTAAAAAAGGGCAAAATATCTGAAGAACTGATGACCATCAAATTGAAAGCAAGTGGAGGTAAGAAGATAACAAAAGCAGTACATATATGACACTGGAATCTGGGAGTAAGGAAATGAGTCTGTCTTTGCCCAGTACTGTCTTCTCTGGCCAGCAGCAGCTCTTTAGAGTCTTAGAAAAAGTGTCTTTCCGTCCAGCTGCCAAATATTCTTTCACAGAAGATGCTGTATACTGAAAGCAGGACCTTCTACAAACACAGAGCTACAGCCCCTCTGCTGCCTGCCTCATGAAGACACATAATTGGATTAATTAATTTAATGTTTGGTTTACTTAAAAATATATATAATTACATTGTGCCTTTCATTTGAACATTTTAATTAAAAATACTTTGTACTGCCTCACAATGAACAGGACACAGGTAGAGATGGACAAATTTGCCTATATCCGTGTCTCATCTTTCCAGTCCACCAGATTTCCACATCAAATTTGCAATCATAACAATAAAAACCAACAACAATTTTATAATAAAAATGGACCTCACCAAAATTCATCAGCACTTTGATATGTGCTTCTCCCAATATGCACATTTTTCAAGCAATTTCCCGTAACGTATTTCTGTACAGGTGCATTTTTATGCACATGCTGTGGTTGGGGAGCTGCACAACAAAATTTGGGAAAGTGCAAATTTGGAGGGAATCGCTGCTTTTCAGTGTGCTCATTGGTTCAGAAACTGCAAAATAAAAGGATCTGCATTGACATGTAATCCAAATTTCTCCCTCATCCTGAGCTATGGCGACCTGTGCTCTGTTCCCAGGGTTGCCCTTCAACAAATATCGGTACTGGATTGATCCTTTCAATCCAGGCGGGCCACTTTCAGCCACTTGAAGGCCTATTGAGTTCCATCAGTGCAAAGGGAAAATTTCATGGCTGCTTCTCTGCCCCTGACATGCCATAATGGAAGCTTTGACACTGACCCTGTTAAGTGTAGAATTAAATTGCAAATGTGCAATTTTGATTCCAGAGACCAGGTTAACTGAAGAGGCTTGTTCTATAACATACCATTACACAGGGGTTAGCATTTGCCCATCTCTTCAGTCAGGTGTGATTTTACACTTGACTTGGCTCATTCTTGTGCAGGTTTAGAGAATGAGGAGGAAATCAGACATTTGGATGAAGAAATAAAAGAACTGAATGAATCCAACCTTAAAATTGAAGCTGACATGATGAAACTTCAGACACAGGTAAGGAAGAAAATCTCTGATTGAGCCCTTAAAAACAAACATCAAAAACTCCTACTATTCTCTGGCATTGCAATGATGGTGAACTCTACTGCACAGTAGTATAGGCTGCCAGCCTGGTTCACATGAGAAGCCGTTTTCAACAGAGCCCAGTAACAGAAGCACATGGCTGTATTGAGACAGCACCGGGTGTTGAAAATGTGCACCCGCTAACAATCTTATACCTGGGGCAACTACCTCTGTGCTCTCCTAGCTATGCCACTGCTACTGCATGTTGACCATTGAGAATTTTGTTTGCAAGCTGTTGTTAACATATACTATGTTTCCCATAGCTGCACCCATGGATCCAGCATTGTAGCAGCATGCAAACTGGGCAGAGTTGCATGGAAATCATAGCAACTTTCCAGCTCATTATTGTGGCCCATGAAACCTAAGCAACATGGCCCAATTTTCTTTTTGGAGGCTTTGCCTTTGCCTTCTTCTACCTTGACCCATATATGGTCCATTTGTCTGGTTCAGCAAGGGTTTCATTGGAGCTTTAAAGGCGTTGTTGCTTCATCTGTCTAGCTTCACCTACTGTTGGTCTCCCTGCCTTCCACCCACTGGTTTAAAGTCATGGTCTCATAGAATGCCTGGGTTCAAACCTTTGCTTTTAATTTTTTCAGATCATTCTAGTTTACTGCCATACAGCCTCACCTCAGCTCAGCTCAAAAAGGATTTTGTTGAGCTTGGAAAGGTTCAGAAAGGGGCAACCAAAATGATCAAGGGCCTGGAGCCACTCCCCTATGAAGCAAGGTTGCAGAGTTGGGACATTTTAGTTTAGAGAAAAGGCGAGTAAGAGGCGACCTGTAGAAGTTCGTAAAATTATGCATGGCATGGAGAAAGTGGTAAGAGAAAAGGGGGTTCCTCCCTTCTCTTATAACATTAGAACTCAGACTTCCAATGAAGCTGAATGTTGGAAGATCTAGGATAAACAAAAGGAAGTATTTCTTCATATAGCACATAATCAAACAATGGAACTCACTTCCACAGGAATCAGTGATGGCTACCAACTTGGATGGTTTTAAAAGAGGATTTGACAAATTCACAGTTGGCGGCAGCAATGCTTCTGAACACCAGTTGCTGGAAACCACAATTGGGGAGAGGGCTCATGTGCTTGAAACCTGCTTGTGGGTTTTCCCCAGGCACCTGGCTAGCCACTGGAGAAGAGGATATTAGACTAGATTTGCCATTGGCCTGACCCAGCAGGCTTTTTTATGTTCCTGCTGAAAGCCAAATTTGTTGTTGCTTATGCAGTTGTTTAACTGAATCTGCAGCCCATTTTTGAAAAAAAATGCTGCTATGGAAAGTTAATGATTTGCTCAATTAAATTTCCACAAATATATATATATTATGGCAAATTTTCCACTTTTAAAAATGCATCGTTTCATCAAATTAGTCTAATGAATGAGCACAATGTAAGTAAAATTGGGCAACTGGAATGGAAAAAAATACCAGCTAAATCTAAAATTCAAATTGTAATTTACTTTTTCCAAGGATATGTGTTCGTGTGTATATACACAGCTCCTCAGGCATGCTAAAAATCAGAGATTGTATTCAACTAAGTCTTACTCATTTTAGATCCATTGAAATGAATGGACCTAACTTAGCTATGTCCATTTATTTCAATTAGTCTACTCTGCGTTGGGCTGAGCTGGGTATGTTAACTGTTTTCAGTGCATTCATTTTTCCTCCTTGAAATATAAATAGTATACTGAAGTGTATGTTATGAGAGTTGTCACATCTGAAAATGCTTAAGTATTTCCATCAAATGAGGAAACAGGACAGAAAAGATTGAATAGAGCCATCCCTATATGACACAGTATCTATCTAAAAATGTCTCAGGCCACATCCAAGCCATACATTGAAAGTATTATTGGACCACTTCCAATAGTCACCCTCCCTCCAAAATCCTGGGGATTGTAGTTTGTTAAGGTGTTAAGACTTGTCAGGAGACCCCTATTCCCCTCACAGAGCTAAAATTTCCAGTGGTTTAACAACCAATCCCTCTTCCCAGGGAACTGGGAATTACAGCTTTGTGAGGGGATAGAAGTCTCCTAACAATCTGCAGCACCCTGAAGAAACTACAGTTGCCAGACTTTTTTGGGGGGGAGGCATGACTGTTTAAAGTGGTATTATAGAGTTTAAAATTATGGTCTCAGCCCCGAGCTCAATTTTTCACTCAGCTTCTCTCAGAATAATATATATAATGCCTGGCCTACGTTACAATGAATTGTTGCAAAGTGAGCTCCTTCATTTCCTATTCTATTTTTTTATTTTTTAGCTTTTATGCTCTGTCCTGTCTCCAAACTCGGCCACTCTACAGCATAACCTTGCCCTGGAAAGTAGCTCAAAAGCCAATACCAGGGTTGCTGCTATTGTAGTGAGTCAGCAGGGATGCTGTAAGAAAAAGGCAGCAATGTAAATAGCAGCTTGCTTGCTCCTTACCTACCCCAGTCCCTAAGGGCAAAAGACTTCATTTTAAATCAGACACTCCTCCTGAGTTGTCAGCTCGAGGCCTGCAGTCTTTCGTCCATTTCTGAACACGCTTCCCACAAACAATGCTCTTTTCATCCAGCAGGGTCACTGTCTAGAGCATCATTTAAACATATTCCTCTTCTGAAAGAACAGCAGAATCCACTGACTTAGAAATAAAATGGCTCGCCCCAATTAGGAGCGCCTTTTGACATTGATGTGCATGGAACGGAAAGGACTTGAGCTTCACTTCTGCATAGGCAACTTCCACTGCCTTGGGCTATCACTTCTGATAGCTGCATTTTAGGCCAAGAACCCCACTGTTCGCAGTAACCAGAACTGAATGCAGGAATACAAGAGAGAGAAAATTTTGCAAAGAGCCTGATCCCCCAGAAAAATAAATGATGTGTGTTGGCCCAATGCATTTTGCAGGAGCAGGGAATTTTCCTTCTTCAGGGACAATATCAGTCACACACAAAAACACAGAATTGTACATTTAAAAGAACCCATCTATATGAAAATGTTTTACAGATGTTGTAAGTTGGGGTATGCATACAGGAACACAAGTTTTCATAATGTATTTTCAGTGGTTGGTTCTGTTGGGTTTGGGTTATCTTTGTTTCTAGATTGTATATGATGATTCTGAAAAATTATACTAATAAAACTAAAAACTAAAAAGAAGAACCCACTTACATCAGGAACTACAAATATACTTTCTCATAAAGCAAAAAGTGAAAGGATTTTTGGAAAGCATACTTTCCCGCTAAAATGTGCCAGGCTTTATCAGGCACACTAACCATTTTTGGGAGCATTTTGAGAACTCTTCAGCCCTTGGCGTTGTTCTGCTGTTCACACCACCACACGTTGCTTTGCTTCATGGTTTCAGATAACATCTATGGAGAGCAATCTGAAAACGATAGAAGAGGAGAACAAACTTATCGAGCAGAACAACGAGAGCCTCTTGAAGGAGTTGGCTGGCCTCAGTCAAGCCCTCATCTCCAGTCTGGCCGACATTCAGCTTCCACAAATGGTACGTCTGTGGCTGGGAATGTGGTAGTTTCTCTGGGAGCTCAGGGAAGTTACTCAACGGCATGTTGCAGGGCTGTCAGAGATGAATCTCAAACTGTACAACATTCTCAATCTCTGGGATGTGCCGAAAATTATGGATAGTAGTAGCGGCCAGAGGGGTGGCGGGGACTCACCTGGCTTTCCAATTACCAAAGGTGGTAAGGCAGCAGGCAGCTTGGTACAGAGCAGGTACAGCAACATGGCCAGTCCAACATTCCTAATTCTGTCCCCCCAAGGAGCTCAATATGGTGTACATGGTTCTCCTCTTCCCCATTTTATCTGTAAGCTTTTCCCTATCAAGGAAAAAGGCAGAATCTAAATCTCAATAATATCACAGCAACCCTGTGGGGTAGGTTAGGCTGAGAGATGGTGACTGGCCCCATCTGAAGATCACCTAGTGAGTTTCATGACTGTGGGGAAATTAAACCCTAGCTTCCCAGGTCCAAGCCCGACTCTCTAACCATTACACCACACTGCCTGTCCAGTGCTGGTGGGATTGGCTGTGTTGCTGTGCATGCACCATGCTGAGCTTCCCACTAATTAGCCCCTCCCACTCTCCCTCCTGGTAACTGGCAGGGACATGTGACATTGGGAAACCAGGTGAGTAATGCCCCTCTACTGCTGGAGAAGACCATGACCACACCTTTAAGCACAGAAGAGCAATATTGTGGGAGTGGATTGTCCTTTCTGGACAATCTTCCAAGGACCACATACCAGTGAGCCAAGGAAGAAATGTAAATGTTGTTTCTACAATAGGCTGCTTTCTACACAAACACCTCTCTATCCAAGCAAGCAAAAAAGCATGATCAGAGCTCAAGAACACATTTCCAGCCAGAGAAAACCACTCAAGGTGGGTGCAAAGGAGGGGCAGTGAGAGGTGTAGTCTAGGGAGGGGGTATGGTGTGGCTAGAAACCCAAGTGCCAGATAGAGGGCCACAGCATCCCAGTTCCCCATCCCATTGGCTGGCTGGGATCCAAAGAGCTGTTGTCAAAGACTTGACTGCTTCTGAAAAGAAGTGAATTCAAAATGGCCAGGTCATTTTTCTCTGGTCAGGTGGTGATGCTAGCAACAGGCCATAGTCAGGCAATAGCTTAAACTCGAAATGGGTTACCTTAGAGCCATATAGGCTTGGAAGAGACTCCAAGGATCATCTAGTCCAACTCCCTGTGATACAGGAATCTCTAAATGTTGTTGGACACAACTCCCAACATCTCTGCCCGTTGTAGTTGGGGCTGATGAGAGATGGGGTCCAACAACATTTGGAGGGTTGCAGGAGTCAAACACTTGCTGTTTTCCTGTAGACAGTCCTTCCATGTCCAGCTGCTCCCCCCTCTCTGTCTTTCCAGTTGTCACATAGTGGACACCTTGCCTAATATTTGACTCCCATGTTTAGGTGTGATGTGTTTTCATCTTCATTCCAGGGCCCAATCAGTGAGCAGAATTTTGAAGCATATGTAAATACACTCACAGATATGTACAGCAATCTGGAACGGGAGTATTCCCCGGACTGCAAGGCTCTGCTGGAAAGTATCAAACAGGCAGTGAAGGGTATCCACGTGTAGGATGAGGAAGCTGCTGGGCAACAGGAGTGACTTAGCAGCAGCAAACTCCAGATGGATCTGCAAAGAGCGCCTGGACTGCTTTAGAAGTATTGGTTTCTGTGCTGCATTTACAATTTACAACATTGCACTATTTTTTTTCCAGCTGACATAAAAAGGACAGAGAACATAACAGACTATTGTATTAACAGCAATGACTCAGATCATAGAATATATTTATTTCTGTACAAATCCTTTTTGTTGTCATCATGGTTTGCACTCTTTTCATTTTGTAAAGTGAATGTAAAAAGTGTGTGTAACTATTTTTTTACTTTTTAAATTTATTTTCAATCAAGGAGTTGTATGCGTGCGTGTTTTTTTTAATCTTTTAACAGCATTTCTGCAGCCTGCCATATTTTTACAAATGTGTTTGTTAATTTATTTTCCAATGGGGTTTTAAAATAGATTGAAAGTTATAGTGTAAATTTAACATTTTGCTGGGTTTGTACAGGAAGAAGGGGGAAATCTATGAAAGAAACAAAAAATAACAGAACTGTGATTCTAGTTTTATTTTCACCACATCCTGCTTTTTTATAACAGCTTTATTTTAACAAAAAAAAAAAAAATTCAAAAGGGTTTTCAATAGCATGAGATATGATGAACCAAGGATGCAAAGGTGAATGGTGCCCTCTGCTGGAAGAACATAAGCTCTTCAAGTGCAGCATGTTGTAAGAGTTCATGATTTTTTTTTTAGCAATAATGAAATATAGCAATCAGCAAACCTTTGGACTTGGCTGTGTGTCTTAGCCTGCCACAAATAATCCTTGGAAACCATTCAAGAGGGAAGGTTGGAGTGATTTAAGATATGTTTTCCCCTATTTCATGGTCATTCATTGGGAAAATATATATATAAATTGTATCCCTTTTAATGTGATAGGCTTTGAAATGACCTGTAGCTTTTCCCCCCTTTTTGTACAGAGCCTTGTAAAAACATTGGTCAGTAGATCAATATCAATATAATTTCATATTGGAAAAATGCATCCCAAGCTGATGATTTTGTACATACAATTAAGCTGAGCAAATCTTCCCTGAGATGTCAGTTATTGTACTAGGTTGAGTGGAAGGAACTGAGAAGGCTGCAGTTGCAAAGGGGACTAAGCCCCACTGCTGTGAAATGGGCTTGCATGGCAATGGTGTTTGGTGACTGGATCTATGAACTGGAGCAATGCACTGATTGGGTTTACCTCCAATTGTACATGAATGCTGTGATTCCAAGCAGATTTACTGCAAGTTCCATTAAGACTGCTAAGACGTAACATCTCAGAAAAAAACCCCTACTCCAGCAGCTCCATTTGAACATATGAAGCTGCCGTCTACCTGCCAAGTCAAACTACTGGTTCACCTAGTTCAGTATTTTCTACACAGGCTGGCAGTATTTCAGACAGGCGACTTCCCCGGCCTACCTGGAAATGCCGGGGAATGAGCCTGGGACCTTTTGTATGCAAACGCTTGACCACTGTGCAACGGCTCATTCCCCCTAAATGTGCATCTCTGCTGCCTCGTGCATGGAAGTGAATGGGGAAGCCTCTGCTTGCAGAAGAGATCTGCATATGTATCAGAATCCCATGTTCCTTTGGATCAGGTTGTTGCATGTGTTTGGAGCCGAGGTTTAAAGACAGCCTTAGTTGCAGTTGATTACCATCCCATAATAAGGGTATGTCTCCAAGTGCTACAGTCCTTAGGCAACCACTCAGAAATACGTGCACATCCGAGGTGGACCTCTTGATCACCCGTATCCATTCTCAGTTTAGTAAGCAGCTATAAACAGGGGTCCAGTGTCTGTTTCAGGGATTAGAAGTAATAATGCATTTTTTTCCAGAATTCTAATGTTTTCAGAAGAAGGTATATATACAACCAGCTGAACTGCCTTTTTTGGTATGCACACACTTCTCATGTGCATATGTGCCTCAATGTAAAATGTATACATGAATCTAGCGTGTGATTTAATTTTCCTGTGCTACGATGAAAGTGTTTATTTTTATTTGCCTACTTTATATTTTGACTGAATATGACAGCATTCACAGTCTTCACTCGTACATTTATATTATAGGGTTCCTATCCAAGAGTGCTTCTCCCAAATCATTCAGCTGTCATGCTGTGGTTGCTGTTCTGCAATAGATGGAGCTTGCTGTTAATGTTTGGGGGGGCGGGGGGCGGCGGTGATATGGCCCTCGGACCTTAGTTTAGACAAGAATGTCCTTAGAAGCTGTGTTTATTTTTTAAAGAAAACAATTTGACAGAAGCTATCACAGTATGTGCTAATATAAAATAGAACACCAAATTGCTATTAAGTTATTGTACTTGTTTGTTTTTTTAAAAAAGACGGTTGCTATACCTGTTCAATGCATTACAGGGGGAAAGAAACCAAGTTCACTCATGACAGAGACTAAAAGTTAATTTACTAAATATTTTAAGAAATTTGTTATATATTTAATTTAATTTAAACAATCTCCTACTGACTTATCTATTTATTACTATGATTTCCTATGGCTTCAGGTTAATTTATCTGTGTTTGGATTGTTTGCTCAGGATGTAACTTTGTATTTATTTGCCTTCTTGGTACTTGATGTTTTGTAATGTGCACTGTGATTCCTTATTCCCTTCTTCCTTTCCTTTTCCTTTTCTTTGTTGGATTAATTTGCATTGACGAGTTATCCTGTAAATTAGACCTTTTGTAAAGAGCAATGATGTATGCATTTTTTTTTAATTTGGAGTAGTTTGTATACTGTTTCTTCATACAATTAATATTTCTTACATCAAAAGCAACAAAACTGTGTTCTGTGCTGTACATTTGGTGTATGGTAGGAAATAAAATTGATACTGAAACAGGTTCCACAAGTTCTTCGATGTCTTCAATAGATGGGGGTGTATGGTGCACATCTAACTACACCTACAAACACTCAGCCAGTTGTTTCCAAGGCAAAACAAAACGTGGGGTTCCTCTAAACCAGGAGTAGCCAACATAGTATCAACTATAAGTTGTTTGACGACAATTCCCATCAGCACCAGCTAGCATGGCCAAAGGCGAGGGGTGATAAAAGCCACAAGCCAACACGGTGACCTACAGACACCTCTAAACTTTACCTTTAACATCTTAATGGAACACCCTGGAACGAAATTATTAGTGTGTGAATTTGTAACAAGGTGTGTGTGTGTGTACATAGGGGTGAAAATATTTCGGAATACAACCAAGGAAGCCATAGCTACCGCTTTTTAAGCATTGTACTATCACTCATGGGCAAAGTTCAATTGCCTCCAGAACAAGAAAGAAAGAAAAAAAAGAAAGAAAAAAGATAGAATAGAATAAATTTGTACATTGGTACCTCGGGATGTGAACGGGCTCCGTTCTGGAGCCCCGTTCTCATCCCGAACAGCACATAAGATGGCACAGCGCATCTGCGCGTGGCATTTCGCCACTTCTGTGCATGCGTGTGACGTCATTTTGGCCGTCTGCACATGTGGCGAAACCTGAAAGTAACGCGATCCGTTACTGCCAGGTCGCCGCGAAGCGCAACCCAAAATTGCTTAACCTCAAGCGTATTTATCCTGAGGTATGACTGTACTGCTTTTAGCATCTGATACATTTAAACACAAAAGCTGGCATGAAGGTTTTTTGCAGTTAAGATCCATCTCTTTCAGATGTTCTCTGAGATCTAGTGTTTAGTGTGCTGGATCTCAACTTCTCTGAAACAGCAGGTGGTTCTTAACTGCAGGAAACTTTGAGTCTGGCAACAAAATATTGCTGCATATCCCCCCAAACCCCTCACAGAAACTGCTCTGAGCCCCTGCCAGCCAGTATTTTACAATTTTACAATGTATGTAAGTGTAATTCTGGAATTACCCGTTTATGGAAAATAGTATTTCTTTTTCTTTTTTTCTTCTTTCATTTTTTTGCTTTCTCTTATTTTCTATTTTCTTTCATACTTTATGTTCAACATACTGTAAATAATTGTGTTCTTTGCAGATATATCTGGAAATTTGATTGCATTATTTAATAAAGTTATAAAGGTAAAGGTAAAGGTACCCCTGCCCGTACGAGCCAGTCATGTCCGACTCTAGGGTTGTGCGCTCATCTCACTTAAGAGGCCGGGGGCCAGCGCTGTCTGAAGACACTTCCGGGTCATGTGGCCAGAGTGACGAAGCTGCAGCTGGCGAGCCAGCACCAGCGCAGCACACGGAAACGCCGTTTACCTTCCCGCTATAAAGCGATACCTATTTATCTACTTGCACTCAGGGGTGCTTTCGAACTGCTAGGTGGGCAGGAGCTGGGACTGAAAGACAGGAGCTCACCCCGCCGCGGGGATTCGAACCGCCGACCATACGATCGGCAAGTCCTAGGCACTGAGGTTTTACCCACAGCACCACCCACGTCCCTTTATATATAATAAAGTTATATATATATATATATATATATATATATATATATATATATGCCAGATTAATATAGCATGGAAAACATGGCATCTGCTTGCTTGTTGAGCAGTATGAAGAACCCTCTGTCCTCCTATCAGTAGAACTGCTATCATCTTCCTACCTTTGGAGTGTCAAAAGATGGTGTCAATATCAATTTTAATATTGTATTTTTACATGATTGTAACTTGCCCTAGGACCTTAGGGTGAAGGGTGGCTAAGTGTTGTTGTTGCTGGTCTGCCAGTTTGCTGTGGTTAGTCTGCCAGTTTGATTGGGTAACTCTTTCGATAATTCCATTGAGCATGATTTGTCTTGTAGCTAGGGATGGGAAAATCTGTCAATTTCAGCTTGGCTGCTCCTGGTATAGAGAGACTCCATTTTAAAAAGAGAGTTCAGTTGTAAACGTGCAGCTATAGAATGGGTTGAACTATAGCTATGCTGAAAGTTTGTCTTTTTCATCCATTGGCTGGGTGGGTGGGTGGGAATGGGGGAAAAACCCTCATGAAAAATCATGGAAGGGAAGAAATTTCTCTGGAATTGTCAGGAGAAGGTTGCCACCTACCTAACACAGCCTTACAAGGTAGCCAAGGGTTTCCCTCTATGCATTAAACTTTTGTTTGTTCAGAAGCCTACACCAGTCTGAATGGGACAAGGCTTTCTCCACAACTTCTCATTGACTGTACTTCCTGGAATGCTTTCAGAGCAATCCCACATGATTTTACTCTCAATACACTGTAGGAGCTGTGTCCAGCCGCCGCCACCATCACCCTAAATGCCTTTCTGATGGGTCAATGGACTCTTCTTCTGTCCAACCCCTTGCAATGCAAGAATCACAGGGTTGTGGCATGATAGGCTGCTGATGAAAGAGACATCCCTCAAACTCAGCAGAGACGCTTGCAGGGAAAGCCATAATAAATTAGTATTATACCATGTAACACAAGCCTATTCTAATTCCACCTGTCTCAACATACCTGGAATAGGTTGAAATAACAACAAGAAGATGGTGAATGAATTTAGTCTCTTTAAGATATTGCTTTGAAATTTTCATCTTGATCTTTCGTGTCAAATATGACACAATATGACAAACTGGGTTTTCAAAGATGTTCCGTGCACTTTCTGAAGCCTCTTCCTAACCACAGCAAACCTTACATTTCTGGGTGTTTTGCCTTTCTGGAAGGCCTGTAAAACTGACGTTATTTCCAATGTGATCTGCTGTCTCACATTCCCCTTCTTCCAAATGTTAACCAGAGAACATGTGGGATCCAGGTACAGGGAAGCAGCAACCATATCACCCTTGACATATTATGGACCAGGCATCTCACAGTGCTGATCACTTGTTTGGTAATGAGAGCAACTTGGTACTTAAATAAATTCTAACCCCTCAAAACTGTAGTAGTCTTGTTGTTGAGTGACCATGTCGAGTGAGAGGCCAGCCAACTAGAAGAATCTCTGGTGTGTACTTGCCTGGAAGCAGAGTCAGCATCCAAAGGTAGGTCAAGTCCTAGAGTCAGGTGAACAGCAATCGACGTGGTCAGACAGTCCAGGGTTCAGGGAATCTGATGATCTTGGGGTCTGGAATCAAGAATCAAGATGAGCAGAAAGCAGCAAGGTCAGGTTAGGAACTACAAGCCTTGTTACCATCACCTGACTGCTGCTGGAAGCTCTGCTTAAGAAGGCTGAAGCTAGCTGGTTCTCATCAGTGCCTTCTCCGAGTCCTTGAAGGCTGATCAGCTGCAGTTGGAGTCACTCCACTGTCTCCCACTTCAGGCTGCTCTTCTTCAGGTGAAGCTAACTCCTGGCCCATGACAAAAACAAGTCATCAGCACCAAGATAGGAACAGAGGAAATTG
The DNA here is from genome assembly GCF_027172205.1 of Podarcis raffonei. Taxonomy (NCBI): domain Eukaryota; kingdom Metazoa; phylum Chordata; class Lepidosauria; order Squamata; family Lacertidae; genus Podarcis; species Podarcis raffonei. Next base: position 39,796,257 of record NC_070608.1, read on the forward strand.
CCTTATACTGATCCACACCAGTGGTCCATCTAGCTCAGTATTGTCTATGCTGACTGGCAGTAGCTCACCAGGTTTTCAGGAAGAAGTCTCTTCCAACCCTACTAGGAGATGTTGGAGATGGAACTTGGGATCTTCTACACACAGAGCAGATGCTCCAGCACTGAGCTACACCCCTTCCCATTTACAGAACAAAGGGGGTAAGATTTGAAGCATCTCCCTCAGGTTCATTTGTACATCCAGGACGGCATCCAAAAGAGCTATCCATGAACATAATGCCAATGTCTTCATGCAAAATTGCTCTTGCTGATTCAGGATGAAGCAAGGTAGAAGTGAAGCAGATATCTGAAAGATAGTGACATATAACTGGCTGTGTCATGCAGGTATAGTTAAGGAGAGCGACATCAGAGCATTCCCATCACAGTTTCCATTTCACCCACAACCAGCTGTGTGTCGATGAGAACAGGCAAAAAAAATATGTCTTCATAATGATAATCACAGTGTGTGTTACAGAGGAGGCAGAACCATAGAGGCATGCAAACAGCATATGTTTTCTCCTCTATCAGTGCCAGAACAGTTATGCATCAAATGGGGTTCTTGACAAAATAGCATGGCATTTTCAATCACGTCTGAGCAAGGCAAAACAATTTACCTTATGTGTGTAAAAATGAAGAAGAAATTCTCCAGGTTCATCAACTTTGTCTGTTTAATAAGGTGTTTTGGTAGAAGAAAATTAAGCAGTCTGAAGGGAAACTCTGCCTTACACATGTATCCATGAACATAGGAACCTGTCTTATGCCAAATCAGCCATTGGTCCATCTAGTACACTTAATGGAAACAGTTCTCCAGGATTTCAGAGGGCACATTCCCAGGCCAACATAGAGATGTCTAGGGCCCCTTCGACATGCAAAGAGGTTGCTCTACCACTGACTGAGCTATGGCCTTTCATTTCACAGAAATGAAATGTTGGTGATTTTCTTTGGATTTTCCCATTCAGCTTCAATAACAAACTTTACCCTCCATATCACTCTGGAAATAAGGGTTGGGTCAACGATGACAACTTCTCATAGTATACGCAAAGTCAACATTAGAAAAATGCTTCCTTTATCGTTAACCATACTCCTGGACTCAACTAGAAGAAATGCAGCACTCGAATTATAGTGAGTCAGAGAGAGTCCTTCTTCATAGCAGACCCCTAAGGTACCTTTTTAGGAAGTTTTGTGGCAACCAGGTGATTTGACTATAATAGGGATGAGTTAGAAGTGGGGTTTGTGGTAGAGTTCCCATAACTCTGAGGAAATGTGCCTGCAGCTGGATGCAGCCTACATTTTCCCCAGGGCTGCGAAGTCAATGCCAAGAGCTGGAGCTGCACATTTGCCTCACTGGGACAGATCATCTTTCAGAAGGTGGGAGGGAAAGATAGAAGAATTGGAATAATTTTTGTCCTCTTTACAGTCAAATCACTTGCCTGGGATTTAAATCACTTTAGAGTCTCTCTTGTGCACCGTTTATCGGAATGAAATGGTGATTGAGAATGAGGAACTAAACATGGGAGAGCACTATATTTGCAGTATGAATGAACATTCTAGTCAGGATAAGTGATACACCTGGTTCACATTCCTTTTTATGTTTGTTTCAGCAGAGACTGGTCTATAAGGTTGGATGGGGCACTGCCCCACTGGCCTCAGCCTGCCGTCACCGCTTAGAATCAGGTGGACTTGCCTCTGAACAAACATGAAAAGGATTGTGCTGTAAGAGGAGACAGCTTTTGGATGTGAGATTTTGCAAATGCTACGGCTGCCCGTTCCACCTTTCTTAGCCATGTGGCTTTCTGCCAGAAGATTGTCAGGATAGGACTCTTCTGTTCACAAGAACTTAAACTTATTTAAGGATAACTATGAGAAATGTTGGTTAGAAGTGAAAAAGGACTTAGAAATATGGTCAAATTTGAAGCTTTCCTTGTTGGGTCGAATTGCTGTTATAAAGATGAATGTATTGCCAAGAATGTTATTTTTGTTTCAATCATTGCAAATTTTGGACAAAATGGATTGTTTCAAGAAGTGGCAGAGAGATATTTCTAGATTTGTCTGGCAGGGCAAGAAGCCCAGAATAAAATTTAAAATATTAACTAATGCAAAGGAAAGAGGTGGATTTGCCCTGCCAGACCTTAAACTTTACTATGAATCAGCAGCATTCTGCTGGTTGAAAGAATGGCTGCTTCTTGAGAACACAGACATTTTGGATTTAGAAGGTTTTAATAACGTTTTTGGGTGGCATGCATATTTGTGGTACGACAAGGTTAAAGCACATAAAGCATTTAAAAATCATATTGTCAGGAAAGCATTGTTTAATGTCTGGATAAGATATAAAGACTTACTTGAAAATAAAACCCCAAGGTGGCTATCACCGATGGAAGCAAAGGCTTAGAAAAAGCTCAATATGGAGGCCAAGTGGCCGAAATATTGGGAAATTTTGGAGCAAGAAGGAGACAAATTGAAATTGCAGAGTTTTGAGAAATTGAAAGATAAAGTACGAGACTGGCTTCATTATTATCAAATAAGAGAGGCTTATAATTTGGACAAAAAAATTGGCTTCCAGGTGGAAAAATCAAAATTGGAAACAGAACTGTTAGATCCCAAAACTAAGATACTTTCAAGAATGTATAACTTGCTGTTGAAATGGAATACGCAGGATGAAACGGTTAAATCTGCTATGATTAAATGGGCACAAGATGTTGGACATAACATTATGTTTGCTGACTGGGAACAGTTGTGGACCACTGGTATGAAATTTACGGCATGCAATGCCTTAAGAGAGAATATTATGAAAATGATATACAGGTGGTACATGACACCAGTCAAGCTTGCAAAAATATATCATCTGCCCGATAATAAATGTTGGAAATGTAAAGAAAATGAAGGTACATTCTTTCACCTTTGGTGGACGTGCCCAAAGATTAAGGCTTTCTGGGAGATGAATGGGATAATGAAATGAAAAAGGTATTTAAATATACCTTCCTGAAGAAACCAGAGGCCTTTCTCCTGGGCATAGTCGGCCAATTGGTGCCAAAGAAGGATAGAACTTTCTTTATGTACGCAACAACAGCAGCAAGAATACTTATTGCAAAGTATTGGAAGACACAAGATTTACCCACCTTGGAAGAGTGGCAGATGAAGGTGATGGACTATATGGAATTGGCAGAAATGACTGGCAGAATCCGAGACCAGGGAGAAGAGTTGGTGGAAGAAGATTGGAGGAAATTTAAAGATTATTTGCAGAAATATTGTAAAATTAATGAATGTTAAAATGATGCTGGATTGAAATTAAGTGGCATTAGCAACAAGGTTATAAGAATATGCAAAAATGGATTGATAATGGATGAAAGTATATAGTTATAATATGTTAAGATATAGAGTTAAGATAAATGAAAGAGGGTAAGGATTTGCTGAATTGATTATGTAAATGGGAATACAAAAAGGGGAGGTGTGAGAAGGTCAAGGAAACAAGCAAATGAGCTTAAAGATGTCAAAAAATGGATTTATTTTTAATTTTTTCTTATCTATTTGCCTTTTGTATCTTGTATTTTTTTCTTTTCTATGTATTTTTGTATTTTTTGTATTTTTTCCTATTTCTTCTTTTTTATGCTTTCTTTTTATTCTGTAAAACCTTAATAAAGGTTTTTTTTAAAAAAAGGACTCTTCTGTTCACATGGCAAACGGAATTTCACCTGCTGAGTTCTGCTTTACCAAACCACACACACACACACACACACACACACACACACACACGGCTGCCCAAAATATGGTTAAAAGGAGAGGCTACTATGTATCCCTATGTACCACTGCCCTCTACTGGAATTTAAGTAGAATAATTATTCTACAAAAAAAATTAAAACTGACAGAGGGCACATCTACAGTATAGCACAGATACATACTGGATTAATAATACCCATTGTCCTGCCCAAGAAATTCTGTTCAGTCTTGTACGGGGGAACTATGTAGCTAGACAGCTGTGGCAGTTCTCACCACAATTATGCACAGTATTGTACTGAAAAAGCTAAGTTAGGATTCAGAGCCTGCTGCCTTTTAAAAAAAATGCTGTATTTTAGGTTTGTGTAATTTTCTAATCCAATAGCAATTAATGTGTAGATGTGCTTTACCAAATTCTAACAGGGAAACCTTAAAATTGGTTATTTCTTTAAACCAAACTAATGGGGACAAATCACAAGATTAACATGTTTACATAAACTACTTTAAAGAACATAAAAACATGCCTTTGTAAACAAAGAAAATCTTTAATAATTTTTATTGTTGTTAATTGATATTTTATAAAGCAGTAAAGGGTCACTCTGGCCTGGTCTTTTTGCTTGTGCCTGCCAATAGACTTTACAATGTTACACTGTCTCCATAATGGTGCCTGCAGAGTTCCTTTAAAAAAAACAACCTCAAATGAAGCTTTTAAGTTAAAAAACAAACAAACTGCTGATGTGTTTTAACATGAAACAACCCAGGGCTCTTCAGTACTCCACAGGCAACATTTTGTACAGCCATTCACTTCTTGCAATGCTCATGGAGCTAAAGAAACAGAGATATAAGAAAATATAGGATGTCCCTATTTTCATTGGAGAATGTAGGAGGATATGGATATGGTTCAGAAGAATAGAGAAATAATAGAGCAACATATAGCTTTATGGGGGTCCTGTTCAAACCTGGGAGTTTTATTGGAATCATGTTTCAACTTGGGCTGTGGGGAGAGAGCCTCACATCACTTTGTCTCATTATTCGGCCCACACACAGAGTCAGTGCACACCACAAATAGTTATCAATGTCAAGGTATACAGAAATGGCTATAAATATAGATATAAACATACACTACCTCAGAAGGTGTCAAAAGTTTTACCTCATACTGACATTTCAGGACAGCGTGAGAACTGTAAAAAAACAAAAACAACCATATATTTGGTCATTATTATTCTAGTTTTACAGATGAGGAATTGATTCAGTGAGTGAATAATAGGTAACTTGCCTAAAACCACTCAGAAAGCCTTCAGATGAGCAGGGCTTTGACAATCCTTGACAACAGTCCCAATAATGCACTGCATAACAACAGCTTAATGTGACTATCTGTGATATTTTTACAGTGCAATCTTATGTGTGCATACTCAGAAGCAAGTCCTCACTAAACTCAATGAGGCTCACTTCCATTGAAGCGTTGTAGGATTCAATCCGAGGTGTGAGTGGTAAAAGAGCTGACCTTCTACATCCAGTTATGGCTGGGGCTCTTGCTTACAAGAAAGTCTGTGCAGTTAATACATCATTCCTGACATGGCATACACTTATTGACTGCAGCCATAGCTGGTCTCATTTCAATATGAGACAGTTTGTTTTTCATCCCTTTAAACTAAACGGTCTGAGTTCTTTGCTGTCCGTTTTATTCAGTATGCAGGGTGTTTTAAGTGCTCAGGAAGAAGTATGTCTTCAAAGAGTTGGGCCATTGCAATTTTAATTTTGGTACATGCTTGAGATTTCATTTACACCCCAGTCTTTCTCTCTCACACACATTTCTCCCCTGTTATTGGTGCTTTCATTCCCTTGGTTTCTCCATGTTTCCCTTTAAAGCAGGATAGGATATGAATTAAAGCTGCCTTCCTTTTGCGTTTGTGGATGGTGACACAATGCAGATGTTTAATGAAGGATATTTATGAGGACTCATACCCAGATCGATGGAGCTTTTTAAAAAAACAAAAACAAAAACTGGCTATTACTCCTTCTGAGACTGCTTTAGTTGGCTTATTGATTGATTTTATTTGATAGCCATTCCTTGCCTTCCAGGTAAGAGCAGATACCAAAAGACAAAAGATAAAATTAAACAGAATTTAACATAAGAACATACGGTGAACCCTACTGGATTGGACGAAAGGCCAGTCTAGACCAGCATTCTGTTTTCTATAGTAGCCAGCCAGATTTTATTATTATTTTATTGTTAATTAAATTTATATGCCACCATTCAAAGATTACAGGGCAGTTTACAATGTAAGAAATAATGTTATGAATTTTGTGTTTTTATTTCTTCTTGCAAATGTAACATCCTATGTCAATCTTGGTTTTGTTTGTTATAGTTTATATTTGTTTGTCTTCTTAATACTTTTTTGTTTTTTGGGTTACATGGATAACATTCAATTTTTTAAAAACAAACAAAACTTTTTTTAAAAAAACCACTGGAACTCAGCAGCCATCCAATGCTGCTAAATAATGAGAGGTTCAAAACATGCAAAAGGATATATTTATTCACACAATGCATATGCCTAGGAAACTCACTGCTACAAGTTGCAGGAATGGTCACTTAGAAGTTACATTATGATACACATTACTTGGCTGGAGAACCACACTGCAAAAACAGAAAAAGTGTGAATTTTAAACGAAGGCTGCACCTCTGTTTGCACATCATTTTGCAAAGTGTGAATTGGGGAGATTCACCTTTAAATGTAAACCAAATGTAATTTCTCCAGCAGCCCTAAGTAGGATGTAAAGGACAGGGGCAAAGGAAGGCGTCATGACACCCGGGGCGGGCGTCGCTACATAAGGTGCATGTGCGTCGCCGCTATGTACAATGCATGCACCATATGTAGTAATGCTGCACATGCGCTGTACATAGTGGTTTGCTGGCGGCACCACTCCGGTCCCATAAAGACAGTGCCAGGATCCTCTATATGCAGCTGCGGCAGCAGACATGGACCCCGGGGCGAACCGCCCATTGCGACGCCACTGGTGAAGGAACTTTACAGAATACAGCAAGGAACAGAATGCTGGATCTGACCAAAGACCCATCTTGTACAGCAGTGCTCTTAAGGCAGCCACACCGTCATCTCAAAGAAAATTGCTGTTCAAGACTGTCAGATATTAAATTAATATTTTAAACTGCAAACTGCCTTGAAAGAAAGGGTGCATATAAATGCAATTAATGAAGTGACAGAAAAGCACCAGCATACCTCTTGCAATAACCACAAGTAGTGATGTTAAATTCTTGAGAAGAATCTTTTGGAGAATATTCTCTCGATTAATGATATTAGAGAATTTTCATTTCAAATAGGAGAATATTCATTTTAATGCATTGAAAATGATATAATTTACATTGGAATATACTGATATAAATTACATTGGAATATATTTCAGTATGTCAGTATATTACCAGTATGTCAATCTCTGGTAAATGGCACTTTGTACCATTGAATGGCACTGCAAAAACCAGTTACTGGCACTAAATAAAAATATAGAAACGTCAATTGTTTAAATCAAGGCCACCACACATGCTGTTACACTTAATTGTATAGGCCTAGGTACTTTAAGTGTATAAAGCATTAAAGCTACTTTCTGTAAAAAAATTTAAAAATCACACTGTATAGCCAAGGGTATAGAATTGCTAAGAATAACGTCACACCAAAATAGAAAAAGGCTATTACATATAGTTGAAATACATACGAATTCAAATGTTCATCAAATTAAATGAATAGCATTTTTAAAACTAAAAAAAGAAAAAAAGAAAAAAGTTTTCGGTAGCTCAGTTTCAGAACTGCCAATGGCGAATGAATGACACAGTGCCCAGCAATGTAACTGGATCAAAAAAAATCATTACTTACACTGGCAATATCACAGCTTGACTTATTATTTACTAGATTTTTTAAATGTGGGTTGTAAAACTGGTTCTTACATTAGAATTTACAGTTTGTGGAGCATATTCTCCGGAGAATTTTCTAGCAAAGAATACTCTCGAGGATGTTCTCCTTCTCGAGAATATTCTCACCTCACATCACATCACTAACCACAAGCAGGGCTTAAAAATGTAACAATACAAGAAGAGCCTGAGGGGTCAGCCCAGGAGGCCACCTGGTCCAGCATCCTGTTCTCTCAGGGGCCAACCAGATGCCTATAGGAAACCAGTAAGCAGGATTCAAGCACAAGAGCACTCTCCCCTCCTGTGGTTTCCAGCCACTGGTGTTTGGAAGTACTGCTGCATTCAACACCTAAAAGCAATCACATACTCTCACGGCAGTAGTTTCAAGGTTGCCAGGAACAGAAACTTTTGGACATCAAATGCCTGGGTAAACAGATTTTTTTAAATTTTCTCCCAACAATTAATAGTGAGGAGGAACAGATGCACCTCACTAGGGAGAGCAGTCCAGAAACAGGGAGCCACCACCAAGAAGGTCCTGCTATAGATTAACACAATTGGGCAATACCCAGCAGTGGCACCGCCACTGATTGTAGGACCTGAGGTGGCTGTTATTGAGGTAGGTGCTCTTTGAGGCACTTGGGTCCCTCAAAGGGACAACGAAGAAGATGAAAGTGAATTGGGCCCAGTAGCTCCCTTCCCTTCTTAAAAGTCATAGTAGTGGTGGCCGCAACAGCAATAAGAGGCAAAATGGAGCCTTTTGTCCACCTTCTACCTCTTTCGCCATCCCCACTATTGCCTAGTACCAGAAATGTAGAGTGAAGTGGGTCCTGGAAGGATGCTTTGTTTAAGGGGTTTGGACTAGATAACCTACAGAGCTTTTCCTGCTTGCACAGTTCCCTTTACAACCAGCATGAAGTTGAGCAGGAAGCACACACATAAATTGTCTTGTGTAACATCTTTAATCATTCATGTATTTGTGTGCTCTTCCATAGTTAATGAGCCTGCCTGCATTTGCCCTTGTTCCTGCTCCCTTTCTCGTTCAGTCAGTTTGTTGTGGTTTTGTGTATCTAATCCATCTGTCACTCGATTACAGCTACAGAGCACCTGTTATGGATTTCTAGAATTTCATTCAAGCTGTTGACAAGTTATTCACAAATTGGCCCTTGTCAGCCTGTCATTGCATCGAGTGCTCTTTGGCGAATCCTTTTGGGTACACATAATAATGAACAGGAGTTCGTGCCGCTTCTGAATTAAACAGCTTCATTTTCTCCTGGTTTCTTAAAAGGAGCATTAACAGATTGGAAGTGACTTGCGGAGGGGACATTTTGTTGAACCTGTATTCAAATATTTGTTTTCTCCAAGACATAGCACCCTGCAGGGAGGATCACAATGAAAGTGATGTTGAGCAGTTAGGAGGTGCATGTTACTCATGAAATGACCTGGCCTTTCTAGATTCAAACTTGCATCATTTTCCAAATGAAAAAGAAAGAAAAAGAGCAATTAAAAAAAATTGGACAATGTATGTACTGTATAAAAAAGTACAAAGGATTTGTGTTTGCAATGAGCAAAACATACTACTGTAATAATAAAATTTAAGGTCTTATATATATAATAAATGTTCATAAATGTATCAACCAAGCAAGTACATAGATTAGCACAGGAAGACCGAACTGAAACCATTTTGACTCCCAAACTGACCAAATGTTTTCTCTGCAAGGAGGGAGGGGGTCAGGAAGCCTTCCCATTGTCTCAGGAATTGGGAAATCACCATCTCAAAGGGTGACAGACTACCAGGAAAGGCAATCAGATAAGGCATTATCAGATAACCTGGCAGACAGGAAAAACATTCAAATTTCTGTTGTAGACCACCTTTTCTGTGATGTAGGTATGATGTTTGTGGGGGGTGGTCTTGGGTTACACCCCTTCTGTGATGTATGTATGATGTATGGAGGGGTGGTCTTGAGCTCCAGGGCAGGGAATTTAAAATGTCTATATAAGGCCTTGCGCGCCGTTGTTCGAGGTCCCCTGTTGCAACAGATCAATAAAGATCAGGCTTACTAGCTGCTTTGCTTCTCAATATTCTCTGGTTGGCCTCTGTTATTTTATCCTACCAATAGGGAACCCACGTAAGGACTCGATACGGGCTCTTGGATACCCCATAAGGGAAAAAGGGCAGATTTTGTTTACAACAGTACAATGCAGAACAGGAGGAAAGCATTGCAATCTCAAATACTTAAGAAATGCACTTAAAGGTAAAGGGACCCCTGACCATTAGGTCCAGTCGTGGCCGACTCTGGGGTTGCGGCGCTCATCTCGCTTTATTGGCCGAGGGAGCCAGTGTACAGATTCCGGGTCATGTGGCCAGCATGACTAAGCCACTTCTGGCGAACCAGAGCAGCGCACGGAAATGCTGTTTACCTTCCCGTTGGAGTGGTACCTATTTATCTACTTCACCTTGACGTGCTTTCGAACTGCTAGGTTGGCAGGAGCAGGGACCGAGCAAAGGGAGCTCACCCCATCATGGGGTTTCGAACCACCGACCTTCTAATCAGCAAGTCCTAGGCTCTGTGGTTTAACCCACAGATAGAGGAACTACTGCTGGCAACTCTTTCTTAATTGCTAATTTGTTCTCTATTGTCCATAAGACCCATTTTTCCTAACAGAAAAATCAAAGGATATAATTTTTTTAAAAAATTAAAAAACCAACCTAGCTATTTAAAATACTTTTGTTACCTTTTTGGTCTTACAAAATACTTCAAAACTAGCTCACCAAAAAAAATAAATAGAAACATAATAAGATATTTTTAAAAGCCCGTTTTCCTTGATTTCAGTAAATAATGAGAAACGCATTGTAATGCAGAAATCATTGTAACACAGCAGTCAACCCACAATAAGATGTTTTGTAAAGTCCACCTTAACATAAGCCGACATTAACAATATTGAAAATAGTGATTCATTTTGTAACCAGCTGCAGGGTAGTTATAAATTTGTGATATACCATATTCAGTTAGTCTAGTTGTCACTTTCTTAGCATTAGAAAGTTTTCTTGGTATTAAAAAACTTTGTTTAGATGGCTGCTCTGCAGCTGCTATGAAATAATTACTACTTCCTCAGAAAAGTACCAATGTGGTTGATTCTCCATTGGTTAGAAAAACACACAGAGAATCATTTTTGTGTTGGGCGTGATGCCCTGTCCACTGCAGACCTCAGAACAGCACCAACTAGAAATACTTTTTTGAAAAAGGAAGGACAACACTTTGCAGCTTTTAAAATCAGGGCAAATGGTTTTCAGAAAGGGAGAAGGCATGACCATGCTCACACCCACATCTTTGTCTCCAGGCTCTATGATACACAACAATGATTTACCAGAGTGATATGCTTAGCCTGAACAAAGTATGTGTTTCATTCCCGTTATCATTACTTCTGTTTAACTTGGTGTGACACCCATTGTCTTCGCTATCTTCTCAGTCACATCACTTCCTGATTAAAGAACATTGTGCCCTATCAAAGGTTATACGTCAATAAGTTAATTTGTGTCTAATGTGTTACAGCTTCCCTCCTTCATTCATACATAACATCTGGGCATATGTTCCCTTAGTTTCCCTGCATATTAACTACCTGTTTTTCCTCTTTTGTGAGGAAAGAATATATGTTAGGGGAGGAAGCAACTGTGGATCGCTAGGGCAGCCTAGAGTCACAACTAATGACAGAGAACCCTATTCTAAAATAAATGGGGAACGATCAACACTCACTTCTTGACAATACACTTTGAACTCTCAAGGCAGTCAAGGCTAGCTTGCATATAATAGAAATGGGCATGTGAAGTGATAACAACGAAAAAAGAATATGTATCTATCTATACATCTATCTATATATGATAGAAAATATAAAAAAGGGGCCAAGTTGACTCTGAAGGGCTTAGCCACCTGCTTTGGTCTGCCACAAACTCACTACAAACACTTGTTTTGTGCCAACACAGCCAGAGTCTTCAAACCTTCATCAACTATGGTAAGCAAAGGAACTCCTAGTACCCTAGTATTATTATACTGGGAACTCCTGACACACCTAGTATTATTCCTGCATTGATGCAGGTTGAACTAGATGACCCTTGGGGTCCCTTCCAACTCTATGATTCCATAATTCTATTCCATCAGTCAATAGCAGATCTCCTGAAGGTCATGTCTCAACTATGGGAGCAAACACAAGAGTTATGATCCACTGGATCTCTAGCCAATTCTCAGTGCATCCATGCCATACTGCCATAAGCTGCACATTCCAGCTCAGCTGGAGATACAGCAGCATAACTCACTCACAAAGACAGGGTTCAGGAAGTTTTTAAATGCACAATATGGTGTCAGAAGTTGCCACATACAAGAATCAATGAGAGTAAATCAAACGAATGAAGTCCACCATTTTGCAGGCCATTCTGTTTGATAAGCCTGGAAGAAATGGGTTGCAGAAGGCACATTTCATCAGCTGCCATTGCCAAGCTGTAATGAAGCTTAACAGAGACCCACAACAAACACTGGCTAGCCTCATTAAGTTCAGTTAGAGGAAGTGAAGCTGAAATATTGAAGAAACCAATGAGAATTCAAACAAGTCTAATGAGGATGTCAGTTAACAAACAAGGCAACTGATGGATGGAGAGAAATGCTAGGGGAAATGTCCAAGTTTTACAAAGACGAAAATAGTGCTGAGACAAAGGTCTGCTTTTCACTTTGACAGTAATGATTTTGAGAGGCTAAATTCACCAAAAGGAAGTAATGCTACCTTTTTTATGTATGTTCACAGCCCTTAAACAGAAGTTTACAGTAGATATCGAAAGGAATGCAGTGATGGTGCTTAATGTCAATAAGCAGGGAGCTCCAAAGTACAGCTGCTGTCACACTAAAGGCATGAATCCTTACAAATGCAGAATGGTTATTTTGTGGTGCTTGTTCCACAGATTGGAAGGATCAAATAGGCACAGATGTGGTATCACAATCTCTTAAATAAACTGGTTCCAAGCCCTTCAGTATGTATGTACAGTGGTACCTCTGGATGCAAACGGGATCCGTTCCGGAGCCCCGTTCACATCCTGAAGCGAACGTAACACGCGACTGCATGTCTGCGCAGGTTGTGTTTCGCCGCTTCTGCACATGCATGTGACATCATTTTGAGCGTTTGCACATGCAGCAAAACTCGGAAGTAACACGCTCCGTTACTTCCGAGTCGCCGCGGAGCACAACCTGAAAATGCTTAACCTGAAGCGTATTCATCCCGAGGTATGACTGTATGTATGTATGGGACTTCCAAGCAAGTGTCTTATTAGGATGTATGATGAAAGTCAAATGTGTACCTCAACTTCATCCAAACTCCACTAACCTTAGAAGCCACATACCTCTACACACACACACACACACACACACACACACACCCCTAGACACTTGTAAATCTGAACTAAATCCCAGCAGTTAGATATAATGTGACTGGACTGAGTTATCTGTCATGCTGAGTTAGCTAAACTGTAGAAGCTCATATAAAACTGGTGTGGCAAGCGAGAGACATAACTGGTTTACCTGGAGTGAGATTTCATAAGCAACAGCTGACTTTATCAGATGCCTAGAGTGAACTAAGAAGGTGAGTGAGTGTACAGTCTTGCACAAGGGGATGCAGTACACCAAGGCTAATATAGCGAGAATCAATGAGAGTAAAGGCATCTGATTATGAGAAATTTATAAAAATCAGATTCTAAACCAAAAGTGATGGAAAGTGATGTTCTTTTACTAAATAGATGCTAATTCAAAGTGCAAAGGTAAAAGGAAGTTAGCATGCAATCACATAGCATCATAAAGCTTATTACATGTTAATAGAAAGACTTGTTATTACTATGGTTTATGGAAATAATAATTGCTCCTAAAAGTTTACCAGATCTACTATCACACAAGCAGGGGATTTTAAATAAAGAAAACTACACTTTAATATCAGCACTTTGCCCTTCTTATATCCTAATAAAACAATAAGGTAGAGTGTATTTTCTATTCTTTATCACCTTCTCTCTTTAATTTCCCAGCTTCATTACAAATAACTTTGACTAAGTGTCTTTTCCCTTAAAGCAAAATGTTTAGCAACATTTCATAGAGGTAAAGACAAACAGCTGCTGTTTTAGAAACCCTATAATAGACATGTTATCAACACCTGGATTGCTAATTGACTTACACTCTCTGATGTTTGTCTTTCAAATAAAACGAGATGTTACATTTCTCCTGCTGTAAAAGATGGAAAGTGAAGTCTAGGTGGGTTCCCATGAGGAAAGACACAGCGATAACAGCAAGAACCTTTATTGAACTACATAATTATGAAACAAGGGCAAAGTAACTGCTTATATACATTGCTGAAAGCCTGGGCCACTCCCACTCCCAATGTGATTGGCTGCCTAAACTTCCAAGTTGCGAATCACGACTCAGAGTTCAAGGGCCAATGGCAGAGGCCCAAATCCTGAAATGATCTGTGATTGGACATCATGTATTGAATCAGAACACAGGAGCTCAGAATCCTTAATCCAGACTCAATACTCAGCTCATCACACTGGTCAAAGTGTGATGTAGTATCAACAACAAATGGTGGGCCCAAGTCTAATAGGTTATGGGCCAACTGGGTCTAACATGGTACATGATGCACTAGCAGTTTGAGGGGACAATTTATGTCAGGAGCAAGAGAGAAGGCCTTAATCTTGCTCTTCCTTTTCAAGCTGAGCACAATAGTTGCTTATACACAATTAACATCAAATTCCATTTAGCCCTACGAGATTTGTTGTGGCACAAGCTTTCATTGACTAGAGCCCACTTATAGCACAATAAACCTGTTAGTCTTGAAGGCTCCACTAGACTCTTTTTGTATCTCTTCGGTGTAACAGACGAGCATTCTACCCCTATGGGATCTGTCAACTTGAACTTGCTCTTCCTTCCTGAATCTTCACTGACTCAGTACAAGAATTGCCTCAAACTATGTTGTCAAGTTGCAGTATATTATAAACAGCTAGACAGAGCACAGGCTTAAAAAAACCCTAAACATTTCTCTTCACCTTGCCTTTAATCTAACTTTTCACTTAGAAATCATTACACATAAAGGAAAACTGCAATGCCAATCATGACTCCACAGTGCTTTTCCATTACGTTTTCCCTCAGCTTCCTTGAAATACATTCTGTCATTGTTATACTTTCCTTAAGAGGAACAGGAACAATATAGATCATCTCTGAAAGCCCTTAAACATCTTTTCTATACATTACAAACCTGTTCACAAGAAATTCTTCTAGATTCAGGTTTCTACATTAAAATAATAATAATACTTCATTGTCATCACTGCATCTATACAGACTTGTCCAACGAAACTGCTCTAAATAGTGAGAGGGCTTTTCCATCAGGGACCTCTTAGGAGTGGGGAGAAATACCTGGTGGCCTGTCATGACTGTTTTGCTAGCAAGACAGCTGAGATGAAGTCGGGCTTTGCCTCTACCATGGCATCAAGGTCAAAGCCAAGCCAAAGAACTTTGCCCTAAATTGCTCTGCACAATTTCTACAGTAGAAATATATGAAGGATGTATTTCTTCCAAAATGAAGACACATAAATACTTTTCTGATTCACAGGGGTGTTGCAATTTGCCTGGTGGGGTTGAGAGGATAAAAACCTGGATTTTTCTTTACCCACCCTTTTTACCTGTGCTGTCTCAGGCCCTCAAGTCTGACTTGAAAAGGCTCCATAGATAATATACCTAAAGTAGACTTGAAATGAGCAACAGTGGAGAACTGGCTGTTCCTACTCTTCAAGAATACATCCAAGAGAATTGCCTCCTACTATTAGCAGGAGCCTGTGATCTAAATATGTCAAGAAACTGCTGTAGAACTGAAAACCTAAGAGCCACTTACTATGGACAGGTGGAATTTTAAAGAGTTGTGTTTTGGAACTTCTCAGACAAAGCAAGAAAATTTCACGTTGCAAGTGGAGAAATTCTCCACCACTTTGCTGCTACCCTGTCCACCTCCCCCCCCCCCGTCACCTTGGATGTTCTCACCCTGAAGGAAGCCCCCAACCATAGCTTGGTGCAACTTTCTCATCCTGGCTCAACTGGGCTAAGCTGGCTGAGTTGAGACCAGTGGAACTTACACTGGCACAACCCCTGAAAAATGGACATTCCAGAGCAAGGATAGAGCAAGGACCCAGTAGCAGGGACTTCTGCAGGATCCTAACTCAGTCACATCACCTCACAAACTGGCAGAACTTGCATGGGCAAAAAGGATGGTTTAAGTCCAACTCATTGTAAAGGCTTGTTTTCCCTCAAGCAGGTTTACTGGTTCAGTCTGCATTAGGTCTGCTCCTGAACAGAGTTGTGATCTGGTGTACCTTACACCAGCTCAGCTTAAGCCGGCATAAGTTACACAGGATTCCCATACTTGGAATTGCTCCCTAGGGCTAAGCTATTACATTATTTACAAACTACAGCACAAATTATTAACTCCTTGAGCCAGCGCCACAGTGATTAATATGTTACTTTCATTGTAGTGCTCAGAATGTTTCAAGTAGACTTCTGATTTGAAAAGCGACTTGTAAAAATAGCTCTTCCATACTAAGCCAATGTGCTTCCCGAGTAATTAAGTGAAAAACTAAGTTTTTTCTGCCTATCAGGTCTGCTAAAACACCACCACTATTTCCAAGTTGTGCAGCATCAACCAATTCCAGTTACAACAGAGACAGCTATGAGCTCATTGTTGCTTTTGAAGTTAAACCAGAGAATATTATACTGTAACCAATGTGAGGCCCAAAGAACTATTATTCCATGATGTGGTATGAACTGCAACCAAGAGGCAGACAAAAAAAGACTTCAAGTTCTTACACTATGAATGACTCTGACAGTGTCAATGTGTATGTTATCCTCACAATGATCCTGTGAGGTAGATCAAGCTGAGAGACACTAACTGACCTGAGGTCCCACAGTGAGCTTCATGTGTGAGGGGCGGTTTTAACCAATCTTAGACTAGCATACTAAACCAGTAAGTAGTTTATGTTTGCTAAAGGCTTGATGGGGATTAAAGAGCAATACAGTCCTTGGTCATTGGCTCACACAATCTATGGGGAGATCCACACAACACATAAATAGCACATTCAATGCACATTTAAGGCAGATGGCTTCCTCAAAATTAACTGGGAAGTGTAGTTTGTTAATGGTGCTGGGCACTAGAGCTCTATGAAGGGTAGATTATAGTTTCCAGGATTCTTGGGGAAAACTTATGTGATTTAAATGCATGGTGTGGCTCTGCCCTAACAGATATGGTACAAAAGCGGCAGGGGTGGGGAGAAGAATGAGGAAAGCAAGCAAATCCTGATCCCAATAACTGAAGTTACAATAATAATATGTGACATTTCTCTTTTTCATCTATTCTAAAATAATTTTTGTTCTTGGTTCTTCACTTTATCCTGAGACTCCTGCCATTTTAACTACTATTTTGAGATCAGGCAATTTCAGAGGCTGCTGTATGATTCACCCAGTAAAAGGATCTTATTGTGTCCTAAGGCACAAAACACATGAAATGGAGGGAACATGTTGGACAGGTCAATTGACATAATATTCCTGTTTAATTGCTGAAGCTTACTATTCACCTGTTCTCTAGATCTTTGCCCTTCTTGGTTAGTAAAAACTGCCAGGGCAGGTTAGAGGTGCAGGACTTCAGAGGTAGTATTTTATTCTTATCTACATAAAATATAAACTGTATGTTATCAATAAAGGTCAGAGGTTTTTTTAATCAAAATATAATTAAAACGAGCAGTTCCAAGGATTGTTTTAAAGTGTGTTTTTGTGTGTGTGTGTGTGTGTGTGTGTGTGTGTGTGCATGTCAACTATAAATATATGGGTAGGTTGGCCTAAACAAAAAAGTTTTGAGCAGGCACTGAAGACAGTACAGCTTTGTGGCTGAATGTGAATTTGAACATGGCTCTTCCATGTCTAAATCCAGCACTCTAACCACTACACAAATCTCTCTGTCTCTCTTGTCATGTCTGAAGCCACACTGATAGATCACAGTGACGACAGTCATACTGGGAAAATACATATTCCACTGCAGATGACATACTCCACTGAAGGAAACAAAATATGCTTGAAGTAGTCGTTTGATATAAGTCTCTATATCAATGCATTCAAGTTAAAACGTGGAAGTTAGGTGGGGTTAGTTGCTTTGCTTTTGTTCTGTTAAGCAAAACTTTTGAAATATTTAGTATTAAAAATACTCCTTTGGTTTTCCACCAAGGGTTCCATGACCCAGATTTGATTGGAAAGCTACTACTGTATTAGAACAATGATTCACTTTGGAAAAAATCTGGTATAAAGTTTATGAAGAAACTAGTTTAACAATTCTAAACAGTGTTTGACAGGAATTAGAGCTGCATTGTTTTGAAAATGAAGGGACCCCTTTTAAGGTAAACAAAGGATGCTCTTGCCAGCTCTGTTCTATGATCTAATATAAGAAGACCCTCTGTCATGTTTACTTCATTATCTTTTCTCAGGGCTGCTTTACACATTATTCTTTTTTAAACTATAATTTATTGCATTTATTTGTTGCCTAAAATGTCTCAAGGCAACTTACAATTGTAAAAGTATACAGAATATTAAATTGAAAACAGCATCAAAAAGTGCTCACCTTGCATCCTACGCATGAGTTTTGGCTTGTGCATAGTAGAGGTTTATTGTATAACCAACTTACATCATATATCTGTGAGGTTGACTCATACATTTCTTTCACTTTATGTGCCTTGCAAAGAAACACTGCAGAAAGCTGTTCCCGGTAAAGTAAAGGTAAAGGGACCCCTGACCATTAGGTCTAGTCGTGGCTGACTCTGGGGTTGCGGCGCTCATCTCGCTTTATTGGCCGAGGGAGCCGGTGTACAGCTTCTGGGTCATGTGGCCAGCATGACTAAGCCACTTCTGCTGAACCAGAGCAGCACACGGAAACGGCGTTTACCTTCCTGCCGGAACGGTACCTATTTATCTACTTGCACTTTGATGTGCTTTCGAACTGCTAGGTTGGCAGGAGCAGGGACCGAGCAACGGGAGCTCACCCCGTCATGGAGATTTGAACCGCTGACCTTCTGATCGGCAAGTCCTAGGCTTTGTGGTTTAACCCACAGCACCACCCGCGTCTCTGCTGTTCCCAGAACATGTATTAAATGTGAAATAAATAGAACCTCACACACTAGAATGAACACAGCAGGTGCATGCAAATCTGCAGTACCTATTTGTTATTGCATGATGGCAAATTTTGATAATGTCATAGGTGGAAATGTTGTCCAAGTACACACACTTTTTAGATATAATGCTGTCCTGATAGATAAACCAAAATATTATTTCTACATTGACCTAATGACAATCAGAGTAATATTAGGTCAACCTGGTAATTAAACCAATTATTATTTATTCATTAGCCAAATGGCATTCAGAACAATATAAGAACAGATTCAATGAAGAGCAGTAATGCATTAAAGCCTTTCAGTCTAACCAAACCTAGTTAAACCAAGTACTACTATTTCAGGTGATTACTATAGGGTTCAACTAACAGCCTCATTATCATCCTTTTAAGGTTGTTACTTGGTTAGCCTTTACAGTTTTACAGGAATTGATTTTTTTTCCCTTAGGAAAACATAGTATTTAATATTTATAGATTTGACTTCCTACAGTCAACATTATTCCTTTGCCTCCCTCTCAGTGGCTTGCCCTCAATATTCAATGCTGGGTGTCCTTGTTTCTCATTTTGCTAATGTAATCAAATGTGTGTGTTTGTGGATTATGAAGACTCCTAACCCCATCCTTATTACCTGCTAGTCATAATGGAAATTAAGAATAAGCAGCAGCAGCTTTTTCCCCTTTTGTGAGGCAGCAGTACAAGTCCTTAAGTCCAGCCTCTTGAAAGACAGGTTATTGGCTCTTTCTCAGTACAAAGAAACCTTCAGGCTACTGGTGAGATTAGAGCTCTAACATTATGTTAAGACCTGCTCCTGCTTGTCAGAATTTCATACGCTGCTGCTGCTACTAAGCATGAATGCAGAAATTTGGTAAACATCTTAAAATAAGAGACAAATGTCCTCCTCTCATATTATATTAGAATCTGCTACTAGTTAAAGGGATATTTATTAGTAACATCAGATGAAGGAAACCTAAAGGAAAGGTATGGCTTGTCTCACTGCACTGAACAAAACTAAGGATACAATCCTAACTCCACTTACCTGGGAGTAAGCACCACTGAATTCAGTAGAACTTTAGAGTAGATATGGTTAAGATCGCTTTGCAGATTATCGAGATAGGCGATGCCACTCTACTAAGCAGGAGAAACAGACATAAGAAAAGAGAAAATAATGTTTGAGGGACCAATGTGGTGAAAACTGAGGAAATAAAATATATTGATAGTGGTTTGTACCATTGGCAAAGTGCTTACAATAGAGTATGATAGAAGAAAGGAATTTGGCTGCTGAAGTATCACACAGCCTGTATGGCAGTTCATATTGTTACACACCACCCCAAACTCTGAGTGGTGAGAGACTTCAGGGGTTCCAAATGCGTACCCAGGGTTCGGTTTTCTTGGAATTAGGATCAGCTGAGACTGTGGTGTCTTTAGGTTTTATTTACACGTATATACAACCTGAACACAAGACAGGCTGTGGTGACAGTGATGGCCAGTGAATGAGTGCTGATTTTAATCTCTGGAATACAGACTTTAACCAAAGGAGTGTTATGTTTCAATGTAAATAAGTTTAAAATGATTTTTTAAGTACGTCTGCTTCTTCATGTGGATGTGGCATATGTTAAGTTTGCTCTCTGGTCTTTGACTGAAATAAAGATTGATTGATACAACCTGAGCATAGGATGGAGCGACAGACACCAATAGCACTCCAATAGATCTTACTTTCCCATTTGGTTTACAGGGGAGCCCAAATATCCAGCACGGAGTAAACATGTATTTTTGCCTCCAGCTTCCAGCCTGCTTCCAGTCACTCTCACACAACATTGTCTATTGATCTCCTACATAGCAGCTACTGTAGGTGAGTGGGGCAGGAGAAAGGCCCATCCATTTGTTCTATGGCACAGAGCAACTTATTTGGTTGTGCTAAATCATGATACTTAACTAGCCAGCCAAATCCTTTACCTGGACAGCGGAACTGGTTTGGCCAGCTTCCCCTCATACATTTTACCCTCACAGATACAGGGTCCCCAGTTTGGAAGGGAAACCAGGGTTTTATCCAGACTAACCCTCCAAACTCATAACACTATGTTCTCATGGGGAACCCTGTGGATGGAGCCACAAAGAAGTGTAGGCCAGAACATGGACACTGAATCAGTTGTTTCTTACAGTGATTTCTCTTAATGCAATCAGTGGATCATTTTTTCATGCAATTCATTGTCAGAAGCCAATATATGCCAATACATGCTATTTTATTATTAATTTAGATTTTGAATATCCATATAGCACAACAACAACAAAATCACTGCAGTTTACATAGTAAAATTGGGCAACAATTAAAACTTTCTAAATTCTGAAAGGTTTTATTTCAGTTTTATCTGCACTGTTCCTTGAAGAGAACATACCTTGAATCTTGTAGGGTTCTTCAGCAAGATGGGAGCAGTGTCTCCTGGCTCCCGGAACTCTTGGTGGAAAAGGCTCTTCGAGGACTTGTGGTATAAAATATTCTCCCGCAAGCCTCATTGGTGTTGTTGCTTCACTACATCTTCAACAGACACAGGGGTATACCATAGGAAACCGGGGCCTTTTCTCCTTTATTCAGGCATGGAATTATTTAATTCATCCTTTTTCAGCTAAAACAGCTCTGAAAGCAACTCACAAAGAGGAAAACACACCATTATTACCTTTACATTTCTTACCATTAGGGATGAGAACCTATACCTCATTCTATACATTTATTCTGTGGGTATGCTCAGCTGTTTTCCAACCCTCCTGAGTTCTTCTTTAACAGATTTGCTAAATTTAATTCCAGAATTAGAGCACCTTTCTCCCCTATGCCATACTAATATGTAATCATACATTGATAAAACCCCACAAAAGTAATCTCAATGTGATTGTACAGCATGCGCAATTGCATCTAGACAGCTTTCATGCTGTTCAACTGTTATGTACATGTCGTTCTGTATATTGGTAACCAACCCTCTCCACCCAGTTTTGATACAGCTGTAAGCAGTAACAGAAAGGTTGCTTATTTTTACTGTTTCAACAAAGCACACAAGTGGTTTATTATTAGTAAAGCAATCCATTCAACTAGGTATTGCATGTAAATGTGCATAAATTCTGTGTCCTTTTTGATGACCCATTTCTTGGTGACGTAAGTGGCTACCCTATCCAGTCTTCATTTCACACTTTTGTTGCTGTTCATAATTAGAGTAGGCAAATAGTAGATTTCTATTCAGGTGTGCAAGGATCATGTGGCGCAGCCATTCTGCACTGTAATTATAATCTTCTGTTAAAGTGTGTGGCTTCAGTTTTTTGAAAAAAACGGCAGCAGTAAATACATAAAGCAAACCCATGATTATTTTTCTGCTACACATATAAAGAGCGAAAGCTTTGCATATTTAACTTCTGCTTATAAGTCTTCTGTTAAAGACATGGACTAGAGGAGTGCAAAACATGGCAGGGAAAAGTGAAAATAGGAGGAAGCCTCCCCAGTGCTCTTCCGTTTTAGGAGTAAGGTAAGAATGAAAACACTTATTATTTGAAAGCAGAAAATAAATCCTTTTCTTTGTGATTCAAAACTAAACCTTCCCTACGGGTGGAATCGGATACGTCGCCCTATTTTTCACAGCCAGCCGCTCGCTCCCCTTACACTCAAGAAACGCTGCACAGCCTGACAGACCGGCCGGGAAAAAAAACAATTCCTCCAGAGCAGGAGCTGCGATTGGTCGCTCAGCCCTTGACTGCAGCGGCAGCTCGACGTGCCTCTCTCGCTGCTCCATTGGCCGCCGAGTTGCGGGGCGGAGCCTCTGCTTGATCTGCGTCGGAGACCAAACAAACCCGGCGCCCAGTCCGAAGGGAAAGGAGGCGGGGCTCGCAGGCCCTCGGCTGTAAATGCGATCACGTGACGCCACTGTTTACATCCTCTCAGCTGTTTGGCTCTTTTTCGCCTTCTCTCTCGCTCCCCGCCCCCCTCCGCCTCTCGCAGCAACACAAACAGTCGGGACCCGCGGCGGCGCGTGAAGGGGGCGGAGAGTGGCTGACCCTGAAGAGCGCCTGCCCTCGCCCACCCTTCGCCCTCCTCAACCACCCTGTTGGCCGTCTGAAAACAAGCTCCCTTTTACCCCCCCCCTCCGCCCCCTGAGAAGTGGGCGCCTGAGGGCTTTCCTTCCCCGGCCCCGCTTCCCTCAAACTCACGCCAAAGCTTCCCTTTCCCCCTTCGGGAGCCAGAGGACACTGCGGAAGGGTGAGTGTCTGGTGGTGGACTCACGGGGGGGGCGGGGGCGAGTGAGAGGGGCAGTTGCTGGGGAAGAAGAGCAACGGCGGGGGCCGCCGAGGCGCTTATGGCGTCGCCGACGTCGGGGCTGGAGCCCAATGTCCCGGCTAGTGATTCTGCGCCCGCATTTCCTCCCCCGCCCCCCATCGCGTCCGGCACGAAGGCCGTTGAGAAGTCCAGCGGCGCGAGACCAACTGTCCGCGCACCACTCGCCTGCCCCCCCCCAGCGGAGCGCTCGTTGCGTTGGCACTTCTTGACGCGGGAAGGCCCGCGTTGGGGAAAGCGGGTGGGTGAGAGGAGGAGAGCGCAAAAGGGACTTGGAGGCGCTTCCTGCTTTCTCCTTCCCTGCGCAGTTAAAGCAGCACGGCTAGGTGGGTTGGTTTTTTAATTTACATATATATATATATATCGGGAAGCGCAAGTGCTTCCCTTGTTTAATTCGGGATCCTGAGACCGGTCGGGATGTTGGGGGGGGGAGAGGGGCAAATAATGTTCACCGGCAGCTCTCTCGCAACCTTCTTCCCTCCCCACCGCGGTTCTAGCAATGAAACGAGGCGGGCCTTTCTGCTCTCCGTGCTTTTGCCTCGGAGCCGGGGCTATAAAAGGATAAACAAGTTGGTGGAGTCTCCGCCGACGCTGCCGTCTGTCTGCTCCTCTCCTTGCTCTGCCTTTTTGGCCGCCAGTTGGCTTCGTTTTGAAGAGGTGCCAAAGAGGAAGAGGAGAGCAAATGAGCCGCTCCACAATAAAGAGGCGGAGGGCGCCAGAGTCGCCTCGTCACAAGGTTGATGGGGGGGGGGGGAGAGAAGCAGCGTCATTTGTGTCCCCTCCATTCCAAAATTGTTCCCTACAAATCATCCCTTCCCTACCCGAGTTAAAAGAAGCCACGCTTGGCCTTAACGTCTCTGACGACACGGGCCAGGAAAATGTACGCGTCAATACATTTCTCAGGCTTGGACGTGCCACCAGGCACTCTGTTGTGTTTGTTGCAACAAACTGGCATGGCTCCTCCTCAGGAACTTGTCACATTTTCCTTCTGTTTACACTGAAGGTTCTGCATTGAACGCTGGAGGGGGAGAGGCAAGGGGGCTTGACTGCTGGAGAGGCGCTTGCCATTTGCTCTCTTGTTTCTATTTTGGCTGGAAGGAAGAACGAGGGCGGCCCCTCTGCATGGTTTACAGAGACTTGCCTCTAGCTCCTTGCTCTCACTTGTGGGCTTCCTGCATTTCTGCTCCCTCCTTTGTGTGCACAGTTAGGTGCTCAGAAAGTCTCTGTGTCTGGCTCCACGGTAGAGGAAGAAGTCTTTTTTTGCACGTTGTTTGTAACGCAGCAAAGCAACACAGGGCCTGGCTTTTGCTATCTCCTCTTTGGTGTGTTTGCCAAAGGAAAGGACCTCTTGTGATGGCTGCTGTTGACCTTGAGGCAAAAGCTAAGAGATAAATATCGAAAGGGAGTCAAGAATCTGTGATTGCAGAATGTGGTCTCCCATTCAATTTGTGATTACTGGATAGCCTCCTGGTCTGACCTAGTTCAGAGCCATTTATATTTGCTCACTGTAGTACTGACTGGAGAGGGCCAGTTGTACAACACTGATATTTGGAAATATGAAATACCACGTGTTATTTTTAAGTAAGATAAAAACAAACCACTCAGCACTGCTTTTACATTTCATCTAAGAAGAGTAAAACATTGGATGCAAAACATTTTTTTCTGCCTCAAATTCATATTTATTTTATTTGAAGCATTTATTTGAAGCCTTAAAAGGTTCTCACAGTGGCTTACAAAAATAAGTACTGAGAGGTATGCTGCTGTCAGACTTTAATACACAACAAAAAAAAAATATTGTGGCAAGGGTGTATAAAGCAAACTCAGGGAGCTATAGTTCTTAGTTACAAAGTTCTTTATAACTTAATTCTAGAGGACTAGGTAGGTGAAAGAAGCTTCCTTTAGTTCTTTCTCTGGCCAATGAATGGAGCCAGGTTGGTTTTTCTCTTGCAGCCTTCCAGTGACTTGTGGTTTACTGGTCAGTGGAGCATGTGCTGCCTACCAGTTGCAGTCCCTGGGTAAGGGGAAATTGAGTTCCCTTTAGCAAATATTGTTAGATTTGGTGCCAAAGTAAAAGACCTAATGTTGCACTTGTCACTGTAGAACAAATTAAACCTGACTTCTTATTTTGCTGAAGGTCTGTTCATTACTGCAGAAGTGGCCTGATCGTATTCTTTCTTCGTATGCCAGTAGCAGCTTATGGTAGTTGTTGGTACCTAATATAAGGTGTGCAAAACATGTGACAATATTAACAAGCTTGCTTTGTCATGTTCCAGACAGAAGAGGTACATGAAGGGCCTGAGAGGAAAACATCCATGAAGAAATCAGGGGGGAAAGAGGCAACATAGCAATGATATATTCGCTCTTGGCTACCAAAAAGCATTGTCGTCTTTGCCCCCCCCCCCCCGCCATAACCTCACTTCTGATAACAACCCCACATCATCCATGCATGGAACAGTGTGATTAATACTAATGGTGTTCCTGCTGTAGAACTTAGATCATATCAAGTCCACATTACCTTCTTCCTAGCCCAATGCCTAAAGTCACAAGTTAGGGTTGCCATATTTCAAAGAGTGAAAATCTGGACACAAAAGTTGAGCTTTGAAATTGTTGAAATCAACATGCAGGGAGGAAGAATATGAATATGAATTTCAAGTTTCCATTTCGAAATTCATAGGCTTCCTGAACGAGCTTGTATACAAGTTATAGTAAGTAAAAACATACTGGTTTGCAACCAGTTGAACCATTTGTACAGCTGGGTGCATAATCATAACTTTATTTCTCTTTTTGTCTGATATGGTTGGTAGAAGAGAAGGGGGTAAGGGACAGTCACCTCAGCTTCTCTGTTGAATTCAGTGAGATAATTTTACATCACCTATCTGGTTGGCATACTATTACACTGGCTCCAGGTGCAGGACTGACGTTGGAAATGAGTGTAGGATTCTAGCTACGCTTTTTGTTTGTTCCCTTCCACACTCCCGTTTTGACCACGTTTTCTTCTTGTGCTGGTATTGCCAGCATAGTAGTTGTGTCAGTGTTGTTATACTGCTGGCAAGACAGTAATATTACACTGGTGTGAATACACTATACCAGCATAATGTCTTGCTGGTGCAGCAGAATTTAATAGTAATTCTATCCCTGCCCAGCAGATATAATTTGATGATAGGATGTCTGTTTAGTCTTTTGTTTTTTAAAATGTTGCTTAATTTAAGGCCTAGTACTGCAAGTGCCTTTTTATGCAGTTTTTCAAGGTCTTGATGAGTTTCATTTAAGTTTTCCTCTGTATAGTATCTGTGAATATTTGAAGGCATTTAGACAAGATTGCCTTTTTTGCAAACAAAAGGAGTGAGGAGAAAAAAATGTTTCCAATTGTGTGTAAATATATAGCTAGAAATGCCAGGAATGTGGTCTTCTGTTATTTTTAGACTTGACCTCACTTGCATTTTCTCATGATGCAGTAATTACAGCTAAACAAACCTGAAGTCATGTCTGAGAATTTGCTAGTTTTACATATTTCACAATCAAATGTCTTAATTCCAGCAATATTTATAAATATATATATTGTATAGAATGCCTTTCATTAAAAAAATTATGATGGTGTACAACAACATTTATAAAATGCCATAAACACAGTACTAAATAATTATAAAAATTATCGGTTTATCTTAAAAAGTTTAAACCACTGAATAGGTATTTCATATTTTTTTAAGTCCTCAAAAAACTCCTGTAAATTAGCAATGAGGTTGTCTGCTGCTTCTCTGCTGGAAGAGTGTTCCACAGCATGGGACTGGCAGCATGAAATGCCCAATTTCTAATGGAGGCCAGTTTGACTTCTGAAACATAGTGGGAAACTAACAGCACTGCTCCAGGTGATCTTGATGATCAAATCAGAATATAAGGGCTCAAGCGGTCGTTAAGGTATCCTGGACACAAGGTGTCCAGGGCTTTTCATTGCAAGGGGATGGACTAGATTACCCCGGGGTCCCTTCCAACTCTACAGTTCTATGATTCTATTATTGAACCTGGCCTGGTAGCATATGGGCAGGCAGTGCAGATCTTTTTACAGAAGTGTAACATGGTTTTGGCCATCTGCCCCCTTCAGTTTAGGCACTGTATTCTACACTAGCTGGAGCTTCTGGATGATGCTTAACCTGTCCGCACAGACCACATTGAAGCAATCTTGTTTTTCCATCACTAGTCTATCATGGTCCAGATAGCTGGTGTACAGGTAAGTGTTGCTCATGGCCACACCGGTCAGTTTGTCACTTAATGACAAAGTTGTGTCTAGGTTAGTAAGGCAGGAATAACTTTGCAGAAACTATGTTGAATATTCTTCAAACTTGTCCTTCTATACAGTATGCTTGTTAATTTCATCTTTAATCATGCTTGCCAACTAGTTTCCCCAGAAACAAAGTTCTGCCAACTGACCCATAATTTCCTGAATCCTCCTAGATACCTTTTAAAAATTAGTTTGACTTTGACTACCTTCTAGTTCTCCAGTACAAAAGTTGATATTGGGGACAAGTCAGGTCAATGTTCACAATGAGAATTTTGGGTTTAAAGGCAGGCGATGGGCAACTCCTCATTCAGTTTCTTGATGAAAGAAATGTGTGTCACCAGTAGGAGAATAGGCCTCCAGATTCCTGCTACTGAGAATGGCTGCCTTGAACTATTGGGCTTGGCTGGGGGCATCTAACTATTCAAGCTGAAGAAGTTGCCCACCTCTGAGCTATATGAATGGATGGGTACAGTGTGTTAATAGTGATTGCTATTCTTGTTATCTCTGGAAACTAGTACAGTTGTACCTCGTTTTGAGTCCAGGATCCGTTCCAGAGCCCTGGACGCTGGATCAAAGGGGCGCTCGACAGAGTGTTGCTCTGCGCACACGCGTGCAGCAGTTTAGCGCTTCTGCTCAAGCGGCAAACCCGGAAGTAACCTGTTCAGGTACTTCCGGGTTTGCTGTGGATGTTCCATGGAATGGATGACCAACAGGGTGGACTTAAAACGAGGTACCACTGTAATATAATAGTTTTGTCCTGCTTCTGGGTAGAAATCAGTAAAATAGTAAAGGTACAAATAAAGCTGTTTAAAGATGCATGACAAGAGATATAGAGACTTCATATTTCACAGCCTCAATTAAGTTTTGAAATAGTTTTAGGACTATTAACATTAAACAATGTTTAATGTAATGACAGATGCATGACTTAATATATTATTAATAAATAAGGTTGTATCACCCTGTCTTTGACCAATAATAGATAATAGAAGAAGCAAAATAAGTCATTGTCACAACAGTAAATGATGATGTCAATAAGCCTATAGTAATGCGCCCCCCCCCCATGGAAGGCTTTCCAATAATTAATTGGTTCTTAAGGGCTGGCCCAGTTTATGAAAACACATGCATTTTACAATCGGACTATAACAACTGCTTTTTATTAATTGTGGTTTGTAGTTGATTTTTACAGTCATATGAACTGGTTTTTCTCTGACTATGGAACTAAAGCAGTTGCATATCAGAAAAATGCTTAAAATAATGTGTTTATTTTTACTTCCCCTTGTGTGCCATGAATGTATACTTAAAAGCTTTGGGAATAATAATAATTATTACTGTTAAATTTGAATTCCACACTTCATCCAAAGATCCCAGGGCAGTTCACAACAGAAAAATACAAATGAGAATACAAAATACACAGTAAAGCAAAAATAAACCAATAACTCCCCTCCTACAAACACATTTAAAAAGCCATATAATGTTAATCAATTAGAATGTAATTAGTTCTGCTCTCTCTCTCTCTCTAGTTTATAATACAGAGAGTCAGCAATATTTGATTATTCATCCCTGAAGGTTATCTGTACAATAGCAGTATTGTTGGGTGGTAAATTATTATTTACAGTATTGCTACATCATGTTTTCAGAAAGCCTCTTGAATAACTTCTGAATGGTATTTCTGAGCCTCATACAAAAGCCATATAAATTCTAGGATCAAACTAAAGAGTGCAAAGTTGTACTAAATATGTATAACTGCTTACTATTTTTGAGAAGTATGGAATAGTTGTTCAAGTTTATTTAGGCTGTTATCCTAACGACCCTTGACAGTTTTATATTGAATTCTATGTGAGTTCCTTCTGAATGAACGTTAATAGGCTCTGAATGTGTAATCAAAACATGCATTTGACCAACTGTGTTACTCTGGGTGGTTGGTTATTTTATTAAAAAAAACCCTCATTTTCCTCCCCTATCTCTCCACAGCAATTTACAATGCAGTTGTAACTATGCCTACTCAGAAGTAAGTCCTATTGAATTCAAAGGAACTCCCAGGTAAATAAGGTTAGGATTTCAGCCTAAATATTTGAGAATCCCAAGGAGTTTCCATTGCAAATTTATCCCATTAAATATGTGTTTAGTTTACAGACTTGCTCTCAGGTAGATCATTTCTCTTTGTGTGTGTGTTTCTTCTTTATCTGCAGTATATATCAGTCATAAGCAGTGATTCATAAACAGCTGATTTTTTTGTTTTGTTTTGTTTTTACAATCCCACCTCCCACAGAGGCACCAAATGTCTATTTAATTACATTTAACTTTTAAGTCATTTCAGGGTGGGTGTTTTTTAAAAAAATGTCTTAAATTGTCATGTGTTCTCAAAGGTTGGATCATTTCTATTTCTTGCTCTGCCTGAAGCAAGCAAAGGAGGAACTTTAGAAGGTGGGTTTGGAGCAGTATGGATCATAACACATGTATACTTGTCCACCTACCCACATAACCTTTCTCCTGCTTCTACACAGCACAGTAGGTGCATTTTGTTTCCTGTGGAAATGGAGGGGGATCTGTAGTCCCTGTGTGTGAGAGAGAGAAAGAGAGAGAGAGCGTGAGAGTGTGCAGTGTTTGAAACTCCCATTGTTCTAGGCGCATTTTGCGACAGGGAACTTCATTATTGCAAGTAGTTTCTGAGCTCTGACCGCAGTACTGCACCTAAAATTTCAGATTAAAACTGCAGAGTGGAAGAAAAGGAGTACCTTTTTCTGCCTCCCCACTTCCAGCTACTCTCTAAAGACTAGAGAGGAGACCCTCTTAAGGATATTAGGGGGGTGGGCAGAGGAATGACTAGACCATATGAAAAATGAACATAATGTTTTAGCAGCAAGTCATTCATTTTCAGCTTTGTATTCTTGTTAAAAAAACACCAAACCTAGACATTCCCGTTGTTGTGCCCATAACCTAGTTTTAAGTGCCATTTAGCTCCTAGCTTTCATATCTGTTTCTAACAGTATGTGAGCGTGTGTGTGAGAGAGTGGTAGAGAGGCATTCCAGTGAAATACATTGTTAATTGTGGGGTTTATTTTAATTTTCTGACTGAAACACATTAGATTAGGCATATTTTCCCCACATGCTGTCATTTGTGGGCTTTGCAATATGTGCCATTTGATATCAACAGTATCTAAATCCTGTTTGGTGAACGTTAACAGCACATCATTCCTACTCAGTTAATTTTGGTGTTGGTGGTCATGGTGATGGACTGGTGAGCATCTCACTGTGTGTGCAAATGCATATTTTAATCTGTGTTAATAAATGAGTCCAGGAATAATATTGGTTCTTTTTTTAAATAAAAACCCCTCTAGTTTACAACACCTAACCAGCAACTAGAAAATGAAAGTTTTTATTAACAGAACTTCTTAAATATAGGGAGAAAATGTTTGAACTGCATTTTGCCCTCTAAACATTGTGCAGCTAGATAAGAGAGCACATTCACAGATTCAGGAAGTGTATGACACAATGCTATCATATGTTAACAGATTAAAAGAATATTGGATATACTTGGCCCAAATTGCTTATCTGGTAGAAAGAATTGCAGTACTAAGTACTAAGTACTAAGAATATCAATATAGTCAAGTTGTATGGGATCAATTCCAATCTGTTACCCCCGAGGATGTGGACAGGCTGCTTGGACGAGTGAAACCAACCACTTGTCTCCTTGCCCATCCTGGCTTATAAAAGCTAGCCGGGAAGGACTGGGTGATGGGCTTCGTGGGGTGGTGAATGCTTCCCTCCGTGAGGGAGCCTTCCCAGACCCGCTGAAAGAGGCGGTTATTAAACCTCTTCTTAAAAAACCATCTTTAGATGTGGCCACGATGGCCAACTATCGCCCAGTCTCAAATCTTCCATTCTTGGGCAAGGTGATTCAACGAGTGGTTGCTGAACAACTCCAGGCACGCCTGGAAGAAGCGGACCATTTGGATCCCTTCCAGTCGGGATTCAGGCCTCATCATGGGACTGAAACTGCCTTGGTCACACTGATTGATGATCTCTGGCGGGCTAGGGACAAAGGTGAGAGCTGTTTCCTAGTTCTGCTGGATCTCTCAGCGGCGTTTGATACCATCAACCATAACATCCTTCTGGACCGTCTTGAGGGGCTGGGAGCTGGGGGCACTGTTATACAGTGGTTCCGCTCCTTTCTCCTGGGCCGTGTTCAGAAAGTGGTGGTGGGGGATGAGTGTTCAGATCCCTGGGCTCTCACTTGTGGGGTGCCTCAGGGTTCTGTCCTCTCTCCCATGCTTTTCAACATCTATATACAGCCGCTGGGAGAGATCATCAGGGGGTTTGAGCTGGGTGTTCATCAGTATGCGGATGATACCCAGCTCTACCTCTCTCTTAAATCAGAGCCAGTGAAGGTGGTGAAGGTCCTATGTGAGTGCCTGGAGGCGGTTGGAGGTTTGATGGCGGCTAACAGATTGAGGTTGAATCCTGACAAGACAGAAGTACTGTTCTTGGGGGACAGGAGGCGGGCAGGTGTGGAGGATTCCCTGGTCCTGAATGGGGTAACTGTGCCCCTGAAGGACCAGGTGCGCAGCCTGGGAGTTATTTTGGACTCGCAGCTGTCCATGGAGGCACAGGTCAAATCTGTGTCCAGGGCAGCTGTTTACCAGCTCCATCTGGTACGCAGGCTGAGACCCTATCTGCCTGCGGACTGCCTCGCCAGAGTGGTGCATGC
Source organism: Podarcis raffonei (assembly GCF_027172205.1). Lineage (NCBI taxonomy): Eukaryota > Metazoa > Chordata > Lepidosauria > Squamata > Lacertidae > Podarcis > Podarcis raffonei. Next base: position 39,828,429 of record NC_070608.1, read on the forward strand.
TCTGGTTATCTCCCGCTTGGACTACTGCAATGCACTCTACGTGGGGCTACCTTTGAAGGTGACCCGGAAACTACAACTAATCCAGAACGCGGCAGCTAGACTGGTGACTGGGAGCGGCCGCCGAGACCACATAACACCGGTCTTAAAAGACCTACATTGGCTCCCAGTACGTTTCCGAGCACAATTCAAAGTATTGGTTCTGACCTTTAAAGCCCTAAACGGCCTCGGCCCAGTATACCTGAAGGAGCATCTCCACCCCCATCGTTCTGCCCGTACACTGATGTCCAGCGCCAAGGGCCTTCTGGCGGTTCCCTCATTGCGAGAAGCAAAGCTACAGGGAACCAGGCAGAGGGCCTTCTCGGTAGTGGCGCCCGCCCTGTGGAACGCCCTCCCATCAGATGTCAAAGCGATCAACAACTACCTGACATTCAGAAGACATCTTAAGGCAGCCCTGTTCAGGGAAGTTTTTAATGTGTGGTTTTAGTGTATTTTTGGTTTCTGTGGAAGCCACCCAGAGTGGCTGGGGAAACCCAGCCAGATGGGTGGGGTACAAATAATAAATTATTATTATTATTATTATTATTATTATTATTATTATTATTATTATCATCATCATCACTACAGGATTTAAACTTTGGGCTAACTATTCAACAAAAGAGGATGACTTGTATAAAACCATATTGACTTCTTAATGGGAAGATTTAAAAAGTCATTTACCAATGATAACTTCCATGAATGAGTGGTGATTTGAATCTCATGCACAGTGCTAATCACAAGTACTATTGTATGAAAGTGTACCAGTCTAGTGGGCACTATAATAAATGTACAGAATATGTCATTCTGTGGGTTTCCCCATAATGCAGGAGAAGCAGATAGCACTGCAAGATTGGACTTTCTATCATTGGCAGGGCTGTTTGCACAGCGCGCAAGCGGGCCACTCTTTTGGGGGTGGCTCATGGGCTGGTCAAACAACCTCCGCGGACCACTAGCGGCCCATGGGCTTTAGGTTGCTGACCTCTGTTCTAAGCTATGGCGGTATCTGTTTTATGTGTTATTTGTTATAATTTTTATTCCTCACTTATTTAAAGGACCTCAGAATAGAAATCAGTCCTTCACTCATATCCTCACAATACTGGAGCTATTAATGTGAGGTAGATTAGGCCATGGGGGTTCTGAACTTGGGTCTCTCCCATCCCTGTCCGTTGCTATTGTCTACTACACCACATTGGTTCTCATCTCTCACTGCTTCAGGAATGCAGCAGACTGTTGTGGTGGGTTGGCACTGGGCTGATGAGCTTATTAACCTGTTCCTCTCATGCAGTTTTCCTACTGAAATATCCCCCTAAGGTGCTTTTAACTCAGAAGGGGAAATACATGTTTCAAGCAAGTTTAACTACCAGTTTTTACTAAAGAATGGCAACAATAGGTAAAAGAAAACATAGTTCATATGGGGATACTTCTTCTTTAAAACAACAACAAAGGAAGTTGTGTTTGTAATAATTGTATTTGATTCTGAGTGTTTTTACAAAAAGCAACTTTGGTCTAAGTATGGATATTATCATAATTCTTTCTCCGACCTCACCCTGCCCATTCAGCATCTATTGATAAGGAAAACAAAAAGGTGAAAGCACATTGAAGAGTCAGCTCTCCTTTGGGACTGCTTGGCAATCTTTACTATTCAAGAGATTATTGTGGGGACATCTTTAACAAAATTAGAAACTTAATGTAATTCAATCTGTATGTTTCTAACTTGTATCAAATAGTAGCTGTTTCTAGACTCTGGTGTTGTTTTTCATTTGGCTGTGCACACTGTGTATCAGGTTATAACTGTTAGTGTTGATAGCTTTCTTTCCATAGACACTTACTTTAGTATTGTTAGCATTCAACATGATCACATTATTGATGGTACTTTCCAAAAGCTGGTAAATTAAAATACCTACTTTTATGTTATGTTAAAACTGGTTTTTAGTACGACTGTAGGCTGAACAAAAACAAGCCATGTACTAGCAACAAATGCCTAAACACTAGCAGTTCAAAAGCATGTCAAGTGCAAGTAGATAAATAGGTACTGCTCCAGTGGGAAGGTAAATGCTGTTTCCGTGCACTGCTCTGGTTCGCCAGAAGCGGCTTAGTCATGCTGGCTACATGACCCAGAAGCTTTCTGCGGCCAAACGCCGACTCCCTCAGCCTATAGAGCAAGATGAATGTGCAACCCCAGAGTCGTCCGTGACTGGACCTAATGATCAGGGGTATCTTTACCTAGTGCTTCCTAAATAGTACAGAAATGCACTTTTTATAAATAGGGTTTCACAAATCACTATTTTATTGTGTCTTATGAAATTTTGCTCTTCAGGTCAGTTTTCCTTAAAATTCCAGAATTAAATATGTGCTTGCAAAACATAATTGGTATACAAATGATAAACAAGTAGGCAGATATATTCTGCAGTGCATGCTGCAGTATGCGGTAAATGTTTAGTAGCTGGTACATGGTCATGGCTGTATACTGAGCACTTAAGAAGTCAAAATAACTCAGATTCTATGCACATGAAAGGTTTTTCTACCTGATTTCTCCCCTCCAGCATACCTTTACTGAGAGGTAGGGTGTTACCCAACACTGAGAGAAGCTATAGGGAGGCACACAGGATTATGATGTAGAAGAGGAAGTATCAGGATATTCTCTTGCACAAGCATCCTTTGCGCTGGTATTGGATACTGCCTATTAAGTTAAAATCAGTTGTACAAGTCTGTGACACAGTACACACGGCATGATACATAAGATGCAATAGATGATATGTTGTATTAATTAGTGTGCAAATTAGGACTATTTAGATTCCAAATAATGCAGATGAACATTTACTCAAAGTAATGCATTTCTGCCCAGTAATAATAACTACTAGCCCTTGTAAAGAATTTTGACCACTTTTAGTATTCAGGTAGGTGTTCTCGCTTATTGGTCTTAGCATTGTGCAAATCAAACACATTATTTTATAATTATTTTATAATTGTCTTGATAAGCAGATATAAACTATGTACTTTGAATTGCATGTGGGCTTCATGCTCAGGAGTTTTAGGTTATAGTCCTGGACTGTCGACTGTCCTGGGTAGCATAAAGTGTGTCTTTGGTTGCAAACATATGTTTTAGTTGTTGTGGCATCTAATTAGTGTGCATGGTTGTTCAGGAATACAGGAATTAGAAACTTAGAAAGTTGATCTTCTTAAAGGTTTAAATAAATCATGTCTGATTTCTGTGACTGTATGCAGGCAGATATGTATATTTTAGCTTTATTTGCAGCAGCAGCACCCCAAATAACTCTAGTCCATAGAAGTTTCATCATTGAAATCTCTCCACACTTGGGTGGCATACAGGTGCCTGTATCTTCTGTTTGGACAAATTCGGGCTGTTGGTATGCCACCCAGCTTGCTGCCCAGTCGCATACCTGAATAATCTGGCATAAGTGCTCTGAAGTGTGATGCAGAAGAACCCCAGGACGCTGGTACTGGAAGTCAACAGTATCCATGCTAAAGTTACCTTGACTGAGCCAACTGAGGTCTTCATGGCCTCTGTGGCAAACATGCGGTTGTCCCAAGTTGTAATTGACACAGCACATACGAAAGTCTTTGGTGTGTGGGTGTGAGAGAGACAGAGAATTGTGGTTAGATGATTATCTGGGGTAGTTTGTTCATGCATAGATGTAGGACCCATTAGGATGATTCATCCTTAGGGATTTGCAGAATCCAAAGAATTCCTGAATGCTTTGCGGGATTTTCCAGAAGCCAGAACTGGAAATTCTGTTGACTCTTTGGGCTGTCTATGAAATGACAAGATGTGCCGGGAAGTTGATATGATTGCCGCTGAATGCCCACTCTGACACTTTGGAACCATCCCTTTTCTCCCCCAGGATGTTCCAAGATATGAAACAGGATTTGTGAGGCTAGAATGCAAGTGGCATAAGATTCAGTGTGAGGTTGACTGTACATGTGCCTATTGTCGTGCCTGTTGCAAGAGGTGAAGGTGGCAAAGAAGACTTACTTTGGTGCCTCCCTTGCATTCTCAAGCGCCTGGCCATCAGTGCTTTTCTGTGTGGTGAAGGGTCCTTTGACACATGTCCCAAGAATAGTGTTGGAACCAACAGAGGCCTGCTGTGACATGTTTGCCATGTTACCATAATTACAAAGCTAGATGAGGTGTCCCAACACATCTTGCCCAATTTTATGGGATCTATTTTTCATTGACATGATCTGATAATGTAGATAAAGCACTTTCAGTGGTTTGGCCCACAGCTTGTTATTCACAGTGGTTATTCCATGAACTGCCCTGAGACCCCTGGGTATATAAATTCAATATATAATAATAGTTCCCTCCACCCCTGCTGTGTCCCTGTATTGTGGTAGCCCCTTTCTCTGCAATATGTGGCTGAGCAACCATCGGCTGCTTCAGACATCTTGTAAAGATTGTGGTGCCCAGGTGGTCCCTGACTCATAAGATTGGACCCTGTTTTATGTGTTTGAATCCCCTGAATTTGTTTTACTTGCTTTTATATCCCTTTTAATTTATAAATTAAACAGTTTATAAATGCTTTAAAATAATTCACTTTATTATTTTACAGTAATTCTGTGATGATGATACTTGCAGAAAAATACAGCCAAGGAAAGATAGGCCAGAAGGCTTTTTCCTAGAATTACCATTTTTCTAGGTAAGTGATTCCCTTTTTATTTCAGCAAGTAGATTGTTTTAGTACAAAATAGGGCTTTGGTTAATGAATATTAATTAGAGAATAGTTAAAAGGATACAAAATTGTTAGGATTTGATTGTACAGTATTTGAGGTTGCAACCTCTTAAGCCCTGTTCCAGTACTGGTAATGCCAGCTTCTCCAGCCTAGGGTTTTAGTTACTAACAAACGTATTTAGGAGCAGTCCCTACACTTAGCATTCCTATCTGGAGAAATTGTGTGGGTGGATTCAAAATGCATGCTGAGGGGTTGATAGGTGCCCTTCCCAATGCAAATGGAGGAATCTTATAGGGGAAAATATATGGGGCATTCTTCCATGTTGTGCTGAGAGCCTAACAAAGGCGGCATTTTTTCATCTCCGCCAAGCTAAGCAGTTGGCTCCTTACCTCTCTCACCCTGACCTAGCCACTGTGATCCATGCGACGGTCACCTCCAGACTGGATTATTGTAACTCGCTCTACGTGGGGCTGCCCTTGAGATTGACCCAGAAACTCCAGCGGGTGCAGAATGTAGCAGCGAGACTCCTTACGGGGTCCTCGCTGCGAGATCACATTCACCCGGTGCTATACCAGCTGCACTGGCTCCCAGTGGAGTACAGGATCAGGTTTAAGGTGCTGGTTTTAACCTTTAAAGCCCTATATGGCCTAGGACCCTCTAACCTACGGGACCGCCTCTCCTGGTATGTCCCGCAGAGGAACTTACGATCTTCAAACAAAAACATCTTGGAGGTCCCAGGCCACAGAGAGGTTAGGCTGGCCTCAACCAGAGCCAGGGCATTTTTGGCTGTGGCTCCGATCTGGTGGAACACTCTGCCACAAGAGATTAGGGCCCTGCGGGACTTGACATCTTTCCGCAGGGCCTGCAAGACAGAGCTGTTCCGCCAAGCCTTTGGCCAGGGCACAGCCTGACTCCCTCCTTTGGCAATCTTCACAGAACTCTACCCAATGGTTGCCATCAATTTGATTTGAAGTAATTTTTTAATGAAATGATTTTAAAATGTTGCCTTATTTTATTGTTGTTAGCCGCCCTGAGCCCGGCTTCAGCTGGGGAGGGCGGGATATAAATAAAAAATTATTTATTTATATTTATAACTTTGAGAGATTGATTCATATTGTATGGCTAGGCAATCTTTGTACCCCCTATAATACTGATTTTATAATTAAAGTTATAGGCAGATGCATTTTCCTGCATATGCTACTACCCTTCTTTAGGATAATAAATTAGACATCAGTGTTCTGTATTTTACCTCAAGTGCCTGTATTATGAAAGGTAGTTGAGATAGCTAGGAGCCTTTTGGGAATCTCAGAACCAACCTCTAACCTTTAAATTACACATTTCATATCAAACTTTAGATTTGGCATTGAATAGACATGCAGATGAAGGAAGATCTGTATCAGACAGATGATCCTTTAAGCTTCCAATAGATTCTAATACTTGCATGTCCATCCCCACCTCATCATCTTTGATCCCCTCAGTTCTGCAGTCCTGAGGCAACTGGCAATTGGAACAGTGGATTCCTTCTGCCAGGGATGGAGTAGCATGCACTTCGGCTGCTGTATGAGATCAAACCGGTCATCTCTTTGCCACAATCTTTCTGTAAAGCAGGGGCTGCAGCCTGCCAGTGCCAGTGTCAAAAGCCAGAGTGCACTTTCTTTTACTTTAGTGATCCCAGGACAACTGCAATTGAGCAGTAAGGCTGAGGAAAAAATGTCATAGAAATGTGTTACAAGCCAGCAGGATGTAGTAGTTAGCATTAATGTAAGATCAAAGCGACCCTGGTTCAAATCCCCACTCACCCTAATCTACTTCATAGGATAGGTAAAGAACCATATATACTACCCTAAGCTCTTTGGAGGAATGGCAGATACAGTTATAATTATAAGGAGAAACAGGTAAGGGAGGATGCAAAGTGGCCAAGAGAAAGCGTTCTTATAAAAATGAACTTTTCTATCCTTTAATCAATCACGTTCCAGCCTTGTCACATAGAAATATAATTAATGCCTGACCAGTACTTATGAATGCAAAACAAACTCAGTGTGGTGTATAAATAAAATATAAGCCTGTAACATTTTGAAACTTTATACAAATAATTGCATCTCCTAGCCAAGCGGCCAATAACATGTTCATATATAGTAATATTGACGGGTTTATGTATGTATATACCGGTAAGTGCAAATTGCATAAGACAGATGTCAATGTCTAATTGAGGCATGTTTTGACTATGGAGTCTTCTTCAGTGGCAGATATTGAAGGGCATAAGGGAACAAATTATCACTGTCAGAAGAAAACTTATTTGGGGGCTCTGTATTGCTGCATTTTGGAAGACTGTAAGGTATGTATTTTTCAATCAATAAAGGAATTTTGTTGCAGCATGCTATAAATATGATCATGCACCCTTGTCTCCTGCCCAAAATAATGTACTTAATTGTTTGTCTATTTATTGATATATATATGCATACTAGTTTGTTAGTATTATTATATATAATAACATTATTTGTCTGAATTTATTTGTTATAAAGTTTCATTTTAAGTTTCTTTATATAAGTTACAGGTTTTCATTTTGTTTATAAGCCACCTTGATTTTGTTCTGTATTCATCCTGATGTTATATTTGCCTGCCTCCATCTTTCTTCTTCTTTCCCACAGGGCAGGTCATGTCCAATGTCCTTTGTGGTAGGGGCAGTCCTAGAATCATAGAAGAATCATGGAATCATAAAATTGTAGAATTGGAAGGGACCCAGGGGATCATCTAGTCCAACCCCCCTGCAATGCAGGGAAATGCAGCTGCCCCTTACAGGGATCAAACCTGCAACCTTGGCATAATCATAATAACCTTGGCATAATCCTGGAGCTGGCCCTTATGTTGTCATTGCCTCTCTTGTACTATTCTGCCCACACACACTTCAATGCATCCCCCATAATCCATACTTCAATGCATTGGCTGAGCAGCCAACAGTTGTTTAAAAGCTAATGTAATGTGTGAACCGAAAAGAATATAGCTCAACTTCTTTTTGAAAATAAATCACTTTCCTTTCAGGACGAACAAGATTAATTTATCTCATTGCAAGTTTTACATGTCATATTTGCCCCTTCACTACCAAGCATAAGTAGCTGCTGCTGCTCCATGGAAAATTGAAAGATAAATAGTATACAATATGCAGAGTTTTCAGGGGGGAAACTGTAGACGAAAACTGGATAATTAAGCTCCTTGATGCTAACTGGGTTTTAAAGAGTGAATCAAACAAGTGTCTTGTTTTGGTTTCGCTGTACCTTGTTAGCTGGTGCAATTCTCCCTGCACCGACCTTGAAACAAAACTAGAGATTGGTTACATTCTTTGGCTTTGTCCTTTTTCTAAGAACAATACAAGATACTTTTCTCAGGGCAGTTGAAGACTCAACCCAACCTTTTACTGCATGAAGTCTCTGCCCTTCCCCCGGACATTTAGCTTTGATAATAGAATAAAAATCACCATACAATCCAGGGCTTATCCTATGTTTTCCTTTTAGTGGGTGTAGCGATTTAGACAGGAGACTGAGTGCCAACTTGTGCATCCTTATATTCAGTTAGAATAACACAATAGTGTTATACTCATGTTTTGTATTGATTGTTGGTACTGTGGCACTGAAACAACTTTCTTTTTTCCTTTTCTGTTTCTGTTTCTCGGCGTGTTTTCCTGTGTATTTCATATGGATGTGCTCCTTTCTTTTAATAGCGCTATGTCTACCTGAGAATCAAATGTACATTTGTTTTGACCTTGCTCCATTTGGTATGGATTACTTTGACCTATTAGGGCTCATGGTTACAAACAATAAGAACTTTAGTTGTACACCAAACACTTGGGTTGATTCATACTTGCATTGTTCAAAATATTAGGCACAAATTAATATTATTAGCTTCCATACCCTGTGTTCAATTAGATTTTTTTTTAATAACCTGTGAAAATAAAAGCATGTCCTCTTAAAAATCTTTTAGGAGCCTCTTGCAAAGCAGTATTGAACCTGACAGGATTGGATTCCCTTCTACATGGAAACGTCAAACAAGGGCCTGCCAATGTGTTGCCGGAGTTAATTGAATTGTTATAGAAAATCATCATGGGAGGAGCTGTGAGTGCAGGAGAAGACAATGATGATTTAATTGATAACTTGAAAGAAGCACAATATATTCGTACTGACAGAGTGGAGCAAGCCTTCAGAGCTATTGATCGTGGTGACTACTACCTGGAAGGCTATAGGGACAATGCATATAAAGATTTGGCTTGGAAGCATGGAAATATACATTTATCAGCACCTTGCATTTATTCTGAAGTCATGGAAGCTTTGAAACTTCAACCAGGATTGTCTTTTCTTAATCTGGGTAGTGGAACCGGCTATTTAAGCACAATGGTGGGATTAATATTAGGTAATACTTTTTTTAAAAAAATAAATGTTAATAATATATGTTTTATGGCAGATGAAATTTATTAAGAATCTCAGTTTTACAACTGTGTGCATGCATAACTGTCATTTAGCTTCATAGCACTTTATAAGGAGGTTTTCCAGATGAATTGTACTTAATGTACAATTGACTTCAATGCCTTAAAATATTATTCAGGAATTTCAAATGCAACCTCCACCTTTAGCTCTTGATTCTTCACTTCTTAACTTGTGTTTTATTTATGATTTTGCTATTTTAGAAATGAGAGTTGAGTACTTCACTTGCATTCTTACTTAGGGCCAAACAACATGAGATATGGGAGATCTGAGATTGGATTTCCAGTGCTTCTAGTTCAAAGAAACTGAGTAGAGCAGTAGGATTTGGACATTAATGCTAGGGAGAAGGGGTCATATAACCCATTCTTTCTGTGCTGTTAGTACCTCTTGTGTTATACATTATGGCAAATCATATCTCAGGGATATAGATCAGAAAAGGAATGTTATATTCCGAGCATCTCTGTTCTGATCCAAATTTGAGAGATTCTGCAGATGGTTTAGCCAAAAGTGGAAATAGAGTCCAGCCATGGATCTCTTGCATTCCATGCAGTTTTGTTCTGAATAGTGTGTTTTTTAAAAAGTTATTAAAACTATTAATGAAACTAACAAATAATTAAGTCAATCTTTAATGACATGGGGAAATCCCTGAAAATTATTATTCATTCTAGAGAAAGCAGGAGTAAGACTGTCAGCTCACTGCTCCCTCTTGTGGGGAATAAAATACCTATTCGCTTAGTGCAGCATTGACCAAATTTATGGGGATGAAATTTATACTTTTTTCTTGATAGATTGTTTGAATTGTTCATGGCATGAGATTCTGTAACTTTATCCAAGTAATTAAATGTTTTGATACCTTTCCCAAGCATCTCCTGAACTTTAAATCCATAAATCATTTCGTTGCTAGTAATGGAGCATTGTTTCAAAGGTGCTTGTGTTAAAGTACATAGACACATGGGTGCATATTCTTATGAGCAGTTCTAGATGGCAACTCCTCCAGCAACATGGAAAGTTGAACAGGAAGGTATCAAAGTACTGGCATGTGTGAAAGTTGGAGCTATGGTGGATGGTTTAGCTACTGTTCTGCCTCTGCTGTTCTGCTAGTTTATTTGCATTAGCAGTGATCGGTGCAGGTATCAACTCAATTCCCATGTAGCTTGCATGTGTTAACTGCACTGCTGTAGAGTACCTGATATTTGCAGGTGCCTTCTATGAAAGATGACATAAGAGGAAACAGGCATACTTCAAATTCTCTTCTAAAGCAAGTGTCATAATTAAACAGCTCTTCTGGTAGAAATATTTTGAGCAATTTATGTGTTGACAACCTTTCTAAACTGTTCGCTAAACATGGTCTTCCAGATCCTTGACCAACACTTGAATCAAACACTTGGATAAAGTTACAGGAACTGACACAATCTCAGTACTTTGAAAGATACTGTTGTGTGACTGTAGACATTATTTCTGGTTATGTCTGCAGCTTGGTTTTTACTTGCATTTCTTCACACTGTCACAGGCATGTGAATAGTAGCAACTGGGAAGGAAAATATAGTGTGGGAGCCATCCCATAATTAAGCTATCTCCAAAGGGAGAATAAAGCTGGTCCTCTCTAGTTAAACATTTCATGGTAGTCTGTATAAATGATCACATCATTTTTTTCATCCTAGATGAAATAATTAAAATCTGTCCATTATGAACACATATTGCAGCTTTGGGGTTGAAAGCTTTTTTTTAAATACACCCCCCCCCACTTCATTTTATGGCCTAGCAGGAACCATTAGCTCTAAGCTGGATGCACCATTTTTACCAACCTGGTCACACGTTCTGAAGCTCAGAGGGGCATGACCAGGAATCAGTGTAGTTTCATCAGGATCCAAGCATGAGAGCAGAAATGCATAAGGAACAAGCCAATGAGCCATTGGAGAGGGGAATACTAGAGCTACAGCTGTGCTGAAATTTCCTTGTTAAACTCTTTCAGCTTGAAACTAGGGTTTTGGATAGGACAAAGAGTTTCATTAAACAGTCCCTTCCTTTTCTCTCTCCCTCTCTCTCTCTCTCTCTCTCTCTCCCCCTCCCCCCCCTCTCTATTTCTCCTCACATTTCTTCACTTCCCAAATACTGTACTGGCTTAAAGTTGCTTAGTGTTCATATCAAATGTCCACCTTCATATACAAGGCACTCTTTGATTTAGCGAGGCTTAAATTGCTGCCGATTCTTAATTTACAGGCCCTTTTGGAATAAATCATGGAATAGAACTTCATCCAGATGTGGTGGAATATGCCAAGGAAAAACTGGAGAGCTTCATAAAATATAGTGATAGTTTTGATAAGTAAGTATGTTGTCGGCTTGGCTCATTTTGTGGCCTTAAACAGTTATTGTATGGTGGCAGTAAAACATACATATTTTTCTGGGATTTTTAAAGGAAACCTATTCTATTAATTATTGCAGCCACATAGTATTTCACACCAGTTTGCAATACAATTTTAAATTGTGAAATTTTCAAAATACGGAGATGGCTACCTGGATTTTCCATTATGAGTGGGGGCTTTATCACAGGGATGGGAAACTGAGGGCCAAATGCATCTTTGCAGGCCCCTCTATCTAGCCCCCAGGCTGCACTCTCAAGAACTGCTTTTGCCTGGTTGGATTGTTTTCTTGAATTGTAATAATGCCTCTTGCTTTCCTGGATAGAGAGGCAGAGGGGTTTGTGTATGTAGAATCCTCTGAACCTTGTGTGGTTGGAATGTAGCCTGATATACAAAGGTAAGATTCATACTCTTGTTCCGCCTACTCTTTGCCTCTAGCTCCCAGAAAGGTTACCCACAAGAGAATGCAACCGTTGGGCTGAAAAAGCTTAATCATGCCTGCTTCACTGCAATTGCATTATCAGTAATTGTGAACTCTCTTTCAATGCGTTCTTTTACTGACATAGATAAGTCTTTGCTATATCTACTGCTGATTAAGGGGATCCATCAATCCTTTGCCATATCTTTCCCCACTCCAGTCCTGTGCTCAGATTTCTGAGTATGCTTTTTCACATATCAGGAATAAACTAGATTGTTATACTGGAATACTACTGTGTCTCTAAATATAACTGAGCTTCAGATTGGCTATATAACATATTTGACAATTTGAAAATATTTTAAATTGTAGTACCTATGTGTCAGGGAAGCAGGTGGCATCGTGGTGTAAACCACTGAGCCTTGGGCTTGCCAATCTAAAGTTTGGTGGTTTGAATCCCTGTGACGGGGTGAGCTCCCGTTGTTCGGTCCCAGCTCATGCCAACCTAGAGGTTCAAAAGCACGTCAAAGTGCAAGTAGATAAATAGGTACCGCTCCAGCGGAAAGGTAAATGGCGTTTCCGTGCACTGCTCTGATTTCGCCAGAAGCAGCATAGTCATGCTGGCCATATGACCCGGAAAAACTCTCTGTGGACAAATGCCGGCTCTCTCGGCCTGAAAGCGAGATGAGCGCCTCAACCCCATAGTCACTTTTGACTGGACTTAACCATCCAGGGGTCCTTTACCTTTTTTCCTTTTACTATGCCAAACCATAGGGCACGGGTGGTGCTGTGGTCTAAACCACTGAGCCTAGGGCTTGCCGATCGGAAGGTCGGCGGTTCATATCCCCATGACGGATTGAGTTCCCGTTGTTCAGTCCCAGCTCCTGCCAACCTTGCAGTTCAAAAGCACATCAAAGTGCAAGTAAATAAATAGGTACTGCTCTGGCGGGAAGGTAAACGGTGTTTCCGTGCGCTGCTCTGGTTTCGCCAAAAGCGGCTTAGTCATGCGGGCCACATGACCCGGAAAAACTGTCTGTGGACAAATGTTGGCTCCCTCGGCCAGTAAAACAAGATGAGCACCGCAACCCCAGAGTCGTTCGCGACTGGACTTAACTGTCAGGGGTCCTTTACCTTTTTTTTACCTACTGTATGTGTCTGTGGTTTTTCGTATTTTTTGGCTATTTGTTACTGGTTAGAATGAAAGTGCTTACACCATGTATTTCAGATTTTGTGTATTATGGAACACTAGCTGTTTCAAAATTGTATCTTGGCACATAAATCAGGTATGGTTGTAATTGTTATCTGGTTGGGCAGTGTGTTAGCATCTACCTACAGATGCATTGTTAAAATGACTATTACTGGTCTATCTTCGGTGGCCATAAATTACATTTCTCACATGGAAATTCCCTAAGTACACAAAGTTGCAAATCCATTACACTGTTGTACACCTGCTGCTGGTGGTATTCTGTCTAAAAGTGCCTAAAATCTGCTACTAACAAAATTGCAATGTCTGCTTTGGCTAATCCAGCTAGCATAGTACAGTCATACCTCGTGTTGCATTAGGTTCATGTTGCATCTTTTCAGCTTGCAAACGCGGCAAACCTGGAAGTGTATACTTCCGGGTTTCACCGCACACACAGAAGCGCTCGATCGCTCCACACACATGCGTGGAAGAGGCGCTCTAGTTGCCGACTTTTCAGGGTAAGTTCTGATACCTAAATCTGCATGCATGTAGGTGGAAAGTGAAAGGATGAAATGGAGAAAATGGCTTTGTGCTTTTTGGTTTTTTAATTGGCTCGTATCTGTGCTTGGTGCACCTTCTAGTGACCTTGTGCCTTTCTTCTGTCTTTATATAAATAATAGTAGCTCTATCCTCTTGTGGATTTCACACATCAGTGTCCTATGAATCTAGGCAGAGGTAGCTGATGTGGTGCACTCCAGGTGTTGAACTACAATTGCCATCAGCTCCAGTCAACATGGTCAGTTGTCGGGGATGATGGGAGTTGTAGTTTTGAATAATTTTTTATGTATAGGTGACAAATGAAGAGTTGGAAGCCCTGCCTCTTTTTCTCTTTTTTATTCTTCTTTTATTTTCTATCTTCTCTTTTTGTTTTTATTTAGATTAGCTAGTTACCTTTTTGTATTGAAAGAAGATATTCGGTAGTTGATATTAATATTTGTATATCTTAATTTAAGCTTTAATCGAAAATCTCACTTCTCTGTAGTCAAAATGCTACCAAGCATGTACAAGGGGGGAAGCCACCCCAGTGATAACTAGTCAGGCTCAGTTGGGATTGAATGATAACTGTTGGGAGATCAAGTTAGAAAAAAGGGAGAGGGTGGTAATGGGAGTGGAGTGGCTGGAAACCTGAACAGGAGCACTCCATGCTGCAATACCTTGTTTCAGATTCTCCTTGTCACAGCTGAAAAGGTAAAGGGACCCCTGACCATTAGGTCCAGTCGTGGCCGACTCTGGGATTGCAGTGCTCATCTTGCTTTATTGGCTGAGGGAGCCAGCGTACAGCTTCCGGGTCATGTGGCCAGCATGACTAAGCCGCTTCTGGCGAACCAGAGCAGCACATGGAAACAGCATTTACCTTCCCACCAGAGTGGTACCTATTTATCTACTTGCACTTTGATGTGCTTTCGAACTGCTAGGTTGGCAGGAGCAGGGACCGAGCAACAGGAGCTCACTCCGTCATGGGGATTCGAACCACCAACCTTCTGATCGGCAAGTCCTAGGCTCTGTGGTTTAACCCACAGCGCCACCCGCACCCCCTTGTCACAGCTAAAAAGAGTTAAAAGATTAGAAGTGGCAAAACAGAACTAATAATAATAATAATAATAATAATAATAATAGGAACAACAAGTAAAACAAGATCCAGAGACAGTATCATCAAAATTCTTAGATATATTTTTTAACCCCACAGCAGATTAAAAACTAAGAGGAGTTGACACTTGCCCAACTTTCTTTTAAAAAATGAATATTTTTGCCATATATTGACAGATCATTAAAGAAGGGGGCAAGGCAAGATTTCTTTATGTCCAATTATTTGAAAAGTTGTTCTGAAGAGTGGAACTGCAGCGTTCTCACTGACTCAGTGCATATAATTAGGGAATGTTTTCAATGTGAACTACATGTTATGAATTCATATAAAGGGATCTTGTCAACTAAAGGCAATGTGTATATATTTGAATTTGAATTTATATGCAAGTAAAACACATTCAGAGATTTAAGTCCAGTGAAATGAATGAAACTTAAAATGTGTAAGCTGTAACTGAAATTTGGCTATAATAAATGTAGATGTATTGTGTTCATGGTAAATCTAAGTACTGTATACCATCAAGATTATGCAATTGCAGAAAGTGCTATTCATTACAATAAACTGTCCATACTCCCGCTGAATTCCCATTAGTTCTCAAATTTCTCTGATTTGCCAAAGGACAACTAAAAAGTGCAATTTTAAGTGCAATTTAGTGTTTTTCTATAATGGCATCTATAAAAACATGAAATGTTTGTTTTATCCACAGATTTGAATTTTGTGAACCTGCCTTCGTAGTTGGCAACTGCTTGCAAATCTCATCAGATAGTCATCAATATGACCGGATTTACTGCGGAGCTGGTGTACAAAAAGACCATGAGAACTACATGAAAATATTATTGAAAGTTGGAGGCATTCTAGTTATGCCTATTGAAGATCAGGTGATTGAGTATGTTTGTCATGTGTGTTTAGTTGTAACAGATAAAAAGTACTTCTCTTGTGTGTGGACTCGTAATGACTTTCTTAATGTCAGTTGCCTCAGTACAGTGAATACAAAGGTATTTTGTAAACCTTAAAGCAGAGAATAGCCACATCTAAACAATAGACAACATAATCTCACTCTTCTCTTTCCTTTGACTTCCAGAGATCCCAGTTGTGCACATTATAGCTAATTAGGACCATCCCTGGCCTTTAGTCAATTTTTTTCTGACAGAGCCCTCCTCTGGTTTTGTTGTGCCACAAAAACTGAGTGGCCAATTCATGGGTTCATAACAACAAAAAGCTTTTATGTACAGGAGTCCTCTATCCTACCTTCAGACAAGCTATCTATCCCTGCTCTTAAATTAACACTGTTATCAAGGCATCATCATGCTGCAGTTCAGCCTGTTTAAGAATGCACTTTGATTAGTGACTGCTACCCTTTCAGTGCTACTACTGCTATTTATAGTTTTATGTTCAGCATTGTTCAGTTAATCTCTTAAACTGAGCTTTAGCTAGCTATGGTAATGTTATCAAAATAGCATACCTTTGACTTCCCTGTGACTGGATCCCATACTGCTTTGCTAATGTTTGAATAAAGCAATTGCTCAAGAGATGCAGATCATCCGATAAGTCTTGCATGATTTCATTATTCATTTGTTAGCAGGAGTACCAAGGGATCTAGCCAACAGGTAAGTGCACCCAACCGTAATTCAGAAATTGGTCCTTTAAAAATCCAGACAAATTAGAAACTATGGACTCAGAGTGAATATATGGTTTAAAGCACAGTGTAATGCTCAGTGACCAGCAAACTGGGACATTTCTTTCTCTTTCCTTTTCAGTCAAGGACAGAATGTTTTGAAAAGCATGAAACGTTTAGTGATACAATAATACTTAGTACTTATTTTTCATTCATAGATATCAAAGGGCTTTTCTACGGTGAGTATAATTATCTCCATTTTACAGATGGGGATGTGTAGGTACACTGATACATGACTTGCTCAAGCTGACAGTATCCCTAAGAAGCCTGCCTTGCTCAATAAGTTACCAAATACCTTTAGAATAAGAATGCTCATCAATTAAATATTATATAACAACTTTATAATTTCTCCTCAATACACAAAACAGCTCATTCTACTACTATATTTTAAGGAAGCATGGATGCTTTTTGAATTGAGAGGTTTACATCATACCACTCTTGTTCAGTAATCACTGATAGCTATCCATTAAGGAAAAACAACACTGGACTGAAGCAAAGGCTTTCAAAATAAATAGTTGTATTGCTGATCTGCCCAGAGGATTGCAAGCTTAATACGTTTGCAGGGAAAATTGGACAGGTAATGATGACTTAACAGATCTTTAATATATAAAGTATTGAGGAATTTTAAAACCAATCATGAAAACTGCCTTAATTATGTCTTCTAATTCCATCCTTGGAAAACACCAAAGGAGGGCCGCTTAAGCAAATTTGTGCGCTCTCAACAATGTGAACACTTATCCTTTTCCCCCCATCAGATATACACAACTAGTTTTAATTATGCATCTTTAATTTCTGGATATTGTGCATATTAATATATGTATTTAAATACTCATTGTCCTGGGCAATTCATGGATTTGCATGCATCAGATTTCAGTCAATGATATAATTGTACTAAAACATTCCAAAAGTAGCTGAGTTTTCTTTGTTTACATCAACCCTACAAATTAATGTAGACCTGCAACCCTTTTTAAAGTTAGCAAGAATACATAAAGTGTTTCTAAAAGTAAACTGGGAATTATGTGAAATATGTTTGAATGTAACAGAATAAATGTAGGCTCCCTGTTCTGCCAGTTAAAAATATGTTCTCTTCTTTTTCTCAAGGTGAGAAGTACTAGACAGTGACTTAGTTTGGATAATCATTTCCAGGCTTATTAAGATGAAAAACGAGCAAGCCGTATGCCTCCACATAGTCACTGCAGGCACAAGCAATCAGACCAGGAGGCATCTAATTAATCCAAGTTCTTTGAGTAGTCTCTGTGGAGCCACATATGGGTTCTGTACCTCTCCACAGAGCTTCTTTTGAGAAGACTCTATAGCTAGGCTCTAGTTTTAGCATGTGCCCTCCTCCCCCATGCATATATTAAGGGGCATGATTCCCTCTCCTCCACTTTCTTTCATGTCACAGGACACGCCTCATATGAAATCTTTTGAAGACTTGATAACTTAAGTAGATTCCCCCACTCCCCAATACTATTATTTCACAAATGCGGGTAGAGATGCCCTCAGAATCACCCTTCCCAGAGGTTTCAATGCTTTTCCTCCTCGCTAGTCAGTTTCCGGTTTGGCCTGCACCAAAGCTGTCTTTTCTTTAATCCCTTGCATCTCTTGTCATCCTGCTCAGCCTTGCTATCTTATAGTTGTGTGTAGTGTTTCTCAGTGTTTATGAGTCTCTTCCTTATTTTTTCATCTGTTTAAAGTAAAAAAAAAGTTCCTTTTATTCTGAGGTTCATTTTATGCTTTTCTATATGCTACAGTCATTTGTTTTCCATTTTTCTAGTTTTCTTTTTTCCTTTTGTTTTGACTATTCTTTTGGTGTGACCACTTTGTCACTGGGCTTCAGCCCTTCTAAGGTCCCCCCCCCCCAAAAGTGTAAAACCTGTGGTCAATGACACCAAGACATTGCTGCTTCAGCCATTCTGATGACAGCCTTCAGGCATGCCAGTGCCATTAAAAAGAGAAGGGAGCTCCTCTTTAAATACCTCATTGCAGATTCCCACATACAGAACTGCCTATATCAGCGGCAATCGCAGCATAAGGGTAGCCAACGTGGTGCCCTCCAGGTGTTGCTTGACTCGAACACTCATCAGCCCCAACCGGCACTGCCCCAGATCTACAGTTACTATGTTGCCACCAGCTCTATATCAGGGATGAGAAATGCCTCAATCAGCTGGTGTGAATCTCAGCTGATTTATGTGCTGATGATTTACAGCAGTATGGAAAACCTCAGTGATGGGATTGTAATTGTCTAACTTACAATGCAGAGTCTCTGCTGCCATTGCTTCATTACTGAGTGCTGAGGTCTTATCCCAGCTGGCTGCACCACAGGCAACTATCTTGTTATTATTTGAGGGTGATAAAGGAATTGGTGCCAGCAGCTTTCTCCCACGCTTTCCCCCACACTTCTCGCTTAGTATGGAAGATTGTTTTTCCTTCAGGATCAAAGCTATGTTGCATTGGTCTCAGCAGACTTTTCCCACAGTAACTCAACTGCCATAGATACCATATCAAAGCTGAAGAGTCTCAATGGCACTATCTATCCCTGCTGCATTTTTCAGTGGGGGCTTTACTGTTACTGCCTTTGAATCAGGAGTGAAGAATCCTTGATATCAATGTCACTCCCAACTTCTTTTTATTTTGCTTTCCTCTTTTCAATGATAGCTTCACTTGGTATTGACACTGAAGGAATCATTGAGCATTCATTAGGTTTCCTTTCATCTAGCTGCAGCAGCCCTTGAAGTGTTCGGTAGTGGCAGCATCTGTGCATTGCACATAGCATTAACTTTTCACGTCACCAACATTTGGGGCAAAGGGGTTTTTCTTTGTTCTTCCACAAATGGCATCTTTCAAGATTGGTGCCTCGGTGCTAGAACATATAATCAACTATTAGATAACAGTTGTAGGTGTAGAGATGGCTGATTAACTACTGTTTGGACCAGAAGGCCAGATTCACTACCTACAGACTTCCTCAGGACAAAGAACCACTGCTTTATGTAAGGAGGGCCATTAATATGTCTGCTACCCTTTGTACAGGGAAGTTTAGTAATGGTATAGACTTTCAGCACCAACTGTGCACAGTGAACAGCAGTCTGGGATTCAGAGAAATTTTGAAAACAGAACACTTTTCCTAGGGAGTTGCACCATTGAGCCCTCTAGCCTCCACTTCTATGTGACAGGGATTTGTTGGTGGCATCTTCTTCACTTCTGTGGTCCCTTTTCAGGTGGCAGTATGCACTCATGATAGCTAACCCTTGCACAACAACTCCCCTTCTTCCCATGGGTAGTCTTTCTTGGATTGACCCTCGCCACCTAATATTCATTCTAGTTTTCTCAATCCAGAAAAAAAGGAAATGATTTCATGCCTTGGTAATTTGCCAGACTGTGTTTCTAACTGGCCAGCGTCAGACCAGCTTTAGTTTTTATCTGCCGTAGCCACTGCTCAGCTTGTGCTCACAGTGTGTTTTTCTGTATTTTAAATTTGTTGCCACCTTGCAACAGTCCTGTTCTGGAGTGGGTTTATTAGCACTCCATGAGGGTTGTTGTTGCTGCTCCTCATTTTTCTTAGAAGAGTCTCATTAGTTGCAACCCTTGACTCAACAGTCTGTAGGTAGGTGCCTCCTTCCAACAGGCCTTGCTCAACTTGTTTTTTGTGCCTGCCCCTACCTTCAGGAACAGCTTATTACTCTACCCATGTGTGTAGCTGTGCAAAGACTACAAAGGAAATGGACATGTTGCTTTCCTGTAACCATAATTCTTGAGAGTGAAAATATGTGTGGAAACGCAGCCTGTCCTTTCTATCTTCAGGGGTTAGTGTGTTTTGGAATTTTTAGATTGTTCAATTTTGGGCCTCTGTGTTGTTCAAAAATTTGAACTGTGCACATAGATGGTGGTAGTGCAGTATCCACCAAAACTCAAGCCTAGCTGTAGAATTTTCCAGAAAGACACTTTGCACAGGTGCAAAACCCGTATGTGTGTGTGCAAAGATGACTACACAATGAGCTAAAGGTACAGGTAAGCAACCAGCACTTCTCATTTCATCGCACCAAGAAATTAGAGTTCCCAACTTCAGAGCAATATTTTAAATAATGGTTTAAGTTAGTTAATATCCTGGGTGGTTTGAAAGATGGTAACCATAGTTTCTCAGTTCAGCTGAAGCAGGAAGTTATGGTTAATTAGAGACTTCTGGTCTGATTGCTATAGGAGCGCAGAGCACTCTTAGAAACTGAGATATGAAAGCTAGGAGATAATGGCACTTTAAGCCTAAGTTATGGGTGCAAAAACGGAATGTTTAGGACTTTTTTAAAAAAATAGTGAGAATACAAAGCTGAAAATGAATGAACTGCAGCTAAAATATTATATTTATTTTTCACTTGGTCTAGTCCTTCCCCTGCCCACCCTCCTAATATTCTTAAGAACATCTCTTTTCCAATCTTCAGAGAGTACCTGGAAATGGGGAGGCAGAAAAAGGTTCCCCTTTCCTTCCACTCTGCAGTTTTAATCTGAAATCATAGGTGCAGTACTGCAGCCAGAGCTCAGAAACTGCTTGCACTAATGAAATTCCCTGTCGCAAAATGCGCCTAGAACAATGGGAGTTTTGAACACTGGCACAGGGAATGGCATGCAGGAACATAAGAGTCATATCTCAGTTTATTTAACCAATATATGACTGTCCAAATGTGGTTAGTGATCTCAAATGTAACAATGAACTTTGACTTTATTGTTGCATGAAGAATCCAGTGCAGGCGTTGGACTCGCATACTCTTCCTTCCACCTCTGAGGTTGCCATGAGGGGTTTGGATATTTCCACTTCCATTTTCAATTAAGCACAGTTTAATATTATGTCTGAACCCCAGACTCTGATTAATTTTAACTGTGGCTTATTGAAACCAGCTAAGGTTGTTTCAGTAATCATATTCAAGACTATCAGTTTGTTCAGGTTCAGTCAAAAAGATAAACTGTGCTTAATAAAATGCAAGGAAAAGCTTCTGATCTCACAGCTACGCTGACTGAGGAAGCATGTGATTCTGATGCTTAGCCTTGTGATGGTAAAGCTGTAGTTATGTCAGAGCAAGGCCGGCATATGAGAATTGGACAGGTGTAGATAAAGTCATGTATTTAACTGTTTGTGTCTGAAACTTAAATGATTCCATGCAGCTAACCCAAATACAAAGAACTGGACAAAACACTTGGGAAAGCAAAAACATCCTTGCTGTTTCATTTGCTCCACTTGTGCAGCCAAGCAAGAGTGACAGCAGCAAAAATGATACTGTGGGACTTCGTAAGTACCATTTAACTCTAGTCTTTCCTTTGGGGCGCAGCTACTGATGATACTTACATAAATATTCTTAAAGTTATATTAGAATGTATTGCATCAGAACTCAGGCTTTTGGTGTTTCTCACTTCAGACAAACCATGAGCTGTAATCAACGATTTTTCTTGGTCTACCACCCATGATTTGTCTGGCGGAGACAAACCATGAGCCCAAGTTCATATGTAACATTGAACCAAACCTTAGCCCTGGATAGCATGGCAGCTGCAGAATTGTGGGAAGAGTGTAGTGGCTGCAATCTTCACACCATGAACCTGCATGTTCGTCATTATTTGACCTAGCATTACCTATGAACTGAGCTACATTCTGTTTAACATCATCTGGTTTAAAAATATGTGGCTAGGGGCACCTATTTGAAGGAACTACATAATAACTCTATGGCCCCACTCTTTTGATAGAATTCTCTTGTAATCTATCAAATTTTGGGCAAGATAGTCATGAAAAAGTGACATGATATTATTACCCACCCACCCCCAATAAATGGGCAGGGCAAACCTCATGCCATATCAACAAAGTATTCTTGACTGTCCAGTTCAAACCTGCAGCATGAGTCAGTGTGACTACTGCTCAAGAATAAGTCTAAAACTCTGTTGGTTCTGTATAACTAGTTGCCTTTAACTGCATACTGGCCAACATAACTGATCTTTTGGCATTGAAAGCATTCTAGTTGTCATCCATTTCATAGTATATTATTTTTACCTTTACTTCTTTCAAAGGTTATTTCCTTTACCTAGTTAAAAATTTCACCATCGATTTGCAGTACTGCTCTTAGATAACTTGACCTAGAGAGCAATCTTAATTTTCTCTTTCTTTTCAGCCCCCTGTGCTGTTAGGAATCTACAGGACTTGGCTCGGATCTACATTAGGCGCACTCTTAGAAACTATATAAATGATGAGTTGCAAGCCAAGGGTATTATTCCAAAACCTCCACCCAAACGCAAACGCAGA
Source organism: Podarcis raffonei (assembly GCF_027172205.1). NCBI lineage: Eukaryota > Metazoa > Chordata > Lepidosauria > Squamata > Lacertidae > Podarcis > Podarcis raffonei. The sequence continues at coordinate 39,851,178 of NC_070608.1, forward strand.
CGGTGCCGTAGGCGCAGGATTAACACCTATGTGTTTGTAGGCAATCAGCTCATTCCTCAGCCTCTAGATAGTGAAGAAGATGAAAAGATGGAAGAAGACAACAAAGAAGAGGATGATAAAGATCACAGTGAAGCCTTGAAGCCAGAAGAACCCCCAATAAATTTATTGCGGGAAAGAATTATGAGTCTACCACTTCCTGAATCTCTAAAATCGTACTTGACATACTATAGAGAAAAATAATTTGTTTTAAGTAGATGTGATAATGCCTACTTGATAGATCCATTAATCTTGAAATGTAGCATTTACTAAGAAAAACATGGACAGATTTCAGTAGTCTTTCAGTAAGACTAAAGTGCAGTGATAAAATGAAACATAACTTGTCTTAACTTTGCTACAAGGACTTGCACTTAGCAGTAAACTCCTATTTTCAATTCATTTTTGGTTACCTTTTGAAAAATGCTCTTTTAACTCTGATAGAAATATATTCCAAAGCAGTATACCGCACTAATTAAGAGTTTGCATGTGATAAATCTCTTTTCCGCTCTGACAAATTTGTATTTATGAGAGTTGGTGAAATTTTATATGTGTGAATAATTGAATGACTACATTCAGACATCAAATGAGAACTGCCTGCATTAATTCTCTGGAGAAAGTTTTTGAGCATACGGGCAGTTCATCTCATGTTGAATTGGAAAACTTTATTTTTGCCATGGCTGTATCACAATCATCGTTACTGTGTTGATGTGAATGTATTCCAAGGAATACATGAGTGCAATAACTGTGTGCAGACACTGAATGAGCTGGCTTTAAAAAAATATGAACATTCAAGTTCAAAAATGTCAGTAGGCCCTGCTACACTTTATTTTATATATTCTCTTGCCAAAAGATCTCAAGAAAAGTGACTGCTTCTCTTTCAGAGCCTTAAAAAACTTTTGTTGACTATGAAAATTTTTAAAAATATAATACAACCCTGTTTCTTTAACACCAGCCGATGATAGTCAACAATTTCTCAGACTTTCCAGCATTTATGAATAAGCATTTAGTTTCTTTTTTAAAGTTCATGGTACAGAAAGCATATTTCATATATTAAAGATTGTAATTTAGGTTTCAACTATTTACTACTTTATAGAGTAGAATATGTAAAAAGATTAGCTTGTATTGCTTATTTGCATAGCTGTAATAGTAGGATTTTCTTTTTTAAGAAAAAAGGTTAAGCAGGTGCACTTTAAGTGGAATCTGTACTTATTTATCTCTGAGAAGACAAGGCATTCAGTTCCGACATTTGCTTTTGATACTCTTCCTTTTGGAAATTATTAGTAGCATTGCAAGCTTGTATGCTTACATTGCTTGACTATATTCCATCTGCCAGCCCCCTGCTTCACTGGTTTATTTAATGGCATTGCTTGAAGGGGTTGGTTTTTTTATTTTATTTTTGCATGATGGACTATGTAATTTTCACTAGCTTTATAATTTAGTGTAAAATATCAATGAAATAAAATGGAGCTCAAGATATGCTGTAAAAACTGCTGCTGTTATGGACACCTGATTTGTTTGGGCCCAATCAAAAGCATTCCTTAGGGATTATTTACTATCTAGTTATATCATAAAACTAAAAAATTAAAATTCTTAAGATAAAATCAGGATTTATGGTGAGCATTTTACATATTCTCAGAGCCTGATAGTTTGTAGATGGAAACCAGTTAAACAACACCTGATCTAGCAGTCATGGTTTGTAGCATCCACTTCACAATATAAATAATAACTTAATCTGTCACTATGAAATACATATTTTTACTTAACAGGTTGGATTTCATGCTTTAATTTGCCAACTATTCCCCCCCCCCCATATTCACAATACTGAAAATTCAGCTCCATAAAAAAATCCTTCTGGTTTAACTAGCTTGATGAGTTGTTTGCAGAAAATGTACACTAATGAGTAAATATACTCATTGCTGGAAATAAGTATGCCAGCCTTATTTCACAGCAATAAAACTTATTTCCTATTATAGTAAAACTACTGCAGTAGTTCTGATGGTTTATCTGTGGGGAGCATTGACTATAGCACATCTTATTTTATTTTATTAGAAGAAATGAAGTTTTAGGCATTCTGAAATTCAAGTTGTACCTTGTATTGGAATTTCATCCTTTTTGGAATTTCTTCATACATTTTTTCAGTTTTCACAGAGTAAAATATTAAATAATTTACAAGGAGAGACCTTTAGTCAGGAGGCTTTTGAAGAATGACTTTGTGTGTTTTTCCATTCTGTTGTACTCTTGTTCAGATAGATAATAGAGTAGTTATGAATATGCATTATGTAATTTTTGGAGTCACAGAAGCAATGTTTCTTTTGTGTTCGTGGGTTTTTTCACATTCTTTGATTTATATTTACTTTTAAAAGTATAAAAATGCAAAATGAATCGAAATTAAACTTTTGTCATAATTACAATAAAATGTCTGGTGATTTTGTGCTGATTAAAACTCAATTATTGTTTCTTTTTGCTTGGCTTTTTTGCTTAGTGATCTGAAGTTTGAGAATTGAACACTTCAAAGATATGCTTATAATGCCACAGTTGAAAGCACTGGTGTTCTTGGGAAGCTTGAACATCATTATATCAGTATATTGCTATTTGTGTAAAATGACAAAAGGTAAAATAGCCTGTCATGACATCACGTAAGGACTACTAACTACAGTGGTACCTCGGGTCAAAAACTTAATTCGTTCCAGAGGTCCGTTCTTAACCTGAAACTGTTCTTAACCTGAGACACCACTTTAGCTAATGGGGCCTCCCACTGCTGCTGCACCGCTGGAGCACGATTTCTGTTCTCATCCTGAAGCAAAGTTCTTAACCCGAGGTACTATTTCTATGTTAGCGGAGTCTGTAACCTGAAGCGTCTGTAACCCGAGGTACCACTTTATAACAAGCCGCAGGTGCAATGAACTGGCTTGCTAGAGGATGTGATTGCTGCTACTCCATAATTGGATTCTGTACCATATCTCTAAGGAATAAATTCTAGAGTAATTGCCACACTGGGCCTCCTCCAGCAAGAAGGGTGGATATATATTGAATAAATGCAGGGCTTTTTTTCAGCCAGAAATCATTGGCACTATTGCCATTATAAAAGAACAAGGGAAGCGTTCATGGTGAGTTTTGGCACCTCTTTTTCCAGAAACAAAATACTGGGTAAATGATAATAGTAAGCATTGAGAACCTGTGATTCCAGGTGTTAGTGGACATCCAATTACCTGTCACCCAGCCAGAATAGCCAGTGATCAGGAAGGTGCAGTCCACCTGAGAATCTCAGGTTAGCCACCCCTTCTATATACTCAGTTACGTTGCCACTGCGGTGTGTGTAGCATGCATGTCTATTTCCCAATGTGCCTACAGTATGGTTCCTATGCCATCCACCTAGAGCAAAATTGGCATGCACATCTCTTCCCAAAATTCTATAAATGATCAATCTGTTTTCTGCTCTGGTAATAAGACCTTTGGCTGTATGCAATATTCTCTCCTCTAGTACAAGAGCTTTTGCACTAATAGACGAATGAGTTTTAATGTTGCACAGCAGAAGAATCACATTACTGGACACTTGTGTAACAGGTTGTGCAATCTATTGCGCAGCAAAGTTACTGGCAATATGCTTATGTATTTGCTTCTACAACGGCATTCTGCTGGCACTAAATATATCGCCAGCAGAACAAGTAATACCGCTGAGTGATTAACAGCGCTGCAATGGATACAACCCCATCATGCAAGCTGATTGTAAGTCTTGGATTTTCTAACTTGAATAGGACATTATAATGCTATGCCAGCTGCAGTGACTCCCATTTCTAGGCCCAGTTCATAGTGCTGGTTTTGACCTTTTAAAACCCCTTCACACCTTAGGGCCAGGGTACTTGAAGGATCACCTGTGTCTCTGTAAAAACTTAAGTGGAGGGACTCCTTGCCACCTGAGATAAGGCTGGTGGTGAGAGATTTCATATATACAAGTGGTCATGAATTTGGACACCCTGGATGCACGTATGCCCTGGTGCACTCACGAGTCACTCCCCCCCTCCAAAATTAGGATTGAATGAAGCATTCTATTGTAGACGATAGAATAGGTTGCCATGTTTGCTTGGTAGAGTGCTGTGCGCGATGCCCATGGTAGTTTCTCTAGTTTGCAAATGTGCCCACAGGCCCCTAAAGGTTGGCAACCTGTACTCTATATGGTGACGCTTCAGCGGGAAGTGGTCCATTCTATGCCAGTTATCGTTTGGTTTAAAAAACTCCACTGAAGAATAGGTTGCACCACAAGAGGGCAGTGTTGCCACACAGGTGAATTAGGCACAACTGCACATAAATGCTTGCATTATTAATAAAGCAAACTGCAGATTTCTAAAGCTGCATAGAGAAATCATTTGTGCAAATACAGATCCAGCTATATAGCTGAAGCCTCTATGTTCCTATAATTCATAAATAACGGAGAGAGACAGCAGAAGTGCTGCCTGGCTTTGTTCACATTTAATCACATTGGGATTCTCTGGTTAAAAAGAATTACAACCATTCATATACAGATTTCTTCATTATACGGGACTAATTTCTCTCCCTCAAACATTCAGTGTAAGCTAGAAATCACATTTGAAAATGACTGCTGTGTTTATTTTTATGTCATTGAAAGCATTATTTAGTTTCCCCGGGACAAAAACAAGTGTACTCCAAAGTTCCTCCATAAATAGTCACTAGGTCATAATTAAGCTGTGTATGGTTTTAGTGACTGCATCTATTTTGTGTTGACTTTGATGCAGACATGTTTTTGTAGTATAGCAGCTTGACTGCTTCAATAACAAATTTCCAATTTGTGCATACCTCTTGAGGATCTTACAGACTTTGGGTGTTGTTGTTTTTTAAAACAACAACAACAACAACAAAACATTTCAAGTAAGATCCTGATTTGTGTGTTTCTAACAAAGTCCTTTTCTTCCCTTAGTCATTAATATTAAGCATATTGGGCCTAAACAATCGTTTTTAAGTGTATACTGTATAATTATGCTAAAGAAATCAGTTTTTTCCACTTTGCAACTAGAGATTTGAAGTTGTATCCAGGTCTAGTCCTGTTGTGGTTCTGTGGATTACTGCAAGTCTTAAAAACTAATACAGGAAAGTTAAAGTCTGTAAGATAGTGTAAGGTAATGTTTGTGGCTGATCCATTCCTTGATCCAGCTCAGGTTTTCGGAATGTCTTAATCAGCCTTTACCACTCTGGTGGCCTCCATAAGTTTTTGTTTACAATTCTCATCAGCCCCAGCCAGCTTGTCTGATGGCCACAGAACCATCTATCATCAACAGTGGGGCAGGATCCTGTTGACTTTTCATGCTAATAAATTGTCTACCGAGGTGGTGTTGCTTCAAAATCTAACATAGTGTTTCTTGTAAGTCACCTTGGAATAATCTATATCCTGAAAGGCAGGGTATAAATAATTGTGAAAAATCTAGATTGTTCAGAGCCCCAGACCTTTGAAGACATCAATAAGTAGGTTCCTTGAATTCAAGGGTCAGTTCACACAAATAAGCTTTTTTCCCTCCTCCATATATTCCAGGGCACAACCACTTGGAGAATATCTAGTCTGAACTGACAGCTGAACTGGTGGAGTTGTAGCCCTTTCTGTGGTCTAAGGGAGCTGCCTTAGACCGAGTCAAACAACTGATCCATCTAACTCAGCATTGTCCACAGAATTCCAGGATTTTGGACAGGGCCTACCTAGAGATTCTGTGGCTTGAATCTGTGACCATCTGTGACCCACTAAGCTATGAACCTTCCCCCAGATAGCTGAGGACTGGACTGAGCACAGATCAGAAGCCAGCTCTCATCCTCCTCCTTCTACACGCTCAGTATATATCCCATGCTTGGGGGGGGTGCTGCTTGCTTGCGTGGGTTGACCCTAAGTGACTCTCAATCTTTGCAGTATGACCCTCATTTTTCAAAGTGGAGTTTTACTGTGACATCAAGTAGAGCTGCAGCTGGTGACTTGATGACTCCTGTCCAGTTGCTGAACTGTAGATATTACTGGTCATAAATTTTCCCCTTGCTGTCTGTCCATGTCTCTGCTGGTGACGGGATCGGATGAGAGTGCGGAGGCCAGCATAAACATTTTTGCTCCATCCTGCAAAAACCTTTTGGGAAGAACAAACAGATGTACATAGACAGCAGAGAGGGCAGAGCAGTTGTCTTGCATGGAAGACACATAGAATCATAGAACTCTAGAGTTGGAAGGGACCCTGAGGATCATCTAGTCCAACCCTTTGCAATGCAGGAATATGCAGCTGTGCCATATGGGGATCAAACTTGCAACCTTGGCATTATCCACAGCATGCTTTAACCAACTGAGCTATCCACATGGGCTGTGTGTTGCTGAGGGCAGGCCTGGCCTGGCACCTGAGCCATTAGACCTGTGGTCCAAGGGAGGGCTAAATGAAGATATCAGAGGTGTTTGTGAGCATCCAAAGCCCGTAGCACATTGTGGCACATTTCAATGGGCTCCTATAGCAGCTGTGGTGTGCATGCGCATTTTGCTCTTGACAATGCAGATTGTGTCCCATTGTTATTCCTGTTGCAGAAGGAAAAACCCAATTCTCTCACTCATTATAAAAATAATGGAACTGTCTCTTCCAAATTTCCAGAAAGACTGATTGCTCAAACCAAGTCCTTGACAATTTAGTAACTAATTGATCAAACTTTCTTTGAAGATGGCTTGTATAGTTTCTTGTCCTAACTATCACAGCCATACTTTAACTTTGACAATAATACAGATTTCTGGATTAATTGTGGATTTTTAAAAAATGGATTTGTTTTCTTTGAATATTTAATTAATATAGTTTGGGAAGAACAGTAGGGGGAAACCACTTCCTGTGACTGAGTTCAGAGAAAAAGTGAAACTGTGTTTTTTGGAGTAAGGAATTAAATTTGCTCAGTTATTTTGTTTAGGGACTATTGAAATTTACAAACTTTGGCCACACACGGTTCTCTCTGCAGTTTTCAGAGAATGTTTAATTTGTTTTGACGGCTCAAAGAAAATATCTGCAAAGAACACACCATGTTTTGCACATACATGTTACTGTAACAAAAAATTGAAATTACTAAGTTTGAATTGAGATGTCCATGCTGAAGAAAAGGGCTAGAGAATTTTGAATCAAGATAGCAGATTCCAAAACATCGGTTTCTTTTAAATATTTATATCTCATCTCTTCAAAAGTTCGAGACAGCTTCTTATTTCTAGAAACGATGAATTACTTCTCTGTGCTTTGAAATCTAAGGGCTGGATCACATGCGTATATCCATTGCGATTGGCCATACCATCAAATAATAACAGATTAATATAATCATCCCTCTTTTGTTCCAGTTTTAGTATGTGCTACTGAAGCAATCTTCCCTACCTCCCAGATTCCCCCTTCTTCCTTCAAATGCTAACTTTAATACCATCAGTTCCACCTGCCCCATCCCCAATTTCTCCTTTCTCTTCTGCCTTGTCACCCGGGTCTAAAACTTTCACAGACAGACCCTTCTCCCACCCCACGAATGCCTTCCTTTAACCCCCAAGTCATTTACAACAGACATAAATCGGCTCCAAACAGTATGATAATAGACTAGTCTTAGGCATGTCCAACAGGTAGATCGTGATCTACTGATAGATCACTGACGTCTGCAGTAGATCACTGGCTCCCCCCAAAGAAGCTGAACAAGTGGCTCCTCTAAAAAAAAAGCTCAACATTTTGCCTCCTCCCTGAAAAAACTCAACAACTTTGACCCAACCCCCCCAAATATGGGCCTTAAAGGTAAAGGTAAAGGGACCCCTGACCATTAGGTCCAGTTGTGGATGACTCTGGGGTTGTGGCACTCATCTCACTTTATTGGCCGAAGGAGCCAGCTTACAGCTTACAGGTCATGTGGCCAGCATGACTAAGCCGCTTCTGGTGAACCACAGCAGCACACGGAAATGCTGTTTACCTTCCCGCCGGAGCAGTACCTATTTATCTACTTGCACTTTGACATGATTTTGAACTGCTAGGTTGGCAGGAGCAGGGACCGAGCAATGGGAGCTCATCCCGTCGCGGGGATTTGAACCACCGACCTTCTGATCAGCAAGCCCTAGGTTCTGTGGCTTAACCCATAGCGCCACCCACGTCCCTTCCTAAAAAAATCTCAACAACCTGAACCCCCCAAAAAGGGGGTAGATCACTGCCAGTTTTTAACTCTGTGAGTAGATCACAGTCTCTTGGGCGTTGGCCACCCCTGGACTAGTGGAAACCTAGTATAGACAGACATTTGGCAGAGTCTCACGGAACTCAGTGGGACTCACTTCTGAGCTGACATGTGTAGTGCTCCTCTGCACTGCAATGATGCACACACTTGCTAGGGACTGAGTCACATTTAACGCCATTAGACATACCTCTGAACAAGCATGCCTAGGATTGGGCGGCATACATGATTCTGACAAAGTCGGCCTAAAAGTGATTCTGTTCTCTAGGAAGACGCCACTGAAGCGAGTTGCCACAGTAATTGTGACTGGGGTGGGGAGGGGGATAACAGAGTGAGTTCTTCTTGCTCTGTCTTCACGTCTCTCAGAGAGGAGAACTATTATCTGTGCCATTTAAAATAGATGTGCTTTAGTCAGCTTCCTCTCCACTCAAATGAAATAGCCTGATTTTGACAAGAATGGATGCGGGCATGTCCATCTGTTGTTTGAAGTCTGGTTTTTATCGTCCTTGAAGTTAGGGACAATTAGAAATAAAACATTTAGCTTTTTCTTCCTGTGACTACATATATATTCAATCAAAGAGAAATTGGTCTTTTTCAATGTGGGTTTATTTTTTTTCAGGGTACAAGCAGAGGATGGGACCTGCCTTTTTTCTTTCTGAAGCACAGCGCAGAAATGGCTCCAAGATATTTCCGAGCCATTTATGTTTTCTCGTCCATTAGCATGCTTAGGGGAAGGAGGTTGGGGGAAATTAAGCAATTTAAAGAAGTGCATTAATTCATTATAAAGCCTGCCTGACATTCTGGAAAATAACATTTCAGATTACCTGAACTGAAACAGAATCCCCCCCCCACAGTTGAAGTAAGTGAAAGCAGACTTGAATTCAATGTTGCCTTTACTTTATCTGAATAACCGGACTTTTGAAAGTCACCAGCACTAAGGACTAATTGATATACGAACTGACCTCCTCAACTATCCTCATAGGTTATTTTGGACTTTTGGAGAATCTCTGTTGAGTGCTTTAAAAAAACCCAAACAACAACACTGAACGAACCATTTCTGTCTTTATATTTTCCCTCTTGTCTTTCCATGTAAAAAATCCAGCCCAACCCTGCCCCAAGGAAAGGGTAAACGGGGCAGTCCAGTTTGGGTACAGTTTAAAAAGTAATGTTTGTGTTCAATGCAGCACTAGTTAGCCACTTAGGGTTTCCACTTGCAAAATGGGATGTTGCTCCCTCCTGCCCCAGTGCACTCTCTGAATCTCTTCTGAGGTTTCCGGCAACCCTCCGGAACAGATTTAGAGAAGGTGTGGTGTGCATATAGTAGGAGGAGAAGAGGGGAAGTTCCACTGTGCAAGTGGAAATCCGTGTGCTCATGGCATGAGGGAGTTTGATACCACCCAAAGTTCTCAAAGGACGGCAGGAATCTTGAGGTTGCCCATCAACCATTTGCAATGTCAGCGGGCAGCAGCCTGAGCAGCCCAGTATGGTGAGATTTATTTCTAACTTAATTGTATTATATATTTCCAAATTTGCATCTCCACATATCAGTTGCCATGTGAAAACGCCATGTGAATACGTGTCCTTTGTTTTATCCTTTACACTGAGGACGAAGCTCAGGAAGCTGCCTATATACTGAGTCAGAGCAGTGGTCCGTCTAGTTTAGGACTGAATAGCAGTGGCTTTCCCAGGATTTCAGGCAGGAGACATTCACAGTTCCAGCTGGGCCCTTCTGCATGCAAGACAGATGATCCACCATTGAGCTATGGTCTTTCCTTTGTTTTTCTTTAACTGGCCTCCAGTAATCAGAAGTAAGCTGTTAGGGGTAGCTTTTGTAGGGGAACTTTCTGTATCTCCTTCCTATGCACAGATTATCCCCTACAAGGACTCCTCTCATATAGACTAGATCCACTCCTGGAAGTCAAGGGCACACTCAGGTGCTGAGGTAACGTGAAGTTCTGCTCTAAAACTTGCTGATCTAGCAGCAAACTCAAAGCAGACGAAAGTATTTCTTCATGTAATGCCTAATTAACTTCTGTAATTCATAATCACAAGCTGTGATCATGCTGGCTAACATTGATCTGAGGTAACATGTTCTAAGAAGTATGTGAAATGGTTCTTTTTTAAAAAATAAAATATTTATTGAAATTTTACAGAAACATAAATTTACAAAATACAAAAAAACAGAAAAAAACATACAAAAATACATAAAAAATAAAAAATAAAAAAATACAAAGTACAAAAACCAAATAGATACAAAAGAGTTAAAAACAAACCCATTTTTTGTAACTTTAAACTCATTAGCTTGTTTCCTTGACTTCCTCACACCTCCCCTTTTTGTATTCCCATTTAAATAATCAAATCAGCAAATCCTTATCCTCTTTCGTTTATCTTAACTATATCTTAACATATTATAGCTCTATATTTTCATCCATTATCAACTCATTTTTGCATATTCTCATTAACTTTGTTGCTAGTGCCTCTTATTTTCAATCCAACATCATTTTTAACATTCATTAATTTTACAGTGTTTCTGAAGATAGTCTTTAAATTTCTTCCAATCTTCTTCCACCAACTCTTCTCCCAGGTCTCGGATTCTGCCAGTCATTTCCGCTAGTTCCATATAGTCCATCACCTTCATCTGCCACTCTTCCAGGGTGGGTAAATCTTGTGTCTTCCAATACTTTGCAATGAGTATTCTTCCTGCTGTTGTTGCATACATGAAGAAAGTTCTATCCTTCTTTGGCACCAATTGGCCGACTATGCCCAGGAGAAAGGCCTCTGGTTTCTTCAGGAAGGTATATTTAAATACCTTTTTCATTTCATTATAGATCATCTCCCAGAAAGCCTTAATCTTTGGGCACGTCCACCAAAGGTGAAAGAATGTACCTTCATTTTCTTTACATTTCCAACATTTGTTATTGGGCAAATGATATATTTTTGCAAGCTTGACTGGTGTCATGTACCACCTGTATATCATTTTCAGAATATTCTCTCTTAAGGCATTACATGCCGTAAATCTCATACCGGTGGTCCACAACTGTTCCCAGTCCGCAAACATAATGTTATGACCAATATCTTGTGCCCATTTAATCATTGCAGATTTAACCGTTTCATCCTGCATATTCCATTTCAACAGCAAGTTATACATTCTTGAAAGTATCTTAGTTTTGGGATCTAACAATTCTGTTTCCAATTTTGATTTTTCCACCTGGAAGCCAATTTTTTTGTCCAAATTATAGGCCTCTCTTATTTGATAATAATGAAGCCAGTCTCACACTTTATCTTTTAATTTCTCAAAACTCTGCAATTTCAATTTATCTCCTTCTTGTTCCAGTATTTCCCAATATTTCGGCCATTTGACCTCCATATTGAGCTTTTTCTGAGCCTTCGCTTCCATTGGTGACAACCACCTTGGGGTTTTATTTTCCAGTAAGTCTTTGTATCTTATCCAGACATTGAACAATGCTTTCCTGACAATATGGTTTTTAAATGCTTTATGTGCTTTAACCTTGTCGTACCACAAATATGCATGCCACCCAAAAACATTGTTAAAACCTTCTAGGTCCAAAATGTCCGTGTTCTCAAGAAGCAGCCAGTCTTTCAACCAGCAGAATGCTGCTGATTCATAGTAAAGTTTAAGGTCTTTACTATGAAAAAAAAAAGTTTCTAACAATCTACTCAAATTCCAAACAGTGGCTTATGCTCAGAACCATTTCATACACAGAAGTATGGACCAACTGTTGTATTAGAAAAGAAACCAATCTTTCACCAAGAACAAAGGAGGCAGCCTAGGCAAGTTAGGTTGCAAATGAACCTTTCTCCTCATAGCATCTGAGATGACCATCAGCCAAGTCTGAATATGTAAGAACTTCCTCCATCTTGTTTCATGTTTTGCTCTCAGCACCAAAGCCTGAAGATGAATTGTGTAAGCTTCACGGGAGTATAGCTGTTAAAACAACTAGCTGATCTGATGAAAGGTTTTCCCCAATTCTGTGTGTCTCATTGTGTGGGGCCGTTGTTGTGAAAATGCTCCATGATTAATCAGAGACATGGAAGCTGCTTCTCTGTTTTCTCTTTCCTTCTTCCTGGTTTTGGTTCTGTTTTTCCACTATCTATTTTCATCTATGAATTTAGGTCTCTCTTCTTTGTGTGAACAATTTCTGGTATTCTCTGAGATGTCTTGCAGGCAGAATTGAAGTTTTGTGCATCAGCATTGCCAGTTTGTACCTGAACTTTTCTGCTCCCTGGAAGTTCTGCTGTTACTAGTATTAGCATTTGTTTGTTTGTTTATACACACTCCACCTTTTACCCTTATGGGACTAAAGGTGACTTAATGATAAAAACAAGAATCGCTATAAACATAGGGGGAAAACAATCATTAAAATACAATTAAACCTTAATAGAATTAAGACTATATACAAATATAAAATCAAAATATGAAAGCAGGCAGCTCATGCAGCTCCCCTTCCATCCAAGAAGAGCTTTACAGTCCTGGGAGTTTTTATCCAACTTGGTTTTCATAGCATCATAGAGTTGGAAGGGACCCAAGGGTCATCTAGTCCAACCTCCTGCAATGCAGGAATCTCAGCTAAAGCATCCATGACAGATGGCCATCCAACCTCTGCTTAAAAACCTCCAAGGAAGTTTGTCTTCTTTGTCTTCTCTGACCTGAAGAAGAAGAAATCCCTGCTCCACCACACCTTTCTGCTAGGCAGATAGGACGAGGGGATGGAGTTGTGATGTATGGGGGCAAGCTCTTTCTGGTTGCCCCCATACTTCTGGATCCCTTTGTTTGTGTGTTTTACTGGAGAGATCAGAGATTGAACCTGGGATCTGCTGCTGTACCACTCAGCTCTGGCCCCTCCCCTCAGCATCACCCTATCCTTCTGTGGTCTAGACAAGAGCCACTTTGAGTGCCCAGAGTGCATTGTGGTTATCAACTCTGTTCCTCGAGATATGAGATCAATGTCACCCATTTCTGTTGGCCCACAATTCAGCCACTTCTAAAATGTGACTAAAGGTAAGGTAAAGCTAGGTAAAGGATGCCTGGACAGTTAAGTCCAGTCAAATGCGACTCTGGGGTTGTGGCGCTCATCTCGCTTTTCAGGCCAAGGGAGCCGGCATTTGTCCACAGACAACTTTCCAGGTCATGTGGCCAGCATGACTAAACCGCTGACTAATATGACTAATGAGATGGCAAGCCACAAACTTCAAGATCTGGAATAAACCAAGATAAGACATTTTGCAGGTTATAGGCTTATTTACTTATTGATTCATAAAACCAATCCAGCAAGGCGTTTGTTGAAGGGCTTCAACTCTTTTCTTCTTCTTTCCCCTTTTTAATTTATTTTTTAAAAAGAATTACATTTCTGCTACTCAAAATTCAATTCAGGCAACACAGTGAAAATACCCTGAACATGTTTTGATTGAGCTAGCATCAGTTTCAAATGGGGCTGTTTTTCGTTCTACTTACAAACATGAACTACAGGAGTTGTCAACAACGATACAAAAATAATGCTTTTCATTAGATTCTCGCACCCTGCCCTTCTCTTGGAAATTGCATCAACTGAGCACAGCCTGTCTACATGCAAATGAAAGGTAGATACAAATTACAAAAAATTGATTAACCACAGAGTTCAGCTTAGCTGTTCATTCTTTATTGAAGATTAGAAAATCAGTTGGAGAGGCAGGAGAAGGAGGCACCTTTAAAAAGAATAAATCTCCTTTTAAATCACTGTCAAAAGCAATGCCTGTCTGCGTTAATTCACTAGCAGACACCAATGGCAGTCTGCAATGGACTTCTTCCAGTACACACTTGCAAATTAATTGTAATCATTGCTGAGAGACTCTTGAGCACCAGGCCATGCTAGAGACTCAACAGTTGCCACTGATGCCTAGGATTTTAGATCTCCTCCTTCCCACAGCAACGGCACCTGATCTTTCCTTGGCTGGGCTTGCATGATGGATGCATCTTCACCCTCATTGACCACTAGAGCCAGACATGATAGAGGATAGTCATACAGCTGCAGCAGAAGCCAAACAGAAGGTCTACAGTATTGTAGCCCAGCATGCTGTAAGTTCTTCCACAGATGTATTAGTAGGCAAATGCTTTGTTTTTCAGCATTTCTACTTTTCTAATTTGTAATATACACATTTCTAATTTGGGTGGAGAGACTCTGCAAAAACCACATGGCTATTCTGAAAGGGGATCGACAGGTCCACCTATCACTCATCTAGGTCATTTTTGCATGTATTTGTTCATAATGTCTATTTCATCCTCTTTCCATATATTTTAAGAAATCTGCACATAGATTTGTATTTAAATAGGCATTTTTCTCCCAAAGCATGCATTGTTAAATGTGTTCCTTTCATTTCTCAAGCTGGAAACAGCATCACCTATCCTCCCCCTCCAAGCTGTTCTGGGTGTTTTCTTGACACACACGCACACACACACACACACACAGAGAGAGAGAGAGAGAGAGAGAGAGAGAGAGAGAGAGAGAGAGAATTGAGGTTGGTGTCAGGAGTGGAGAGAGGGAAAACCCTGTTGAGATAGCTGAAGTTCTTGTGTGGGCTTCCATTAGTGGGTCTTGTTAGCTGAATCCAGCTCTCTGCTTTATCCTACTCTGTGCACATAACTATTTGTTTCCAAAGGATATTTCCTACACAAATAGGTGCATACAAGAACACTCTATTTACACTTGGAGTTGGGCATATGCTCATACAAAGATGATCATCAGCTGTTCTGCTGTGTTTTAATGCCAGGAAGTCAACCCAGATGATGTCTTACCTAAGCCAAGTTAATTATGAGTAAAGCATCTCATAAAATTAGTCCATTCCTGTCCTGTACTCTGCTATGCACATCTGTTGGTATCAATGGCTTATTTTTGAACATGTACTGGTAGTTACTTTTGGACAATATCATTAATATATACAGGCCCAGAAGCATATACCAAATCTTGTAGCCTATGCAAGCTGCAAGTTGTTTTATCTTTCAATTTTATTTTACTATAATTGCATTATTGTAATTGTATATCTCCTTATTGCTGGGGATATTGGATTCATCTATGTTTGCCCTCTCTCCAGAACACTTTGATGTACTTAGTAATATACATTTTGCACAATTCAGTAGCATTTTCTTTTTTAAAATTTATTTTGACTAGTTTCTCACAGACAATGTATGCTAATTTTTGGCATTTTATTCATGAAATTCATTGCTGCTCAGAGAACATTACTTTCCCCTGGCCTACTTAGATTACCTTATCAAATTTGTGGTTCTTCAAGTAGGATTAATATCATTAATCTGAACGGCAATTCTCCTTCGGTTCTGGGCTACTCCTAAAACAAGTATTAATCAGAATACCTGTGAGATTCAAATTTGATCCCCCCCCCCACAAATTCCATTTTTGTTCATTTAAATATTTAATCCACTAATAATATAAATTGTTTTTAATAGAAAACATGACATTTATCCAGCCTCTCCACATTCCCCACCTTCTATTATTACATTGAGTCTGAGGTTTTTCTCATGGACAGAGGTGTGTTGTCATGCTCACAAAATACTACAGCTGATAAAACCTGACAACTCCTTTATTAATGGAACGAGTACAGGGCTAATAGTAGTTATTCATAATCAATACATATTTCAGCGGGGAATTTATTCATTGCCATGTGATGCTGCATTCAATACGAATAGTAAGTGAATATTCTTACTATTGAATATTCACTTACTATTTAAATAGTAAAGTGGGGGAGGCGGCATGCGACAACACAAGCTCAGGAAGGAATGTAAAGGCAACTGGGGTACTCTTAGGACATGGGAGAACAGAAAAAGCCCGCTAGGGGTACAGGTAACAATTCCTGTTAGGGAGCCCACTGGTGAAGACCATACATTTTTATGGTAAGTAAAGTGTACCAGCTGAATACCAAACTATAACTTCCTTATCTTGACTCAGGCTCAAAAACCATACCTCCACCACCCGCCTGCATAGTTCTAGAACAGCCTTCAGTAACCTCCAGAAATCTTGGGCTACAATTCCCATCAGCCTCAGCCAACACTACTGATGAGAGTCATAGCCCCAAACATTCTGGAGGGCACCAGGCTGATGAAGAGTGTTCTAGAGGAAAGCCAGGACCAAAGAAGGAAATGAAATTAAAAATCTGTGCACTATTTCAGTGAGTTCACGGGGCTAACGTTTAAGCTTCCTTATTTGGCGTACTTTTGAACATGTGCCAATACATACTTTTGAACTATTTGATAAATGCATACATGCATTTGGAGCGATGCATGAGGGAGTCATTACCAAGATTTATGGGTTTGATGCTATGTGCCTTTCCCATTTCCAGATGGCATTACCAGAGCACATCCATCACCAGTTTCATATGCTTTTTCTGACCTGGAATTTTTTTGGAATACATGACTTGGATATAGCCATGGAGATAAAGAAACTCCCTATCATATAGCTGAGGCTTCAAGGCATATTGAGTTTTAAAGTCCTAATAAAGTGTCACAAAAAAATAACCTAAGCCCATCCTAGCATGAGGATCACGTTGTGGGGGTGGGGGTGGGTCTCCTGCAAGAAAAGAAGCTTTTTGGGGAGCCAGTCAAATCAAACCATATCTGGTTATAATTAGCAAATATCTAACATATTTATTTCCATTTTTGTCCATAGCTGTAGCTCTCATTATTTATTTCAGGATTTATAAACTGACCTTCCTCCAAAAATGGATTTTCGGGTGGTTTACAAAGAAATTTGCAATTGCAAATACGTTATAAATCACAACCAACAAGAGAATAAAAGTAAGGGGAACAAAACCACTCAAACAGCTTTAAAAGCCACATTGCACTTCAGATGCAACAGCTTATTTTTATGCCGCATAAAAAGCTTTAATTTTACAAAACCTCTTTTCCGCTCTTCATCTATCGACTCTGAGCAGCTGACATCCAACTGCTTTCATCCCCCAAAAGCCAGGAAAAATATTTATTTGTTTCAGAAATTCACCAGAGACATCCCATCAGCACTTTGAACCACCTCTCCTCTATCGAGTGATGGATAGATGTTATTTAGCTACACTAGCATACTGAAAAGAAGTTTCAGCAGCTTTGGAATTTGTTTTCAGTAATGCAAAGTATGTTGATGGCCCTCAGCTGCAGCAGATGACAGGCACCCCGGGGTCCTCTTGCAGCACAGTTAGAGCTGGAGGAGAAAAAGAAGAAGAAAAACCTCTGATCAACTTGCTAAGCACATTGTAACAAATCACATCAAAGTGGAGAAACAGCTAAAGCGAAAGAAAATTACTGCTTTAATTTCCTTCATCTCTTGCTTCCTCACAGAACATGATCTGTCTCTCGGAGTGCCATCCACAATGGGCTAAAGAACAATTTAGCGGCGTATAAATAGGGAGTTGCCAAAGTGCCTCTCTCCCAGGAAAGAGAGGAAATGCATTTGTCTGAAATGCAGGCTAAAAAGTTTTATCTTTGTCTTTTCTATGCTTGGTAATGACGCCCTATAGAACGGGTGCATCGTTTGCCATGTCTGATTTTTGCCCTGGAAAAAAAAAACACCTTTGGAAAGGATGTAGTGTGGTTTGCCAAATGTGTGTTGTTGTTGTTTTGTATTTGACCGGATTCTTGGGTGCCCCCTTTGTGTGAAATATTCCTTCATCAGCATCCCTGTGTCTAGCACAACCCCAGTCCAATTAAGTTTGTGCTCCTGAGCCATCGCTGCTTTTTTCCTCCAGATGGGGATGGAGACAAGGCTTGAGAATGGGAACCAAAAACTGCCATTCCTGCCAATGGAGCCTCTGCTGAGAACAATATGATGGTGCCAATTCTGCTTTCAGCGATGACTTTGGTAAACATCACAGCTTAATGCAGCCAAACAGATAGGATGTAAGAAGCAAAATACGGTAACACTGGGTGGTGATCTGCTGGATGGAACAATACCTCTCTCCTTCCCTACACGCTGTTCAGGCAGTTCTCCTGACCCTCCTTCAGCCAATTTCATTGGGCTTGTGTGGGGTGCAGAGAGAGCAGGAAATGGGGAAAGGAAGCCCTATTGCACAAGCAGAAGTCCTTGCACAGGGCTTTGAATGTGCATTAGAGGTATAGTGCATGCATGTCCTCAAACTCTTGTTCTCTGGCAACAGAAACATGGCAGATGCTATCAGGACTTGTGAAGTAAGTGGAGAATCTTTCCCCCTTCATTTTCACATCTTTCCCCACTATGTCTTCAGATGTGATGTCAAAAGCCCAAATTCATCACCGCCATCCTCAAAATCACTAGCTGTTGGAAGAATAAATGAAAACTAGCCATTTAGGCCTATGACTCTAGAGAGGTACACTTGACTCCTAAACCTAGTGTTCGATGGGGCTTTCGTGAAGGTCAGCATAGCAAAGCTCTCCCAGCAATTTAATTTCCTAAAATAAATCTAGCTTGCTCTTTCTCCTTGCTGTAGAACAGGCACCCCCAAACTCAGCCCTCCAGCTGTTTTGGGACTACAGTTCCCATCATCCCTGACCACTGGTCCTGTTAGCTAGGGATGATGCGCGTTGTAGTCCCAAAACAGATGGAGGGCTGAGTTTGGGGATGCCTGCTGTAGAATGAAAGCGGAAACTGGGAGAATTTAGTCTTAGAGTCATACCCAGCTAACAGACTAATAGGTCTCTTTCAAAATGTTTCAAAGCCTTCCAAGAGCAACACAAGGTCTCCTAAAGAGCAACAAATTAGTTATGGCAGGAGCTTTCATAGAATAGAATCCATCAAATTCATCAGAAGCTGGATTGCTCTCTAAAGGATAACAATGTAAAAAACCCATCTGGGATTTTCATTCCCAAATGGGAATGAAAGGCCACCCCACTCCACCCCCAAAAATCTCACAACTACTTAAGGAATTTGAAATTCCTTGAATTTCCTTGAATTGAAGTCAGTTTTCTTCAATTAAATTTCTATACTGCCCTTCATCTGAGGATCACAGGATGGTTTGCAATATAAAAATACAAAAATAAATAACATAGTAACAAACCAAAACAATACCCCAGAGTTTAAAAGACCATAGGCTGCTTAATCAGCCTGACATGGGAGAAAAGAGATGTCTTTGCCTGGCGCCTGAAGATGTGTAATGAAGGCGCCAGGCGAGCCTGCCTGGGAAGAGCAGTCCACTAGCATTACATTAATGATTCAATTCAATAGATTTTTATTGTTTATAGCCAATGACCATCACGATACAATATAAGCACAAATCACACTACTACAGAACAAAAGACATTACATGTATGAGACCAAGACAAATATACAATGTCCAGAATTTTTAAAAACAATATGCGATCATGTCCTGGGATTGTATGACGGATGAGCAGGGAAATCTACTTAATTTTTTTTTTAAAAAAAAATTAGCCATTGACACAAATCTAGAGACTTCATAGGCTAAGTGGCAGTGGTAGAGCATGCAGACTAATTTGGGGCCATTAGGGAAAGAGTGCAGGATAATTCATGGGAAGGAAGAATTGCAAGCAGGGTAGATTTAATCTACCTGAAAAGTAATGTTTTGTTGGGAGTGAAAGGGAAAGAAAATGTATTCATGTACACCATGGCATTATAGGAATCAGTGAACTTTAAAATATAGTATACTGCTTCAAGCTGTAAAGGCCACAGATGGAAAGAATTGCTCAATTTCGCAAATCCTTATTTTATGTCTTCTAAATATTATGCCTTAACATTGCCCTTGACAGAGCCACTTTTCACTAGTGAATACAGATTAAATGTAGTTTTGTCTTTTTTAACTATGCAACTTTAAACATTATTTCAGTGAGGCCAACTTAGGAAGGCAAAAGTTTTGATTTTAAACTTTAGAAGTAACTTGCAGCCTTCAAAACTCTGTGTTTAAAGATCCAAGCAACATCTGAGTAGCATGCTACAATGCAATAATATGCTGAACAATTTAGATAAAATGCAGAATCTAAATTAAAATCTTTCCTAAGATGTTTTTATTCACTTTGTGATACTGAAGTTTCACTTTCTAGAACCTTTGCAAGATGTCAAGGAAGAAATGAGAGATGATATATCTAATGTTCAGTGATAGGGCAGAAATGTTTTGAAGCACACATCAAATCTCCCAGTTATGACAGAGCGCATACCATTGTTAGCCACCTTCGCCTTGGAATTTAACTCATCATTGCTGTTCCATAATACAGAGCAGCTGCTGAAGTTGGACCAAAATCAATGGGTTTTGAATCCAAGCCCTCTAGTTAGTTTGGGGTGATTGCATGGATTGAACTCTGTGTAGAAACTATTCTTAGTATGATTTCCTTTGAGGATAGTTCCCATTTTCATTCAAGAGAGTTCATATTGCATTTTGTTTCTCTTAGCCAGTTTTGCAAATGAAAGTTACTTCTATCTGTGTTGTGATATTAAGGAAACTATTTTAAATGTTGCATTTCTGCCTAGGGATGAGCCAGTGACTTGGCTCCATTCCAAAAGCTTTTGCCATGCTAAAAGGATAGATCTCTTCCATACCACCCAAATTCATAGGTCGCTAGAAAATGGTGGAAGCTGGTACACCTACAGCAGAGGGAAGGAACCTGTGGCCCTCCAGTTGTCCTTGGAATCCAAATTTGTCAGCTCCAGCAAGGTTGGTTAATGGTTGGGGATGAAGGATGTTGTAGTTCAACAGTATCTGCAGGGTCAAAGGTTCTCCATGCCTGTCATACAGGAAATTGCAACAAATGGTTTCATCATGTCTTGTGACAGTGGCCCCAGACAGTGCTGAACCCTGTTCGGTGTCATCCGATGATGTTTGCACGCATTTTGAAATATAATAGTGCCATTTTTATCCCGAAGACACACTATAATAAGTGACCCTTGTTTTTACTCATGAAATTTCTATTTTTGGTTGGCTTCTGAAAGCTTCAAAGGGAGAAGGTGCCGTACTAGTCAGTATTAGAAGAAAGAGCTTTTAAAAATTGCTCCTGTTGACAAGCTAATTTCCATTGCATTTTATTTGAGGGTAATAAAAGCAGACAAAAAGCTTCCAGATAAATTGTTGGTGATTTTCTTAATTAGGGAAACTTACCAAATAACCAGTTGTATGCATCCCTTTCCTATTAAGTCTTCCTCCATTACTGCTATGTTGTCTCCATGGGCAAAATAAGATAATTTTCTTTGGAAAGAAAGCCACCATTATAGATTGGCTGTTTTTCTCATCTGATAGTTACTTTGATTAAATAACCTTTTCTTCCAGGCTAAATCTGAAGCTGGGCTTTTTGCTTCTTCATGAATCCCTGTTATTTCAACTGTTATAACTAAACTGTCAGAAAAAGTATCAAAGCCCACTAATCTCTACTGTTATACATTTGTGGGGTTCCTGGATTGCCCCTCTAATTCCTGGACCACCCTTCTAATTCCTGGGTACCAAATGCTGAATTTGGTGTCAAAATACAGGCCAAACCCATTTTCCTATTCAGGAGATTGCCTGGGGAAAGAACCATCAAGTTTAACAAAGACAGAAAGAAGAGCCATTAAGAAGGCCAATTAAAAGGTATAGCAGACAGCAAAGAGGTGGAGCCCCTCTTTCAACTAAAAGTTAGTTAGCAGAGACAAAAGCCAGTAGCAATTCAGTTTAGGATTGCAATGGTGATGATGTGACCTAGGAAAAAGAGGTTTCAGCCTGTAAAACAAGGCATGCTGAATGGGGCAAAGGCTGAGAAACATGTAAACTGACTGTTGTAATCCAAGGAACCAGCAATGGGAGAAACAGGACCCTCTTGGAGCATAATGATCTGAACCCCTCCATTGTAGGCTTGTTCATCATCATTTTTAATTTGTGTACCGCCTTTCTATCTTACAATACTCAAGGCGGTTTACAAGCTGAAGAAACAAAAAATGTACATCTTATAACAATCTAATGCAATACAAAAATGTGATAATAAAACATAACTTTAAAATAGGCAACCTCCATCAAAAAAGTAACATTCAACAATCATTAGAATAGTATAAAATAATAATATCAACATATACATATATATGTGTAAATATACCATATATCATAAAAACACCACAGTTTCAGCTATGATTCATTGCCAAATGAAATAGGAACTCTGGGTAAGTGGCTGGATGCCTGGGATCTCACACCACTCAGAGATTGGTGTGGTGTGTAGCAATTCAAAATCTTCTACATGCAGGAATGATGATTGTCACTGGATAAAGATATTGTATGAAGGCCTCATGCAGAGAAGATAACAAATCTGCCAACCATTCTGTTAAGTCAAACCCTGCAGAATGAGTGGATTTAAGCATGGAATTTTGAGCTGCTCCGAAGAAGAAGAAGAAGAAGAAGAAGAAGAAGAAGAAGAAGACGACTACCTGTCCAACACAGGTATTAGCATATATTTGTAAGAGCATGACTGCTAAGCACACATCTCTGGCAAAGGTCTTTCTTCATATAACCTTTATATCACACCTAGTTATCATTCTGGAGTGACTTCTAGAACTCACTTATATCAAGTTTGAGGGTTTGCCCTTGAGTATTCAATAGACTTGTGCACCAGAGAGAGAACAGGGAAACAGACAAATAACTGTGAAACTTTACATGCATCTTTTTGTTTGCCACCTTGACATTCCGTTTCCAAAGCTGCAGAACAATCTTAAATGTCTGCCCAGGGGAGATATTAAAACAAAATACCAAATTCTTTACAGCCATTCTTTTTTTACTGCAGCCTGTTTTCTCAAAGACCCTTACTCTCACCCTTGAATCCTGTTTCCGTCTTCAACAAAGACAAATGAATTTGGACAAAGCCAAATTCCGTCAAGACCCAGCATGCAGCTTGTTTGGATGCAGAAAGCTGCTGTTGCAACAGCAAGAACAAATGAGATTACTCAGTATTAGGGAGGAGCTGATTTCCCCCGGGTCTGTTCCTTTATTGTTCTGTAGATGCACGCCACCCTTCTTCCCTCTTCACTTTAATTCTTGTTTAAGTAGGATAATTTCTAAAATTAATCCCAGAATAAAAGCTTTCAATTTGCTGCTGCTTTCCATTTTTTTTAAAAAAGAAGCTAGTTGCATCTTTTCTCACTTCTGGTTACTAGTCATGGTAATTTCTCAAGTGCAAGAGCTCATCATGAGTGTCCCTACTATAAGAGGTCTAACATGCAGGGAGCTCTGTTGACCCACCCATAACGTTGCTCCCCCCCTCCCCAAGCAACAGCATTCCCATTTATTAGGAGCAGCTGACCTTCATAGAATAGACATTTATAGAATAAATTCTACTTATATAACATGTTTAGCCTTCAGAAAAGATCTTTAGCTTGCTGAACTTGAAGACTTTTGCTTTTAATTAGAAATGCAATAAATCACGCAAAGAGGTTTTGCCATTTAAACTGCCAGCACACCCAGCCTCTGCTTGATTGTTTTCTTCTTTCGCAAACTACTGGAAAACATGGAATTCTTGTTATCATCTCACTCACTTGCTGGAGTGACAGGGGTTCATTAATAATCCTGGTGCTATGGCAGATGCCATCATCACTCGTGCTATGAAAAAAGAAGTATCTGAGATGAAGCTTCAAAAGCAATTTAGTAATGATGGGGGAATCAGCTCAACAAAAGTGCAGAGGGGAGGGAGCACAAACTCCTATAGACCACAGGGCTTGTGTCAAATTAACAGCAGGATGCCTGCAGAAATTCTCTTGATTGCAATCTAACTGAGTTTTTCCCCCTTGTGTTTTTAAATTGTTGCAACTGGCCTTGCCACCTCATGGTGAAAGGCTAGTAAGAAATTGAATTAATTGTTCTGGTAATAATAAAATTACCAGAAAATCAAAAAATAAATTAAAAAATAAATAATAAATAATAAAATAATAAAATAATAAAAAATTTGGGACGTGGGTGGCGCTGTGGGTTAAACCACAGAACCTAGGACTTGCCGATCAGAAGGTTGGCGGTTCGGAGTAGTTTCAACAAATATGGACAAAGCACAAAGACAGGTAGTCACAAAAGACGGAAGACTACCAAAAACTTTTTTTGAAATGACTGACAATATGGACTTGATTGACATATGGAGAACAAAACACCCATTAGAAAGAGAAGGAACCTTCTTTTCTGAAGCCAAAATGACATGGACACGGATTGACCAAATTTGGGTGACTAGCAGTATGGCGTCGAATATAAAGAAAGTGGAAATCTGCCCAAAAACCTTCTCCGACCATAACGCAGTTAAGATGGTGATGAAGCAAACAACAACTGGTTCCTTCAGATGGAGAATGAATGACACTTTATTTAGAGACGAGGAGATTTGTAAGAAGGCCCTAAAAACTTTGAAAGATTATTTTGAAATCAACTTAAGGACTAAAGTAGAAAAAAGAATAGTATGGGACGCAAGTAAAGCCGTGATGAGAGGGTTTTTGATACAACAAAATTCATTAAAGAAAAGAAAGCAAAATGAGAGGAAAGAGAAAATCTTGGAAAAGATAAAAGAAGGGGAAAGGAAATTAAGACTGAAGCCAAAATCACAAGAGACTTTAAGAGAAATTAAATTGTATCAAACACAATATATGGAATTGATGAACCAAGAAATAGAATGGAAAATTAAACAAATGAGGCAAAAGACCTTTGAATCTGCAGATAAATGTGGCAAGTTATTGGCTTGGCAAATAAAGAAGAGACAAAAACTCAACACGGTAATAAATTTAGAAGTGGATGGAAAGAATATATGCAACCCAGTGGAAATTAGGAACTGTTTCCAGAACTACTTTAGACAATTGTATACACAAGGGCCGCAGAAAGATAAAGACATACAACAATTCCTCGAGAAAAATGGACTGAAAAAGATTTCGCAGGAAAGTAAGACAATTTTGAACCAGGAGATATCAGCACAGGAAATAGAAGATGCCATTCAAAACACGACGTTGGGCAAATCACCTGGACCGGATGGATTGACTTCCAAATACTACAAAGTTTTGAAGGAAGGGCTTATACAACCTTTGAAGGAAGTCTGCAACGAGATCATGGAGGGGAGAAGGGCACCCGATACGTGGAGAGAGGCCTACATTACACTTATACCAAAGACAGAGACTGAAAAGACCCAACTTAAGAACTACCGACCCATCTCCTTACTAAATGTGGATTACAAAATCTTTGCTGATGTTTTAGCAAAGAGACTGAAAAGAGTTTTGATGGAGGAGATTCACGGAGACCAGGCGGGCTTTCTCCCGAAAAGGCATTTGTCGGACAATGTAAGGAATATAATTGACATTTTGGAGAAGTTGGAAGTGAACATAAACACTAAGGCTGTTTTGATATTTGTGGACGCCGAGAAAGCCTTCGACAATATTTCTTGGAGTTTCATGTTGAAGAACCTCCGGGGGATGGGGGTAGGCCAAGGGTTTGAAAATGGTATAGGTGCAATATATTCTGAACAGAAAGCAAAATTAATTGTAAATAATGTGGTAACAGAAGAGTTTAAGATTGAAAAAGGGACACGACAGGGGTGCCCTATCTCCCCATTACTTTTTATATCGGTCCTGGAGGTTTTGCTTAATATGATCAGGAGGGATCAGTTGGTTAAAGGAATTCAGGTCGGAGCTAAACAATACAAACTGAGAGCATTTGCAGATGACCTAGTACTTACATTGCAAGAGCCAGAAGCTAGCACGAAAAGAGTTTTGGAAATAATCCAAGAGTTTGGTCAATTGGCAGGATTTAAATTGAATAAGTTAAAGACTAAGGTATTGGAGAAAAATTTAACACAGATTGAAAAAGAAAGGTTTCAGAATGAGACGGGGTTGACTGTGGTTAAAAAAGTGAAATATCTGGGTGTGAACATGACAGCTAAAAATGTGAATTTATTCAAAGATAATTATGAAAAAACTTGGACAGAAGTGAAAAAAGATCTGGAGATTTGGTCAAATCAGAAGCTTTCCTTGTTAGGCCGAATTGCAGTTATAAAAATGAATGTATTGCCAAGAATGTTGTTTTTGTTTCAAGCATTACAAATTATGGACAAAATGGATTGTTTCAAGAAGTGGCAGAAAGATATATCTAAATTTGTCTGGCAGGGCAAGAAGCCCAGAATAAAATTTAAGATATTAACGGATTCAAAGGAAAGAGGGGGGTTTGCCCTGCCAGACTTTAAATTGTACTATGAAGCGGCAGCTTTCTGCTGGCTAAAAGAATGGCTGCTTCTTGAAAACACAGACATTTTGGATTTGGAAGGATTTAACAATATTTTGGGGTGGCATGCATATTTGTGGTATGACAAGGTTAAAGCGCATAAAAGTTTCAAAAATCATATTGTCAGAAAAGCACTATTAAATGTCTGGGTCAGATATAAGGACTTGCTGGAAAATAAGACTCCAAGATGGCTATCACCAATGGAAGCTAAGGCAGTTAAAAAGCTAAATATGGAGTCGAAATGGCCAAGATATTGGGAAATCTTGGAAAAGGAAGGGGACAAACTGAGATTGCAGAGTTTTGAAAAACTAAAAGGGAAGGTGAGAGATTGGTTACATTATCATCAAATAAACGAAGTGTTTAAATTAGACAGTAAAATAGGCTTCCAGGTGGAAAAATCAAAATTAGAGACTGAACTGTTAGAATCCAGTACTAAGAATTTGTCAAAAATGTATGATCTGCTGCTGAAATGGAATACACAAGATGAAATGGTAAAATCAAGTATGATTAAATGGGCTCAGGACATTGGTCATAACATCATGTTTGCTGATTGGGAAAAGTTGTGGACCACCGGGTTGAAGTTTACGGCGTGTAATGCCTTAAGAGAAAATATAATGAAAATGATTTATAGGTGGTACATAACCCCAGTCAAGCTTGCAAAGATCTACCATGTGCCTGATAATAAATGTTGGAAATGTAAAGAAAAGGAAGGTACATTTTTCCACCTTTGGTGGACGTGCCCGAAGATTAAGGCATTCTGGGAAATGATTTACAATGAACTGAAAAAGGTATTTAAATATACTTTCCCCAAGAAACCAGAGGCCTTTCTCTTGGGTATTGTCGGCCAGGGGGTGTTAAAGACAGATACAACTTTTTTTATGTATGCTACAACAGCAGCTAGAATACTTATTGCAAAGTACTGGAAGACACAGGATCTACCCACACTGGAAGAATGGCAGATGAAGGTGATGGACTACATGGGTTTGGCAGAAATGACGAGCAGAATCCGAAACCAGGGAAGAGAAGCGGCGGAAGAAGAATGGAAAAAGTTCAAGGACTACTTAAAGAAATATTATAAAATTAATGACAGTTAAAATGATGTTGGATTAAAATAAATGGTTACTATTAGTATTGGTTAAGACAAAGAGAATAAGGATGATTAACATAAATTTATAGTAAAATAAGGGAAGATTCGCTGAATAATTGTAAGAATTTGGAATACAGAAACGGGAAGCAAGAGGAAGTCGAGGAAGTAAGGTTTAAGAAATCAGGATATGAAATGGTACTTGTTTTTTGTTTTGTTATTGTTTGTTGTTTGTTTTTGTATGTTTTGTTTCTGTTAATATAAAAATTGTTTAATAAAAAAATTATAAAAAAAAAACAGAAGGTTGGCGGTTCGAATCCCCGCGACGGGGTGAGCTCCTGTTGCTCAGTCCCTGCTCCTGCCCACCTAGCAGTTTGAAAGCACGTCAAAGTGCAAGTAGATAAATAGGTACCGCTCCAGTGGGAAGGTAAACGGCGTTTCTGTGCGCTGCTCTGGTTCGCCAGAAGCGGCTTAGTCATGCTGGCCACAGGACCCGGAAGCTGTACGCCGGCTCCCTCGGCCAATAAAGCGAGATGAGCGCCGCAATCCCAGACTGGACTTAATGGTCAGGAATCCTTTTTTTAAAATAATAAAATAGCTGTTTCCTCACAAGAGGAATAGTACATAAAAACCCAATAGGTATGTCCCCTCTCCATATCCTTTCCTCTCTGTTCAAATATTTAAAGAAAGTGATGAAAATGTTTTGTTGTGTATCTATACACATATCTATCTCCATTAAGCTTGCAAAGCATGAAAGCACTCTATTCCTCAGAACAGCAGCTCTCTGCTCTGGAATGAACCCTGTGTGAAATGGTTACCTTTCACTTATAATAAGATGTATTAAGAATAGTTTGATTTATAAAGAGAAACCAAATTAAGTTGTTGAGCTGAAGAAGTGCAGGACTGGAAGTTGCAATTAGTTAGCACCATTTTTACTTGAAGAGGGTCTGTGAAGAGAGAGCCTGAGAAGGGAGCCAGAGGAGAAAAGCACTGTGACAATGAATTGCAGGGTCACTGTAACTATTACCACTGATATTTTACAAAAGTATGTTTTTATATTCCAAGTGCTGCAAAATGCATTAGCCTATGATTTCAAAGAGGCTGCACTGTAAATTGCAGACTTTACACTCAGACAGCTGTAACCTTTTTATGAAAGAGCCCATTCTTCTGCTCCAGCAAGATGAAAAAGAGTATTTGCAGAGAAAGGGGCACAAACGTGTTGAATGGCATGCAATGTCCATTTGTTTTATTTTGATGCAGCAGCTTCAGCAACAAGCAGAAAAACCCATTTTTTCCAGCTGGCTGGCTCTGTAGTGCAACCTGTGCATCTCCCCCCCCCCCCGGCAACCAGCCTTTCCCCCTGGCAACCAATCCATGCAACCACCTCAAACTAACTAGAGTGCTTGGAATCAAATCTCATTGATTTTGGTCCAACAAAATTTGGTCCTGCAATGTTCTCCTATTTGGGGAACCAATACTTTTGAATTCCCCCCCTTTTCATTCACAAGCTGCACACTTTCTTTTGCCAAAGCTCACACACACACATGTGATTTGTTTTTTAAGGGAAAAGATTCTCTCTCTTATCTCTCTGGTATTTCTTGCAGCAAGATGTCATTCTAATATCTTTATCTGGATGATCTCACACAGTTTAAAACACACTTGGACACACACATGGGACACATTTGGACTAATTCCCTAGAAAGGGTGAGAATGATAAAGACAGGCTGAAGAGGAGCAAATTTTCCTAGGTTGCATCCTGTCATATTCCAGCTGGAAAACTACAGCTGGGATAAACAAAGAGAATATATAGTCAACAGAAACCAGGAGTTCCAAGGAGATCCTGAGGGGCTGGGAAGAGTGGCCTGCAAACTGCTGTTTTGCAATTTTCTGTCAAAAAGTTGAAGACTCTGACCTTGTGAATGTTAAAGAGTCAATTAAGAAGCACATTGCCCAGGAAAAACCAAACCCAGCTCCTTATTAAGCCTGACCTTTAAATGGGAGGACTGATTATATTTTTGCACACCACTCCAACCTCTGAGTGGTTTGAGATTCCCGGGCTTCGAGGTGCTTTCCCAGGTTTCATGTTTCCTTTGCAATGAGGCACTGCGGAGACTGTGGTGTCTTTGTGATGTTTGGTTTATTTACATATATATACAACCTGAGCCTACAATGGAGCGGTTTGCAACATTAACACTCCAAATGGGCCTTGCTTTCCCCCACAGCTGCAGTCTTTGATTCAGAGAGAAATCATCGCTCCCATTTTGTCACTTGCTAGCTTGCTACTTTGCTTCTAGCCCACATCACTCAGCTGCCGGCTCTGGCTTTGCTTTTCTAACTAACTGTGAGTTGGGGGAGAGGCCCCCACCCCTTAGCCATCTCACACAGATCCACTTTCTTTGTTCCCCTTAATGGCCCATCATGCAGTAGATCACCTCAGCAAGAATCTAGCCTGGCTATTCCAAGAATTAGAAGGGGGCCCAGGCATTCAACCTAATTCTCCACCAACTCATAACAATATTTATGCAGAGCAGAGTCATACATAGTTGAGAGTATGGATTGCTCCACCTGTATGGAATGGCAGAGAAAGGAAGAGGAAACATAATTCTTCACCTAAGTTTCAACACCATCTCTCCCAAAAGGTAATAATAGAAGAGAACAAGGACAGCCGACACAGCAATTCAGCTGTCAGCTAACATCTGTGAAAGAGAGGTTGCTTCATTACACTTGAACCTTCCTGTTGCTCATTAAAATCTCCACAAATGAGAGTCAGTGGCGTTTGGGAAGTGGCTGCCTCCCGTAAAGCTGTTCTGACACTGACGGATGAATGCAGAGCAAAACAGAGTCTTCATAGTATTGTACGGCACGGAGCGTCAGCGACAGAGAGAGCATAACTTTACAAAAGGGTGTGTGTAAGAGAGGGAGATGATTGACAGGTAACCAGTAAATTGCATTAAGTGACTGAGGTAAGGACATTTTCCCTTGGGGAATATTCTAATCTAGCTACCTAATTCTTTTAATGCTCTTCCAGTGCAATTCTGTTCAGCAGTGGCAGCTGCTTATTGGGGCTGGTGGGGTGAAGAGGACACCAACAGCAGCTAAGAAAAACAACTGGAGCTTGGGGAGAGAGAGAGAGAGAGAGAGAGAGAGAGAGAGAGAGAGAGAGAGAGAGGTGTCACAAGGCAGCACAGTTGATGTACCTGCATGGAAGTGGAGAGGAAGGGCAAGGCAAGGGTTTGGGGTGGGGGAAGCAATACCGAAATAGTAAGGCTAGCAAGCCCAAGAAGCTCAGTGGTTAAGACCACAGTGCCACCTGCTCCCCTTATTACACCATGACCATGATCTAAAACAACTGGTACTTTATAAGTAACCTGGGATTATGATTCAGCTGTCAAAATCTGGTATATTAAATATATCTGACAAAGTGGATTGGAAGTAATTTCCCTTTGAAA
This sequence comes from Podarcis raffonei, assembly GCF_027172205.1. Taxonomy (NCBI): domain Eukaryota; kingdom Metazoa; phylum Chordata; class Lepidosauria; order Squamata; family Lacertidae; genus Podarcis; species Podarcis raffonei. The sequence goes on from NC_070608.1 coordinate 39,882,108, forward strand.
ACAAAGTTCATGGAAAGCAATTTCGACTTGCTAAACTAAATTTAGTCTAGTGGCACACACACCCTCCACAGAAAGGCATATTTTAAGTTTATTCTATATCAATGTCTGACATGATTGATAGTGGAGGAAATAGAACATGCCACTGAATCTCTACTCATTTTTCACAACATTAAATATGTTTTGGGATCCTAATGCATTTCAGTTCATACACTCCTACCAAAACAAATTCAGTTACTCCTTGCACAGCTAAGTTTCCCTGAAGAGCTTATGCATACATTTTTCATAAGTGTAACCTTTCCTAGGATTTCCAGTGTTTAACTTCATCGGTCTCATGCATCTTAGAAATATTAGGACTCTACTCAGCCAGGCCCGTTATTTGGTCTTCCTCTAGGTGACAGTAGGCACTGTGAATAGAGAAGCAGATGTTGAAGCAGAAGGGTGGGTGAAGGCTATACTTTGTGCTGAGCAGGAGGAAGAAGCAGAAGTGGAGAGTGCAGATGGATGGAGGAGCTATGGAAAGACAAGGTAAACCTCAGACCCAGTAGAAGAATAGAAAGATCCATGTGAAACTGGCAGGCATTGAAAAAGCAACAAAGCTTTGAAGGCTATAGGACTAAGCCAAGGAGCTAAAGAACAACCTCTTGGTAGTTCTGCACCTCCAGGAATGGGCTTTCTCTGCAGCTTATTTCTGAGCCAATCTTATATGGGCTGGGTGTGTGTGTGGAGGAAACTCCAGGTTTCATCTGGAAAGCTCCAGGTTTCATCTGGAAAGTTGGAGATGTCCTTTCATTCTGGAGGTGAGCAGGTCCTCACTGCAGACTGCAGCCCAAATCTCACTGGAAATTATTCTTCTAAGCAGAAGTGCTGCTTCCATCTTCCCTCTTTGTATGGACTGAGCTTAAGGGTTTTGTTTCCATTGTGTAGTTGTGTCACATCTATCACTTTGAAACATTGATGCAAGTTTTTACATAATTCATAAAAATCAGACCTGCTGTGACTAACGGGGGTGGGGAGATGTTTAATATATTCATGGTATTACTTCTAAAATATTTTCAAGGTCACTCCTTTAATTGATGTCAGATGCCGCTGCTGCCAGTGTTGGCTCATCTACCCGAGGCCTGAAATTCCAGGGATTTGTTTTAATTAAATCCTTTTTTTGGTGGGGGCACCCACAGTATATGATTTAACAGCCCTGTGACAGGGTAGGAATGGTTACTATTAAAAAAAGGCATTTATTAGGCAAGGAGTATGACAACCAGGGAGGTTTTGTACAAGTCATAAAAGAATGTGGCACTTTGGAAAATGGAGGGTCCTCCTTTTCCCTCACCAACTAGTAGTGGTTTTGGCTTAGGGCTCCTCTGTTGTTGTTGTTTAGTCGTTTAGCCGTGTCTGACTCTTCGTGACCCCATGGATCAGAGCATGCCAGGCACTCCTGTCTTCCACTACCTTCAGGTTACAGACTCTGCTAACCCAGAAATAGTGCTTCAGGTTAAGAACTTTGCTTCAGGATGAGAACAGAAATTCTGCTCTGGCGGTGCAGCAGCAGCGGGAGGCCCCATTAGCTAAAGTGGTGCTTCAGGTTAAGAACAGTTTCAGGTTAAGAACGGATCTCCGGAACGAATTAAGTACTTAACCCGAGGTACCACTGTACAAACCACTATAGCACATAAGGGTGATCCACAATGTGGTATACAGGCATGCTGCAAACATGTTTGTGCAGGTGCAACTTCTTCACTATTTGATGGACAGTTCTCCCTGTGCATCTGATGGCTTTGACACTGAAAGGAGCAGGTAAGTCTGTTCCTTGCATATGGAGCTCCCAGTGGCCACTGAACTGATATGAATGTGTGCATTAGGCATAGGCAATCTTAATGGCTGGTGCTCTTTTACAGTTACTTTCCATTTCAACACAGTTTATCTAGAGGTAGCACTGCTATTCAGTATTCATGACAGAGGCTACACTAATAATTGAAGAGGAGGTGTGCAGCACAGGATAGAGAGAAATGAATAACAAAATGACAGATCCTGCCCTCAATGCTTAAGATGCAGCTGGGGCCAGAGTAGCAGCCGCTGCCACAAGTTAACTAGAAGGAAAAACGGAACAGAGACTCACGAGGGATAAAGGTGACAACATTGATTAGTTGCATACACTGTTACCCATATTGAACAATCTTTATATAGTTCAATTTGTAAGAAGCGGAATATGGCACATAATGGCAGAGCAAACTGGATTCTGACTGAGTATTGAGGAGAATTTCAGTTCAGTTCTTTTTAAAAGATGAACCTGTCTAATCTACACTTTCTGAAATGATAGTCATCCTTCAAAATTTACACTTCTCTAAATTTTGCACTGCAGCTCTTCAGCCAAGTAATGTGTGCAGAAATGCATTTACTATGGTAAAGTGCATATAAATGCATATATGTGAGTAAAAAATAACATACAAAAATGGATTGTATCAGGGGAAATTGCTTGGGAAATTGTGTATCTTAGGAGAGAGTCAAACTAGTGGCAGACTGTGGTAGCTCCACAGTCTGAGCAAGGCCATTTTGAGGGACCCTAGCTCTCATTTCTTCTTCCTCCTCCTCCTCCTCCTCCTCCTCCTCCTCTTCTTCTTCTTCTTCTTCTTCTTCTTCTTCTTCTTCTTCTTCTTCCTCTTCTTCATGCCACCCTTCAGCAGGGTCTCAGGGCAGAATAAAATACAAGATGAAAACAGAAGTGAATAATTGAAACAAAAACAATACCCCCCCTTTCAGAGGTTTTTGTTCATTTTATTTATTTGTTTAGAGCATTTGTATATCACCAAGAAGGCTCCCAGAGCAGCTTATATACATTCAAAACAAGACAGATTCATTTAATTTTTTTGCTGACCCTTTTTCTCCACTTGGGCTAGTAGGAGTGACTCTGCATCAACCCCAGTACCTACTGACCTTGGGAAGAGGAAGGCTTGCAGTGCTGCTGCCTAGCAGCCAAGTTAGCTCAATTGTGAGTAGGACAAAAAGGGATGGATCACGATTTCAAACTCAGTGATGGGGGGTGGGCAGGGATCAATTCGTGCCATCTTTCAAATACCAGAGTGGCTGAGTACTGCTGCCACATTATCCAGAAACACTGTTGGATATTGTTCCCTTCACTCACATAACTCATAGTAGCATGACTGGCTTGGTGGACACTCCTTGTCTTATCTTTCCCCCAGAGAGCCACCCTATCTTTTGTAATATTGATTCAGTGTCTCCTAACAGAAAGGGCACAGGTGGAATCTCAGGAATACCAAGCATCATACAGTTGATTTAAAATTCAGCTGTGCATCCAGTTTCTGCCTATTTGGTCAAACTAGATGTAGTAGCGAGTGGTCTCCAGACAGTGCCATTGACTAGCATACAAACTACGACAAATAAGACTAGCTTTGTATGGAGTGCAAAAAAAGGGAAAGGGAAATGCAGGCAGAATATTCAGAGCCTCCAGCTTCACATCCCACGTCTCTCATTCGCTTCTGGAAGTGACAAAAGTGATTAGCGGGAATCCTCAGGTACTACGAATTCAGCCCCAGTTAGCAATTTATTTTCTAATCAAATACCTGTTTTCTACAGGAAAAATAATTATATAGGTAGAAAATGAACCATGTTTCAGCAAGGATTAAAATGTGGACCATCTATTTAGATGTATGGGTCGTGTTAGATTCAGCTATATAATATATTTGAGATTGTTGTTGTTTAGTCGTTTAGTCGTGTCTGACTCTTCGTGACCCCATGGACCAGAGCACGCCAGGCACTTCTGTCCTCCACTGCCTCCCGCAGTTTGGACAGACTCATGCTGGTAGCTTCGAGAATACCATCCAACCATCTCATCCTCTGTCGTCCCCTTCTCCTTGTGCCCTCCATCTTTCCCAACATCAGGGTCTTTTCCAGGGAGTCTTCTCTTCTCATGAGGTGACTAAAGTATTGGAGCCTCAACTTCACAATCTGTCCTTCCAGTGAGCACTCAGGGCTGGAGATTAAATGCAAAGTAATCTGGTTTGGGATTTTTTTTTGGGGGGGGGGCAGCGGTTATCATATACAAACTGCCATTCTTTATTGTTAAACTTCCCTAAATATTTGCTGTTGCTTTTGTTAATATTTAAACACCCTTCCTACTTCCTGCATTATCTTCCCAAAGGAGCTGCTTTTTTGGGTTAAGGGGGGCAATGGTAATAAGAAAAACAATTCTTAAAGCATGATCCCAAGAGGGAGGAAGCTGAAAGGAAATTATAATTAAGAGGGTGATATTTCCACGAATGCTAGCATTTATCAATATAATTCTTACAGAGACATCTACTTTTATCTAATTAGCTTTCTGACACAGAAAACCCAGTTGTTAAACCTTGTTAACATACAAGTTTCAAAAACTGTATTTCAGTACAGTGGGCAAAATTGCCAAGATGGTGTTTCATGATAAAAATAGTCTTTATTTTACATGCTGTGCTGGGAGGATAATGCTAACCAAAGTGCCTTACTAGCAAAGGATACATGTCATTAGCCTTCCTGGCCTCTCACCTACACATTCAAAGAAGTTGCCAGCATGCTTTTCCATGAGTACAAGTTGAGTAAAGGAGAAGATTTAAGATAACTACATATATCTGTAAAAACATTTGCATTCTCTGGGGTATGAGTTGCATGAGTTTGCAAAAAATTGCTCATCATTTCATTTCCCCAAAGAAATTTTTTACTGAATTAACACTGATTCCCTGCAGTATTAGGGGTTGTTAATTTTATCATTGATACTCTTGTGGTTTTTCTTCTTTTCTCATAACAGCTGTGAGAGAAGGCTCTTACCACACTAGCTCAGGACACATATTTCTAAAAACATCTGCAAGCTAGCTCTTTGTTTTCAGGGATTAAGCCTCTCCTGAATATGAATGGTTGGGTGAATTTCGCTCAGATGTTATGCTAGGGAATCTCTTCCTAATGGGATGCTGGCTCCATGCTGTATCAAAGGTGCAGGCAGTGGCATAGCGTGGGTTGCCAGCACCCGGGGCAAGGCAAGTAATCTGCGCCCCCTAACCCGTGGATTTGCGCCCCCTAACCCTAACCCCCACATGTTGCGCCCGGTGCGGCCGGCCCCCCCTGCACCCCCCACGCTACGCCACTGGATGCAGGACTTCTTCTGCATTCTGGTGTAGTGGAAAAGTCACATCTCCCTTGGAGTCCACAAAGTGCTGGTTAGGTTCTGGCTAACAAAGAGATGGGAAAGTCCAGTGATAGCACTCCAACAGCCATCTCCCCACTTCCAAAGGGTGTCAAACCATCTACCTGATGGATTTGACTCACTTGCGATTGGCTGGACACAGCCACCTGCCAATCAAGACCCCACATGAGCTAAAACTCTTCAAGAGATTACTGTTGTTAAATAGTCCAGTAAAAACATCAAAAGGCAGGTAGGCAATGCATTGTTAAGAACAGTAAGTTGATTGTGACATATGTATAAATCAGTTCATCAGCCAACCCATAAAAATTAAAACTCATTTACCTGCCCAGGGCCAAGCTACTGGGGGAACAGTACTTAGTTCCTAGGACTAAGTGGACCTTTGGTCTGATCCATCACAGCTCTTCTTATGTTCTTAGACTGTTTATTTTTTAACACAGTGTTTTCACTAATATATCTCTCTGGCTACAGTGTAGAGAAGAGAAGTCATTTATTTCATTGAAGCTTTGTTCCAACATGACTTTTGTTACACAACCAGAGAAGAAGTCATCTTAGGTGCTGTAACAACTTGTGTATTGTCAAAAACTAATGTGTTTTCTTCATGAGATATAGGTTTGGTATTATAACACTAGAAAAGGATTCAGCAGTTTTGTTGAATCTCCTTCTTGCTAGAATGACATTCTTGAGAGTCCTGCATTCTCTTGTTGTACCATACATTACTTGCTGATTTGCCTCTTATATACAGAGAATTTTTAAAAAATCATCTATTCCTAACAGTTTCTCAGGCCAATCCCCCCAGGAAGTGACAATCGAACTTTTAGTTGATAAATATTTTCAAATTATAGATCTGGTAGCCAAATTTGCTCTGGCAGCTAAGAAGCTCCATTCCAGATATGTTAATGCTCCCTAATTTTAAAACTTTAGGCTGTAAAAATTTTATGCTGTAAACTTTTACAGGTTATGCTGTGTGATTTTAGAGGAAAGCTTTTTTTTAAATCCCTTGCTGTACATTATAAAGGCCTTTGACTATACACAATAAATTGATTGATTGACCATTCTCTTGTTGGTCTTCTGGTTAGGATTACTAAATGTATGTACTGCTTCCTGAAGCACTTTATTATGAGAACAAAATACAATAATAAAAATGCACACACACAAAATGTTAAGTACCGAGGCAGAATAATAATATCCAGTAATTATTGCTGCCCAAATTCCTGGGAAAGCAAACATGGATTTCCCTACTTGTGAAAAGTTGGTGCTAGACTGCCATCCTGGAGGAGAGCTTTCCATAGATGGTGTGAACAGAAATGACCTATTTTCTCATCTTCACCCTCCAGACCTCCTTTGGAAGCGGCAACAAAAAAGGTACTCAGATGACAATCTCATAGTCTGGGCAGGTTCATATTGGGAAAGTGCTTAACCTTGTCCCTAACTGAGCAACAACAATACCTTCCCACACCCAGATATCCTTGCTACTTTGGATCATAATTTAAGCTAGATTGAAACTTTCAATGAAAACTTCCAACCCACCCTTTCCTTGTGATCAGTGTGGTCTGAACTAGCATCACTGTCTTCTTGTGCAACAATGGAACTTATGAAGGCTATCTAGAGAACTGAGCATTTCCTTTCTTCCTTACATCTGGCATGATAGTGTACCAGGGACCCTGAACTACATCTCCTATTGTCCATGTAATCTAGGATGCTAACCTGTAGCCCAGGATGTTTCTGGACTTCAGCTCCCACTATTCCTGACCATTGGCCATGGTGGCTGGGCATAATAGGAGTTGGAGTTTAACAAAATCTAAGCATTCTGCCTCTGCTCTAGATGTTCCTTGCTGCTGCCACTGTTGTTGTTGCTGTTGTGACCTAACTAAATAAGTAAAGGAGGCAATGGAAGTTCTCTCTCTCTCTCTCTCTCTCTCTCTCTCTGTATGTGTGTGTAGAGGTAATAGGAGATATTTGAAAATTGTTGTGTTTCTGGTGATGTCATAAAAATCGCAATGAGGTTTTTAAAATCAAAACTGAAAAAAACATATTAACTCACTATGTTCAATTCTGAATTGGATCCAGAAATGTTTGATGGAACTGATGTCAAGGAAGGATTCTTAACTTAAATGTTCATGCCTTCTGGTGCATGAGTGAATTTGTTAGTGTTTTGATTCTTCATTTCAAAACCAGTTCGCAGGACATGCAAAAGTCTGGTAACCAAATCTTTAATTGACCATTTGTTGTTGCTGCTGGATCTTTCTGCCTGTTCAATATTGCTTCAATAGACAACACAATGTGTGTACTAGGGCTGAAGGAGGTTGATAAGATAGCTAAATCATGATGCATAATTGCACAGATGAATACAAGCAAAGTTAACAAAGGCTTCACAAAAGGTTTTGTCAAGCACAGATTTCAGACAGCCCCATATTAATTGCTAAGCAATCTGTGCAGCACTCTGAGTAATAGAAAGCGAGATGTAACTCATACTAATTGGCTTTGACAAACATAATTTTCTAACACCCAAACTAATTGTATGTGAGCCACTCCGGGAGTGAAGATGCAAGGTTATGCTGACCAGATGTTAAGATTGTCAGCTTAATTGACAACTTAATTACTCTTACTTAAATGATTAGCGCTCTCTCTGTCTCTCTTTCATGCACCCATGCTAGGTACCTCTGATGTTATATTAATGGAGTATATACAGCATTAACCACTGTGCTAAGTTTCCAGCTGAGGAATAGTCACCTAAGAGTGGCTTAAGTATCTTCCTCCTGACTTTAAATTCCCCACTGTCCTAAAACCTATTCAGATGTTAAAATCCTCCCACAAGTGGAATTGCATTAGCAGAGAGGAGGGGTGCAGCTTGTGGCCACTGGACTCTATCCTGGCCCTACTAATCTCCCCCACTGCTTTGCATACCATGCTCTGGAGAAGGTCTGAAGGAGGGAGGAATGAATCCACACATTTCAATCGCCCTTTGCTTCTCATTTTTTCAATCTTAAATTCAGTTTTCCACATTTTTTTAAAAAAAGAATTTTAATTCAAAGTAACAAGACATACTCATGCAAGGAAAACAAAGCTTAGTAGTTGTACAGAAAAATAGTGGCTGATGGTTGTAGTTTTAGACTTTCCAAGAAAGATGATCAACTAAAGTGTCTCTTCATAAGATTCCATGAGTCTTTTCATAAAGGATGGCATGTATGACCTGGTAGGCATTACTGAAACCTGTTGGGATGAGATTCATGACTGGAATGTAGGAATTGAGGGGTTCAAAAGGAATAGACCAATTAGGGAGGAGGAGTAGCATTATCTGTAAGGGATTTGTACACTTGTGAAGAAGTCCATGACCTGTAGCTGGAAAGAAGGTTGACAGCATATGAGTAAAAATGGTAGGAGAGAGAAACAAGAGTGACCTTACTGTGGGTGTCTGCTATAGACTGCCATGCCAGACTGAAGTCTTGGATGATGCCTTCCTAGAGCAGATTACCAAGCATTGTTCTTACGGACAAATTAAGCATTTCACAAAAGGAATATTGATCTGGGGGAAGGCTTGCCTCTTCTATACGATGTACTATCCTTTCAATGACTTTGATAAGACATTTGAACATGGTTTTCATGCTTCATTGACTTATAGAAGCATAATTGTAGAGTTGGAAGGGACCTCTAGGGTCATCTAGTCAAACCCCTCTGCAATGCAGGAATCTCAGCTATGAGTAAAGCATTGTATAGTTTGTAGAAGTGCAAATGTCAATGAATGGCTGTGTTTTCGTTTACTTATTGTTTAAATGTACCCATATTACTGGTTAAGCAATGCACTCATAGCTCATAACAGTGCCAGCTATTCTAATACTCATTATGGTTTGTATATTTAAAAAAATATTGCCATCCTATATGTGTTTCGTTGCGTACTGTTTCATCCATGAGAGCAGAATGACTTAAAAACAAAAAAACAGATTCTAGGTTTTGTAGCTCAAGGAAAGCTTTTGTTCCTTGATTAAATTATTTTATGACAAGTGGATGTTGTCATTCCGTCACTAATTACATGCCCAAAGCTGTGTGAAAAGAGGCCGAAACTATAGTAAACAAATGGAACTACTCCCACAGAACACATCTCATTTTACATGGTTCACCCTCCTGAGCATGTTGCAAGTTGACTCAAACTTTCATGACGATGTAATTAGTTTTTCTCATAGGATTTATTATTGCTTGGCAAGCTTCTCATCCCTGGAAAAGTAGTTGTGTTAACAGCAGGTGAGCTTTGTTAAGGAAGAATTTGGATGGCTAAAATGCCTATCAGCATTAAAGCGAATGTCTTAATTTCCCCCCATGAGAATTAGGAGTTTGGGAAACTAATGCCGCTCGGTGTGAAAAAGGAGCCTTTTCAGCTCAGCACTTTTTTTTTGTTCCCCCAGGAAGAGATCTGGTGGGCTTTGTCTAATCATTAAGCATCGGACCATGTTTAGCAGTTGACAAGGAGTTCACTGTATATAGTTGGCTGAGAAATTTCCCTGGAGACTTAACAATTTCACAGTAGCAGTAAAGCAAAAAGCAAGATCTTGTCCTTGTAAAACAATTTCCGCAATACAACTCAGGCATCTGAGGAGTGTCTCTTGTGAAAGGCAGTTTATTTTAAGAGACTGCAGTTTTTAGTCTGAGCAACCCGCTACTACTGGTATTGAGATATGAAGGACAAGATGGATTTGGGTAAATTAATGGGAATGCCATGTGGTTATTGTTTTCAGTTTCTGCTTAACTAATAGACAACAACATAGAGATATTTTGAAGTATACTTCATTTGAACTGATGGACTTATTTCTGAGTAGGCATAGGCTCTTAAGCAGGGGTGGGGACCTCAGACCTAGGGCCCAAATGTGATCTTCATGGCCTCTTCATCCTGCTGGTCAGGGCTGATTTTATTTATTTGTTATAAATAAAAAATGGAAAAGAGAAAAGCATGGTGACTCACTTGTTTCAGTTAGTAGTTAAACCCATTTCACGAGGAACTCATAATTATTCATCTAATTTTGTTTTCCAAGAACCAGCTGCTTAATAGAGTGTGATAGAATACATATCCCATGTGTCAGGCGTGGAGAGTCCTCTCCCCCTCTGGTAGCATCAAAGGAAAGAATAACAAGCAGTTCATATTTTATAGTCCTTTTTATTCAGTCATCTGGTTGCAAGACAAGAATCCATGTCTCCACACAAAGAGAGACGTTGGCTACTCTGAGCACCGCTGCTTCCATCCCCCAACAACATCCTGAGTGCCATTGGGAAGTCCAGGAGGCTCACCCTTCTCTGTTCTAGGCTGCGGAGGAACTGACAGGACCAGGGAGATGAAGGATCCCCCATATCTCCAGGGAGGTCTCTGTCGGCTGCACTCTCCCCCCCCTTCTTCCGCCACTACCTCGTAGCTAGGTAATTCTTCCTCAAATGGTATAGTATCTTTCTCTCTCCTCCTGAAACTGCTGTAGACAAAGGGGGGGGCGAAGCTTCCCCATCCTCCTCCTCCTCTTCAGAGATAAGCTGATCAGACTGAGTGCCCACTTCCCAGTCTTCCTGTTCCGACTATTCCCTGACACCATGTGATGTATTCTAGAACTTCAAGCACATGAACATTTCTAAGATTCTCCTCCCTGCCCCCATTGCTTCTAGTTAGCTGCAGTCTGGTTAGTGTTTCTGCTCAAGAAATCTACCATTCTAAATGCTGTTAGTTGCAAATGTAACCTTTCCCCCTATTACATATTTTCTGGGAGCTAATGGAAAGCCTGACATTCTACCTCAGTCCCTTCTGTCTGGCTTCTGGCCAGGCTTTGGAACAGAGACAGCCTCAGTGGCACAGATGGATGATCTTTGCCTACAGACTGGCATGGATAATTCATCCATATTGGTATTTCTGGACTATGAAATCCTATTACATTATCTGGAAGATCTGAGAAGATCACAGGGAATTGGCTCTTGAATTATTTTGTACTCTCTCCCTCTTTTTTTGTCTGAGAGAACCCAGAAAGTCATCTTGGATGCTACATGTTCTGATTGCATATTCCAATGGGTTTTTTATCCCATAGAGTTGCACACTGCATGCGTTTTTGTGAGACATGAGGAAATGTTAGGGGGCATTTTAATTTTTTCCGCAAGAAATAAACTATGTAACTGCAGGCATCAAGTTTCCAAAAGCCATGTGACTGGAAAGATCAATCTCCCAGAAAAATGTCAGTAGATACAGTCGGTTTATTACTTCCAAGGAAGGAAATTGCAAAGGGTTTAGGAAATAAATTCAGTGGGCTGGATAAAATGGCTGTAACTAAGCAACTTCTTACCCAAGTGCCAATGTTGAGAGATATTCTGGAGAATGTCAAACACAACATTATAAATGACCTTTCAAAGAATTGTTGCTAATCACTTCTTCTACATACCAACTTTTCACTGACTCTGAATTGTGCTAGGGAAACTTATCTTGCCAGGTATCTTTCTGAGAAGGAACTGTGGATTGACACTCCCCACCCAATTTTCACAATTCTAACACTTTATCTCTGTATATAAGACATAGTTTATCTTACTGAAATTAATGTTCCACCATGCCTAAATATTTATTTTGCATTCAATTGCAACATCAAACTTTAGTATCTGCTTGTTGCAACATAGAAGAATTTTGCATCAAATTGCTTTTATCTGATCATCTTTCCCTCTAATCAAGCAATATTTAGGGACAACTTCTGGATTTTCTTTCTGGAGAGAGAACAAAATCCCTCTTTTTAATAAGTTTATTTATAATTATCATTTATATCAAATAAACATTGCAACAATATTTTTTAAAAAACCAATTCTCACAAACCTCAACTTCCCTTCCCATCTTTCAGCAATTCCAGAAATTTATCCACTGCTTCCCTCTTCTGCATGTCCCAATTAACTCTATTTGTTCTTTTCCTTATCTACGGTATTTCATATATATTAGAAACTGCAAGTTTTTACAATAATCGTGCTAATGTGTTAATTTGTTTACAATTTCTTTGTAAATATTCAATACATGATTTCCATTCCTTAATAAAAAGTTAGTTGCCTTGATTTCTTATTCTTCCAGTATGTTTCGCCATTTCTGCATAGTCCAATAATTTCTGTAGCCATTCTTCTTTCGTTGGGACTTTGTCTTTCCATTTTGGGGCAAATGTCATTCTTGTAGCAGTAGTTGCATGCATAAATAAATTTATATATTGCGTAGGTATCTCTGATCCCATAATTCCCAAACACATATGGAAAAACCCTCTGAGGTTTTCCAGAACTTCCAGACACTGTAAAATGATTTATCAAATTACAATTTGACAATGCTGTCCAAAATATATATGTATTTTTCAGTTTCTATATTCATTACAATCACAGCTTTCTTTAAAGAAAGATCACTGGTTCAATTGTCTTTTACAACCACTGGGTGGTGACCCCACTAGGTGCAGCAATCCAGCCAGGGAAAAAGGGAGGCAATGTTTAGGGCAAGTTTTCTAGCCCCACCCCCTTTTCAGAGTGAGCAGAGTGGATCCTGAATAGGGCTGCTCAGTCATGGATACAGCTGTTGAGCTGCTCAACTGCCCCATTCCTTGAGTCAGAGCGACTGAATCTGTATCCACCGCCCATGTGCTGGCTCATGACTAGGGGCTTCCAGATTTCATGGTCCTGCCCCTGTTACCATTTGCCAATTGCCAAGGGACTTTGGGGGTTGGGTTTGGGATGGGTTTTTGGAAGACGCCTGTGCGTGAATTTGTTTTATGTGTGTAGATCAGTGCATGCTGATCAATGCACCGTCTTTGCAGTAAGGCTCTATTCCAATGGCATGAATATCACAACGACTGGTAGATGATTGTCTAATGCAGCCTTCATCCTCCTTCACAGCCATTGTAACATGCCACTTAGTTATCTTCCACCTGTTCTGCTGTTGAGGATTTTTTATTATTATTCTTTGTCTAGCTCCTTCCCTTTGACATTACCGCCTTGGGTGACCCTGCTGGGAGTACGAGACTCCCGACGGCTTCGCTCACGAGGGTCATAGTAACGTGCAAGCCCACTCACTACAACAAGGTGATGATCCAGTGAGTAAGTCCCATAAATAATAGGCTAAGGTGTCAGCAGTCAGCGCAGGCTTCAGCATGCAGGCAGCTCTCCGCAAGCAGTGGGAGCGCTCCCGCTGCTTGCGGAGAGGTCCGTGAAGCCTGGACGCGCTGAGCTCAGCGCGCACAGGCTTCGGCATGCAGGCAACTCTCCGCAAGCAGCGGGAGCGCTCCCGCTGCTTGCGGAGAGGTCCGCGAAGCCTGGACGCGTTGAGCTCAGCGCGCGCAGGCTTCAGCATGCAGGCAACTGCAAGCTGTGGGAGCCCAGCGCTGGCTCCCGCTGCTTGCTGAGAGGTCCGCGAAGCCTGGACGCGCTGAGGTCAGTGCGCACAGGCTTCAGCATGCAGGCAACTCTCCGCAAGCAGCGGGAGCGCTCCCACTGCTTGCTGAGAGGTCCGCAAAGCCTGGACGCGCTGAGCTCAGCGTGCGCAGGCTTCGGCATGCAAGCAACTCTCCGACCCCTCTCGCTCTCCAGGCTTCAGCAAAAGCCTGCATTCACCCCATAGGATGCACACACATTTCCCCTTCATTTTTGGAGGGGAAAAAGTGCGTCCTATAGGGCGAAAAATATGGTAATTGCAAAATGTACAGGGTTGCACCTTTCAATTGTAGCTATTAACTCTAATGCACAAAGCACCACAATCAATGTTATTTTTGTGCTCAATTGTTACTGACAAATAAAGCACAAGAGACATGTTTCTTTTTAGAGATGTGCAATCTAAACATTGTTCATATCATAATTGGCTGACACATTTTGAGCGGTCTTTGCAACAAACCCAAAATGCTATTTCCTCCCTTTCTGTTTGTTTAGATGTTGCTTGTGTGGTTTGTTTGGGCACTGTTGTTTGGGAACTGTCATGTGAGGGCATGAGAAGGCAGCATTTTGGCTAGGCAACCATCAATGCTTCATTTTCTTCTGCGTACATAATGCCAGGTGGCTTGGACTAGTGGAAATAAACCATCCCCACTGCCTCAGAGTTTCCCCACAGAGTTACATGTATGGCAACCACCTGATGGTCTAGGGCAGGCTTGGCCAGGAGGATCAGAACAGCAAAGCCAAGGAAATCCACTTAAAAATCAATAAATCTCTGACTGAAACAACCAGATTCATGAGTCGGGGAAAATATATTCTCATATATGGCTTGGAAAGGATTTTTGTTCAGCCAGATCAATTGTGTCAGGCAGAATATAAAAACGTCAGGAAGGAATGGCAGGTTCTGAAACTGAATGATGCAAAAATAAGGAAACTGTTTGATCTTGTTTGATTCCAACTTCTATCAGCCCCAGCCAGCGTGGTCAACGGTTGGGGAAGATAGTGTGTTTTAGATAGCAATCAAAACCTGTCCCCCAGTCTGGTGGTGTTTTACAGAGCAGTTGGCTGGACCAGAAGATGGGGGCAGAGGTGAACCTTGGGGTCTCAAGTGTCAGTGGTGCCCTGTGAGATGACAAAAATTGCCCCGCCTCTCACACTCCATTCTAAAGCATAGTTGCCACATCCCCAAGGCTTCACACCCAGTGTGGCCGAACCAGTCGTGCTCCCCTAAATCTGCCTCTGACAGAGGTGGGGGTTGGAGCTGGTGTACTGATTGACCTCGATCAGACCTGATTCACAAGGTGGCAGCAGGGCCAGCTCTTATCAGGCTGGCTCTGCCTGGTCCTTCGTTTCTCCTCCTTGGGGCTCTCAATCAGCTGCTGGCAGTGTGGATGCTGCTAGCAGCTCTTCCACCCACCCACATGCTCAGCAGGTAGAAAGGTGAGCTCTCTACCAGCAGAGCGATGCTTGCATCAACAGGGCAGGTGGTGGTTGCCAGAAGGCCAGTGGGGCTGAGCAGAGGGGTTCAAAGAAGGCTTGGGTTGTTCTGCCAGTCCAACACCTGAAGTGCCACTGGTTCCCCATCCCTGAAGTAAGTGGTTAGAATCAAGCTCTGAGCACACACCTATTGTAGCAGTTGGTCTTGCCTGATGAAAGCTGGCCTTGCAAATACAACAGCAGGCCATCAATTTGAAATGACTCCTAATTTAACTGTGAAGAAATTAGAGGGTTTTTTTGGGGGGGGGTGTATATGTTGAAAATGCCACCCATTTAAAAATGAGCACTGCAAGCAGCTCTTGGCAAGTCCTACCAACTTCTCGTTTCATTTGCAAGGTTTCCTGATCACCCCCTGCCCCCGGAGAAGTTTTGCTGGAGACATTTCACAGTGCACTTCTCACAGAGATGGAAGCCCCTGTCTCAGGAATGATATCTTGTATATCTGTTTGATAGAGTTTAAAGACTGTCTCTTTTGTCTGGCAACAAGCCAGATTGATTGAGTCATTGCTGTGCAGGAGGGCAGTGCTAACAATGAGGTAGCCATTTAAATTGGTGTCAGAAACCATCACACAATGTACTTGATCAGACTCCTTGCTGCTGTTCAGCAGCACTTGTCCTTTCTCTGGTCATTTATTTGCTCTTGGGACCAGTCTTCGTTAAAAAAAAAACCCCACACAGAGACAACACAAAACTCTCTTTTTATTGATTTTCTTCTACAAAGGAAGGGAAAAATCCCTCCAGCATATACAAAACCAAAACCAAACAAGAGACACACAGAGATGGAACTTTTAGAAGTATGTGGTCAAGATACTCTTTCTTTGTCAATAATTTCAAAAAACCATTTCTAAGAACTTGAAAGTGCAGTTAATTTGAAAATAGCTTTGATTTAAAATCATGCACAAACATGTGAGACACCAAGGTCTTATATCACAAGCTTTTGTTCTGGTTAGGGCTTCTTCACATGAAGAATCTGAATGTGTTGTAGTGCGGCAGCACATCTTGCCTGTTTAGTTTTACTATTTTAAACTAATTCCTGCACTATATATATTACAGCACAATCCTATGCAGGTCTTCCCAGAAGTAAGGACCCATTGAGTTAAATTAGATTTCCTTCCAGGTAAGTGTGCATTGGACTGCAGCAGCAATTTTCCTTTTACTGGGGGCAGGGGGATTGGTAAAATTTTGGAAGTTTGACCTTATAGTAACTGAAGCAGCAAGAAACTGAATTATGTCTAAACCTCGTTGAAAGTCAGCCTCTTCTTTTCACGTATGCTTTGATCGGTGTTGACTGTGAATTTCAGAATGCGGGTGATGGTGGAAATGAACTCCTCTAGTTCAGAATTTCTCTGTTCACAGCTGAGCCCCAGTGCCCAAAATTGACTTGTATCTCCCAATGGCCTTCTCCATTTCCCATTTATGTTACCTTAGAGGGTTCTTTATCGAAGAGCAAAGTGTTAATTCAAGTATGTCCAGAGTAATTCTAGTGCAAACTGAGGGTAGTGGGGAGAGATGAAAGTATGTACAGAAAATGTGCAGGTCACCTTCACCCATACAAATAACTATGCTAGCATGTGGAAAATGTGCATCAACAGATTCCCCATAGTTTCCATATCTGGCTGTGGTCTGAGGCATTTGGCAAGGGCTGTAGGCAAGTAAAAGCACAACATTTTGCTCTTTCCCCATTCTCTGCATGTCGAAAAATATTAAACTCAGTTTTCTAAGGGTTTGATGGATCTTCCTGTGGTTTATCCCATCCGGCTGATTCTGTTGGCACAGGACTGTAGGTAATTTATGGCACTTTACTGATTGCAGGCAGGAGACAATGTCAAGGCAGTGAAATTCAATAAGACTTTGTTAACAGGAAAGAAGTCTGGGAAAATATTGACTTGAGTGCAATACACTATGCTTTGAACACATTTAGCATGAAAATCAACATTTTTCCAGGTGAGTTCGCTGCAGAAATTAGAATGCAAATACCCTACAACACTGTGTGACAAGCATAGCAATTGTATTTTAATAGCTTACATACTTTCCTAAACACACAAAGGTAGTTTTATTGAAAGGCTTTATTGTATGTTTTGATTTTTTAAAAAGGATCCCTTTATAAGCTTTTATATTCTTAAATAAGAATGCTTCTGTTGCTTGCTGTAATGAATAGTTAAGATAACAATATAAGAATCAGAACTGGAAAAATAATAAAAAACCCATCATCCAAGCAAAAAGACAAAGAATTTAACTGTGTAATCTTGTGCATCCTTACTTGGAAGCATTTACCATTGTCTTCAATAAGGCTTCCTCCTAGGTATCTGTGTACAGCAGGGATGAGGAATCTATAGTCCTCTAGATGTTATTGGCCAGAATAAGTGACTTTATCTGTATCTTCAGACATGGAGGGCATCCCTGCTGTAGTCCTTACCACCCCCATGCCATAGGCATCGCGACTACCCAATATTCCTTTGAAAAATAGACAGCTCCTCAGAGGGGATGGGTTTAACAGCAAGTCCAGACCAGCCAACTTTCAAAAGGTCTCAGAAGTGCTGCTGAGAAAACTGTTTCTCATAGTGATCTGTCCAAGGTCCTGACGAACAGGCTGGGCTTTTCCTTGCCTATTGTGATCCTGCATAGCCTATCTTGCCTCTGATCTATTGAACTTGATTCTGCTCTTCCGGAGGTGGCCCTGCCCTTCTAGTAATTAACTCTGCTTTGAGCCAGCTTCCTCTAAGAACCTTGAGCCAAATTAGGGCACGACAGCTCTCCACTCTCAGGCAGTTTGTGATCAGGGTCTGTCCCATAGTAAAATATTCCAGAGTACTAACACAGCCCTTTTTTTTATCTGCATCATCCTCTCCCTATGTCTAAACACTGTGTGGCCATTTCAGTTTATAGATTTACACCAGTCATTTTTTAACGTGTTAGCTCCTATTCAATTAGATGGAATAAATGTGGCTGTATCATAAGTTTGAGCTATAGACAACAGAAGCTTGAGGAGTTCAGGGGGACATGGGGAAGTCTGCTGGTTTTGACTATAAGGTATTGTTTATATGGTCATCATATTGCTGCATTGATGCATCTGGAAAGTGAACCTGTTGCATAGACTGGTCGAGGCTCATGTTGATGGGGGTGGCAAGAAGACTGTTTTTGAAGTCCTGGTGAAATTCTGCCCATGGATTCAGATGGTGTAGATGTAACTAATATATCTCAGGTAGAGGAGGGACTCTGAATAACAAGAGCTGAGAGTGCTGTTCTAAGTCAGTTAATATGCTGGCATCCTGTGGAATATCCATGTGAGTAAATGGGATCCTCTTCATGGAGGGTCCTGCTTGCGCATGGGACTTCGGGACTCGCTGATTTCCAGGGCCGGGCATTGCCCAGCTCCTCCTGCGATGGCCCCTGCGATCGCACTGGCCACAATAGCCAATGGGGCGGATGTGATCGCAGGGTATTTAAATGGCAGCGTGAGGTGTCACGGGCACTTGCTCCATGCTGCTAAACTCCCACCCACCCTCCCTCTTGGTATAGGTCCTTTGGCCTTGCTTGGGACTTTGGTTGGTTGCCTGTCTTGTGGCAGGGGCCCGGTAGGAATTTTTTCCACTTGGCAGATTGGCACTGGGCATTTGCTTTTCACCTACCTCCTAGCAATCGTCACAACTTTGTAAGGTTTGGTGGTTAGGCATTGACTTAGTGTTGTGTGAGGGAGGGGCAGTGCGGCCATCACCTGCCCCTCCATGAAAAGGGTATTCCATTAAAGGAATCTGGGGGTGCTGGATCTCGTCCGACATCTGCTTGAGGGGCTAGGGCCATGCCAGGACCATGCCAGGACCACAGGAAACTGGGGTGAGCTTCAGCCGATTTGCATCGATGTAGGGAAACCCAGCCAGATTGGCGGGGTATAAATAATAAATTATTATTATAAATTATTATAGCTCCCTTGTTTGGTTTACCCTTCCAGACCCCCTGCAGGGTGGGCAGGAGTCAGTTATAGTTTGTCAATGCCTAAGCCAATACCACTCACAATCAATAAAGTTGTGGTCTTAATTATTGGCCCATCAACCTTAAACTAAAAGATTTGTATGTGTGAATTTATTTAGGGGGGAAGGGTCCTGGGGTCCTCGAAGCGCAATCATAGCAGCGCCATTGACCTGAAGATAGGAATTCTTCTGAAATACTAGTGAGTGAGAACAAAGAGGCCAGCTGATCTCTAGATTCGTTGGAGTTAATAAACTGCATGACTTGGAGTTCCCAGAATTCTTTAGGTAAAGCTTTAAATGTATGGTGTAGATGTGACCATAAGTTTACACTCTATGGGGATTAGGTTTTAATCACAACTAACTTTGCCCTACATTCACACATGTTCATTCATAAGCCCATTCTGTTCCATTTCTGCATTAATCTGTGATATTTTTTGAAAAAACCAACAACAACAACAACAACAATAATAATAAATTTTATTTATATCCCGCCCTCCCCAGCCGAAGCCGGGCTCAGGGCGGCTAACAACAATAAAACAATACAAAAGTACAACACAAACAACACTCTAAAATCATTCATTATAAAATTAATTAAATTCAAGCCACTGGCCACCATTGGGCCAGAGCTCCGCGAAGATTGCCGAGGGAGGGAGTCAGGCTGTGCCCTGGCCAAAGGCCTGGCGGAACAGCTCTGTCTTGCAGGCCCTGCGGAAAGATGTCAAGTCCCGCAGGGCCCTAGTCTCTTGTGACAGAGTGTTCCACCAGGTCGGAGCCACAGCCGAAAAAGCCCTGGCTCTAGTTGAGGCCAGCCTAACTTCTCTGTGGCCTGGGACCTTCAAGATGTTTTTATTTGAAGACCGTAAGTTTCTCTGTGGGGCATACCAGGAGAGGCGGTCCCGTAGGTACGAGGGTCCTAGGCCATATAGGGCTTTAAAGGTTAAAACCAGCACCTTAAACCTGATCCTGTACTCCACCGGGAGCCAGTGCAGTTGATATAGCACCGGATGAATGTGATCTCGCAGCGAAGACCCCGTAATGAGTCTCGCTGCAGCATTCTGCACCCGCTGGAGTTTCTGGGTCAGTCTTAAGGGCAGCCCCACGTAGAGCGAGTTACAATAATCCAGTCTGGAGGTGACGGTCGCGTGGATCACAGTGGCTAGGTCAGGGCGAGAGAGGTAAGGAGCCAACTGCTTAGCTTGGCGGAGATGGAAAAATGCCGCCTTTGTTATAGCTGCAATCTGCGCCTCCATGGAAAGGGAGGTGTCGAAGATTACACCCAAACTCTTAACGGACGGTGCTGGCACTAACTGCGCCCCCACAAGAGATGGGAGTTGCCCCCCCAATCCCATATCGTCCCGTCCCAGCCACAGGACCTCTGTCTTCGAAGGATTTAGCTTCAACCGGCTCCCACATAACCATCCAGCCACAGCTTCCAGACATCTGGTCAGTGTGTCTGGGGCCGAGTCAGGATGGCCATCCATCAACAGATAGAGTTGGGTGTCATCGGCATACTGATGGCAACCCAGCCCAAAACTCCGGACAAGCTGGGCGAGGGGGCACATAAAGATGTTGAAAAGCATTGGGGAGAGTATCGTACCCTGAGGTACTCCACACACCAAGGAGTGGCGCAACGACAATTCCCCCCCAAACGCCACCCTCTGTCCCCGACCAGAGAGAAACGAGCGCAGCCATTGAAGGACTGTGCCCTGGATCCCCACGTCGGCAAGGCGGTGGTCCAGAAGTTCGTGATCGATCATGTCGAAAGCTGCTGACAGATCTAGAAGAATCAGCAGCCCCGACCTGCCTCGATCCAGCTGTCTACGAAGATCATCTGTTAGGGCAACCAGAGCTGTCTCGGTCCCATGACCAGCGCGGAAGCCAGACTGGAATGGATCCAGAGCCGATGTTTTATCCAGAAACCCACCAAGCTGTTCAGCAACCGCTCTCATCTGCACAACACAGATTCATGCAAAAGTTCACATTTAAATACATATCTATACATGCATTTTGAATGTTAATTTATGTCACATTAGGCATTCTAGATGGTCATACGTTATTTGAACCTGAGAGCTACATTGCAAAATTTGGAGAAATTTAAAATTCAAAGGTGAACCACATTCAGATCCACACATTAGTCCAGAAGGTGTGAATCAAGTCAGTTTATATCAGAATTTGCAAAAGAATAAAAAATCAAAATCAAACTCCTCAAGCATCTCTAGTCTCAGCTAGGTAATTTATGACTAACTTAGGTATGAGGTTTATATGTAGCTACTGTGAATTCATTGCTTCAGCCAACATGATAGGAAAACTTCATTTCTTTTCTCTCTTTCTTTATGAAACCTGCTGATACAACCTCAGTGTTGTGAAAAGCAAGACCATATAGAGCCTCCACCAAATACAAAACTGTATCTGTTTAATGTTCTAGCTTGAAATAAAAAAAGATAATTCAACAAAGAGCTGCAATTCCTGTGAAACCGGCTGTGTTCAAAGGTCTGAAGGAGCAATAAAACTGTGAAGGGCATCATTGTTTACCACGATGCTACCTCCTCTGTGGGCCAGCGGAATGATTAATGAAAAAGAAGACCAAAATAATAGAATCAAAGAACAAGATGAAAAGTGGCAGAGAAATAAATTACACAAGATCCATTCAAGCAGAGTTTAAAACCTTAAGGGGGAAGAAAGAGGCTTCTGCTAATAAACTGTGAAGAGCTAGTGGGAATGCAAAAATAATATGGGGAAAAAGTGTGCTGTGGCAGTTATTTCTGACATAAAAAATATAAAATTTACGCTTCTTTTCACTTTTTTTAAAAGTTGGAAGTGTCTGCCACAGCACACTTTTTCTCTGTATTGTTTTTCATTCCCGATAACTCTTCACAGTCTATATTAGCTGGTTTTGTTGGTCAGGAGATTTTTAGCTGCATATTTACAACTTTTCACTTTGAAAAATAAAAATAAAATACAATACCTAGAATAACATTTACACACAAACACACACACCCTGCTGCTTTGAGGAACTGTTTCCATGTAATATCACAGCATTACAATATCACAACATTACCCAACAAGACAGAACAGTGAAAAAGCTTTATAACAACAGTGTCAATGAGAGGATCAAAGCAAACATATGTAGAAGCTGAACTAAGTTCAGTTGGTCCAAAATGGAGGACACAGGTGGGCAGAAAGAGAAACAAGGCATGAGTATTATGCTATATATATAAGTTTTAGGTCACAATCCCATTCTTGTTTATTTGGAATTAAGCCTCAAGTAATTTAGTGGGCCTTCCTTCTTAGTAGGCATATAATAGGATTGCACTGCCAATAAAATATACAGTATCAAAGTCCCAACACAAAGCATTTGTCAGTTGTTACCACCTTTGTCAAGGTCATTGAAACAACAAACCATAATATAAATTACTCAGTACAACATTGTTAACTAGTGTAGTAACACTGACACCTCTTGTTTTTATTCATTTTTGTCACTGTAGAAGAGAGTATGTTTAGAACTAATGAATAATAAATAATGCACCCTGTGATTTGTTCTTGTTTCTGTGTGACCATGTATCAACCTTATACGATAGATCAATATTATCGTTGGTGAGAAATAGTTATGACATGGGAAAGAGGCTATTGGACTAGACTGACTGATCCCACAGGGTTCTTCCTATGCTTTTATTACTGAAGATGGGTGTTTGTGTGTAATATATACCGTATATGTATTAGTGGCTGATATATGTTGTTGTTGTTCTTTAGTTGTTCAGTCATGTCTGACTCTTTGTGACCCCATGGACCAGAGCACGCCAGGCACTCCTGTCCTCCACTGCCTCCCGCAGTTTGATCAAACTCATGCTGGTAGCTTCGAGAACACTGTCCAACCATCTCGTCCTCTGTCATCCCCTTCTCCTTGTGCCCTCCATCTTTCCCAACATCAGGTTCTTTTCCAGGGAGTCTTCTCTTCTCATGAGGTGGCCAAAGTATTGGAGCCTCAGCTTCACGATCTGTCCTTCCAGTGAGCACTCAGGGCTGATTTCCTTAAGAATGGATCGGTTTGATCTTCTTGCAGTCCATGGGACTCTCAAGAGTCTCCTCCAGCACCACAGGTGGACACCCCCCCCCCAGCTTAATGTTTCTCAAACTTTTCTATGCCACAGATCTACCAATACATTCACAATACTTTCTTCAGGCTAAAGTGCTAGAAGAAAGAATACAGTATGGGCTTCCTTGGGCAGTACAGTGTTAGGATTTGACTATTATTAAAGTGAAAGGTGAAATTCATGATATACCGTGTTTGGGGGGGTGTTTGAAGCTTTTAGCTATAGGTAAAATCATATTAATCAGTTTGCCAGTGAATGTTTATAGAATACCTGATAACACCTGATATGATAAGACTCTAAGACTCTTTTCACCTTACTGCTGTTCCTCCTGCTGGACTCAACACCAAATTCATTACCCTCACTCTGGGACTTTTCCAGATGTCTCAGTTTCAAAAGGAAGATTTTGCCAAAAGGCTTAAAACCCCATGATATAAAATAAATAAAGATGTGGTTGTGATCAGTTACTTTAATTTATACTTCTGTTGGGCAGAGATATGAATGACTTCAAAGTGAGTAAATATGATAACTTCCATAGACCAGTTTCTGTTACAAAAGGTGCAAAGTTTTGAAAATACTGGAAATCACCAGCGAAAAAAGGATGAAGGTCAAAGTGAAGCTAATGGTGAGATGGAATTCTAGCAAAATTGTGGGGTGGGGAAAGAGAAGAGAAAGGAAAGAAACTGCATTTCCACTTCAAACAGGCAGAGATGAATGGATGATCATCAGCAAGAAAGAGTCAATTCAATTCATTTCAGTAAGTTACCTAGCTGATAAGAGAGGTTACTGAATGGCAATTCCCTTGGGATTAAACAGTAAGGCATTGGCTTCTCCCCACTTCTTGTTTGTTTTGAACTACACAAAATTCTTTTGAAATAGAGAATAGAGAAAATGACTTTTGCTACTAGCTAAACATGCTGGGCCCATCAGTACTCTGTTTTCTGCATGATGGAACATTGCCTATAGGGGAAAAAAATCTACAGTGTTGAAATGTTAAAAATAACAACAGCAGTTAGTTGTCACAGGAATGTAGATAGAAAAGGACTTGAGAATAAGCCTCTGCATTTTGTAATTCTGGTGGAAATATTTACCATAGCTTCCCTTTCTCCCAGTCATTTAACAATTCATAGGAATTTTAATAATTTTTAACATCTTTTATCAGTTGCTTAATCTGATGGAGACTTGCATTTGGATTATGCTTTTGCCAGAGGAGGGGATTTTATGAATTTGTATTGAGCAAAATGATTCTGGTGTTCCCATAGCTTTCATTTGTTTTGTTGGATGTTCTTCAATTGCAGCCGTCAATTCATATGTGATTTCAGAATTGGGAGTTTTATGGTATCGGTCAGAATCTAAACATCTTGGTTGTTATTACAGAATTCCTAATTGTTAGGACTTAACAAAACGACGACTGTGATGAGTTAGTTTTCCTTTAATATAGTGGAGCCCGGTCCATTAGGGGACTGGGGCGCCGCCCTGCCAACCTCAGCCTGCCCTCATCTGCTGCCTTCTTACTTAAATCCAGTTCACAGGGTGACACTTCCCCTTCCTTAAACTCAGCATTGCCTCAGCAGGAAGGAGGATGGGGACACCACTAGAATTAGTTGGCTCTGCCTGTCATTGGCTTTGGCTTTTACCTACTAGTGGCCTACATGTCTTCTGTCCTACTAGGCCCAAAGTGCACCAGCCACAACAACCTCTTATTTTTTCAAGGTCGATCAATGCAGTAAACACTTCACTCACTCTTCAAGCTAAACCGCTGTGTTACTTTTTGTTAAAATCTCCACTAAGTATATTTCTGTCCTAATGAATGTAATTCCAAAGACAGCCTATTTACACTTGTCTTTTATTTTGGTACATTTCTGTAGCACCAGATGCATGCTTTTAATGATGTTTTCATCTTAGTCAGTAACGGACACCACAACTACAGCATGCTGACTACATTTTAAGTGTGTTTGCATTTGTCATTAATCATACACACTGATTTTTCTCCTCAATTACTTTTAACCCTTTATATCAGATGTTATCCCTCCAGATGTTGTGGTCCAGCATCCCTGGCCACTGGCCATGCTGGCTGGGGCTGAGGGGAGTTGGAGTCCATTGAAAGCTGGAGGGTCTGCATCCCTGCTTTATATTATCCCGAGGAATGCTGTTAGTTGTCACCCATGTTACAGAAGTGTTAACCTTAACCAGAAGCTGGACATTGAGTGTTGCTGGCCCTGTGCTGTGGAACACTCTTCCAGTAGGAAGGTTTTCTTGCATCCAGGGGTCTCTTTGCCTTTTGTGTGTGTGCCAACATGCCATTGCAGTTCTTTAAATTTTCCTTGCATAGTCAATCACCTTCATGATTATTCTATACAGTCATACCTTGGTTTTCAAACAGCTTGGTTCTCGGACGTTTTGGCTCCCGAACGCCTCAAACCCGGAAGTGACTGTCCTGGTTTGCGAACTATTTTTGGAAGCCGAACATCCAATGGGGCTTCCACAGCTTCCGATTGGCTTTAGGAGCTTCCTGCAGCCAATCAGAAGCCACACTTTGTTTTCCGAATGTTTTGGAAATCGAACAGGCTTCTGGAGTGGATTCTGTTTGACTGCCCCAATGCTTTGTAAGAGGGAAGTATATACTTTATATTATAAAAACAAACATACTAATATAGGAACTTAATTATGTTGCTATGAAAAGATACAGATTACAGTACATTTTGACAATGTGAAGGGCTTCATATCTAGCATATTTGCATTTGCTTTACAGTAGTTCCATGCAGATGACTAAAATCTATTTACAATCAACTTGTGCATGGATGAGCAGAATTCTGCCCATTGGCCTCACTCCCACCATATGCTAATTAGCTCTATGCATAAGTTACACAGATGTGAGGTGTATAGGTGTAGGCTATCTCCACGTGACTTGAACCCTTGCCTTTTTGCAGTGTATAGAGCATATGGATAGGATCTACACAGATACAACTTGAATGAATAGCCACAAAGTGTTCACCCTGAAACATTGCAGAAGAAGGGTGGGTACAGCTATGCACAGATTGTGTACAAAGCTGGGAGGGTTTTCTAAAGATGTTTTACTGGCATGAACTGTGTGTGCGCGCACCTACAGACTACTTCATAAAACTATTCAACACGGTTCAAGCAGAAGCATGTACGTATGACTCCTCAGATTTGTGCCTCATCAAATGCCCTTTTAATTGCAATTTTACATTGTTGCTTGTTGAAAATTAATCTTGCTTACAGTAAAAAGAGAACAAGAATTCTCCAGGATCCAGTCTCTAGCTGCAATGGTGGCTGCTGCCCATTGGAACTGGTAGGGCAATATATGAAGAAACAAATAGTAGGTGAAGCCAGAGCTGATGATAGTCACAACCACCCTGTGATTGATTGATTGATTGTAAGTAAGTAAGTAAGAAGGGAAACAGATGGAGGCTGGCTAAGGGCAGACTGAGGTTGGTGAGGCAGTGCTCCATTTGCCCTTATGAACCAGCTTCCACTGCCTAACTGAAAAGTGCAACCAACGTCACATTGGCTCACCATAAAGTTACCTAATTCAGGCTTCAGTAGACCACACACAAAAGCTCCAGAAGAGTACATAGCTTAAGATGATTCAAACACTCTCACTTCCTAAAAGGTTTAGAAAAAGTGAATGGTTTTCACAAATTGACGTTAATCCATCTGGACATCTTTCATGTAAGTTAGATCACTTAAATCAATGAAATGGAGGGAACAGGCAAATTCTTAATCAGGGTTTCTACAAAGTTACACTACTGAGGATTCTGCAGAAGCATAGACCTTGAAAACATCATGAAAGCAGCTCTTCCAAGGTCACTCACTTCTCTGGGTTCACGCTGTGAATAAAGCTTTATAATGAAGCCCAATTTCCTCTATGTTTAGTTATTGTACACAGTAGGAACTATGTTTTGTTGGATTTCCAGAGGTAATGTTTCTCAAAGGCATTTCTCACTTCACATTTTAAAGAAAAGGCTGCATTTTGCATAGTCTCTCCTGTGCTCTATCTCATTTTATAATGATGTGGATGTAAGATTATTTTACATTTTAAAATAAAGGGTATTCAAGATATCATTCCTGTGTTCCACCTCACTCCATTTTATACATTACATGAAAACCTTTGGACTCTTGCAATTAGAGCATGCTGAGGTGGCCTGTTTAGCCTAAGAATCCTGTCTGCAATCCTCACTGTTCATCAGTCTGTATTGGGACAGTACATCCTAGCAAAACAGGTGAGGTCTGGTCTGGTTGCACCAGATTATCACAGCACTGCAAAGCTGGAAGGGACTATAAGGATCATTTAGCCCAACTCCCTCCAGTGCAGGAATATTTTGCCCAATGTGGGGCTTGAACCTATGACCTTGAGATTAAGATTCTCATACTCTACCAGTTGAGCTATTCCTCTGCTCTTTTGTTTTTCAACTGACTTTGTCTGTGTCTGCTTCCTAGAACATGGGCCATTTTTTAAAAGAGATATGGTGGTAGTTCACAGTATATTCTATAGATCTTTCAATATTTGAGGTGGGGGAGGAAAGGGAGGCAAAGATAAAGATGTTCATAATCCCTCTGCCTCTCTTTTTTTCTGCTCTCCCATGTCCAACTCCAACTTCCATCTGTCCCAGGCATCATGGCCAATAATAAGAGATTTTGGAGTCGGATTCCAGCAATATCTGGAGGGCACCAGGTTGGGGAAGGCTGAGTATTTTGCCAAGACAGAAGGGAAGGGCTATCCTACAGATTGCCTCCATGTAAGTGGCAGTTGCAAACCCTTTGCTACCCCAAAGGAGCCAATCCGCGTTGTGATGTGGAGTCTTTCCCCTCTGCCTCTTTCTGCAGAACCTCCTATAAACTGACCAGAATAGGGAAAGAACACTGTAATGAGCTTGGAGTTAAACTAAACAGAGTTTGGGGATTCCCTCCAATCCTGTGATGGATTTTACAGAAGAGGGCTACTAAAATGGTCAAGCTAGTTTTTGTTAAGTAGGTGTTTGTGGCTGCCTTCTACAAATCACCTCACCACTGGTTGACACTCTGCAGCCTTAAAAGGTGTCTATGCTTCAGTTAAGGCCCTGGGGAATATATTGTGAGGTAACTCCTCCCATGTAGCCTTTTCAGATCAGGTAGCACAGACAGCAGGAAGGCTGCAGAGTGCTGAAGAAATGTTTACTGAAAAGCAGAGCACTACCGCAGGCCTCCTCATAACAATCAGGTAAGTGCAAAAGCCCATCCCCACCAAAATTGAATAGAAATTCTCAAAGTATTGAGAATGAGGCAGGAAAAATGGAGCCCTCATTCACAGAAATTGAGAACAGATTTTGGGATAGCAAGTGATAGAGATCAGACAGAAAATGTGGTTTTGAAGCAGCAGTCACATAGGAAACAAGATAAAAGACAAAAAAAGAGAGTCTTCCCTTTCTCCCTTACCTCCCCTAAGCAGTGCAATAGTCACTCTGAACAAGTCAGTGGCAAACATTCAGCACAGCTATACTGAAATCTAGTTGCTTGCAGTGCTCATCCCCCTCTCTGTGTATTCTGTTCATTCTTTGAATCCAAACAGGCTAAATGTCACCTTCCATTTTCCAGGCACGTCCCCAAAAGAGTTTTGAAAGTCACAATTTCTGTTAGTTTTAAACCTTAATGGTGTTGGTCTCTCCTTTGATTCCTGCATATTTTCTGTGTACAGGACAGGCACTTTGCTAAGATATCCAGGATTATAAATTGCTGCTCACTTCTTGAATGTGACAGAAAATAATTCAGTTTTCTCCTTCACTTTCTGTAAGACAGCCTATTAAAGGCTGACAGGCCTCCCTGAAACAGTATGCAGTGTAAGCCCAGAAATGAATGATAATGTAAAAAATCATCATTATAGGCTTAGAGAAAACAATACGAGTGCCCTGGCAGCTGTGATCAAAGCTATTTCTCCTTCTCTCTGAGGTAGCAATCTCCAGGTGGCAATCAGGTTTTATAAAGAGGGGCTTATAGGCTACATTCCTAGTGTTCTACCGCCAAAGAGGAATAAGTTGCAAAAGGAAAATCTACCACAGGCTTGGTTGAGAGAGTGATTTATTGAGGCATTAAGCAGTTTTCCAAGTTTGATTTGAAACCAAAACAAAAAGTCTAGGAGGCTTTTTGCAGTTGGGCCCAGGAATAAAGAGGTGAGAAACAAGTGATGGGTTGAACAAAGGTCATGTTTTATTTATAATATGTGCAGGGGAAATGAGAAGAGTGGGAACCTACACTGAACTTCAATGTCAGGTGAGCCAAATGCTGCCCATTCCAAAGAGTGCAAAGCCTGGGCTACACCTTAAGGTGGGAAGGGAGGCCTTCCTGCCCCACAATGCTAGGCAGACATGATAGGTGTGCTGCAAGGATGTTCCATATCCAGGCAAAGGTTTCCACAAGCCAGAGAAGCTGGCCTTCAGAAACCCTCTTCACCCCCAAAGATGCTCAAGGGTGCTTATCTAATCACAAAAACATTTTAAGACAAGTTTAAAATTATTGGAAATCCCCACCAAAAAAGCATAAAAGTCAATATTTTTTATGTAGTTATTTACCAAGCGAAACTAAAATAAATTAACTTAACCAAAATATATTTGGAATTCCCAAGTCATGCTACAACTTTTTAGCACCCCACATTTTTGAAGTTTGAAACTGCTGGGGTTGGAGAATGCCACCCAACGAAGATAAATGTTAGAACCCTGGTTGCCAAACTTGAGGACTGTGATGGGTCTTTGCAGATGACTTAATGATTTTTCGGCATGTTGCAGCAGTTCTGCTAAAAGCTATATTATTTTAATTGCATACTTAGTGCTTCTTTTATTTCTTATTATAATAATAATAATAATAATAATAATTTATTATTTATACCCCGCCCATCTGGCTGAGTTTCCCCAGCCACTCTGGGCGGCTCCCAATCAGTGTTAAAAACAGTACAGCGTTACATATTAAAAACTTCCCTGAACAGGGCTGCCTTAAGATGTCTTCTGAATGTCAGGTAATTATTTATCTCTTTGACATCTGATGGGAGGGCGTTCCACAGGGCGGGCGCCACTACCGAGAAGGCCCTCTGTCTGGTTCCCTGTAACCTCACTTCTCGCAATGAGGGAACCGCCAGAAGGCCCTCGGCGCTGGATCTCAGTGTCCGGGCTGAACGATGGGGGTGGAGACGCTCCTTCAGGTATACAGGACCGAGGCCGTTTAGGGCTTTAAAGGTCAACACCAACACTTTGAATCGTGCTCGGAAACGTACTGGGA
This sequence comes from Podarcis raffonei, assembly GCF_027172205.1. Classification (NCBI taxonomy): domain Eukaryota; kingdom Metazoa; phylum Chordata; class Lepidosauria; order Squamata; family Lacertidae; genus Podarcis; species Podarcis raffonei. The sequence goes on from NC_070608.1 coordinate 39,912,500, forward strand.
GCCAATGCAGATCTCTCAGAACCGGTGTTATGTGGTCCCGGCGGCCACTCCCAGTCACCAGTCTAGCTGCCGCATTCTGGATTAATTGCAGTTTCCGGGTCACCTTCAAAGGTAGCCCCACGTAGAGCGCGTTGCAGTAGTCCAAGCGTGAGATAACCAGAGCATGCACCACTCTGGCGAGACAGTTTGCGGGCAGGTAGGGTCTTAGCCTGCGTACCAGGTGGAGCTGGTAGACAGCTGCCCTGGACACAGAGTTAACCTGCGCCTCCATGGACAGCTGTGAGTCCAAAATGACTCCCAGGCTGCGCACCTGGTCCTTCAGGGGCACAGTTACCCCATTCAAGACCAGGGAATCCCCCACACCAACCCACTCCCTGTCCCCCAAAAACAGTACTTCTGTCTTGTCAGGATTCAACCTCAATCTGTTAGCCGCCATCCATCCTCCAACCGCCTCCACGCACTCACACAGGACCTTCACTGCCTTCACTGGTTCTGATTTAAAGGAGAGGTAGAGCTGGGTGTCATCTGCATACTGATGAACACCCAGTCCAAACCCCCTGATGATCTCTCCCAGCGGCTTCATATAGATATTAAAAAGCATGGGGGAGAGGACAGAACCCTGAGGCACCCCACAAGTGAGAGCCCAGGGGTCTGAACACTCATCCCCCACCACCACTTTCTGGACACGGCCCAGGAGGAAGGAGCGGAACCACTGTATGACAGTGCCCCCAGCTCCCAGCCCCTCTAGACGGTCCAGAAGGATGTTATGGTTGATGGTGTCAAAGGCCGCTGAGAGATCCAGCAGAACTAGGAAACAGCTCTCACCTTTGTCCCTAGCCCGCCGGAGATCATCAACCAGCGCGACCAAGGCAGTTTCAGTCCCATGGTGAGGCCTGAATCCTGATTGGAAGGGATCCAAATGGTCCGTTTCCTCCAGGCGTGCTTGGAGTTGTTCAGCAACCACCCGCTCAATCACCTTGCCCAAGAATGGCAGATTTGAGACTGGGCGATAGTTGGCCAAATTGGCCGGGTCTAAAGATGTTTTTTTAAGAAGCGGTTTAATGACCGCCTCTTTCAGCGGGTCTGGGAAGGCTCCCTCACAGAGGGAAGCATTCACCACCCCGCAGAGCCCATCGCCCAGTCCTTCCCGGCTTGCTTTTATCAGCCAGGATGGGCAAGGATCAAGGAGACAGGTGGTCGGTTTCACTTGTCCAAGCAGCCTGTCCACATCCTCGGAGGTAACAGATTGGAATTGATCCCATGTAACAGGACCAGACAGAACTCTAGCACTCTCCCGCCCTGGCCCTGCTCCCACGGTGGAGTCTACCTCCCTCTGAATCTGAGCGATTTTATCTGCAAAGAACTTGGCAAAAGCATTGCAGGAGATCTTGGGGTCCCTACCAGGCCCCGGTGGTACAGGTGGTTCCGATAGATTGCGAACCACCTGAAAAAGTCTCCTGCTGCTGTTTTCTGCAGATGCAATGGAGGCGGCGAAGAAGGCCCTCTTCGCCGTCGCCATTGCCACTTGGTAGGCTCGACGTTGAGCTCTAACCCGTGTCCGGTCTGATTCAGAATGAGTTTTCCGCCACCGGCGCTCTAGCCGTCTCAACGATTGTTTCATCACCCTCAGCTCCGGGGAAAACCACGGGGCTGTCCGGGCTCCATGCAATCGGAGAGGGCGCTTCGGAGCCAGGCAGTCAATAGCCCTGGTTAACTCCGCATTCCAGCGTGCCACCAGGGAATCTTATACATTGTGTTTTCTTGCATTACAATTTGAATTCAGAATTCACAGAAGAACCTGTGCCACAAGGGCCTTGTTGCTCCCTAATACTTTAAAGTGAAAGGATTGTTTGGTTATCATTAATCCTTTGAGCATAGCAAATAATGTTTTTATAATATAAAAACCTATAATCCACAGATACAATTTCCAAGAAAGTGTTGACTGTATTAGTACACAAAATGTAATATTATCAAGGTCTTGTATAGCTACCAGTTCCTATAGTAACACATGTGATTCTCAGAAATGGCTATTAGACTTGAGTAGGATAAATACCAGTGCTTCTTCCACCAAAAAATATGTTTAGGGGTACTCTCATTTTCCTACTCATATTGAAATACTGCCCCTCAATGAGGCCAAACTTAGATTCACAAAATGTTTGGGGGTATGCATACCCCTGCGTCCCCCCAGAAAAAAGCACTGATAAATACTCTTGCAAACCCTCCAAGTGCCCCTATTTTCCAAGGACAGTCCCGGTTTTATGGAAGCCGTCCTGGTTTCTGATTTGATCCTGGAATGTCTCTATTTTCCTTACGATGTCCCTATTTTCATCAGAGAAATGTTGGAAGGTATGGTAGGATGTCCCTGTTTTCATCGGAGAAATGTTGGTGGATATGGAGTTAGGCAATCCCTGAGCCAAGGAGATAAGTAATTACACAACCTTTAGAAGACATCTGAAAGCAGCCCTTTGTAGGGAAGTTTTTTTAAAAAATGTTTTCTTATTTTTGAAAATATGTTCAAAACAGCACAGAGTGGCTGTGGCAAATTACAGTGGTACCTCAGGTTATGAACTTAATCCGTTCCAGAGGTCCATTCTTAACCCGAAACCGTTCTTATCCTGAGGCGTGCTTTCGCTAATGGTGCTTCCCACTGCCACCGCGCAATTTCCATTCTCATCCTGGGGCAAAGTTTGTAACCCGAGGTACTACTTCCAGGTTAGCGGAGTTTGTAACCCAAAGTGTTTGTAACCTGAGGTACCACTGTATTATGATTATTATCATAGAATAGGATGTCCCTATTTTTATCAGAATATATTGTTGGAGGGTATGCTCTTGAGCACTACTTTTCAAAAAGAAAAAGAAACAAACCATATCTTTACATTGCACCCACTATTCCTTAAGAGTAAGGAAAATACAGGCAAATCCACACACCCAATTAAACCAGCATTCTAAAAATACATGGTTAATGGGGCTTCTAATGAATCTTGGACTTGTGCTCAGTTATCCACAACTTAAGAGGTCCAGTAGCCTGAGCCCCACAAATTGGAGGCAAACATCTGCCGTGGGGAACCTGCTCCAGCTGTATAGACTTCTCTCATAATTTATGATCCAGGAAACCCATTTTTCTAGATTTCTTTGAGAGTCTGTACCAGGAGAAAAGTCTTTCTCATCAGTAGTTATCCCTCCAATTCATGGAGGAGGGCAGCAGAGGGGATGTAGTGCTCATCCCCTTTTGCCTCTTGTGAGGGATCAGAATGCTTGATCTGAACTTAGATTGTAATGGAAGATCACATGAACCACAGGATCGCTTTCTTGAAACTCTCTGTTTTGTAACAAGGCAGCAAAATAATCTGTGCACTGCAGATCTTTCAGGCTGGGCTCCTGCTGTCTGTTTTGCAATAGTAGGCTTGTAAATAAATACTTCGAACAGCAAACAGAGTACAAAGTTGAGCCAAAGGTCCTGGGGTGCAGCAGGCAGCAGAGAACTGTGTGTACATATAATAATTACCGGTACTTCCATGGAATTATAAATGAAGACAGCTGTGGCATTTTGGTCCTATTTTGATATTTCCCTTTATAATAATGCAAGCATTCTGAATGTGGCCACACAATACTAGCTTATTTTGGTTCTGAGCCCATATTATTATTACAGCACCAAACACACATTCAAAAGAGCTCCATTAAACCGCTAAATAAATGCAGAGGGGTTATCTTCTGAGTTACAGCCAGTGACGGCTCACGGCTGCTACTTGCTGGGATGCATCACCCTTGACTCTTCTCTGTTGGTAGGTTCTTAGACTGGCACTGTGAGCATCAGTAGAAAAGACTGTTTAAAATACTTTATGGCTTCCCATTTAAAGTGTTTACTTCCTTTGGGTGAATTTTATATATGTTTTCCAAGAGTCCCTGTCTGTCTCCCTTCCTAATTGTTGAATATTATGAAATAAATTTGCCTACCACTATTGGTGGTGGTGCCCCCTGCCCCGCTCCCAATACAATCAATCCAGTTAAATACAAAGAGCTGAGCTAGCAATGTTCTTTAGGTTCCACAAATTATTCCAAGGGCAATTGAGACAGATGCACTATCATTTGTTTTGGGAGTATTCATGGTTAGCTGGAAAGTAACCAGAATCTACAACATTCAAAAGGCCTCTGCAACATTCAGAGCACACCGCTTGCTGGAGAGAGGCCTAAATAGCCCTGCCTGTTTCACCACCACTCTGTTCAGAATGGAATGGAGGGCAGGTGTCCAATCCTGACATCCAATGAAATGTGGACATGTTTAAGGAGCCATGTTCTATGTCAGGGAAGCTGAGCCAGTGTAAACAGGAACTGAACTGGAAGAGCAAACAGTTTCTCTTGCACTGTGGATTTTTGAGAAGATATTAACTAAGACCTGCTGTGGGCACCATTGGAGATAGTGGCTGCTGTAGTGCCATATTGCCAGGGCCTGCCATGCATTCTACAAACTACCAGAATTACAGAGAAAGTTTTAGTTTAGCTCTCTTGCCTATATGCTTATATGTAGAAGGAAATCCTTAAATTAGGGAACTTTAAAAAATATGAACCTTGCTCATCTAAGATGTTGCTATCTAAAATGTTACCATATCAAGCTTAACATATTAGTCTGTGTAATGTATAGATCGGCTCTGTTTTTCTGTGTGGGCTTTTGCAAGGTTCTTTTTAAATCAGCTTTTAAAATATACAACAGAGAACAAATTACATTTATATGAATAATAAACAACCCATAAAAGGATTCTTGCTTTGCAGAGGTTGTTTTGTATTTCTGCATAACAATAGGAAGTCTAAGATCCCAGCTGGAAGCTTTTTTCTTTCTTTTTTCTTTTCATTATTATAATTGTCAACTGAAAGCTGTAAGTTTTGAAATGCAGCTCTATAAATAACGGCCTCCTATTCTGCAAAGCTTTAGTTGCCGTGAAGAACTGCTTCTAATTAGGTTAGTTAAATGAAGATGACATCTTTCTGATAAATTGCAGTTGGCGTGGCCTTCACCAGGGGAGTGAGAGAATGACAGGATGTACCAAATTGACTCAGATGTTTTATAAGAAGTAAAATATTAGGAGGAATTAAAATAAATACCATAAAACAGAAGGCTGGAAGAGAAGTGGCGAGGAGGAACTAAATGAAGATGAATGCGAAAGAAGGGGGAAGATAGTTTAGCAGCTGTTGAACAGAGAACCAGGGCAGCCTGGGTTACAATTTAGTGATGGATATTAGGAGCATATGTGAAAATACAAGGGGGACCCTCAGCAAAATGTTGCAATGTTACCCTCCATTTTCACAACAGCCAGCCAGCATTCCATGCTCACTGAGCATGCTCAATCCTCACTGGGCTTTTTGGTTCCCCTCCCTTAGGGTTTGTTCTTAAATCATGTCCTCCCTTAAAGAGGGCACCTGTTGCGGTGAGACCTGGAAACCGATTCCCTGTGTTGTGGGTGGGTAAGATTGGTCAGCCACAACACCCGATTGGTAGGTCCCTCGATGCTGGGTTTAATCTGGCCAATGAGACGCAGTCCAAATGGATTGAGGGACCTATATATGCCCATGCGCGTGACCCAGAGATCCCTACGTGCATTCAGAAAACCCGCCCACCTCTCCCTACTTTTAGGGCTTTTGCGCTTGACCTTGCTATGCCGTCATGTGTTGTCTGTCGTTGGGACAGGGGCACGGCAGGAATTTCCTCCCCTTGGCTGATTGGCTGTTGCCATTTGGGTTTCGCTTGCCATGTAGCAAATCGTCACAACTTGTAAGGTTGCGGATAGGCTCTGGTTCAGGTGATAGGGATGGGAGAACGCTCTCGCCATCCCTATGTGAAGGGTATTCTGTTAAAGGAATCCAGGGACTCAAATGGTTTGGTCAACCTCTTAGAGGGGGTTGTGCCCGTGCCAGAGTCCAGGGGGACATCTGGGTGGTGGACATAGTCCGTTCCCGACTTTTCACTTATCCAGGTGTTCACCCTTGGCTGACCTGTGCTGGTGCCCTGGGTCAGCGCTACCTGCATGGCAGGGAGCTATTCAAACCAGTGCCTATGCAACCAGTCACTTTCTGTAATCAATAAGGTGTGGCCTAAATTCTGCCAAAAACCAAAACTAAAATTTGAGTCAAGTGTGAATTTATTTAGGGGGGAGGTTTCTGGGTCTGAACACGCAAATATTTTTTCCTTTAAGTTCTGCTTTATATTAACATATATCCAAAGCAGTGTACAAAAGTAATAAAACGCACCATAAAAGAATCAAAACGATACAAACCAAAGTACAGGAATTCAATGCAATATCCACTGTAGATGGTTGTGTGAGTTAAATCAATATTAATGGTTACAGAATGCTCGGATGAACAAGTAAGTTTGTAACATATGGTGAAAACATAATATAGTTGGTGAATGCCTGGGGAGAGGCTAGTCTACATGGTGGCTGCAATTGGTTCAGAATTCCAGGTAGCTCTATTAAGAGGATCACATCTCAACTTCTGTTAAGGAAAAAGCATTATTTCAAGCTCGTCCAAAGTCGAGTATGGTTTTGTAAAGCAACAGTATGTATCTAGAACTGGTGGCTACTTAAAACAGATTATTAATGCATAATTCTGAGAATGTCACATCCAACATCATATACTGTTCTTTTTGCTTGGAACAGCTGTACTTGTTTTTATAGTTATAACTGTTTTAGCTGGTTTTATAATTGTTTATTATATTGATGTAGGATTTTATGGTGAAAGACAGAGAATAAATAGGATATGTAAATAAATATATATTGTGTTGGGTGGGATGTTTTCACATGAAATTGCCACAAAAGTCCTCCAAACTAAGTTTTCCACCCCATTTTAAAGCACAATGGACCATGGGAATATTTTTATGTGGGTTTCAATAATTGGGTAAATGTAGTTCAAGGGTGCCCAATTCAAAAATACAAAATAATAACTTATAAAGGAAGAGAGTACGTGTTTCAAATCCTAAATTCAAATCCCAACTTTCCCATAAATCTCAGTGGGTGATTTTGGACCAGCCACAATCTTTCAGCACAATCTACATTAAAAGGGTGTTGTGAGGCAAACCCTGAATACCACCACAAGGACCTTGGAGAAAGGGGTGGGATATAAATCTAATAAAGAAACAATTGTGTTTTAGGATGCATTTAACATCTTAGCTAGGTGTGGCTAAAATGAGATACCCAGGAGACTTAAAATACTGGCGGGTATACTAGCGACGTGCCGTATGCATAAAGCAAAATATACAGTTAACTTCAGCAATGGTCTGAACATCTGTCCCTCCTGAATTGTAATTGGCAAGTGGAGTACTCTTGAAACATTTAATCAAAACTGAATTATCTTCAAATTAAATTAATATAAAACTTCAGGAGATTAGCAATGAAATGTAATTTAATGCCATTCTACTTCTGTGGGCTTTTATGGTAGATTAAAAGTGATCAGACATCCCAGCTTTACCATGGGAGTTTTATGGCACTTTACTGGGTGTTTTAATAATTTGTAAGGATATTAAAATGTTAATTAGAATTTCTTCTAACAAAGCATCTTTTTCCAGCCATCTTCACTCCTGCATTCACTGTAGCATGTAGGGGCAGGTCCTGTGTAAATGAGCCCTTATAATAGGTGAGAGATTTTCTACCTAAGGCAGAGTGAGAAGGCTAGAGATATAACTAGGCTACAGAAAAATGGACATGGTGAGTTCATGCCAGAGATATTGTAAAAAATGGGTATACATCTGCACCTGTTTTAGAGCTAGTCTGGGAGGACACACATCTATCCACATCTTCTCAACAATGTGACCATATCTTGGATGCACAACACCTTGCCCATTTAAAAAATGCATTGGCCAATCTGTGCAGCTGATCCTTTGTTACTTGAGTTGGGCAGTCTTCCCAAGTTGCCTGGAGGGCAGAAACATCCATGCTCAGTTAATTCGTCAGACATCTGCACAAAATTAATTTGAAGTACATCAGGATTGAGTCCAGAACAAATTGGGCAAATTGCTGCATCCCAGGGCCTGGGGACCTAAAGTTCTGCTGCAGAGCTTCCAGGAGCCCTCCCTACCAAGCACACTTTGTTAAACAGCACAAGTTCCTAGGAATGCTAAAGCAGTACTTTAAATCCTGAATGTTGTCAAACATGTTAACAGCATCCATGGATGCTGGAAATAATGGGGAAATGTAGTTCTCAGCATCCCAATATTTAAGTATCTCTAGTAATGGCTCAACAGGAACTTGTGGCTTTTGAGAACCTACAACATGTTGAAATATTGCATGTTGGGGGCTATCAGTGGGAAGAGGGAAGAAAATACAGGAGAACTGAAAAGGGGGATTGGCATTTTCTAGCCTCTAGGTAGCAGTATACAGTAAATATCTTAGAGTTGGGATTTATCCAAGAAGAGAGAGGGATAACACACTCTCTCTAAAAGAAAATACTGGTGATACCAGGAAGAAGACTTGAGAAATGCCATCTATATATCTATGTAGCTATTGAGTAAAGCAATTGTGTTGTAATAGAAAGTTACTGACTCATACTTGCGTGCATGACTATATATGAAGGGCACATGTGAGTAGGCACAAAAGTGGGTGACAGTTGTTGGGGCCACACATCCTTAAACTGTGTCATCTATACCTGTGGTAGTAAACCTCTGGCCCACTAGAACTTGGAGGCTGTCTGACCATGAAGTTTTGAGTAAACAAAGCCCACCTTGCCCTTGCCTGATTAAATATACAAAGTCAGATCAGGGAATGTTCAAGCTAAAAGAAAGAGGAATTAGGATCACACTTTGCATGGTGACAGAAAAAAGGCACCAGGTTGATGACTTGACTGCATAGGAATAAAATGGGGCATACAGTGGAACCTTGGTTCTCAAACACCTTGGTACTCAAACGCCTTGGTTCTCAAACGTCAAAAACCTGGAAGTAAGTGTTCTGATTTTCAAATGTTTTTCAGAAGCTGAGCATCCGATGCGGCTGTTGGCTATTGTTTCTGGGTACATGCACCATCTGAAGCTGTGCCTTGGTTTTTGAACATTTCAAAAGTCAAGCGGACTTCTGGAACATATTAAGTTTGGTGCTTTTGTTTTTGCTATTTGTTTTGCGTTTTTGTTCTTGAGGCTTTTTCAGTTAATTTGATTTTGTGACTGTGTGAAATGCAGTTCAGCCTACTGATTGATTGATTGATTGATTGATTGATGATTGATTGATTGACTGTGTGACTGTGGAAATGGATAACACCCCCCCCCATCCAAACAATGACTATCATCACAGGTAAGAAAAAATAATAATTTTATGTATTATAATCTACAATACTGTCTTCTTTATTTTATAGTACAGTACATTGATTATTGCTTTCATTTTATGGGTCAATGGTCTCATTATATAGTAAAATTCATGTTAAATTGCTGTTTTAGGGGTTGTTTTCAAAAGTCTGGAACGGATTAATCCGTTTTGCATTACTTTCTATGGGAAAGCGCACCTTGGTTTTGGAATGCTTTGGTTTTGGAACAGACTTCTGTAATGGATTAAGTTTGAGAACCAAGGTACCACTGTACTTTGAGTGCTCCTCCGCTATTGAAGGAAGGTTCTCTGTGCATTTCCTCTGTTAGAAATGTAGCTAAATATTGTTCCCAGCATTGAATCATTCAGCCTCAGGTAATCAGTTTTGTTGCTGGTAGGTCTAGCTTTTGGCTAAATAGGGCAGGAAGATTCTGGAGTTTTCCTTTGCTTTTATGTAGAACACAAAGGTATATATTTGTTTTGTTATTGTGGAGAGCTCTGTAACGGGAACTAGTAACTGGCTATTGCAAGATGAACTCATTCAGTGGATAGTTGTTGTTTCTTTTCCAAGAGGCTTTTAAACTGGTCCATCAATACTGGCTACTGCATGTCTGAAGAAAAGCTAAAAAGACTCCATAATCATCTTCCCTGCTGGGGAACCCTGTGTGGTACATGCAGCAGAAACTCAGAACAATTCATATGAATGATTTTCACCTTAGCTAGAAGGTAGGGAAAGTATCTAACAATACATAATTACAAATGATTTAAAGGGTGTTCTATCAGATGCACTTATCTTCATGCTCATTACAAATCAAAATCTTTCTTTGCAATATTTCCACAGTGAAAAAATAGCAACCACTCCTTTCATTGTTGGGATAATGATTCAGTTGTTCTTACGCTTTTGGAGGAGGAATATGTTTTACATAAATAAGGAAGCATAGAGTGAAGCCACAGAAGAAAACAAATAGAGGAAAAGTCCTTCCCAGACACAGGACAGATCCATGTGTGGAAGGAAAATGTCTTAGTCATGTGGGTTTCAAAAATGATCAAATATCCATGGAGAATATGTTAATGAGGAATAATAAAAGCACTCAAATAGCTTTTGGTTGCATATACTAAAAGGGGAACATTCCCACGTAACCATTTCTATCACACAGTTTTTAATCATGCCATAGGAATGAAGGAAGCAGGACACTAATCCAAAAACAATGATAGTGGGAATCTCAGAGAAGCACTGAAGATATATTTTATTGAAATTGCAAAAGCATTTCATGTGAGTTCATTTCAGGGGTACTGATTAAACAAAGCAGTCATCTACACTGTCTCAGAATCATTTTGAGATATTAGGTAAATTCCAACATAATATTCAACCATGCTTATTATGCATGCTTCCCTTTCCTCTCTTCCTCTGGTGCAGTCATGGGGAGAAGATTAGAAGGAGCTGATTCCCCTTTCAACTAACTGCAGTTTGCTGTTATTTCTGAAGCAAAACTCCACTAGGATGTCAGTAATAGGTTTGGTAAAAAGGAGAGAGAGAGAGAAATTTAAAATAATTCTACTTTTTCAAAATATTTTTTAAAAATAAAAAAACTATTGCACATTTGTGTGCTTTTATAAAAAATAAAGTGTGCAATAAAGTTCAAAACCACAACACTTTTAAAATAAAAAACCCCCAGCAAAATAGATTTTTTTGGGGGGGGAGAACCCCCAGATTCTTGAGAAATAACTTGGTAGGTTATTTCTGGTACATTACATCTGGCAAATAATTCTCATAGGTGTAGGTCCACTCCAGAAAACATATTGGAGAATATAGAGTCTTGGAGAAATAGGAAGGAAATATAATAGGAGATGGATTCTGTAGGCATTCTTACTGGCAATGGATTTGTATCCCATATAAGAGATTCCATTACACTCCTTGACATTTAGCTCTAATTTTTAGTCTCCAGGTAGATTAGTGATTGGATCAGTTTGGATACTTTTGGATCAGTTCTGAATCAGCTTGTTAATTGTGAGTTTCTCAATTAGCATTTGGACATATACTCAACTGTATTCTGCGAATTGTCTTCCAGGCAGTTCATAACATTGGAACATACTGATGGTCCTTTTCACATGTGTGTCATTCTATAACCTCCTACAAATGGTTGTTTTCTCCGGGCACCAGCCATGGTAGAAAGCTGGAAATTTGAATTCCCGTGCCAAGACAAACACCACATAAAACCATCTTGTTTGTAAGTGGGCAGGGATGAAAGAATCAACCAAAATGGATAAGATACCAAACCAAAGGTCCTTAATTGTATGGCCTCTTCATATAGTTCACAGTAATGAGAGTAAGTGGTTTAAGATTTCAGATTTTTTGTGAATCCCACTTTATTTTCTTAGCAGAACCTCAGGAGTGGGGGATGCTGCTATGTTTCAACATTATGAACTAGACAAATTCCATAATCCAGGAAATGAAAGGTGTTGGTGACGTCACCTAAGGGAAACTTGCCTTAGAACATGTCTTTTGAAAGATGTCAGCTAGTGACTCAAAAAACACCTAAGAACAATGTCTGAGTGAAAAGTGTGTATCACTATGTGAGGCATATCTAGTCTTTTTAGGTTTTATAGGACTTAACACCACTCAACACTATAAATCAAAGGTCATTTCTTCAGTGTGTAAAAGCAAAAAGGGCACTACTTTGATTAATCTGTGCAAAGGCAATACAACTCTTTTTCATACTATTAAGTAAAAAAACATGTTTAATGACATTTTTGTACCCACATTCTCCAATGAAATTTCTTTTCTACCAAGCCCATAAATTTGAACTGTTCAGAACATGACATACAGAAAGCATGAAAGGGTCAGATCAATTACTAGACATTAATTTACAAATCTTCCACCTATATTGACTCATAAAAGCTTCATGGTTTCTTCACATTAAAATACAAGAGCATTACATAGCTAGCAGCAATAAATGTGATGGCATGGACAACTGCGGATTCATTTTCCTTCTTTGCTGTTTGTTTTCCCCATTTTCTTTCTTTAGTTAGTTTAACCATATGCTTCTTGCCATCGCTTCCACTGGGGGGGGGAGCTCTGTTTGTGATTGTTTTTAGGACCTCAGAGAAAACAAGTCAATAGTTCACTTGAGCGTGTTTAGCCATTACAGAAAAACCTTTGTTCCCCACAAGCAATATGTAGTTTTTGTTTGAAATGAAAGAGAGAGCCCCGACCCTCATTGGAGCTGGTAGGTAGGAAGACGCTAGCTGGGAAATATTCCCCAGAGTATGATACTATGCAGAAGTTCTAAAAATATTGAACTGCCTGTCTCCAGAGAAAGAATGTGAGAGTGAAGGATAATATTGAGAGGTGAACCTTCTCCAGGTAGCTGGGTATGTTTTCAGGGGAGGGATGTGTGCTACTGTTGCAAGGTTCCTAAAAAAAAGTGGGGGTTTAAACTGCTGTGTTTGATTGGTTTCTCTGGGGATAGCTGGTAGAGCAAGAGTAACTGCCATTAACTCACATGGATTGGAAATATAAGATACAAATATCAGTCCTGAGCTTAAAAACGTGTTACATTTTTCCTTCCCTTGGGATAATGTTCAAAATACACCAAGACAGCAGAATGTTTCTTTGGGATGGATATGTATAAGCTGCAGACTTCACCAGCAAAACATACATCAACAAGAATCCAAACTAGGAAGGTCCAAGGTGGTGCCTTTCAGATGTTGTTGGACTTCAACTTGCACCATTATGCCTGACTATTGGCCATTCACTGAAAGTGCCCAGCATTGCCTGAAATTACTAAAAAGCCAACAAACAAAAAAGATTACTGAATGGATACTGTAATTTGTTAGTTTTAGGGCTGCTCTGTCCCCCTGCCCAAGGCCCTGACCTTAGCTGGTGAATGCCCAACCTGTGCATACCCTGTGTCATGGGATCAGTTATGTAGGGTGGGGCTTACCCCCCCATATTTTATTCAAGTTGGCACCTCTGAGTGAAGGAGACCCCTGCAGCCAACAGGATGACCCCCTTGTTGTGTGATTCCTGCATTGCTGCTGTGCATGCTCAGCTGTTGCATACAATGGCTTTGAAATGTAGACCAAAAATGAAATATTTGAAAATTGACTTCATATTACACCTGCTTAATTCCTTTCCCCCTCTTATCTAAGCAATTCTTCTGAATTTAGATCTTAAATTATGATGCCCAGAACTAATTATAACATTCCGAATGTGTATAGCTAGCTACTAAAATGCTCCTGATCTTTTAAGTCCCATTGGGTTCACTGGCAATTACTGCTAGGTAAATGTGTATAGGATTGCAGCCTTAGTTCATTGCACTTTTTTGGACTTCATCCAAAAGCTTTGTAATTCTTTAGGAGCATGTAGCTCATGCTCTTTATAATAAAAAGGTAATTTCCATGGTTAGATAGCAATATGAAGAACACATCTTGATGGTAGAGAACATTAAGCAGCACAGTGTTTTGGTGTCAAGCTGTTTTTGTTTTTCTGTGCTGGTTCCTCTCGATGTTGTTAGAAGACCTGAGGGCCAGGCGGTGGTGGAAGACAGATTTCCACTGTGAAGCAAATGGAAGCCTATCACCACCTGGGCAAGGCTAGGCAGGCGCACTCAAAATGCATCACCTTTGGTGCTTCTGTTTTGCTTCTTTACCAATTTCTCCACTAGTATGGCTGAAATGAATTCCTTTTTATGATAAAGGCCAAATGGCTTAAATGCTTTTGCTACCTCCCTCCATTCCAAAGATCCTTCTGTTGTCAGTACTTGGGACAAACAGTAAAAGACCTCCCTACCCTGACACAACTGTTGGTTTCCTTCTTACTTTGCCCCACAGTCACAGTGAAACGTGATTGCGGTGATTTCTCCTGCTGCTGCATGACTGGAGTGTTAAGGAGCAGAAAAAGACACCCATCTAATTATTTTATGCAGCATGCTCAATATACCTTTCCTCAGCTGGGAATGCAATGTGTTCTCTGCATGGCGCAGTATGGTACTGGAACAAAATAATTAGAGGAACCCCGCTGACAGTTCTTTCACTTTACTTGATCTGATTTGGGAGATTCGTAGAAGCTTAATTGGCCAAACTAAATTATTAGATGTGCCACTAATTGCAAAGAACAGGGCGCTGTTAGGAGCACAGCCACCCTTTACACTGATGTAAGTGCTTGTTCACACTGCTTGCTTTCTGCAGCGATTGGGGGTTTAACAAATAACCTCAGGTGAATGTTGCAATAGCCCATGCTCTGTGGACTCCTATATTGAAAGCAGAAAACATTCAAGTCAGAGATCCTAAAAGACACAGACATATTTACAGAAGGACAAGCTGGGCAGTTGCCTGAGGTGGCATTTGGGCTTCACAGGAAGATGTGCATTGGAGACTTTTGAATACGAGTGATTGCAATTCATTCCATGTCAGAAAATTTTATGTTCAGCAGCCACTGCACATACAAGCCAAAATGTGGCATTTGCAGGGCCTGTTAAAGGGTTGATTGTGGGAGTCACTGGCCCTGAGCAGCAGCGTAAGGTCAAACTCCCTACTTCAGGTGAAGTGGGGGGAACGCTATTTAAATTCTGGTTTTACAGTCCCCCTCACAGCACCTGTCTGCCTTGTGCATCCTCAGACCCAACGGGGGCTGAGAGGGTTGCCATCCAGTGCCTAAGCCAAGGTTACCTACATCTGAAATCAATACTGTAAAGTTTTGGCCTAATTTTATCCCATATGCTGTTGCCGTGTCTCCTTATTTCGGGCTGGCTCCCTGGCAGGGGGTTAGCACAGGGGCTCGCAAGCCAAAACACTTTCAATTTAGAGATCCTACAGCCTATGTCTTCTTGCAGAATGTGACCTGCAAGAAGAAGCCTCTGCAGCTTTTTCCATGGGTCTGACCTCTCTCCACTCCTCCATGCTTCTGAGCTGATAGGACAGACAGGGTTTCTGCCCTATCTCTACAAAGGTGATATGCTGTATATTTGCATAGCATTTTCTAAAGCTCCTCCTCACCTCATTCGCTTATCTTTTTATGACACCTGGGTAAAGTAGGTCAGCATTATTCCACACATACCGCAAATTGTAGTAGCATAGCCAGATACTTTGCATGTTTACTCAGAAGTAAAACCCAAAGAGTAGCATGGAGTAGCAGCCTCTTCAGAGAAGGTGACTCTGTAGCATATTCATCTAGTCTTTGCCTACAGTGGTGGACTTTGGGCTTTCAAATTTCAGAGTGTGACATCAACATTTGCCACCCCCAGCCTCCCACCTTCCATTTACATTATTGCTGTGGCACCCCCTGCAGTGCCCTCTTGGCTCAGCACCCAGTATGGACGAACCAGTCACACTCCTCTAAATCCACCTCTGCTGTCTGATTATTTCCCTCCTTCTCTCACATCCTCTATGCTCATCAGACTGCAGTTTCAGTTATTTGCAAAAATCACAGGCCACAATCCAACCCAAAACTCACATTTTTCAAATGCCTTTCCTTCAGCAGGACTTTCAGTTGCTTAAGATTAATAATGCCCCCTAGTTAAACACTCACCCAACCACATCCTCTACCGTTTAGAAAGTGTTTCTTCTCTTTTACTGAAGTAATATTTTCATTTTTCTAAAAAGAAAAGAGAGCTATTTTTATATTCATACACTTTCCTCTTCCACGGTCTAAAAGTTTTAAATTTGCCTTGCAATTCCACTAGGCCATTTTCATTCAAGCCACAGCACTGTTGAGTTGGAGGCATGGGGCTGAGGGTCAGTGTCCGCGGTGGGGGTGGAAGGAAGAGATTTTCTTATATTGAAAATGTGTAATGAAATAAATGTTTTAAACATTTGTAAAAGAAAACAGAATACGCTAACAATACTTTAATATTATTTGCTGAAACCACACTATTGCTCTTATTCAACAATAATTTATTATTGAAGTGGGAGTGGGAAATCACTCTGCCCAGGGTTGGCAAATGCCATAAATACACCACTGATTACCACACGTATTCCATGTTGGGGAACCTCAGGCCTGCAGGACAAAAGCAGCCATCCAGGCCTCTCCGTCTGGTCCTTCAGATTCTCTCCAGGCCATATCTGCTCTCCAGCTACACTCCTTCAGTGTGGTGTAGTGGTTAAGAGCGGTGGACTCGTAATCTGGTGAACCGGGTTCGCGTCTCCACTCCTCCACATGCAGCTGCTGGGTGACCTTGGGCTAGTCACACTTCTTTGAAGTCTCTCAGCCCCACTTACCTCACAGAGTGTTTGTTGTGGGGGAGGAAGGGAAAGGAGAATGTTAGCCGCTTTGAGACTCCTTAGGATAGTGATAAAGCGGGATATCAAATCCAAACTCTTCTTCTTCTTCACCCCAGGCCACACACATACACCCCACCCTTTAATATTGCTTCCTTGCTTATCTGAATCAAGGCAGCAAGGAGAATCAGGTGGCATTGGGCTCCTACCTCCTCCTACAAAGATGTAGCCAGTAGTCAAATAGGTCTCAGTCTTTCTGTGGGTTTCCAACCTATGCCTGATTCTTTTATGAAGCCCAGTTCCCCTCCTTTGGAGAGCCCTGGAATGTTCTGGGTCATCCAACCAACTTGTAGTGACCTGTGTCTGTCTCAGCCTGACTCAACCAATGCCCAAATCCCTCTGAACAGGCCCAATTTGGCTTGGAACTAATCCAGAACTGGTGCACAGCTTTAGTGGAAAGCCAAGAAGCATTGCTTCTCCATCGTGCCTTCTGCTTGGTTCATGAAGCAATAAAAACAGGGATCCTGTTAAGATACTTCCTCCAGCAGAGACTGAAGAGGACAATAAGGCATATCACACAAGCCATTTCTGCATTCAGCTTCCTGACCCAAGGAGGATGGAGGTCCCTGCTTTCTTCAGAGGCCTGACTTCAAGGCCTGCTTGAGAAATGTTTGTGTGAGCTACCTTTGCATGTGTCTGTGCACATGACCATTCTGTTTTGTTAGCTTGCATTTAAATATGCACCTATACATACCTTTAAACATTTTCCATCATAACACACAATTCTAAAGCTAGTTTCTCTCAGTATACACATTTCTAACCTTATTTTGTCATGTTTCTTCAGGTGAGCTGTGTTGAAACATTTGGGAAGGGCAACAGCCAGTAGCTGACAAAAATCCAATCTGCCCATTAGTCCGGGTCAGTTTGCGTGATAATTCGCAGAGATCAAATTCCTCAAGCTTCCTACTGTGAACACAGACCGAGTGGGGAAGGGAAGTTGACACAGCTTTCCGAAAAGACATTCACCCTTTAAATAACTTTGGATTTATGTGCACAGCTGTTCTGCAACAGGAACATCACATAAAACAAGAATTGCAAAAACAAAGAGTGGTTAGGATGACTAACACCTTCCATTCGCTTATAATAATTAAGCAGGAAATGCATGTACTCTGATCAGCAAGTGAACTCTGTTTACATTTTTTATTTTTTATTTTTTTTTATAATATTTTTTATTACGTTTCTTTCCAAGTTTTATACATTACAAACAAATAAGGAGTTTACAAGAAACCATTTTTTTTTTTTTAACAAAAATCCCAACTTGGACTTCCCCACCCCTTCCGATTCTGCGTTCTTTATATTAACAATGTCAGCAATTTGTTACCTTATGTCATACCTTATTGTAACTTTTACATGTTATGTATCTATATTCAATGTATTATGTCACAATTTTTATACCTTTAAAATAAACGTAACATGTTCAATTTCATATTATCTCCTTTTCTCTTTTATCACTTAGTTTACTATTTACTTAATCATAATTGCTAAAGCGTATCATTTCCAAATCATGCACCGTCTTAAGATTCATACAGTTTGTAATACTTTTGCAAGTAGTCTTTAAACTTTTTCCAGTCCACCTCAATTGTTTCTACATCCAAATCTCGGATTCTGCCGGTCAGTTCAGCTATCTCCATGTAGTCCATCAACTGCATCTGCCATTCCTCCAGCGTGGGTAAATCTTGTGTCTTCCAGTTCTTTGCGATGAGTATTCTTGCTGCTGTACTAGCATACATAAACAAAGTTCTGTCCTTCTTTAACACTTTCTGGTCTACCATGCCCAACAGGAAGGCCTCTGGTTTCTTGGGAAAGGTATACCTAAATACCTTTTTCAACTCATTGTAAATCATTTCCCAGAAAGCCTTAACCTTTGGGCATGTCCACCAGAGGTGAAAGAAAGTCCCCTCTGCTTCCTTACACTTCCAACATTTATTGTCAGACAGGTGATGTATCTTAGCTAACTTGACTGGGGTCATGTACCACCGGTATATCATTTTCATAATGTTTTCCTTCAAGGCCGTACTGGCCGTGAATTTCATTCCGGTGTTCCATAACCTTTCCCAGTCTTCAAACATAATGTTGTGTCCAACATCCTGTGCCCATTTAATCATAGCAGATTTAACTGTCTCATCCTGTAAATTCCACATAAGCAGCAAGTTATACATTCTAGATAACAGCTTTGTCTTTGGTTCTAACAGTTCTGTCTCTAGTTTCGACTTTTCCACCTGGAAACCAACTTTTTTGTCCATTTTGAAAACCTCTTGAATTTGAGCATAATGTAGCCAATCTCGCACCTTATTTTTTAGTTTGTCCTGGCTCTGCAACTTCCAATTGTCTCCAATTTTTTCAGTCAATTCCCAATATTTCGGCCAATAGGCCTCCATATTGGGTCTTTTTCGGGCCTTGGCCTCCACTGGTGATAGCCACCTCGGAGTTTTACTCTCTAGTAAGTCTTTATATTTCATCCAGACTGCAAAAATTGCTTTTCTGACAATGTGGCTTTTAAACAATTTATGTGCTTTAACCTTGTCGTACCATAGGTATGCGTGCCATCCAAAAGCATTATTAAAACCTTCCAGATCTAGGACATCGGTGTTTTCCAACAAAAACCAATCTTTCAGCCAGCAGAAGGCTGCAGCTTCATAATACAACCTCAAGTCCGGCAGGGCAAACCCCCCTCTTTCTTTCGAATCTGTTAATATTTTAAACTTTATTCGGGGCTTTTTGCCCTGCCAGATAAATCTAGATATATCCTTCTGCCATTTTCCAAAGCAATCCACTCTGTCCACGATCTGTAAGGTTTGAAACCAAAAATAACATTTTCGGCAACACATTCATTTTTATAGCTGCAATTCTTCCCAACAAGGAAAGTTTCAATCTTGACCAAATTTCTAAATCCTTTTTAACTTCCAACCAACATTTCTCATAATTATCCTTAAATAAATTCAAATTCTTGGAGGACAAATAGATCCCAAGGTATTTCACTTTTTTAACCACATTCAGTTCTGTTTCTCTCTGAAACCCCTCTGTTTCTGTAATTGTTAAATTTTTGGTCAGAACCTTAGTTTTTTGTTTATTCAACCTAAATCCCGCCACCCGACCAAATTCAGATATAAGTTCGAGAACTCTTTTTGTACTGGATTCTGGCTCCTGCAGTGTCAAAACTAGGTCATCTGCAAAAGCTTTCAGTTTATATTGTTTCACTCCGACCTCTATCCCTTGTACCAACCGGTCCTCTCTGATCATATTCAATAGCACCTCCAGGACTGAAATAAATAACAGAGGGGATAGAGGGCACCCTTGTCGTGTCCCTTTTTCAATTTTAAATTCCTCCGTCACCACATTGTTCACTATTAATTTAGCTTTTTGTTCTGAATAGATTGCATGTAATCCATTCTCAAACCCCCGTCCCACTCCCATCCCTTCCAAGTTCTTCTTCATAAACATCCAAGATATGTTGTCAAATGCTTTCTCCGCATCAATAAAGATTAACACCGCCCTTGTGTTCCTGTTAGTCTGCAAAAATTCTAAAATGTCAATGATGTTTCTAGTGTTCTCATATAAATGTCTACCAGGGAGAAAGCCAGCTTGGTCTTTATGAATTACTTCATTTAAGACTTTTTTAAGTCTATTTGCCAAAATGTCTGCAAATATTTTGTAATCCACATTTAGGAGTGAGATGGGACGGTAGTTTTTAAGCTGAGTCTTTTCAGATTCTGACTTAGGTATCAATGTGATGAAGGTTTCTTTCCACGTTTCTGGTGCCCTCTTCCCATCCATAATCTGGTTACATACCTCCAACAAAGGTTGTATCAAATAGTCCTTCAGAACCTTGTAATATTTGGAGGTAAGTCCATCCGGGCCTGGAGATTTGCCTAGTTGCATATTCTGAATGGCACCTTCAATTTCCTGTGAGGTTATTGTAGAGTTCAAGATTGATCTTTTATCTTGAGTTATTTTTGATAGTCCATTTATCTTTAAAAATTGATCTATCTCTGATTCTTTCTGGGGCCCCTGTGCATACAGTTCTTTGAAGTATCTGTGGAAGCACCTCCTAATTTCTTCTGGTTTCTGTACGATCCTTCCATCAATCTCTAGATTTGTTATCGTGTTTAGCTTTTGTCTTTTTTTCAGCTGCCAAGCTAGCAGCTTTCCACATTTATTTGCTGATTCAAAAGATCTTTGCTTCATCTGTTTTATTTTCCATTCAATCTCCTGATTAATCAATTTTGAGTATTCTGCTTGGTGGAATTTAATTTCTCTCAGCACCTCCTTGGACTTTGGTTTGGTTCTCAGTTTTTTTTCTCCTTGGTGTATTTTCTCCAATATTTTGTCCTTCTTTCCGTTCCAGAGTTTTTTCTTGATTGAATTCTGTTGTATCAGAAACCCTCTCATAAGAGCTTTGCTTGCGTCCCAGATCGTTCTTTTTTCAACTGTAGTATTCAGATTTATCTCAAAATAGTCCTTTAATGTTTTTTGGGCCTTTTTCACAATCTCTTGATCTCTTAGTAGTGTGTCATTCATTCTCCATCTGAAGGAACCGGGTTGAGTTAATCTAAGTTCTATTTTCAAGGCGTTGTGGTCGGAGCATGTTTTTGGGCAGATTTCCACCTTTTTAGTCTTGGGTGCCAGCCCCCTGGAGGTCCAGATTTGGTCGATCCTTGACCAAGACAGGTGGGCCTCAGAGAAAAAAGTTCCTTCTTTACCTAGGGGGTTCTTTGTCCTCCATATGTCGATCAAATCCAGATTGTCAGTCAGTTCGAAAAAAGTTTTGGGCAGTCTGCCGTCTGATGTTAAGTTTTGGTTGTAAGACTTATCCATATGTGTAGACACCACTCCATTCATATCTCCCATCATTATGATGTTAGCATAATCCAGATAGTCCAGCAACGTCTCATGCAGCTTCTTGAAAAATTCTGATTTCCCGTCATTTGGGGCATAAATTCCTAATATCAATATTTTTTCTCCTTGGGTTTGAATTTCAATTGCCAAAATTCTTCCTTGTTCATCCTTAAATAGAAATTTGGGTATCAGGCTCTCCTTAGCGTAGATCACCACTCCTCTTTTCTTTACTTTGTCAGACGAAATAAATTCTTGGCCTAATCTTTTATTTACCAAAACCTTCCTGTGGAGCCTGGTCACATGGGTTTCTTGTAGGCAAATAATGTCCAATTGTTCTTTCTTCAATATGTGAAATAACCTCCTTCTTTTCTCCGGGGAATTTCCGCCATTTATATTCCAACTGAGTAGCCGCAGAGACATCCTGAACTATTCTGCTACACCTAGAGCGGTGTATCTTCTTTCTCCTCTGGTTCCGAAGGTGCAGGTATTGCTCCACCTGGGTTGGGTATAGGCCAATTAGCTGCTGCTTCTTTTTGGAGGTCTTCTCCGTGATCGTGCTGGAACTTTTGTAAGTCCTCTGGTGATCTTATTTTAACCTTCTTCTGTTTGTAAGTGAATGATAGCCCTTGTGGGAACTCCCACCTGTAAGGAATTGTGTTGAGTCTCAGCAACTTAGCCAAATCTGAGTAGGTGGCTCTCAAGTCCAATAACTGTTTAGGAATATCTCGGTAAATTTCCACCCTTTTCTCTTGTATCACAATTGAGTTTTTGAAGTGTAGGCCTAGTATTTTGTCTCTCTCCTCCCTTGATCTCAAAGCTATTAAGCAGTCTCTGGATCTATCTTTTCTTACTAATCTTCCCAACCGAAAAGCCGATACAATTTTGAAATCAATTTCTTCTTTTAAGTCCCAGAACTTTGTAAACTCTGTTGTCAAAAGTCCTTTCAAATCTTCTTGTTCAATTTCTGGGACTGCCCTTAGTCTGAGGTTGGTCTCGCGATTTTTCAATTCCACCAACGAGAGATAGGTTTGTTGGTCCCCTATCTGTTTATGAAGAGGCTTGACTTCCGCTTTAACTTCCTCGACTTCTTTTTTAGCTGATGTTGCAATTTGAACGGCTTCCCCTGCCAGTTTACGATTCTCTTCTGTTGCTCCTTGCAATTTTTCAATTGCTTGGGTATGTTGGGAAACCTGATCTGTCAATTTCTGGATCGAGGATGTTGCTTGGTCAATTTTTGTTGATTGGTTATCAATTTTTTGATTTATTGCTGACAATTGTTCCAAAACTTGTTTCAGTACTGCCTCAGCTCCTCCTGCTGCCATATCTTCCTCTTCAGATTTTTCAGGCTTTTCGGTTTCTACTTTTTGTGTCGCAAGCACAGCTGGAACTGATAATCTACGTCCCTGAGTTAAAGTTGTTTGCAAAAGCTGTGCTTGCTTTTTTGCTTTCTCTTTCTCCTTAGCTTCCTTAGCTTTGGCTGCTCTTGTCTTTCCTGTGCCACTCATCAGTCAACGTTCAAGGTCAAGTGTTGTAATCCCATGGGAAAGGCAAGTCCAGAATTAAAAACAGTCTATTGAGAGAAGGTAAACAGAGAAACTTTCCCAGGCCTCTATATTCCCAATGTCCTCTAGGGGGAGTGCCACCAAAGTTTTAGTAAGAAGAAGGTAACTTTCCGCAATTAAAGTCTCTTTGTTCCAACTTTAAAAACAATTTTAAAAGCAAATTAGTTCCAGCACGCTAAAAGAAAGGTCCTGCAGAGCCCTTTTAAACATATAACAAAGTTCCAGCAAGGTGCCTGCAATTGTATCCACTTCAGCTAGGTGAGCTCAAAATTACACTATCCAGTTACAAAAGTATCTGGAAGCTTGCAACAGTTCCGCAGTTTAAACAACTTTACCCGGCCACCCGGGAATTTGGGGTTAGAGTCTTCCCTTGCCCTTGGGGTGTCCGCTCCAGGTCAATTTTATGCTGTATTTATTCTTTAAAAGTAAAATTCAAATGTGCACGAAAGTCCCGATTTAAAGCTTCAAAGCTTCCCTGTTCACAGCGCTTTCCGCTCTTTAGACCGTCTGCTTTGATCTTGAAAGCAGTGTCGGAAGACGGACTTCCTCTTTCTCGTCTCCCGTTTTTAGCCAAATTTTCCGATTTGATTTGTAGAATCTTAGGTCCTTACTCACGGGTTTGATGTTTCAGCCCGATGTTTCTTGGAAGAAAGGTCAGCGCTCATCCGTGACAGCCGCGCGGCTTCGCCTCCGCAGAAAGAGCGATGAACCCACAGCACCGCTCCCCCTCCTTCACTCCGGAGCCCCTTACGGGGTTCCTTTTGTGATTTCGGGGTCGCTCCAGGTGCCCGCCGGGTCCCACGGCCACGGACTCACTCTGCCCGTGGTTTATCTTGATGGGTTGCCGCTGCGCCGTCGCGAGCAACCCTTTTCTGCGGTGCCCCTCTTCAGAGCTCGAAGAGGTCCGCCATCACGGTTTTGCGCCGCCTCCGGAAGTCGAACTCTGTTTACATTTTTAATGGGTACAAAATGATGAAAGAGGTATATTCGTTACAATTAAAAAGACATTGTATGACAAAAAGTAACATTACAGGTTATTTGTATGCAGCAGAGTAGGGCATCCTCTGAGATTTGTAACAATTTGCACGTGTCACTCCTTTTTGTTGTGAATCTGGGGGCTTACGGTAAATCACAGTTTAAAAAGCATGTGGAATTCTGCTGATTTCACCACAGTGCATGCCTTACCAAGGACAAACTGAATTTGTGCACTGAAAACTGTGCACCCTTTCAAGAACTGTGATTTTTCTGCATTTTTTTCTTCACAGAAAGGTCACTGTTTTTAATAAATGCACAATTCAGGGCTCAGATGTGTTACTTTGCACACATATTACAGCATTTTTACCATTTGCTAAATTCATTCTTCCCCACAAGTACAATCAGTACCTAAGCATAATTTCTCTGAGTTTGGTATACATTTGTGAGCTGGGTTTCCTCCTCACAAGCTTTGTGTGTTTTGAAAATAAGGAAGTTTGGTTGATATTTTTTAGTTCCTCTAACTCCCTGTGTTTGATCTCCTTACATTTCTGGCTGCCTTCTTCATATTTACAGCCATACATAACAGTATGGTACACACACAACACACATATCTAAGACACACACACACACACACATATATAGACATATATACACACGCACACAAATGTTCTTTATGCATGGCTGCAAACTATCTTCATCTTGTCTTTTAGCTTCCATTTATAGCTGTCAAGCTGGCAAAACAAACCTAACAACCAAGGATAAAGTTACAGGTTGGTAGCCGTGTTGGTCTGCCATAGTCGAAACAAGATAAAAAAATTCCTTCCAGTAGCACCTTAGAGACCAACTAAGTTTGTTATTGGTATGAGCTTTCGTGTGCATGCACACTTCTTCAGATACACAAGGAAACCAAGGATAAAGTTCATGAACTGACCCTTCTACCTCCCACCCTTCAATGGAATCGAAAAGAATGTGGCAGAAGAGCCTGCTGAGTCAGGCCAATGGCCATCTGGTCCAGCATGTTCTCACAGTGGCCAGCCAGGTGCCTGTGGGAAGCCTGCAGACAAGACCTGAGCGCAGCAACACTCCTCCCACTTTGGATTTCCAGCAACTGGTATTCAGAGGCCTACTGCCTCTGACAGTGGGGACAGGACATAGGCATAATTGCTAGTAGCCATTGATAGTTCTCTCCTCCGGGAATTTGTCTAATCCTCCTTTAAAGCCATCCAAGTTGGTGACAATCACTGACTCCTGTGGGATCAAGTTTCATAGTTTCACTATGTGCTGTATGAAGAAGTCCTTTATTTTATCTGCCCTGAATCCATCTTCATTAAGTGTCCCAGGCTATGGAATATGCAAAAGCCAATCTCCTCTGCAAACTATTATTATCAGGGCAACACCCTGCCATTCATTAATCAACAATACCAAGCCCTGAGCACTTTTCTGACTTAGCAGCAAACACACCCTCCAATATCTACCACCCACTTTTCAGAAACTGGCCCTGTCCCCCTTACCTCTTTTGTTCCTCCTTTCAGCAGACACCCTTTCTCTTCCAAATAGATATGGGGAGCCTTCGGCTCTTTAGATGTTGCTGTACCACAATGACAATGATCCCTGATTATTGGGCTTGCTTACTGAGGCTGACAGGAGTTTTGGTTCAGTAACTTCTGTAGAGTCAAAAGTTCCCCACTCCTGCTATAGCTGCTTGAACCTCTGGGTTATATGTGCTTCTTAGGAAAGTTCTGGTCCCATCTACTTGGTTTGCATGAACATCCTGAAGCATGATCTGTAATTTAGTATCATATTTTTTTTCTTGGTAATGATATTTCAGTCCGGGGGGGCCTGTACCTCAGGACCTGGGTAAAGTGGAACCTCCCCATGTTGCAGTGTTTGGGCCTTGAGCATAATTTATCACTCTCCAGCATGGCTTCAAAGGCTAGTAATAGACAGCAGGGATTTTCTTTAATGACTTTTCATCACTGCAATTTCTGTTCATAAATATTCATGGGTCATTTAGATTGCATGGCAAATACATATTTATTGGGTGCAGACACACACATCTACCCACAAAACATCTAGAGAAAGATATTGGAATATTTCAAGGATTGAAATAATTGAATAGCCAGTTATCTTTCATTTAGCCAGGATAACTAAATGGCATCTGCATAACAGATACAGTTGTCACTCCATGCAAAGCCAAAAATGACTGAAATACAATATGCCCAGGTAATCAAAGTCAAATTCTTTTTTCAAAACCTTTCAAAAACTGGTCACCTGAAGCAGATTATTTGGATACATCTTGAAATGCACATGTAGCCATGATAAATGCAAGCTTTGTTGATGAAATGGACAATAGTCTTTATAATGTTTATAATTTAAATAGTGACTTGGAGTGATACCTGCCTGCTTGTATAACTAGGGTTGACATATTTCAATAAGTAAAAACCAGGACACCCCGAAAGTTGTTGACTTACCTAAGATCCAGGACAAAGCACTGCTCAGACATATGGCAGCCCTAGTAATAGATATTCACTTCCATAATGGGACTTCTTCCAGTCCCCTGCATACCCCAGCCCTCTGGGGCAGATTTGAGGAGCAGATAGGAGGAGAGGAATGAGAAGCCCTGCTCCCCAAGGCATGCCCATTCACGCTATGTTAGATCTCACCCATGCAACTGAAGCTGAATGTGTAAGAACACAATGAATAGATAAATGGGGCACTGGTTCTTTCTTTCACTAGGTATGCTAGGCAACCAGAAAAGTGTTCAAATACAAAAGATGATGATAGCATTTATTTCTAATGTATCATCTGAAGTTCAAATTAAGTTCAATTTATCTGAATGAAAGACAGTTAAATACATTCTTAATTTTTCTGTAGCAGTCAGAAAGGCTTCCATTAATTTGGCTGGCTTGTAACCCTCACATTTCTGGATCAGAAGGATTGCATTTACAGTGGTACCTCTGGTTACAAACTTAATTCGTTCTGGAGGTCCATTCTTAACCTGAAACTGTTCTTAACCTGAGGTACCGCTTTAGCTAATGGAGTGTCCCACTGCCACTGGCACACAATTTCTGTTCTCATCCTGAGGTAAAGTTCCCAAGGTACTACTTCCAGGTTAGCGGGTCTATAACCTGAAGTGTTTGTAACCTGAGGTGTTTGTAACCCGAGGTACCACTGTATTTATTTGCTCAGAAGGTAAGTCCCACTGATTTCAATGGGCTTTACTTCCTGGTAAGTGTGTTTAGGATTACTACCTTCTACAGGATTGAGATCACTTTGGTGCTACTAACAGATCAGTTTGGCTTCACCTCTGGAGGCACATTCCATTCTCTCTTGAGACAGACAGATGCCAACAATTATATGCATATACACTTTAGGTTTCCTAATGTAATCAGCACATAAAGCAGATACAGCAACATATCCAACAAACGACAATGTATGAGCAGCCCAGTGCTGAATACAAGAGGCAGTCAGGTATGAGCAAAGCTCAGTCGAGTCTGAACCACAAAATTCTATGTATAAATCCTTTTAGAACTGATTCTTCTTCTGTCTCTAGTCCCTGTATTACAGTGCTATAAGATTTTGTGTGCAATCCTCTTTAAATCAGTTTTTTCCCTATTAACTTGTTTTATCTATCAATGTAGTTTATATAGCTTGTTTCCCTGAGCTTCCCATGACCTCAATCAGAGAACTTCTCTTTTTGAGCAGAATTATTTTTATCTCAATTGTCATGGTTGATTTTACACACTCTTCACCTCTCCCACATTCATATTATAATGATTTTTTTTTTTGAACTAATGATCTTTGGAGCCTAGCATTTTTCAGATGCAGGTACATCTCCATTTCCTTCTTCCATGTGGTTTGCTATTTTTATGATCACACGCAGTAGATATTCTGTTATTTTAATGCGGTACTATTAAGCTGCCTCCTGGCTCATCTGGAGATTCAAAATTATTTACTTCTGCCCTTCCCACCTTTTAAAGTACTCCTAGGCAGTTCACTTTTATGATGCCTGCTCTATAAAGACAAACAAGCTTTACAGTACTGTTTTCCTCAACAGCTTCCTAATGGTGAAACTGACCATTTCCCTCTTTTTTATCATTATTTTTTAAAAAAATAATTTATTGATTTTTGCAGATAACAGACAAACCAACAGAAACCCCCAAAAAGAAAAGGAAGGAAATAGAGGCAAGAAGTCCCAAGGTATTTTAAAGAATAGTCCCAATCCAAGGTGTAGACTGTGTAATAGATTCAGATCTTTCTAACCCTTCCCTGCCCATGTTGATTGCCAACCAGCCAAATTATCCCAAATCAGAAGAAGATGCTCTGCATCACAAAGTAGGGGGGGTAGGGAGTCTCAAGACCCAATCAGAGTCCCCTCCTCAATTCCTACTTGGACCCACCAAAAGACAGCTAGCTGAAGCCTACACTATACAGGGAGGGCAGACAGATCCTGCAAAGGAAAACAGGGGGAGAGGAGAACAGCTTGAAGAGAATGCTG
The DNA here is from genome assembly GCF_027172205.1 of Podarcis raffonei. Lineage (NCBI taxonomy): Eukaryota > Metazoa > Chordata > Lepidosauria > Squamata > Lacertidae > Podarcis > Podarcis raffonei. The sequence goes on from NC_070608.1 coordinate 39,940,924, forward strand.
ATACACCCCCTCTGCTTGGCTCCAGGAACCACATGTCCTCCGGGCCACCTGCAGAATGGGAGAAAACCTCATGTCTCCTTTCCTCTGTGGGGAGGTGTGTCAGGCAAACCAACCCCCGCCTAAGGCAGGAATGACATCACCTGGCTAACAGCAACCAATTGCAGTCATTAACAGTCATCAACAGGTTTACCACACCTATTGGCCAATCACCCATTCCCACCACCCTTCTGAGTAATATCCCTCCCCACCCTCTCACTATATATGTTGACTTCTGTTTCAGTGTATCTGAAGAAGTGTGCATGCACATGAAAGCTCATACCAATAACTAACTTAGTTGGTCTTTAAGGTGCTACTGGAAGGAAATTTTTTTATTCTTTTATTTTATTTTGTTTTGTTTTAACATCCCCATGCTGGCCATGGAGCTCTGAACTTTTTATCATTTGCCATGCAACTCTTGACACACACTGAGCATTTATCTTTCAGAAGATCCTGAACATCTCCTGTAGACATGGGACTCAGATATAACTGAATCAAGAGTACTTTGTTGCTTCAGAAAGTTTGTCCATAGGTTTTTAATGTGCATTTGGCTTTACCATAACAATGTTACAAGCCAAATGTTGATAAGCCTTGGGAGCTACAAGGCATTGACTGATAAAACCATAAGAAGAGTCTGCTTGATATGGCCAGTAGCCATCTAGTCCAATGTTCGGTTCTCACAGTGACCAACCAGATGCCTATAAGAAGGCCATAAGCAGTGCCTGAGCACAACAGCACCCTTCTGTCCCATGATTTTCAGCAACTGGTATTCAGTAGCATCCTGAAGTAGAACATTGCCATCAGGGTTAAAGTCAAAGAATGCTTTGCTGTGAGTGTTCTATCCAGGTCTCCACGACTGTACTGTATATAGCAACTCATTTTCAATGGGGTATACTTCCTGCTATGAGATTGATTTTCTCATGCACACTCTTTCTCTTGGCAGTTTTAAAACCCTGCCACTTTTTAAAAAGTAGTAACTTTTAAATCTTACTCATTCCCCATCTTTGAACTTTGTACACGAGAAATATTTTGCACTCTGGGTCTATTTTTGCAAGCCAGCAAGCTGGTGATCATTCTGTTGAAATTGGCCACTTTTATACTATCCAAAAAGTTGACAGTGCAATTAACTCCACAAGAAGAAATGTGCTTTCCCAGTAAGATTTTATTTTTCTTTGCTCCCAGAAATGGTTTCTGTTTTTATGCTACTTAGCCACTGCTTGTTCCTAAATTAGAAAAGGGGCAGAACAAATTAACGTCACCAAAGAATTTTCTGTGTAACTCACCCATTGTTCCTTTAATAGCCATCATTACTGGTTCAGTGTTTCCAAGGAAAGGACACACTGCTTGTGCCGAGGGAAAATGCATATGATTCTCCCTTTAGAAATTCATCTTTTTGACCTACAGCCACTCAGAACTGCAATATAGATTGTTTCTATGGCATCACCCAGTCTAGCTTGAAACAAAATCTAAAGATTTGATAGTAGGGAGAGCAAAGAAGCCAATAATGGAAACCTATTGATTTGCAACATTGCTTGTTCCCTACACAGCAAAGTATTTAACTTGTTATGTGGCCTATGCTTCCCCTTCTACGTTATACACAAGAGAAAACACTGCAGAATGCATTTTTTTTTTGTCTTGCCACCACACCTAGAATGAAGACTTGAAACTGGAATATGGACTTAACTTGTTATACTAGAAAACTGGTCAACCTAGAAAGTTGCATAGTAGAAGATTCAGAACAGCACAATGCAGAATACAGCACGTAGTGATGATTGTCAGCTTGGATGGCTGTGAGAATAAAGCTATCAATGGCTACCAGAAATAAATCTGGTCAATACCAAAAATAATCCAAAAACATGATGCCATTGAATGACCAGTTATTGCAGGTCATTGGCAGGGGAATGTTATTAGGCTTATGTCCTAATTATGAGATTCTGATAGATATCCAGTTGGAGACTGTAGGGAAACAGGAATTGGACTAAATGACCATTTGCCTTGATCCAGCAGGGCTCTTCTTATGTTAAGTATCAGAGTAATGTACAGCAAGTAAAAAGCAACACCTGTCCATTGGCCAATCAGGGATTGGAAACCTGCTCTTGCATAAATAATATATCCCCTGTGTGGATGAAAGTATCAGAATGGAAGTTGAGGCAGAAGTAGCTTTCAATCACAGAACTGGAAGGGATCCCCAGACTCATCTAGTCCAACCCCATGAACCTCAGCATGCGGTCCCCTATCCAGTTTTATTGCTGCACCACTAGCTCAGCTTATGAATGGCGTCATCAGATTTCCATATCTATGTTCTACTAGAATAATCAATATACATAGCTTTTTACTTTGTAACAGGTGGATCATCTGTGCTAGGCTTCATTTGGGAGCATGCCTGTTACACATTTTAGTGGGATTTTATTGCTGCCCTCATTCTGGGCATGAAAGTATGGGGAAATGCTTACTGCTTCTAAACCTATCATTTTGCTATCTTGAGTATCTAAGCAGGCTCTTTTCAGTCTGATGTATGTGATATTCTGTCAGCATAGCAAGAGTGTTGCTGAATCCCATAGCCCATCAGTAGCCAAAAGTTTCCCTCCAGCTAATGATGGACTGCAGTATCTCCCACACGGTCACTCAGCTCCACATGCAGGTGAGCTCTCTGTTGGCAATGCCAGCTGGTCGAACCCTTGCCACTGCTGACCAAAAGCTCACAATCGCTTGTGCCTTTGAGTTCAACAGACATGGAGATCCCATAACACTAAAGGGCAAACACTTTTTCACCAACCTAGATCTGAAATGTTAGTAGTTTCTATGCTCAAAATGTCTCCATTTGAACCTGCTGAAATCTTTTATCAACTGTAATCATATACAGTACATACATATTTTTGACACAAAACTGGATGATGATGATGATGATGATGATGATGATGATGATGATAATTTATTATTTATACCCCGCCATCTGGCTGGGTTTCCCCAGCAACTCTGGGTGGCTCCCAATCAAGTGTTAAAAACAATACAATGATTGCCTTGTCATTTCCTGGAATTGGTGTGTCTTGCACAAAACAGCTGGCATTTGACATTATTTAAAAATAATTTCACATGCAATTTTAAACTAACTAGCAATGAAAGCTTCAAGGACTATTGGTAGCAATGTCCTTATTCTGTGTTTAATTTGATGTTTTACAATTAGATGTACAGTTTCCTTCTGCATTCACATCCTTATAATATTCACATGCCAAATGTTCTAAAGGAATACAATTCCTATCTGTGCTGTGGTTTTGTGAAGGATCCAGATGTTTAAAAAATAAAGAAGCACATATTGAATATAGGACTTTAATGGAGACACAAAACATTTTATATACATTTTATATTATATATTTTAAAAGAAGTTTGAGGTAAGAACTGGAGCTTCAGATAGCTGTTTAGGAATATATATGTTTCCATATATACAATATATATCAAAAAATCTATCATATATTTTAACACTGCTAGCTCTTGTCAGCAGTTTATCATATAATGATTTTACTGAATGACAAATTTTAAAGGAGGAGGAGGAAGCGGTTCATAAATGTAAATAGATATGGCATTATTGGATCTAACATAGCACATTGGTACAATTTATCAAATGACAACATATTGCTGGGGTTACAAATTTTAGGTAGTAAAACCAAAGGTCTGGAAATCTAAACTGGTCCTCTGGGTATTTGCACTGCTTCTTTATAAACTCCAAGGTGTGTGTGTGGGGGTGGGTGGGTGGGGGTAATCTTTGCACTCATGAATATATTTCTATGTATCTCCCACAGCTCCTCATTGGTATTTTTCACAACTCCTGGAAATGCTCATGCATTAGAAATAGCCAGTTGAAATTTCTGAATTTTCTGCACGCACCAACAGTGGAATACCTATATTTCATCAATAGACCTATGTGATTCTGAATTATTTATCTCCGAAACACACTGGTGTGTGAGAAAAACCTATTAGGAGCCATGAAACTCACTTAGATGTTGATGCACAGTAGTAACTAGGTCAACAAACTTCTTTTCCCTTGAGGGTCTCTCTTGTCTCCCCTTTCCACCTTTCTCTCAAGTATATTTTGCCTTATTTTGCTTTTCAAATAATATTTTTCATGCATGCACTTAACCCCGCCCCAAAAGAAATTCCAGTTAATTTTCTTTCTAAAGAATTTATTGATGAACAAGATAACCACAGATTTAGACTTTTAATACTGAACATATGAAGATCCTCCTCCCTAGTAGCCTTAACCTTAATATTGCTGACAGAGCTAGCACCTGGATCACATAAAGTTACCAGAATCAATGTGGAGCTGGACTTTCTGGGTTGGATCCAGACCTAGCTGTGTTTAGACTAGAACCATTGAAATCAACAGAGCAAGTTGACCATGACTAACACACACACAATTTATTTCAATAGGTCTACTCTAAGCACAACTAAGTCTGGATCCAACCCAATGATTGATGATAACTTCTGATTTCCAGGCTGGTGGCTTAGCTTTGACCTATAAAGTCTGAAAGTGTTCCTAATGTCAACACACAAACTCTACCTTCCTATGTGATATTGGGGACTTGGCACCATTAGAGGGAGGATGATGGTTGGCATGATGTTGTGCTTACAATCCATTTCCCTTTGTGAGGCTTGGTGAATTGGTTTTTCTTAGAGCCCAATTACAGGAGACAATGACTCTTCCTGGTAAGGTCTGACAGTGATACTTTTTGTGCATTACTTTTTGGGGAGATAAAGATGGCCGCACCAGCCACCAAAAGTACCAAGGTAGAGCGGACTTAAGTATTGGTACCCTGACACCTGGCAATGGTATGGATTCTGACATTTGCAGAACCACACACCAAGTTGGTGCTAGGCCTGGTTTTGAACTTTTTTAAAAAAATATCAGACTATTTTCATTGAATTTTACTACACATTTTAATAAAATGCAGACATGCAAGAAATATTTCACTACTAGAATTCACATCTCTTATCATGCATTTGGTTTCCTTTAGTCTCTGATAATTAGGAATGCTAATGAATCATGTGCAAGATATTACCAAACAAATATGAAGTCAGAGTTGCCTTTCTCTAGAATACCTTAAAACCAGCAAACGACAACACAACGCACAACATCCATCTGCAAATTATAAAGCCAGATGGTAATATAAATCCCCAAAGAAAATATACAGCTGTCAGTTCTTCATGTTTATATTGAAGAGGTGATTTAATCAACTGGCAGCACAGCTTACTGTATTGCTCTTGTTACCGTAGCATGTAAGCCTCTCATATCATGAGCACTCTTTATTTTGAGTATACACAGAAGATTATCATTATTTCCACTCAGCAGATGTGGCAGGTTTGTGGATTTTAATAGCAGCAGGCAGGAGTGTGATGAGGAAATGCTGATGAATCAATAAAGCAACCCAAGGCACCCATCTTTTTGGCTTTCATCCAGAGTGCAGAAGTACTGACGTACCAAATTAGCATGCGTTGCTACTGTGATTGCTTTGCATGCTCAGACTCATCACCACACTTGCTTCGGTGCACACACATACTCCACGCAAAACCATTTGATACCTGACAATGCTGCGTTAGAATGCTCCTCAGTGAACCATAACACGGCACTTCTGTATGATGATTATTTTAATGGCTCCCACATCTACTCTACTGGCTAGATAAATACACACACATGTATTTTAAGACAGTGAATATGCTATCACTGTGCCTGTCTCCTTCATCTTAACCTCATATCAGATTGCTTTGCTCCCTTTTCTCTGGTTGCACTCGAAAACCTCTTCAGAATAGGGAACAAGTGGGTAAAACCAATTTTAGTGCTAATTATTTACTTAAAAGCTTAGAGACCTGTTCTAGGGTTATTCACAATAGGAATTATCCAAAGAAATCAACTGGCTATAAGTACTTCTTAAAAAAAGAATGAAATATGGATGGGATATGAAGATGAAAGCTGTTGCACTTATCAGAGGAAAGACTCTCCTACCTAAAAAGGTCAAGATACCATAGGAACCAGTTTTTGTAAATGAACTTTAAGAAGAAAGCATCCTTTGAGTGCTCGCAGAACATGTTGATTCAGTTGAAGAAATTGCAGATTAATGAAGATTATAGAAATTGTATATTAGCCTTCATATATAGGTAAATTGATATTAAAATACTAGACTTCCAACTTCATCCATTGTTATTAATGTTTCATTGATTTTTAAACATCTTGCATGCAAACAAACCATTCCCACTTCTTCATTCCCATCACACACACACACACACACACACACACACACAGTACTATGCCATACATTCTGGATGTTTCCAGTGTTGTAGAGATGTTTGATAGCCAACAACAGCTCCACTGTCACCCTGTTCATCTGTCCTCCTCAAACCCACCACTCTTCATTGAGCCCCACCACCCTGCTGCCTTGCCCTACCCCTTTCACACTTTGACAGTGTACCAGAATGGGAGACAATGGGTAGGTAATGGTGTAATGAACATTACTGTGCCATACAGTTTACCATTTATTGTAGCTTTCTATGTAGGCACTTGTAAGACAAATAGCACACACACACACACACACACACACTTAAAGAGATGAGAAAAGGGATTTGCAGACATGCTGATTAGTGCAATGCTGTCTGAGGGAGAGTGAAGCCAGACCCTGACCACAGCTCCTATGCTGCTGCTGCTGCACCACCACCTTTTCCTCTACTTCAACACTCTACAAAGAAAATCAGCCAGACACACATACGGAAAAACTGCTTTCTAGAATGCACACCTGCAACATCCGATTGTGAGCAGCATTATGCAGCCTGACGTCAGGAGAAAAACCAGAAATGGAACTAGAGAAGTTGCTGTGGTCAGAGAGTAAAAGGTCTGCACTATACGTTTGAAGCACTATGATCCCACTTTGAACTGGCGTGGCTTCTCCCATTGAATTCTGGGAGCTGTAGTTTGTTAAGGGTGTGGAGAGTTGTTGGGAGAACCCCATTCCCCTCACAGCGCTACAATTTCCAGCATGGTTTAGCAATTAATCCCCCTTCCAGGGGAACTCTGGGAACTGTAATTCTGTGAAGGGGATAAGAGTCTGCTAACAACTCTCAGCACCCTTAACAAACTGCAGCTTCCACAATGCTTTGGGGGAAGCCACGCCTGTTTAAAGTGGCATCATAGTTCCATTCAGAGCAGAAGGGAAGGTGAGTGTCTAATTGTGGCATCTTTAAGGGTGTGTGTTCAAGAGGGTGAGTCAGTGCAAACAGGAACAGAGCAGGAAGAGAAAACAGCCCCTCATACATTGTAGATTCTGAACGAGATATTTATGGAGACTTTCCTAGGCACTATAGAGGATACACTGGATTCTTCAGGTGCCGTGTTGGTGATCCCTGCTGTAGTCTAAGGGTAGTTTTCTAACAGTTAAAAGCCTGTTGCTTCTACTAAAAATGTGTCATGTGTAAGTTAGGCATGCAATATTTTTCATTTAACTGTGCTTACTTAGATCTCCAGGAAGCAACTGAATGGTGTAATGTTATGACAACATTTCAAGTATGTATGATACTTCACCTTCTCCCAACTTGGAGACAAATTCATAGGGATTTCTGTCCCCCGCCCTCCTTTTGAGTCTCAAAGCCTTCTTTAATATACATTTTTCTTTAGTCATTTGAACTTTGCCTTTGGAATACGTATACACATTGACTCTGGAGACTTGAAAACAATATAAGCAGGTTTTATGAACTAAGAATATCACCAAATGAAATAAATATTTCTTGGTGTTTGCAGCAAGAAAATACATGCGACGAGCAGTTGCATTTAAAGTCATACATATCTAATATTGATGTGAAATAAAATATGTTACTAGTAATGCCTTCTGTTTCATCAGAAGGCTGTGACATCAGTCATTGATGTTTATGGGATTAAGGAAAAATGTTTTGTGTGTGTGTGTGTGTGTGTGTGTGTGTGTGTGTTTCTGTTTTGATAAAATTAAGGATTTTTGAAATATGTTTGCCATTGCTTGATGTGCAGTTGTAGAATGGTAATGGATATTCATTTACTGTCCCACAATCCACTACCTAAATAAGTGCATGTACCCCAACATCCTATGTAGCATTGATAGAACTTTAAGAAGGCTATTGTCAAAAAGCTGAAGAAAGTACTGGATGAGATCGCATGGTCAGAAATACTCAAAGACAAGAGATTCAAAGATGGATGGGAGAAATGCTATTGGGTGACAGAGAGGAGGTGGAACTGCTCAACATCTACTTAGCCTCTGTCAGCACCCAAAAGGGAAGCAGTACCCAACCTAGTGATAACAGAATAAACAACACAAGAAGGAAGCTGCAGCCCAAGATTAGGAAAAGAGGTGGTAAGAGAACACCTAGCAACTTTAAATGAATTCAAATCTCCAGGTCCTGATGAGCTGCATCCAAGGATATTAAAGGAGCTTGTGGATGTAATTTCAGAGCCTTTGTCTATTATCTTTGAGAATTCTTGGTGAGGTTTCTGCAGATTTGAGGCAGGCAAATGTTGTCCCCATTTTCAAAATTTGGGGAAAATAAGACTAAGGTAACTATCATTGTCCTGAAGAAAAGGGACAAGTGGGGCGCTGCAGGGTTCCAAGGTTCTGTCCTGAGTTCGTTGTTGTTGTTCAATGTCTTTATAAATGACTTGGGCAAAGGAATTTAGGAGATGCTCATCAAATTAGCAGATGATACTAAACTGGGATAGCTAATGCTACAAAAGGCAGAAATGAGATTCAAGATAGCCGCAACAGATTGGAGAACTGGGCCCAAAAGAACAAAACTACTTTCAATAGGGACAAATGTAAGGTACTACACTTAGGCAGGAATAACCAGATACACCAGTATAAAATGGGGCACACCTGGCTTGCCAGTAGTAATGTGAAAAGTATCTAAGGTCTTAATAGACCACAAGCTTAACGTGAGTCAACAGTGTGATGCAGCAGCAAAAAACTGATGCTTTCTAGGCTGCATCAACACAAGTCTAGTGTCCTAATCTAGGGAAGTAATAGGAGCAGTCTACTCTGCCTTGGTCAGGCCACAGCTGGAGCACTGTGTCCAGTTCTGGGCACCACAATTTAAGAAGGATATTGACAAGCTGAAACCTGTGCAGAGGAGGGTGAAAGATGATCAAGGGTCTGGAAACCAAGCCTTATGAGAAATGGTTGGGAGTTAGGTATGTATAACACGAGAAAGATGAGAGTAAGAGGAGATATAATACCCATCTTCAATATCTAAAGGGCTATCACATGGAAGATGGAGCAAGCTTGTTTTCTCTTGATCTGGAGGGCAGGACCCATACCAATGAATACAAGTTAAAAGAAAGGAGATTCAGGGTAAACATCAGGCAGCACTTAGAGCTGTTAGACAGTAGAACAGACACCCTCGGAAGGTTATGGAGGTTTTTAAGCAGAGGTTGGATGCTTTCGTTCAGATTTCTACACTGCAGGGGGTTGGACTAGATATTCTTGATGTCTGTTCCAACTCTACAATTCTATGAAATGTCCACCCCACTAAATCAATTTTAGTAAGATGTTGAGTGTTAAAGATTACTGATCCTTTTTTGTATAACCTGTTTTTAAACTTTGCTTTTTTATTGGTATTTTAATAGAATATTTTACACTATTCCAAATAGTGTAGAAGTCTTTTGTTCTAGTAGGTTGTAAACCCATTTTTTTACAGAAATAAATGAAATAAATACTAAGAGGGTCTCTCCTGAGGATCAAAATGATTGAACAAAGTAAGGTGTTTTCAGAGAAGTTTATATACTCAATGGCAGGTTTTGATCTGAAAAAAATACAGGTCAAAAAGAAAACATTTGATGTGAAGATCTAGAGCTCTCCTTCCCTTAGTCTTTGCTATTTTTCTGTATTGCAGACAGGTTCAAATCTATATTCATTCCCTGGAAAGATGTTATTTGTTTGTACAGAAAAACAGTTAGATATTACATTAACTTCTGCAAAGGCAGATGACAAAATTAAATAGTATTTCAACATTAAAGCACACCGCTGCCAATTTTAATGAGATTTCAGGGCACAAAAATAGATGAGGAGAAATTGCAGCTTAAATTGACGGAGAGTATAAAGAGTTTCATTATCGGTGCTGTTGCTTTTCATTTGTTTTTTTAAAAATTCATGTGCTTGCTTCGCTGAAGATCCTTTTTCTCGTAAAAAAACCCAAAACCCTTCCCAACTGTCTCCCAATGGGGAAATGTTTGGGTAGTATTAATTGATGTTTTAAAAAATAAAATAAAATAAAGTTTTGGGTTGATAATAACAAAACTAAACCTTAACACATGTCCTTTTACAATGCTGACACAAATATTAGTGCTGTGTGATTGGCTGCTTCACATCCACATTTTTGCACGTTCTAGTCTCTATATCACATCCCTTGTTTTGTGCCAGGCCCTAAATAAACTCTTCAGGTGAGAATATTTCCAGGGAATAAAAAAAAATAAGGCGTTTTTACATGCATTCATGGTTTAAGATGCACCTATTCAGTGCTATTTTTCTAGAAAAAGAGGTGCCAGAATTCAGTATGAACACCTCCCTCCTTCTCTTATAATGGCAATGGCACCCACCTGAAAGGTGCTGGAACTGAGTTCTAGTGAGTTCCAGCTGAAAAAAGCCCTGTACCTATTTAAGATGTTTTGTGAGTCCCTTTCTCACACACAAAAGGAAAGCACAGTAATTACTACCTCCCTGTCCCCTGAAAGAACAAAAATTGACCCTGGGCCAAAAAAAATATGAGCTATTCAAGAGACAAATTAAAAGGAAGATCATAACACAGTTGCATTTATTGATATTATTATAAAATGTGTTTCTACTCAATGTATGATTTAATATGTTTTCCTTTCTAAACATTTCCTTCTGAATTCTTCCTATCCTGTTTTACATTGGACATCAATTTCTTTACTAAATTGCCGGATTGTAGCATAGATGAAGAAGTGTGCTTCAGACTCATTGAAATATCACTGAATTCATTTAGCACCTTTTAAGTCATGAAATTAATTTATCTTATATAAAAATGGATTTTTGGCCATAGATTTTTAATTATTGTATGCTCTAGTATTGGAGAGCTGTACAGTTTTTATGTTTTTGGTAATTAAAGCTAACAGTAAAAGAGACATAAATCAATAGTTGCAGGAGGATTTTTATTCTTCTTGAAGAATTTTATTATCACAAATGGCAATCTATTTCACTTCTCGCATGGGATCTCTTAACATAAAATCTGTGAATCTCCAACACCTTCACAAGAACTGTTTTAAATATGTATGGACAATAAAATGGTGGCCATTAGTTACAGAAAACTGATACTTTAAAAAATAATAATCATAAACCACCCCACCCCCAAGTAGAGAAATTTAATTGTGCCTATGTCCTCCATGAAATCAATGGCATCGGTTAGCTGCACCTGATTAAATAGGTTACATGTCTTGGAGGCATTGTTTAATATATCAGAGATCAAAAATACATTCAAATATTTGATTTCTCCTTAAGTGTCTAAATCAGGGTTGGGCAGCCTATGACACTCTAGACATTGTTGGACTTGAACTCTGATCAGTTGCAACCAGCATGACTAAAGGTGTTGGAAGTTACAGTATAGTCTTCCAACAGCTGTGGAACTGTTAATTAAATCGAAGAAAGAGGAGAAAACACGTTCACTTCTCATGCCCCTTTTCAAAACATACTTTGCAGTCTCTGTTAACGGCATGGTACATATCTGTGAATACATCCTTCCAAAAGAGGCTAAGACTTCAATCATTTCAAGTACGCAATCCTAGGTTTGCACTGTACATTTCACTGTGGCCCCTAGAAACAATGCTTACTGGCCTTCGAATGAAACTTCAAAAGCTGTTTAGAGGAATGGCTCCCTACTACTATGTACTTTTAGGTTGTGCATGAGATGTTCATCAAAAGAGAGTCTGCTGCTAATTTAGTACTTCTGTGGGTTTTATTATTATTATTAAAAACAGACTTAGGCGGATTTCAAAGCAAAAATTACTGGTGCTTAGAAAAGCTTGAGAAGCAGAGAAAAATTACTGGTGCTTAGAAAAGCTTGAGAAGGCCAAACAGCAACGGATTCCTCTTCTTTTAATTGCTATTACTTCTGATTGGCAAGCCCAAGCGGCTCAGTGGTTTAGACCACAACACCACCTGCATCCCCGTGACAGGGTGAGCTCCTGTTGCTCTGTCCCAGCTCCTGTCAACCTAGCAGTTTGAAAGCATGCCAATGCAAGTAGATAAATAGGTACCGCTGTGGCGGGAAGGTAAATGGCATTCCCATGCTCTCTGGTTTCCATCACGGTGTTCCGTTGCACCAGAAGCGGTTTAGTCATGCTGGCCACAAGCTGTCTCTGGACAAACACTGGCTCCCTCGGCCTGAAAGCAAGATGAGTGCCACAACCCCATAGTTGCCTTTGCCTGGACTTAACCATCCAGGGGTCCTTTACCTTTTACCTTACTTTAGAAACACTTGATCCACAAAGGAAAAGGGAAATGGTTTACCTGACACAGAACTTGGGTAAATTTTCTAAGGATCGTATGCATGAATCCTGTCCTGTCATGGTTTTTTTTTTTTGGGGGGGTGTTAATTAAAAGTGAGGAACAGCACAACTTCACACCATACTTTTCTGTCCACATTAGCAGTGATAGCTGAATCTTGATACATGCTCATATGGACTAGTAGTTAATGGGTGAACTAAGGAGTAATTAATGGGCTCGTGAGAATAGGCCCTTAAATGTACTAAAATTTAACAACTTGCTTTCCTCTTCTATGATAGGTAACCTTCAGTTACTAAGGAGCAGGAGTGAGAGAAGATTACTGTACTCATGTCTGCTTGGGGCCTTGCCCAGTGGGCCACTACCAGAATAGGATGCCGAATTACATGGGGCTTTATTCTGATCCAGCATGACCTTTCTTATGTTCTTATTATATATACTGTATAGCTGAATTTCTTTTTTTAACTTGCAGGTAAAAGATAGTGCCAATTAGCACTTTCAAATGAAACCCAGTCTGCCTTTTTAAAACTCCGTTTTACATTTTATTGTGCATTAATCTCTTTTTTTAATTGGAATGTTTTCATGATTGAGACTTTATGTTTCAATGGATTTAAAATGTTATAATATTATCATAATTAATTAATTAATCAGAATGGCATATTATGCTTTGAAATGAATAAGCCTTTAAGACTGATTGAAATAATACATTGAGGAGTCTTCATCCTCCCCCCCTTTCCCATTTTTGGCACATTTAAGTGCGAAAGCAGCATACAAAATGAAATTTTAAAAGAATAAAATTAAATACACCTATATAACAAAAGCATTTTCCAGGCCACAGCCAGAAAAAAAATAGATTTTCCTAATACTGTTGTGATGGCTTTTGTTAAAAGAATAGATATTACACTTGGGACAATTATGAGTTTCCATTCATAACAGCCAGGCTCACAAATTAAATATTTGCCCACATTTAAACTGTGATTATACAACTCATGTTAGGGCTGTGTAACTGAGTGCCTTCTAATTCCTAGATCCAGCAAGGATTCAGTTGTTGAATTAGCCAGGCAAGGGGCCAGACCTCACCACCACCCTATCCTGCTCCATCCCCTTCTCAGAGAAAGCAGTGCCACCACTGAGAGGGCACTGCTATGGTTCCAGCTCCCTTCATGTGCTGCTGCTGGTGGTGATGCAAACAAAAGAGAACAACATTGTGCAACAACCTAATTGTAATGATATAAAAAGATGCTTTTAAAAACCTCCCAAAACCTAGTGTTCGCGGAGAAATATTATTATGCCAGCCAATGGGGCATTTGCAAAAAATGAAAAATATCATCATAGCATTACAGAGTTGGAAAAGATCTTGGAGGTCATCTAGGGCTGCTGGGAACTGGAGTTCAACAAAATGTTGGTGTAGACAAGACAGAGCTAAATGGATCAACTTGGTTGTACAGGGCAGTGCTACATGTTTCTTTGCAGAAATTTTAAGATCACTAACATCTCTTCCTTTATTTTTCTCTTATCCAGGTGAAACATACCCAGCTGTTTCAGCTGTTCCTCATAGTTCCTTAGTTTCCAGAGCATGCACAGCACAAGGTAATCCTTCTCTGTTGAACCCAGTAAGGATTTGATTCTAGCCATCCTTCCTGCACCATCACAGACTTGCAGTTTTGAAGTGGATTGAGCGATGCACTTCCTTTGAGGAAGAGACAGGCTGGCTGGTACTCTATTCATACAGTTTGGTGGAGCTGTTCATATTGTAGAGCTACTGCAGTTGCTCCATGTAGTCCAGTAGCACAAGGACAATTTGGATTAGTCCAGTCCTATTCATAAGTCTTTCAGTAGTCCTAGATCTAATTTACTTTATAATGAAAAACACAATGGGCCACAGGCCACACTGGGAAGAGATCAATACTCATACTAGACATATTGCTCACAAAATATGTTCTGAATCTTTTCAGGTTGTCTCTGATTTGAACTCAGAGGGCCATTCACAGCTTTCCTCTTCAACTTTTAAATGCACAGGGCTACAGTTTCCTCAAAGTCACACACATTGTGACAGATCAACAGGAGTCCTGAAGCATCACTATTGGTGCCTGCACTAAGTCTGGAGTGCACTTTCTCTCCCTCTTTTTAACATTCACTCTTCAGTAGAATTCAAAATGCTATTGAAAGGGAAACGGGCTTGTTCTTGTCTGTCCTTTCTTCCGGTGATCAACTCCCAAATGGCCTTTTCCTCATTAACAAGAAGAAAGGATAGTGTCATATAGTGACAGCAAAGGGGACTAAATCTGCTGGATCTTCTTCAAAGGGAATGAAATCCTGTTCAGTTTCCAATTAATGGTTATTAGAGATGCACCTGTGAAACTCACACTGTTTTTTTAAAGGCAAGCAACCCAATTCCATATTGCAATTTCTGAACTGTTAGCTGATCCGGCCTCTGTTTCCATGGAACTTACTGCACACTCAAAACACAGTAAATAGTTATTTTATTATGATTACTTGGATAACACATAGTGTGGATTTATAGAATGCTTTAATTTTCTGTGGGCACAATTCACCTAATGAGCCCTGTCTGTGGAAGCCCTGTGCAAGGACTTCTGCCTATATAATGGATCTTTCCCTCCCAACTCGTGTGCCCCCAGAAAGTGGCTGGGGATGTGTTGGGAGAACCCCCAGAATAGCACACAGAGGGAGGAAAGCAGAATTGTTCCATTTGGCCACCTGAAATGCTTGCACAGACAGAACCTGCCCTGCCCCCTGCTTCATTATGCTACAAATGTATTCAGGGAAAGCCTTGAAAGCTGATTTCATACCCTTCTGGTGAGAAACCCCAAGGGTTCCAAGCACTTACCCAGGGTTTGGTTTCTTTGGAAGAAAGTTCAGTGGAGACTGTGGTGTTATTCGGATATATGGTTCTATTTTCACATACATACAAGCTGATGGAGGGGCTCGCAGTATTAACACCCCAACAGATCTTGCTTCCCCATTAGGTTTCCAGAGAAGCACCAAAGCTTTGCATAGAGCAAACCTGTCTCTATGTCTCCAACTTCTCTACCTGCTTTCTGTCCAGCTCATACTACACTCCCCTTTGTTTTGTCTACCTGGCAGTTAGGTGAGGTGGGGAGGCCCACCCATTTGCCCAGAGGGCACCATCACTCTTGCAGCCTAGCTCATTCTTTGGGAATGCTAATGAAAGACATTTAAGTGACTGACCAAGTCCATTGCCTTACAATTGCCTAGTTCAGCAATAGAATCCTCTATCAGAGCTTTTAACCCTTACTGAAGGAGGGTCTCCACCCCCAACGTTCTACCCGGACCCTGAGGTCCAGTGCCGAGGGCCTTCTGGTGGTTCCCTCACTGTGAGAAGCCAAGTTACAGGGAACCAGGCAGAGGGCTTTCTCGGTAGTGGCACCCACCCTATGGAACGCCCTCCCACCAGATGTCAAAGAGAACAACAACTACCAGATTTTTAGAAGACATCTGAAGGCAGCCCTGTTTAGGGAAGCTTTTAACGTTTGATGCATTACTGTATTTTAATATTTTGTTGAAAGCTGCCCAGAGTGGCTGGGGAAGTATGTATGTATGTATGTATGTATGTATGTATGTATGTATAAATAAATGAATAAATAAATATTGGATGCAGGACCCCAAGAATTAAGTGGGACTCAGGGCATCATCCAGACTGATCCCCCAAACTTACAACAATATTCATTGCTATGCTTGTTTCCTGGCAGCACCAGGAGTGGGGGAAGAATGAAGTATCCACGATTTCAGTAGTGTGCACACACTGCACATTCACATTTAAACCATAGTTTATTTTAACTATGGGTTAAAGTGGTATGCAAACCAGAGCATAAGGAGTTTCTTAAGTTACCTCCATAGCTCTTCAAAGACTCTCCAGTTTTTGTTCATCAGCGCACTGAGAGTACACAGATCATTCACAAAGGTAGACGTTTTTGAGCCCATTTAAAAGTCCAATTTGCACAATCACCTTGTTTCCTTCAGGAGGTACTTTAGAAAATTATTAATTCCTGAATAATGTTTGCTGCTCTTTAGACTTAATGCTCAAGGACAGATAATTATCTCTGCTATATAAAATTGTGTTTACCTGCCCTGAT
Organism: Podarcis raffonei; assembly: GCF_027172205.1. NCBI lineage: Eukaryota > Metazoa > Chordata > Lepidosauria > Squamata > Lacertidae > Podarcis > Podarcis raffonei. The sequence continues at coordinate 39,957,590 of NC_070608.1, forward strand.
ACCATGGGATAAGGGGAGCTGTACATTTAAATATAACACATTAATCATTATGTCCCACTGAGAAGAGCTCTGTGGCAAGTTATTTTGCAGGCAATTGGGACGCACGTTCTACTCTTCCCCTAGCCAGTCAGATTTTAAGAGTCTCAAGATTTTAAGAACCTAGCATGTCTATTTGTGCGATCACACATTATGTGATAGTCACAAAGAACTGAATGTAGAAAATTACTTGCTGGAAAGAGAATGTGTTTGTATATGAATCTATCTTTAGTTTGCTCGCAGCAAAAAGAAGGATTGAAGGATTTTGGACCTATTAAACGTATGCTCTAACAATGATTTATTACATCTTATCATTCAGCTGCTAAGTTTCTGCCTTGTCCCATTCCACAGCTCCCCTGCCCTCTTGCAGATAAACAAGCTGGAGGCTTGCCTCAGGCAGGCGGGCTGCTTGGATGGTAATAGGATTCAACTGAAGGAAAATGAGCACCAGATGAAAGAAGGCTGCATTACTCGGAGCTGTAAGGTATGTGTTGCTGAATGCTCAGTCTGGGATATAAATCCTTTCCCCAGTCCTATATAATGCCGTCTTGAACCAACCTGCAATGAAAAGTCAAGCACAGAGGTTAGCCTTGCCACTGTGATGGATGGAGATAATAAGAAATGTACATGTACAAGAGAGTCTGGGATTTGAGCATCAGATATGATCACAGTTAAGCGCAGGCCCATAAAATTGGGCTAGATTGATCTATGGGTGCTTTCTAAAGGATTGAGACTTAGTAGGTCCAGTCCACACCACCGCTGTGTTTCCTAGATGGCCAAAACTACACATGATGCAGAAGATCCATGACTGGAACTCCTGATGCCTTCATTTGGACATAAAAGCAAATCCAGGGAAGCCCTGGCATTGGGGAAGGTGTTTTAACCTCTTTCCCCTGTACTGTTTTCCCAATTCAAGTTTTTCCTCTTCCAGCTACTGTTTATCCAGATGAAAGAAAATACAAGCACAGCATTCTGTACCCATATTTCCCCCTTAGTGAAATACAGAAGCATTTTGGTGGTGAGGGGGTGGTGGCTCTCAATTGAGAAAGCAGCAAGGGAGGAAAGAGTTGATTATCCCACTTCCCCAAGTGGCTTTGCTACAGTCAGAACTGAAAATCCCTGCATCTGTTTTCAAGCACAAACAAAAATAATGTGAGTCAGTTCTGATGACAGATCTCCCACCCCATTTTAGATGCAGTTTGGCCTTTAGAGACCCCAGTATTAGGCAACTAATTTTAACAAGACCCATAAGCTGAAATCTGCAGAGATTCAAGGGCCAGCAACAACAAACTCCATTCCTTGGTGGGTCATGGCTTTGGCTGCTTTCTCTCCTGTGAGAAAAGGCAGCACAGGAGTGAGAAGTTCTATCTCCAACCTATTCAGCTCGCTCTCGTGCAATCTGTGCAGTGGCAAGAGCCAGTTGAGAAAAGTAAGTGGAGGGCTCTGCTAAAGTCTCTGCTGGTGTTCATGCTAGGAAGGAGATGACTAAAGATCTCTTGACCTACATCTCAGCTCAAATGGGAAAGGAGATGATTCTGGTGCACTACAAGGGGGAAAGACCCTTGGATAAGCAGCAATGTTGGGGAAAGATTGGGCTCCCAGGCTTATCTCTATTTAAAATAGAATATAGTCCTGTGGCAGAGAAACTGCTTTGCAGACAGAAGGTCTAAGGTTCAGTTCCCAGAATCGCCAGGTAGGGCTTAGAGAGATCCCAGTCTGAAACCCTAGAGAGTTGTTGATAAGTAAGGGTAGACAGATGGATAGATGCACCAGTTGCCTTAGTATAAGACATCTTTCTATGCTGCTAAGCCACTATGACGCTGTGCTTAAAAACAACTATAAGTGTGTGCATTCTGTCTTTTCTTGGACATGCTCATGGAAGCCATGAAGGCGTTTGTTTGCAACTAGACATAAAGTCTGAGCATTTTGACCACAACTGGATGCCTTCATCTGCACCAGCTGCAACAAAACATGTCTCTTTTGCATCAGTCTCTACAGCCACAGCAAGCGCTGCAACCTTCCAACAGTTTGACTTCACCCCCAAAGATGCTCTCCTCCATTGTCTCCCGAGACAGATGCCAACAACCAAGCTATAAAGTCTGAGCATTTTGACCATGTCAGGGCACTGAAAACTGACCTGCTAATTGATGTAAGTCTTTTTTTTAAAAAAACTTGATTAGAAAATGATTAATTAGCAATGGACTCCTGCAAGGGGAGAGGTTTTGGCAATGAGCCTTCTAATTAACCTCTGGAGCCTTTTGGACATGGCGTACAACTATGAAAAGGATCATTTATTTGTGTGTCCTAGGCTGGTCAGTGCCCTTTTATCAGATTCCCAATGGGTACAGGTGAGACATCACTCCAGTACTCTGTAGGTGGTACCTTCTATTTAATGTGCCGGAAAATTCCATGGTAAGGAATATTGCAATGGTAGTGTCATATATCTCTCTGAAAGGAGGACACATTAATATCTTCACTTTGCCTTTCAGTGGAGCCAAATAACCTGAACAATTGAGTCATGTCCTTCAACAAAATAAAAACATCTCACAAAGAACCAAGGTTTGTGCTTTCTACTTTGCAAGAACAACAGTGCTACTAACAACACAGTCATCTGCTTTCTAAAAATATTTATTTAGAGGGCTGGATTGCAAACAAAAAAACTTCAGTGTCATTGACAAACAACAAAGAACTTGCACTGAGAGTTTTAACATTTAAAAAGACAAATGGCCAAATTAATCTAGTCGCTCTCTTTGGGGTATTGTTTTGTGCATAGCAGGCACAGTCAATAATTTTCAACATTGTTTGGTTTGTCATTGGAGCTCTGAAAAATCTGTAAAAACCCACAAGATTGCTTCACTTCATAATGGCTTCTTTTCTGATATTTGACTTTTGAATTCATCTAAGCTATTCATCTGGGCAGGACATTCTTTCAAAGCTTAGGTTTCAGCATATAAATAAAGGGTTTCATTGAAATACAATGTTTGTATGAAGGCATTCCTTAAAATAGCATTGCATTGCACCAAGGAAAAATGGTTTTAGAAAGATGTGAATGAGGATGTGAGTAATAAGGTTTGATGTTTTCTTGTAAATGTTCGCCCCCACCCCATCCCCTTAAAGATGATGTTTGGCTATCTTTTAGAAGAGATATGTCTGAGTCAATGATAGCTTTATTCATCCAGAGTTTCAATTATATGTGAATGTCCTGTGTAGTGCTGCTCTTGAACATCTCTTAATCCTGGTCATGATCAAAAGGAACACACACCATCAAATTTTTTTTTGAGAGTATTCCACTCAGTGAGAAATTCGGAAATGTTTTTTCTCAAATTTCCAAGAACCTGGGGATTTGTGTGTGTGGTACTGGAGTTCAGATAGATCTTTCATTCATTCACTCTTCAACTAGAAAGGCTCCCACAATGGTTTACAGATCAATAAAAATACCCTTGGGGAGTTTTCCATTTAGCACCACACTAGATGTGATATTAAATGTGTATAAGCATTTGATGTGACCTATTTTTGTTTTTTACATAGCAGCTGCCATGGAGGGGGACCATCCGGACTGAAACTCAGGGGCAGGAGGGCTTTAACGCTTGCCCACACTATGGACTGATGCCATTAGCTCTGGGAGGGAACCCTATGCTAGAAACTGTTAGGATATTTCCGTTCCACCTTAAAAGGGAGCAGGCTGTGAGTCACAGAGTCTGCGTATTTCCTGTTGCACAGGATGTTTCTGTTGTGTCAGTTGCTTTCGTTTCCTTCTGGTTGCCTGAGCATACCGATGCAGACGGTCATGTTTTTCTTTGTTCTGACCAATGCTAAATAAACTGTAAATATGCTCTCCTGCTGTGCATCTCTCGCTGTGTGAATTCTGCTGACAGAGTGTGCACCAGCCTAAGAATGTGGAATACTGTTTTCTGAGGCTTCGTGTCGCTAATTGCTGATACTGTGTGTCTACGGGAGATCGATGGATCGTCCGGCAGCTGGCTTGGGGGCTCAGATGGACCCATGTCTCCCTGGCAGTATCCCAACAGAAACTTCCATCCAGCATGCTTGCAAAAATTGGCTGCTGACTTCCTGGCACCCTTGCATTATTTCTTTAGCTGCTACCTACAGGTTGTGATACCTTCCTAAATTATCTTTATAAGCATCTAGGTGAAAGAGGAAACCTCCCTAGAAGATGGCTTGAATAACTCCCCCTTGTTTTTTTCACCTCTCCCCAAACACACTGCATTCTGACCAAATTCTGCCAACTCTGCATGGCATAATTAATTTAATTTAAATCCCAGCTTTTCATCTATCAAAGGAATGCATGAAGCAGCATATTCTACCCATATTTATAACTGTAAATATAAGCATAAAGGTCAAGACAAATTCAGAGTGAAAGCTTTGCTCAAGTCAGTCCAGCTTGACCAGACCTTCAGCTATTTAACAAGGAAATGTTCAGAGTTGGATACTACAAGGCTCCTCATCCAGGAAGACTGGAGCTCTGACCTGGAAAACAATTCTGAGGGATGGAGGGAGCATCCAGACTGCCTGAACATTCATAATGATTTGTTTACATGGAAGTTCTATGATATTGCCTGCTAGTGGTTGTTACCCTGCTCTTTCCAGTGCAATTTTTTAATCAAACTGAGTGCAGTTAGGAAAGTGATGGGCTGGTACAAGCTGGAATGTGTGCAGAGGAGGGAAACAAAGATGATCAAGGGTCTGGAAACCAAGCCTTACAAGAAGTGCTTGAAGGGGCTAGGTATGTTTAGCCTGGAGAAGAGGAGACTGAGATATGGTACCCATCTTCAGATATCTTAAGGGCTGTCACATGGAAGAGGGAGCATGCTTGTTTTCTCCTGCTCTGAAGGGTAGGACTCGAGGCAATGGCTTCAAGTTACAAGAAAGGAGATTCCGACTGAACATTCGAAAACACTTTCTGACAGTAAGAGCTTTTCGGAAGTGGAACAGACTCCCACAAGTGAGGAGATTTCACCCCTCCCATATCCAAGAATCTCCTGATGAGTCTGGTGATTCTCCAGAGAGGAGGAGGCGTGTTCTGCTCTCTACTTATTCTGCTCCAGCACCACATCAAAGAGTCAGTCAGTGTGTCGGAGAGAGAGAGAGAGAGAGACTGAGTGTTAGAGATTGTGTGTATAGATAAGGTTGCTGCTAAGAGCAGCTGCAGACACTCAGTGCAGTTCAGCATTCATTTATGCTTAGACCTCATTTAGCTCTGTATATAGTTGTGTATTATAGTTGTAGATAGACTAAAGAAGATATTCTACAGAGCTGCTCTCTGAGTCATTTATGCTCTGCTATACTCTGCTGTGCAACGACTGTCTTCTTGTGGGAGTGAATCCGGTGCTCACAACTCTAAGCTGTGAGTCCACAGCACTTTGACCTGTTCCTGTGCAGAAGGTGGTCTCTGGAAATGCTACCCAGCTCGCCTAGCCCAGTCGGGGCTGAGTGGATGAGTCCAGTTGGTGGCACTGGCTCAAGGGCAATGCTGACAACAAGAAGTGGTGGGCTCTCCTTCCTTGGAGATTTTTAAGCAGAAAGTGAATGGTCATCTGTCATGGATGCTTTAGCTGAGAATCCTGCATTGTAGGGGGTTGGACTAGATGACCCCTGGGTCCCTTCCAACTCTATGATTCTAATTTCTAACTATGTTGGTTCCAAAGTTTCTGAAGTTTGAGCTGGTGAGAAGTGGTCAGCAATTCACAATAGGCACACAGAGAGATTGAAAATGTAAGTAGCTGAAACGTAGAAGCATTTGATAAATTACTGCAATCAACACAGGCTTTCATGAATCAAATACAATGGATAAATACAACTGTTTTATAACAATTTGTTGACCCATACGAATAAAACGAGCTTCTTCTTTTGTCTCTTCCCCTTTGATGTTTGTTAAATATAAAGAGAACCTGGTAAAGCATTCACAGGACTATCAGAAAAGAAAGCACAATTGCCAATAAGAAATGTGATTAGATTGCATGCCGTATCCAACTGATTGATTGTTAAATAAATGCACAGCAATTCCACCAATCTTTGGTTTGTTTAATATATGTTGTGTCTTCAGCAGATATTTATGCTCTGCTGGTCTTGGAGGTGATGAAAAAGGCTAGGCATGAACTATTGAAAACAACTACTGAATGCAAAACTGCATCAATAGCAATAAGAACTGTTGCATTGTTGACAGTTTTGTGTTGCAGAGAGTGAGATATTGAAACTTTTTGTAAAAGTAAGGCAATGGATATAGATGGGAATCTGCTGTTTCTTGAAAGGGGCCTATTCATGCTGCTAGATATTAACCAAACCGAAGCCAAAATGCTATGTAGAGAGGTTTGCATTGAGTTTGCTCAAGAGGTTTGTCTTTAGAAAATGTGGCAAAGAGAGTGTTCAAGGCTAATGGATGACTTATCCTGGAAACCCAAGCAGTGATCTCTCATGGCAGGAAGATGAAACCTGAGAACTCAGCATCTTAGTTAGTCATTGGAGCCAGCAGCATTATAAACTCCAGGTGAGCGATCTTGAACAAGCAAGATGCTTGCATAGGATCTCTCTCTGGGAGCAGAGAGAGGAAAGTTACTGAACTGCATTAAGGATTTAAAGAATACAGAATCACATTGTTTGCTTGTTTAAAAGCAATGTATTATTTTTTATTTTGCAACATTTAATTGTAACTGTTTTAAGACTGTTTCCAGTAAAGTTTTGCAGTTGCTTGCTGTGATGGAGAACATTCATTTCTGCTCTGCAGAAAGTGCAGACCAGGGATTCTGCTTGCAACAACTCTAACAGTGCATGCGTAATAGAAAACCAAAGAAAAGTGTTTGTGTGCTTATTTGCTAAGATATTTACTTAAATGTGCATATTTTGGTTGTGCGTGTGTTCAGTAAATATCCCCATATTGAGACCTGTGTGACTAAGTTACCAGATTAATCTCCCAATATGTGCTACTGTCACTAGAGATTCTAATTCAGAAGACTCTTAAAATGTGTGAAAACCCATCTACCAAAGAAGCTCGCTCACACCGGTTAAACGTGTAGCTCAACTTTTATTATTCCACACAAAATAGAACCATAGAATTCTAGAGTTTGAAGGGACGACAAGGGTCATCTAGTCCAACGCCCTACAGTGCAGGAATCTTTCTCACCAACATGGGGATTGAACTCCTGGCCTGAGATTAAGAGTCTGAGGCTCTACCGACTGAGCCATCCCCTGCCTTCCATGATGCCTTTTTCCTTTAAACATGTGCAGAAAAATCCCCTCTGAAATGAAACACGTAATGGACTAAATGCCTGACATACAGAGTCAGCAGCACAGGGGATCTACTGCTAGGTTATGAGCACCAGGCTCATGAAAATCCTAGCTCCAAAAGGGTGAAGTAGCAGCCATTATTTTTACCTTGACCTTGTTTATCTCCTTTGACCACAGCAGCATCCTTTGTCTTTTGAAAAGCACATTACTTAGCACTATAATGCATTGACCTAAATACAGCTCTCGCATGAAAACGCAGGAGACCTTTTGCTGGCAAGCGACAGAAGTGTGTGGAAGCAGTAGATAACTTCCCCTCAGTTTATTAGGAAGAGGTCAAACCTTAATTGCTACTTCCAGTGCTGTGTTAATGTAATGTATAGGACTGCACTGCTGGCCATTCTTAAAGGCCTTCCTGGCATCTGAGAACTATGACTGCACAGAGCCAAGAATCGAAGGAGGCCAACATATGGCTTTAGCATCAGCTCCATTTTCCTCAGCTTCCGATTTGTTATTTTGTTTCTATGATAAATAATTCATCCCAATAAAGATAGAACTGCCAAGGGCCTTATCTGGCTTTCCCATCGTATGGAGCAAAGTGGTCTCAGAGTACATCAATGAGGCAAATAATTGAAGTGGAGGGAATTTAAGTACCATACTTATTCTGAGCACCAGCAAAAATTCTGCTTTGGGAACTTACAATAATTGCAGTTAGAAGAGCATGAAGTCCTTGGTTGACTATCCAGTACTACTGTTTTCTATGGGAATTGAATGCAGAGTAATTGTTATTACTTAGTAGCCATTTAGTTATACCATTGATCCTGAAAGAACATAATTTTTCATCAAAAAACCCCTTAAGCTCTTAAGATGCCTAGCCTTTTTGTTCTTCTCCAGCCTGTTCTTAAGAGGTTCTTTTAAATAAAGCTCACTTTTGAAAATGTGCCACAAACATGAGCTTAAGAACTTTTAAAAATTTGACCTGGTAATGAACATGGGACTCTTAGTTTTGTCAGAAATATGACAGAGACCTGTGTCAGATGAAGTACAGATCCCTTTCTTTGTGTAAATGTTTACAGCTTTATACGGTTAATTCATAGGAAAGCACCAATACTGCATCAGTCGTTTAGAGTAGTGGTCTCCAACCGGTGGTCCGCGGACTGCAGGGGTGTATGTAACCCACCCAAGGGGTTTGTGGCACCAGTTACATAACAAAAACTACCACAGAGATACCAACCTTTTCAAAAGATGCCAACCTTTTGAAAAGCAGGGGGTCTGCAGTATTTACCTAATCGGGAGCAGCTGCTCTGGAGGATGTGATTGACACATCACAATGAGGGTCCTATTTTGGATGTCATGTGTGTCAGAGCTGTGGATGTCTCTCCTCACCACAGATGCCACGGGAGCCTCTTGACGTTTTTATAGTCTTTATTTACAATATTTACAATGGGTCATTAGCACACCGTTCATCCATCAGAGTCACTCAGTTCAGATCTCTGCTGAGGCCTGCATTTGCCTTTCCAACAGCTCATAAAATGGCGAAGTTTCTCACCCCGTCGTTCCACCCTCCTCTTTACCACACGCCTCTTGAGGCGGCCGTAAACCTCCCCCCAGATTCTGATCCTGAGCCTAACCCAATCTCTCTCTCTTCGTTGCCTCCCTCCCCCTCGGGCACCTCGTACACATCTTCCGCTGCCAGGCTTCCCCCTCCCTCTGGGGAACATGAGACCTCTGGTTCATCCCTGACAATGTGCCTGTTTTCGTTGGGTAGGAATTCAACGTAGTTCTAAGTGGGGTATGCGTGCCAGGTCTGCTTGAGCAATGGGACTTCCTCCACTCTCTTCCCCCATGAGTCCCCACACAGTCCCTAAACCTATTATGGGGCTTTCCCCAACCCCTCAGAGAAAATTTAGAGGGCACAAGTAGCACATGGGAGGAGGGGGTAGAGGAAAATCCTGCTGTGCAAGTGGAAGAATGGTTTTTAAAAATTGTAGAATTTTTCAGCATAACCATAGTTTGAAAAAGGAATGTGTTTAGTTTAATAATGGGGTCAGCAACATGGTGCCCTTGAAAATGTCCCGTGATTTGTGCTGTGCAGTCTATCAATGTAAGCTTTAATTTCTGTGTAAAATAATGCTAGTTAGAGGTTCTGTTTTGATACGACTGGCTTTTACTCAGACCTAGAGATGGGGAAGAAATTTGATTCAGTTCACACTTTGAGGTCATTATACTCAAATCTCACTTTCAGAAATGATAGGAAAACCAAAACACATCCTTCCTTCAAAATGGGTCTTTCTCTGAATTTTGCAATGCAGTTCTCCAGCCAAAATGTACAAAAATGTCTATAGATACTGTGGTAAAGTATTCATATAAATGCACATATTGGTGGAAATAACATACCAAAATGCATTATTTATGGGGAAATTGCCTTGCAAAGATGTGTACATTAGGCAAAATGTAATACAGCATATGCAGATTAGAAGAAATTCACATTAAAATGGTGAATTTTCATGAGGGCTTCTTATTTTTAGGTGCAAAGTAATGCGGAAATGTGGAGAACTGAATCTAAGATTAGAAAAATGAGCAACTGAAAAGAATGTCTCTTTCTGTCTATTGTGGGAAGGAGGGAAGCAACCTAATGGCAGTTTCTCAAAATTCCAAATGTACCCAAGGCACCACCCCCCTAAGTTTGATGATCCTTGGTTTAATCCATGACTCATGAGGCCCATAATAATTTTAGTATATGTGTGTTTGTGTGTGTATTTCTTTCGATTTTTGCTTAAAACTCTGTAGACCGTGGCAAATTTTAATCCTCACCCCCCCAACAAATAAACCATTAAATATTCATTAACTGGAGCACTTAATTTCTCCTGTCTCATTATAGAAAAAGAGAAAAACAAGCAACTGATTTCTCTAAGGAAATTCAAGTAAACATTATTTTAATGTATGGATGACAATGAAATGGGGTATGTAAAATTAGAAAGACGAGCAATTAAATCCGAGAGCAAACTTAATGAATGTTTGGTAGTGGCCAGACATTGCCTCCTAGTGCCAAGATAAAACCAGATGAAATTTTGCTAGATTAGATGTTATTTGCAACATTGGAGTCGTTGGATTCCAACACAGCAACCAGCAAGTAACATCCTTGAAAACTGACCTTCTAAGGAACCTGACTAGTGATGTCATGAGAAATCAAGTCGTGTCTGTGAGTAGAATCAGGACAAGAAGCATAGCCCATGTTGATCAGACTGCCCTCTGTGCCCTTGATTTTGCTCCTATACTCTTCAACACTTAATGTGCCATTCCTTGGTCACACACTGACAGAACACCTCAGAAGTTTGCCTGAACTGGGCTAGAGAAGGCACACAGTGGCAGTGCAGATTGGTTGTTTGCAGCTAGCTAGTATACATTCTCTGTCTGCCTCACAGTAGATTATTGTTCTTCCTTGGTGACAGAAAACAAAATACATTTCCTGAGGCTGTTCTTTTACTGACAGGCACTTGCTTGTGCTATGTGCAGACACTTGAGCTTCTGACTGAGAATGCAAGATGTAGATTTATAGGATGTGTAAAAGAGAGAAGGTTTCGGCTGGATTCCAGCTTCACTGTGAACATTATTTTTTATTGTTGTTATAAAAGGAATATTATAAAATGTTAGCAACATGAGGACCTATGCTGTTTTGATGGAAGTAACATTGACTGGAAAAGTAGATATGACATCCCTAAACCTTTTGGAAGAGGAGATTTCAAGGGTACCATTTGGGCTGGGTTTTATTTTAATCGCTGCTTCTTCTCTGTGCTGCACCATTTCATTTTCCCCTTTCAGCTTGACCTAGTTGACATCTGCAGCAGACACTTTATCAAAGACCAGATCACAAGAGACACACAAAATGGTGCCAGAAAGTCTGAGCCAATATCACATCTTTCTCTGTGGCAACACAGATGGAAGGCCTGGCATAAGTTCATATGAAACAGAGGGTCTGAAATACTCTATGGGAAATTTGCCAGAGTCTCAATCTTGTGTTGGACAGTGCAGTAAATGTTCTCAGAGTTTAGTGTTTATGTGCCCTGACATATTGCTCATCTGACAAGCATCCCTGCATAAAGCCTACAGGTTTCAGAATATGTTAGTCTCTGGAACCTAAATATTGCATTCATTACCATAATCATGATGCAATTCATACATTTTGGAACCCAAATATCATTACCATTACCATAATCATTGGTAATTCCTACATAAACCTGCTTTAAAACAGCCATATGCTAACAGTTCCGTATTCCAAAATTGTGGAGGCTAGTTATGGCCCTTTCGGGATGCAGGCAGAGGTGAGGCATACAGTGCCAGATCTGCATTTTTTGCTGAAGGGGGCATAACTCAGCACTGCCACCCCACTCTCCCTGACTGTGAACTACGAAAGATGAATTCTTTAAAGTGCTTACTGGTGCCTTTCAAAGTTCCTCCAAATACTAATTGCTACCCCACCCCCCTTAAGCACTGACAAAACATCTTCTGGAAGCACCTTGCCTCAAGGTAGATGGATGGATGGTGGATTTTTCCCTTAAATGCAATGAAATGTGGTGCCCAGTTCTGGGCACCACAGTTCAAGAAGGACATTGACAAACTGGAACGTGTCCAGAGGAGGGCAACCAAAATGGTCAAAGGCCTGGAAACAATGCCTTATGAGGAACGGCTAAGGGAGCTGGGCATGTTTAGCCTGGAGAAGAGGAGGTTAAGGGGTGATATGATAGCCATGTTCAAATATATAAAAGGATGTCACATAGAGGAGGGAGAAAGGTTGTTTTCTGCTGCTCCAGAGAAGCGGACACGGAGCAATGGATCCAAACTGCAGGAAAGAAGATTCCACCTAAACATGAGGAAGAACTTCCTGACAGTAAGAGCTGTTCGACAGTGGAATTTGCTGCCAAGGAGTGTGGTGGAGTCTCCTTCTTTGGAGGTCTTTAAGCAGAGGCTTGACAACCATATGTCAGGAGTGCTCTGATGGTGTTTCCTGCTTGGCAGGGGGTTGGACTCGATGGCCCTTGTGGTCTCTTCCAACTCTATGATTCTGTGATTCTGTGATTCTGTGAAATGGTTGAAATCACATCTAGCTTGGCATTTCAATGAGGGCTGGACTCTTCAATGATCCAATTCAATAAAAGGCTTCATAAAATAAGTTTATACGCTGGATATACTTTAAAATAGTCTTATTATACCACATGTTCCATGCTGATCCCTGACATGGAAACCAGCCCTGTTAAGACTTAACTCAAATTAAGTTCTGGTGTGCGTGTGTGTGTGTGATAGAGAAGCCTTTACCCACCTGGTGTCTTTGGAATCTTTTGGACAAATCCCATCAGCCCCATCCACCACAATGGAGCTTGAGTTGGATCTGTGGTCTGAAACATCCAGAGGGCACCAAGTTGATGAAAGCTGTGGTAGAGGGTGGTTTTCTCTTTCAATTAAAATTGGCAAAATTATATATAGTCCTAGTCCTGAGGGAACCAGGTTGGAGGGAGATGGGTTAAGTAGAAATGTGCAGTGTGAGTCTTATTTTCTCTGTGTGTAGCCCTCTCCAACATGCAATGAGGTGCACATGAAAAGGAGATCACATTTACTTTAAGCACCGCACATCTTTAAATATGGAACAAAAATGTCCAGTGGTGCTTTAAGTGGAATTGTGTTACCAAAGCCAGATGTGGTATACATCTTTCCCTAAAAGAGAGGGGGGGTGGCCTAAAGGGTATGTGCAAGGAGTCAAGGTCATCCCACATCCCAGTAATGATACTTAATCAATATAAACAGAGATTTTCTTAATGGTTAACAGCTTGATATATTTCTCCTTTTCTGGCAACCCAAAGTAACCCATACTCTTAATCATGTCCCAAAGATGCCTAAGGGGGAGAGTTGGTCTTTTGCAGGGGGAAAAGCACTTTTCAAAGTACCAAATGCTTGAGAATGGAAGAAATTGTTTCAGAGTCATTATCAATAGCTCACTCTTAAAAAGTTTATTCAGTGACCATTGCAGAGAGAATCTCACGGGGCAGCTGGGTCCGGCATGACCTAATGCTTTCTGAGATAGTACTGCTACTGGAAACCAATCAGAAACACATCAGAGGGCAATTACAGTGCTTTGCTGGCACCTGATATAATGTGTTTTCAAGGCAATAGAGCTTAACAAAAGGGACAACTATATTCTGCACTGATATGTTGATCAAGATTTTAAGGTAAAAAGTATGAAGGTGACTTAAGCCTGGTCTTACTACATCTCGTGTGTGTGTGTGTGTGTGTGTGTAGGATTGAGTATGTGTGTACAGGATGGAGTGTGCATGCATTTCCTTTATTCTGTTATATCATGCACCTTTATGTAACTATCTCCAGAACACCTAGAAGCCAGTGCATCAGATTTATTATGCTGCCAGTCGCCACCGTTGCCAAATGTGATGCAAACCCAGTTGTGCATCTTGATATTGAGGAAATATGGTGTGTGATAATGACAGAAGGGAAGATTCTCATATATTGGTGCGCTAACGATTTCTCACCTACATTGGCTTAACCTGGGACTGGAGAAGCATCAAAGGCAATAGCAGCTTGGACTTTCTGATTGGCTGTCATTGTCATCTGGCACAGGAAGCCAGTATGCAGGTCATTGCAATCATGATTGATGGGGAACAGAACCTTTGGCACAGTCACTTTCGAAATCCTAGTGGGGGAGTTCCTGGTGATTATGTACCAGGAATAGGAGTGCAAGCACAAGTGGTTGCCTAGCAACCACATCCACTATGCTTCTTATGCTTTTCACCCTCTGAAATTGGCAAAAGAGCTGGATCCCTCATATTCACTGAAATAATTTGAGGACCACCTTTTAAAAGTGCATATTTTGGAGGTGAAAGTGAAAAGAGAGTGTGTGGGTGTTCTGGAGTAGCTGCGCATCAGCAACGGTGACTCGAAGCTCTTGGCAGTATGCCAGCACCAAGTACCCAAATTGATGTCCAGGAATTAAGGGACTTGTTCCATTCCACTATTGAACTCCTGATATCCTGCTGTACATTTTGCAAAAAAATCTGTTAAACAGACTTTGATCTTAAGAGCAATCTCCGAGGTCAACATGCAGCATTATAGATTCTTTCTATACATTTGCCAAAGGTTGTGCATTTTTGTGTTTTCTTACGTTTTGATGAATTGTATTTTGTTCCCCTGTTTTAATTGGATTCCCACCAAAAAAAACAACAACACCATAAGGGTTGGTTTCGCATCATGCTGTACACATGTTTGTTCAAGTAGTTTCACACATGGTCCATTGAAACATCACACATGGACTGAACTGCTCAAGAATATAGATCACAGATTGGATGTACAGATGCACATGTGTCCCTGTGCAGGATTGGGTGTTGTGTTGTGTTCTACACCAATTGTCCTAGACTGCAATTCCAAATGAATTTACTAGAGTGTAACAAAATGGGACTTCAAAGTAAACCATGAATTGTGCAGCTAGAGAAGGCTCTGTAAGGCTGTAACAACTGGACTGCAATCCTATATACACTCACATGGAAGTAAATCTAGGGATTATATTTTGTTGTTGTTGTGTAGTTGTTTAGTCGTGTCCGACTCTTCGTGACCCCATGGACTAGAGCACGCCAGGCACTCCTGTCTTCCACTGCCTCCCGCAGTTTGGTCAAACTCATGTTGGTAGCTTCGAGAACACTATCCAACCATCTTGTCCTCTGTCATCCCCTTTTCCTTGTGCCCTCCATCTTTCCCAACATCAGGTTCTTTTCCAGGGAGTCTTTTCTTCTCATGAGGTGGCCAAAGTATTGGAGTCTCAGCTTCAGGATCTGTCCTTCCAGTGAGCACTCAGGGCTGATTTCCTTAAAAATGGATAGGTTTGATCTTCTTGTAGTCCATGGGACTCTCAAGAGTCTCCTCCAGCACCATAATTCAAAAGCATCAATTCTTCGACAATCAGCTTTCTTTATGGTCCAGCTCTCACTTCCATACATCACTACTGGGAAAACCATAGCTTTAACTATATGGACCTTTGTTGGCAAGGTGATGTCTCTGCTTTTTAAGATGCTGGCGTCTTTTAATTTTGTGGCTGCTGTCACCATCTGCAGTGATCATGGAGCCCAAGAAAGTAAAATCTCTCACTGCCTCCATTTCTTCCCCTTCTATTTGCCAGGAGGTGATGGGACCAGTGGCCATGATCTTCGTTTTTTTGATGTTGAGCTTCAAACCATATTTTTCACTCTCCTCTTTCACCCTCATTAAAAGGTTATATACATACATGCAAAAATTCTTTTCAATAGGAGTCACACTGTACCATGCTGGAAGCTGTTTTTGAGACTTGTAGAGGAGCAGCTTAGAATGTGGTGCAAAGAAATATTAGCCCCCAAAATGAAAGTCATTGGGAAAGTATGCTCATTTCCAACTATTAAGGTTAGTGTTAGTTCAAGGTTCATTTCCAGATGATTTCCGTTGCTTCAAAGTTAAATACAGAAAAGACCATTTAAATCAACCAGGCCATCTGCCTCCCAAAGCAGATATTCCCTAATGTAAAATTACACTTTGTCCAGTGCATGTTTAATTGTTCTGAGTGATGACACTTTTACTTCTTCCTCTGGAAGATGCTCACACAAATGCTTAATAGAACACAAGGTCACTACATTTGGATATGTGGCCTTCATTTTCATTTTCTTAATATTATCAAATTACTCCAGTGATATACTGAGGAGCAGAAGACTCATTCTAAAACCCCTAAAAAACCCCACAGTCCTTTGGCCGTTTTTGACTAGAATACTAGTGTTGTCATCTGCATACTTCTGGTGAGCTACCATATTGACAACGCCAGGGCTCTTTAACAGCCCAAATTCTGTATCTGCATAGACAGCACCCATTGCCTCCTGCAATCCAAGTATGGGGGACATGTCCTTAGTCCTATGGTTGACTGGGACTAGTATGTGAGCCAAAACAGGTGAGAAATCCACATGGCTTTCTTTCTGTGATTAGCACAGTAGTGTTTTGGGAGTAAAGATGGTTCACTTTCCTCAAAGACATGTACAATACTCTAATTTGTAGTCAGCAGCCCACACTCAGCTTTGGGGGACCTGGATCAGCCTGCTAGAGATGGGGAAGAGATTTGAAGTCAAATCTATCAAATGCACACTTTCTGAAATAATGTGAGAACCAAAGTGCAGCCATTCTTCAAAATCTAGACATCCAAATTTTGTGATGCAGTTCTTCAACCAGACAATATTTACAAAAATGGATTATATTAGAAAAAGATTGCTTGCAAAAATATGTACATTAGTTGAAAATGTGTTTATTAGGAGAAAATGCTTCAGATTTTCATGAGGATTTTTTTTTTTAACCAATACTGGATAGCTCAGTTGGTTAGAGTTTGGTGCTGATAATGCCAAAGTCACAGGTTCAATCACCATACGGGACAGCTGCATATTCCCGCAGGAGGTTGAACTAGATGATCCTAATAGATTCTATTGAGACTGACCCAGAAACTCCAGCGGGTGCAGAATGCTGCAGCGAGACTCCTTACGGGGTCTTCGCTGCGAGATCACATTCATCCGGTACTATACCAGCTGCACTGGCTCCTGGTGGAGTACAGGATCAGGTTTAAGGTGCTGGTTTTAACCTTTAAAGCCCTATACGGCCTAGGACCCTCGTACCTACAGGACCGCCTCTCCTGGTATGCCCCACAGAGGAACCTACGGTCTGCAAATAAAAACATCCTGAAGGTCCCAGGCCACAGAGAAGTTAGGCTGGCCTCAACTAGAGCCAGGGCTTTCTCGGCGCGGCTCCAATCTGGTGGAACGCTTTGTCACAAGAGACTAGGGCCCTGCGGGACCTGACATCTTTCTGCAGGGCCTGCAAGACAGAGTTGTTCCACCAGGCCTTTGGTTAGGGCGCAGCCTGACCCCCTCCTCTGGCAACCTACACAGAATTTTGCTTAACGGTTGCCATCAATTTGATTTTAATTAATTTTTATAATGAAATGTTTTTAAAATGTTGGATTATTTGATTGTTTGATTGTTGTTAGCCGCCCTGAGCCCGGCTTCGGCTGGGGAGGGCGGAATATAAATAAAATTTATTATTATTATTATTATTATTATTATTATTATTATTATTATTATGAATCACAGCTTGCTTCAGAAAGGTGCAGAACTGAATTTAAAATTCTTGGAGAAACTAGAAGCAGAGAGAACTAGAACTGGCAGATCCATCCCTAATCCATCCCTAATTCTTCTCTTAAATCCAGTTCCTTCATGTCAGTTGAGTGACTGCATTGATCAATATGTCAAAGTTGACAGCACTTACCATCTGTTTGGTGGGAGAATCCTGGCTCATCCTGCTATTATGCAAGGACATCTCAAGATCAGCATCTGAGTCCATCCACATTTTCTGGCTCTGTATTGTGTGATCCACAGGTCAGGAAACTCAGTCATAGTAAAACACAGTTGTATTTTCCACTTTAGTATCAATGGTCAAGTATGAATTCAAGTTCTTGCCAAATAATTCATTATTTCCTCTTCTAGAGTTATTATTGCCTTAAATTACTTCATGGTTCATCTTCAAAATGTGAAGTGTTGCTTTTCTTAATGCTTCATCTCTGTTCTAGAAATCTATAAGGATTAACATGAATATTTCCATTGTAGTGAAATAAGTTTATGACAAATAACAGAAGTGCCATCCTTATTCAAACAAGGTAGAGGTTAGCTATGTTCTGAATTATTCTCATTATCTTAATTTTTACTTGATTATTCATTAGGTAGTTGTACTTCTTCAAAAGACAAGGAAGAAATGTAATGGTACTTTTGATTTTATTATATAAATGGTTGCAGAGGTCCGCTTCTATTGACACCAGAATGAACACACAAATCCTCCTCCTTTCTAGTCATGCATACAATTTATCACTTTTAAATGTCACCACATACGGTATATAAAACACATTCTCTTTGTGAGACTGTAAATGTATATGTGGTGGAACTGTAACATTTCAAAAATGTTTTGCAGCTGGGTTTTTGCTGAAGTCAGTAAAATCATATGGTTTTTAGCACTAAGTTTCCTTGCTTTGAAATTTGGATGGGGGATCTTAGTGACTCGGCCACAAATATTTAGTAGGGGTTGTAATGTTTTTTGCAATAATGGAACTTGCCCTTGAGCTGAGCCCTGTTCACTTGCTTGTGGTCATTCACAAACTCTGCAATTTGATCAGGTTCATGCAAGTGTTGGTAATAGCTAATGAAACAAATTTCTTTGCTCTTGAAAAAAATAAGCAACTGACCAGCAACTTATTGAACCGTACCATTATAATTGTGTCACCCATTTCTATGTCAAGTCCGTGGTGCTGCTAAAATGTGTATTCCATTGAACTCTTTTTAGCTGAGGTGATGATAGTCACCAACATTGTTATGTTTCTATTCTTGTCTCCTGATCTTATGTGTGGGCGAGGGTGGAGGAGAGATGTATTGCTTAACCTGGGGTAGCGCGCTCTTGCTCTCTCGCTCGCGCGCTCTCTCTGCAAAGGTCTTACAGAGACACACACACTTTGCCATGAAGTACAAAATGTTGCTTTCACTAATGGCTGACATTTAAAAAAAATACAATTTATGTATTTTACCAGGTTAGTCAGTTATCCATTCTATTCAGCAGTAAATCCCATTTAAATTAGTTGTGCGTACTCTCAGGTAAGTCAGGTTAGAAATCCAGTCTTACTGCATTTTTTTAAAAAGCTACTGCTAAGTATTACAGAAAAAATCAACCGCCTCTCTTCTCTGCTCCTCTTTACTATTTTATAGCGTGCCTTGATACCAAATTAAGAAATAAAATTTACAATAATAATTTAAAAGATAGGGGACTGTGTCCTTGTTGGTGTTATGCAATGATGAAAACAAAGACTCCGCAAGACAAACAAATTACAACACCCCTAGATGGATACCTTGTGATTGTAGGAAACAATTAACAGTAAAACTGCAAATAGTGAAATCCATTGCATAAAGAGTTCTTGCAATGGAACCTGGAAAATCAAAATTAATTATGCATTTTTGAAAAATGTGAAGGACTGAGCTGACATGCATTTTATGAGCTGTAGACTCATAAAGAAGAAATTAATGGGTACATGAATGTGAACCCCATCTCTAATACTTAGACATTTGTAGTTGTTTGCTTTACTTTTAGAAAAAGTTCATGAATTGGAAAGTAACGATCTGTTTACACTTGTTCAGTAATGCACAAGAGTATGGGATTTTGCCTTGATTGATAATTTGATCAGTCCATCTGACTGATGAACACAATCCATGATAGATAGTTTGCATTTATTTCTTATATATCAACTATAATTATTTGGTATAATGTTTCTCAAGTTGCGTGTTGAGGTTCCCATGCCACCCCCCAAAATAAATCACACATCAATTTTTGTTTAGGTTTTTGGCATAATTTTGGCCACAACTTTATTCAAATACAAAAAATGTGAGTGGTTGCTTAGGCATTGGTTATGACTATCTGTCCTTGCCCAGGGACAGAACTAACTTCCGGATTCCAGCGGAAGCCAGCGTGGGAAACAAATATTGGGTGAGAAATGAAGCTGGGCATCAGTCCCTCACTTCTCACCCGCATGTTCCTGTGGGGCTTGCACGGCCCAAGTCCGATGCCAGGGACAAGGACAAAAAGAATGGCAAGCCCCTGGATTCCTTTAACGGAATTCCCTTTTCACACCACCATTGAAGGGGTAGGCACTTACCCCTCCACACCAATTTTAACCAATGCCTAACCGCCAACCTTACAAGTTGTGACGATTTGCTACGCAGTAGGCAAAAACCAAATGGCACCAGCCAATCAGCCAGATGGCAAAATTCCTACCAGGCCCCTGCACCAAGGCAGACGACCCCATGACAGGCATAGCAAGGTCAAGCAAACACACACCCATTACAGCGAGGGTGGGCGGGTGATCCGGTGCAAACAGCCAAGAGGACGCCCAGAGTTGGGTGTCCAGCATTTAAAACCTCTGACCCCACCTCCAAATTTGGCAACATGCAATTCTCCCCAATAACTCAATTTAACCATTTTGCTGACTGGGTCCTGCTCCAAAATCTGTCCAGCAACAATAGGGTGGCCTGTATCCCCAACCACAACACGTGCTCTCTCCTAAGGAGAACACGCTTTAACAGAAAACATTTGGGAAGGACTTGAAAACACTTTGTGTTTTTTTTATTTGTGGGGTCCCCCCCAATGCACCGCTCCATTGAAAAGTTCTCATCTAACTTCTGGGCACAAAGAACCAACTTAACAATATAAATATGCAACTCATACTGGAAAAATGAGTTTTTCTCTCCCATAGACAGCATTGAACCAACTACGTGTCCGGACAGCTTTTCTGCAATATTATTTGCTCTCTCTGGAAACAGCTGCTATTAATCACAGACTAACTTCTGGGTGGCTGTTCCGCAAGATAAAAACCAATGCAGCTTTCACGGAGTGGTCTGTAGCTATCAAAAAGCTAGAATCAGCTCCAAACAGCTTTATGTTTATCACATTAGTTAAATGTGTGCTGCATGTATTACCCACTGGGAAAAAACCCAGACCTAATATTAGCAAGCATGAGACTGAATTACGTACAGTAACTTCTCGGAACATACGCTTAAACAGATGGGTTGAGCTCATTGAAATTCTGTGTTTTAGGAATACATGCTTGAGTGCCTCTTAACACCATCTAAAAATACATGTGATGCCTGTGTGTAAGCAAGTGCTTGACAGACCAAGCAGATGCTGTTCACTGGAGTCTGTTAACCTGTTTGCTTAACCTTTGTATTTAATTGGAAGAAATGTTTTGCTTAAAAAACACACCCCACCACCGCCCCATCTTGGTTAGGTTATGTATTGTCAATGAACCTTTCATTCAAATCAAGGGCAACCAAACATGCTTTTGCCTCTATCTGCTTGCCTTAAACCTTGCCATAGCTTGTATTTCATTCATTTATGCTTTTGTTCTGTAATTGCTGGCTGACTGTTCTCATGGAGTTTAGTATTAATATTCCTGGCTGCCTGATCCATGAAATATTGCCAGAACCAAAGGCAGCAAAAATACAATTATCATGCACCATTGAAGAGGATCCACATGCAGAAATGGCCCATGTTATTTGATGCCTGAGGTAGGAAACCCAAATGGTAACCCCAGGGCAATAATAATAATAATAATAATAATAATAATAATAATAATAATAATAATAATAATAAAAAACAACTAAGTAACTTCAACAATTCACTTGACCTATTTTGCTGGTATTAGTATATTTTTAATTTAATACAACTTTTGTGCATATCTTTTTTCATTTATGACAATTCCACTTCGGTGAGGGAATCATTCAGCCCAACCCCACACATTCCTTGTGAACCTACTACCAAATCCGGTGATTGGTTGCTGCTGTGATAGTATAACATAGGATCAGGTTGTTGGATATTGCTTAGAAATCATGCAGACAGTCATGTAAAAACTGATGTAAGATCAAATCAATTCAGCATTTTGTAGCTAAAAAACCCCAAACACCACACCCTCCAGCTTTGGTCACAGGTTACATGCCAACTGATTATCTGCAGGCACAAAGTAATGTGAAAAGAACGGATCCAGTTCGCATCCCGAGGTACCACTGAATATACTTTCAATTCAGGATAACACTTCATGCATTTGATGAAATGGACTGTACTCCATGAAACTTATGCCACAATAAACTTGTTACTCTTCAAAGTGTCACCAATACTCACTGTTATTATTTTTCATAGGCTTTTGAAATGCATCTAGAAGTTTGAAGCATAATAAGGAATTCAAGTCAAAATAATGTCAATAGGTTTCATAAGGGGTTGGTGAGCAACATGATTTCTGAGGCCTGCTTCGCCATGCTTTCTTAATGGTCATAGTTGACACAGGCTTCTTCCAAGAGAAGAGATGATAACTACATATGAAATGATAACTACATATGTACTTGGAGTTCTTGTTTCCTGGCTCAGATATTCTTCTTCTTTTTAAAACTTCTATTGATAAATGCAATACTTACAAATACAAACCAGAACACTAAACAAACTTATTATACATAGATACATACACCTCTCAACTTAGATTACAGAAAAAGGAAACAAACATACAAACTAACAGACATAAATCTTGACTTCCCTCCACCTCTGTGTGGCTTCCTTTATTTCTTTTTTTCTTTTTGCTGTGTTATCAATATTATTTTTCACTATCTCATCTTATACCTATTTCTTCTTAATTTTTTTACTCTATAAGTTTCATCCATTGCATATTGATATATTAATACCAGAACAATGTTTTTTGATGTATTCCTTCACGCAAGTCCACTCCTCTATCAGTTTTTGGTGTGATTGGCCTCTTACCACTGCTGTAAGTCTTGCTGATTCTATATATTCACAAAATCTTATTTGCCATTCTCTTATTGAGGGAGTTTTTTCTCCCTTCCAATTTTTTTGCTATAATCATTCTGGCCACAGCGGTTGAATATAAGAAAACTTTTTTCCTAGCTGCAGGAATGTCAGTCGATATAATTCCCAAGAGGTACGCCTCTGGGTTTTTTTTACATGATATTTTAAGCATTTTTAAAAGCTACTTTTGAATGTCACTGCAAAATTGTTTAATATAAACACATTCCCACCACATATGATTCATGGTTCCTATCTCTGTTTTGCATCTCCAGCACAAAGTAGATTTTGATTTATAAATTTTCGCCAATTTGACTGGGGTTAAATACCATTGATATATCATTTTCATTATATTTTTTCTGATTGTGATGCAGGCTATGAATTTGATATCATATTTCCGTAATTTCTCCCTTTGGTCTAATCAAATCGTGTGGCCTATATTTCTAGCCCACTTAATCATAACTTCCTTCACCTCTTCATCTTTTAATTCCCATTCTAATAATAGATTATACATTTTAGATAATATTTTTTTAGGATTTTTTAATAACTCTGTTTGTAGTTTTGATTCTTCTTTGCCAAATCCAGTAAGTTCCTTTGCCTTTTAATTCTCAGTATGCACTTTCTCACTCTTAAGTCCTTTTATAGAGCTTTCTGGTCACAGCTTTATTCACCAAACACAGTGGACCTCCTTTAGCCTTATTTCGTCACTCCATCTTTGTTATTTTCCCGTAAGAATTCCACTCTCCCTTTCAATTAATTTTTGTTATTTCAACTTCAGAAATACAGGAGTGCGTTTGTACCCACCATCTGCCATATGGAGTAACCTGGTGCTTTTCTCCTTGGGGTCTCGGGGCGTTTCACGGTCAGGCTTGCGTCCTTGTTGCGCTGAGAGCCCTCTGACTTCCTCCACTTAAACTGTGCTGGAATGACAGAGGATCCCTTTCTTCACTGCTTGGTGTCTTTTTCGGTCTGAGACCTCCTCTCAGACCTTTCTAGGGGTTCACGTCGCCCTTACTCCCCCTTATTTCACCCGTTCACCGTTACTGGGAATGCTCCACCGAGGCAGAGCGAATTCCCTGACCCACCACTTGAGAGCACCACACCGGAAGCCGCCTGGCTCAGATATTCAAAGCTTATAATATTCACCTCAAAATAAACTAGGAAAAACAGTGTTGTTTTTGTTGTCATCCCCCGTTCAAATTTATACTAAATGGAGTTCTCCTTGTTGCTGGTGGTAATGTAGCTATGATCACATTAGTTGTGAGCAAGTGATGCGGATCATTGGGGTAATAGAATCCCTGCTTATGTAACGTTTGGCCAACCTAGTTGCACACATATAGAATATTTCCATTGCATAGCGATGACCACTTACTGAAATACAAATATTTTTAGAAGAAGTGCTGAAATGGAGAGTAACACAAAAGGCACCAAGAGGGTCATAACAATCTCCACCAGCCTGCTGTAATGTCAAGCAGACTCAAACTAAATTAAGCAACTGTTCAATTTATTTGTATTAAGACTCAAGTTCTGTCTCTTTGAAACAACTACACAGGAATCCTGAAAAGCAATATGTGCTTCTTTTCACTTGCTTTACAGTGCTTCGGTCATATATCAGTTGAAAATTAGACACCAAGCAACACATTTCCTTTTTTCATTACAGTGCTGGATATATATAAATACTGAATAGGGCAAAGGACTGATGTTAAGAGGCATTGGCTGTGTGCATATTGTGGCATAAATACTATAATGCTAGCCATTCATTAACAATGTTAATTAAATGCCTTCAAATAACCTGATTTATAATGAACAAGAATATTGAAGTATTTCTGCCCTTGCTAATTTCAGCTTGTTGCATGCTATATTATTGTATATAATTAGGCAACAGCAAGAAATTATAACCTGAAATGCTTATTACTGGAAAAAGCACAACTGATGCTATTTATATCAACTGATGTCAGTTATATTAGGACAGAACTTGTTGAAAAGATGGTGTTAATTAAATTTTTGCTTGATTGTGAGTGTGGTCATGATACCTATCATATATTTTGCAGGGTTTGCTTAATAAGTATCAACAACTGTATGCTATATTTGGATCAAGAATGATTGACAGTCAGTTTTACTCCAACAGTTTTACTCTGAACTTCTATAGCTGTTTCACAGTGTGCCCAAATCCACATCAAATCCCTCCACACTTCTGTAGGGTTAATCTCAGATCCTTTAAATAAACTAAGTTTTCACACTGCTGTGAATTCTCATTTCTAAGTTTAGGAACATTCTTATTCCTTTTATATTACACCAACCCCAGAGACATCTCAAGAAAAGCTCATGGTTTTTTTAAAGAATTTTTTTGTTGTGCCTTGGGAACACCTGTTGGTAAGGCTTTGGGGAGCCAAATGAAGACCCAAGCAGTTCTCATTCCCCCCTATCACTGTTGTTGGATGCTAGATTTGCAGAAATGTGAAAGGGAAGGGAACAGCTTGGAAATTTTTTACTTTCCTTACAAGGGTGGCGTGGTTGGCGCTGTGGGTTAAACCACTGAGCCTAGGACTTGCCGATCCGAAGGTCGGCAGTTCGAATCCCTGCGACGGGGTGAGCTCCCGTTGCTCGGTCCCAGCTCCTGCCAACCTAGCAGTTCAAAAACATGTCAAAGTGCAAGTAGATAAATAGGTACCGCTCCAGTGGGAAGGTAAAAGGTGTTTCCGTGCGCTGCTCTGGTTTGCCAGAAGCGGCTTAGTCATGCTGGCCACATGACCTGGAAGCTGTACTCAGCCAATAAAGCGAGATGAGAGCTGCAACCCCAGAGTCGGCCACGACTGGACCTAATGGTCAGGGGTCCCTTTACCTTTACAGGCCTACCCAAACTTTGATTATTATTTTTTTACAAGTCCTCTCACCTTCTTACCAAAAAATGCATGCAGCAATGGGGAATCAGTAAAGAAAAGTACTCTTGAGAAAGATGGAGAAAAGAAGCAGATAGGCTAGTTAGGCTGTTCACATAAACATTGCCACGAAAGAGGAAACCCACCAGCCAAAAATAGGACACAGATTTGCATAAAGCATGCATATGCAAATTTGTAAATATGGGTGCAAATTTAGAAATAATTATTATAATTCAAATATTATAAATACAATGCAGCTCCCCATAGTAGGAAAGACTGAGGCTAGGTGCTCCTTGTTGGTCCACTGTAAATACTGGAGAGGAACTTCCTGCCTTCCCTTCTTACAGTCTTCTTCAGGGACCAAACAGATTGTCAAATAAATTACAGCCCTCTGTAAAAGAGGACACTTGGCCACTCCAGTGCCAGACCAGCTAATTCTCTTCTCTCTTTCTGCCAAAATAACTCAATAGTTTGCTCTTTCTGTGGGTATGGGCAATACCCAGTTTTCTCTCACCTAAGCTGCATCCATAATAGCAGCAGCTTTGTTGAACACTGTGGGATTTGCATGAACAGTATTGTGCTGTTAATCTGAATGTTTAAATAATCTGTGACTAACTGAGACACAGTCTTATTATTGAAATGTTTTTATTACACCAACATTTGATTCCCCGCCCAGAGTAATTGTACAGCACCATGCTACCTTAAGGCACACACCTTGTTGGTTTGAGTTTCCACCATTTTCTCTTTATTCCAACATGGCAGCTAGTGTATATGGAATTGCTAGTCATCTGTGTGACCCAGCTGCTAAG
Source organism: Podarcis raffonei (assembly GCF_027172205.1). Lineage (NCBI taxonomy): Eukaryota > Metazoa > Chordata > Lepidosauria > Squamata > Lacertidae > Podarcis > Podarcis raffonei. The sequence continues at coordinate 39,983,985 of NC_070608.1, forward strand.
CATTGGCGTAAACTTTTTTTTTGTGGGGCAGGGGAGAATGCACCATCTGGATAATCATAATTCTTGCTCATTTCCTGGCAAGCTAGTTAATTGTTGGGTGTTATTCATGATGGACCTATTTATAAGGATAATTGAGGGTCAAGCTATTGATTTCTTCTCCTGTGTACCTTGGATGCCACATTTGTTGATGAATTTTTGTTTATGACTGGTTGGCCTTAGAAAGATTTAAAAGACAGAAGATATACAGCATTTCCCCCCCTTCTTATTGAAATAAAATGTTAGCTTTTTATTTTCCTTAAGGCAACAAATATTGATGCTAAAATAACTTTTGCCTGAATAATAGCCTTATTTATAAATCAATTTTATTGGAATATTTAAATTTAAGTAAGTTTAGTTCCATCCTTGACAATTTGACCTCACTGAATTAAGAAGAGTAAACTGGCTAAGGTCTGAGTGCTGTGGCTTAATTATTTTGTCAGTCCACCATTACTATGGTAATGAATTATTTTCATACCTAATGGGCCAATCCAAAACTTTGCTGCATCAGCAAAAAAACGTGCTTAGAATGGGATGCACTGATTGCTGTGCCAGCTAATTTCATATTGCATGACTTATTGCAGTATTGCAGCTGTATTGTTCTGGATTTGTAAACAGAGACATTGCAGCACCTGTTTAAAACTCGGGTGAAACATATTTATATTCAGTGAGTTCAGCTAGTTTAAAAAGGTGTGAACTCCAAATGCTGAACTAAACTATTGTAACAAGCCACTGTGGATCCATGCAGCAGTGGTGTAGCGTGGGTTGCCAGTGGCTAGGGCCATGCAGAGGGGAGTGGGTGGGAGGAAGGGAAATGGATGGAGTATGTATGTGCATTCAGTTGCCTAATGGCATCCACGTCACCCAGGAGACTGCAGCTGCTGAGATAAGAAAGAAGAGTTGTTCCATTGTCTGGAGAGGTCACTTACTGGTTCATATGGGGAAGCCATTTTCAATGGAGTCCAGCAACAGAAGCACACAACTGTATTGAGGCAGCACAGGGGATTGACATTTTGTGCCCCCTAACAATTTTGCGCTCAGGGCAACCACCCTGGGGGGGCATGCTATGCCACTGCCCTGCAAAGGGAGGGGGAAATTAGAGACTCTGGGGCCATTTGTTTAAGATGATTTTTTTTTTAAGAGTCTAGCAGAGCAATCTCATAGATATAGTTTCAGAACCAACTCCCATTAAGTTCAATGCTGCAGTCCTATGCTCATTTACTGATTTATGCATATGATTGCTCTATAAGAAAATGCTTGATAAAGGTTATAAAGTTATGAATAACATTTGACTGAGGAGACAGGCTAATTTATTCTCTCTGTTTAAGATTCATTCATTTTTAAGGATGATGATGATGATGATGATGATGATGATGATGATGATTTAATGAAATAGAAAGGTAAAATTAGAACTAAGAAACAGTTTTGGAAAATTGTTATGACATGTGGAATAAAGCTATCAGGAATGAAAACACTGAAGTCCCCTGATGCTTTTCTGGCTGGTGGATGGAGACAGGTTGGCCTTCCTTTTGCAATGATGTGTTGGATGCTTGGTCTTCTGGTGGCAGAAGCTAGCATGCCCTTCTCTCAATCTCTGCATTTCCAGAGTTTAAGATGCTGGCCTGGACTCTGTGTCCCTTACATACTGACAGTTCTGAAGAAGTGACACACAGAGGGGGTTTTTATGTGCCAGACTTTTGGATGCCTTGCAATGATTTTCTCACCCCCTGAAGCTACCAAATTACTCATTCTCACCTGCTGAATCTTAGCCCTGTGAATTATAAAGCACAGTGACTTACACTCAGCTTCTCTGTGGGATAGATCCTCTCCAGTCACAAAAGAAGTTTGACTGCAGCAGGAGAGATATATTAAAGTTACTTCTTTTGCATTTCCAGCCAGTAAATACAGTGATGCATGGAGGAAAATGAAGTGTAATTGGTGTTAGAAAACTAGTTGCCATCATAACATGCAAGGCTACCTGGATTGCTAATTTTATGTCTTTCAGTATTTTATGTCTATAGTGATGAGTAATTATCCATTTAACAACAATTCGTCTTCAAAGCTGTTACAGCACATAATTAAAATCAACTTTTTTTTAACAGTCCCATCACATATAAAAGGAATGAAATTGGAATTTTCTCTTCCTGTGAAATTTATACTGGACACCCAGCACTTTAATATAATACCTATTCCCTGGTGGGGATGGTATTCAATAAATTTGTTCCATTAGCACAATAATTTTTGGCTGTGAAATGGAGCATCTCCTCCCTGCATGAGACCTGTACACACACACAAACCCTAAATCTAGTCTGAGTTTTCTACCAGCCCTCTAGAAAGGTTTATGAGGGTTCAGGACACAGGTGGAGAGAGGAGAGTGGTGGAGTTCTGTTGTGTGAAATCCTTGCATTAATGGAAGGAGGGCATTGAGTATAACCCCACTGCATTATGGGATGCAAGTCAAATGAAATAGTGGGCACAGAATAGGTTGTAGAAAAAGAAGGTTGGTAATAGCTAGGGATGTGGGAGAAATTTGATTTTCTTTATATTTTAATGCAAAATGACAAAATTTGCACTTCTTCAACCAACATGCAAACCAAACTGTTGCTATCATTTGAAATTCACTCGTCTCTAACCTATGCATATTTTGGGGGAAAGGGCACAAGAATACAAATGCATATATTAATAAAAATAGCATACATAATGCATTATTTTAGGGGAAATTGCTTGAAGAATGTGTATATTAGAACATTATACAAAAATGTGTTTATTTTATTTAATAAAAATTTTATACAGCTTGACTGTAAAAATCTCCAGAATGCTTTACAAAAGGAAGAAAGTACATAATAAATTTGCACTGAAGTGCTGCTGATTTCTTTTTTTAAAAAATCCTAAATTGCTCTGGAAGTGTGGGATTTAAAATGTGATTTTAAAGTTGAGCAGACACAGAGGCCATGCCTTGCTTCCCCTATATCCCTTCCAATCTTGATTGACACACCTGGGTGTGCTCCAGCTGAACAGCTGTGTCTCTCCACTTGACGAGGCACATGATCCTCACCTGCCCTGAACTTAATCCAACTGAGTGACAACAAAGCTCCTCCCAGACCTAACAAGCCCTATGGTCTCCACCTGGTCAACTAGTAAGCTGGGATGTGTTCCCTTGCCTGCCCCAGGCTCCTGGAGTGCACTTCTCACTGTTCCAGGTGCCTCAGAGCCTGCTGTGTTTGCAGAGACTGATACATGTCTGATTCTGGTGATGTGTCCTCTTCCCCTGGCTCCTGTGATCTGTCAGCTGCCCCTTCGACATCCTCTCATGCCCTGTGAGTACATCCTAAGTCCCCAACCTTGCCTTCCCCATCTTTAGCTTGTAGCAATAGTGGCTACACCCTTTGCCGGGATCCTCTTCCCTTTCCTTGGTGTTATGCAAGTTTGTGACATTTGGGGACCCTTCTGCTCATTCTGCTAAGTGGGGCCCTCAGTGTCTGCCCCCCAATTCCTGCACTGGAGGCATCATTGAATGCAGCTAAAAGGAGAAGAAAAAAGCAAATAGATCTGTAGACTGAAATGACTATGGCAGGGACTGACTATTATCCAACTACTGATAGGCAAAGGCCATGGAAACAGAAATGATTCGGGGTTGGGTCCTTTGCATTTGGAGTGTTGTTGTTTATTCATAGGCATAATTCTTAATAAATTGTGTTAACTATTTTCAAGCTATAAAATAAAGAAATATTGGCTATCTTCTTTTAACGAGAATGATTACCCATCTGCTCCTCTTCATCCATGGTTGGGAACTGTGTCCATTAGACTAAAGAAAAATTATGATCCAAATTTCTTCCCACCTCCAAAGTGTATGTAGACTGTTCTGTGCACATAACAGCTTAATGTTTCACAGAACATTCCCTCAACAGAATTTAGTATTGCTGGTGTGTCTAAATATTACTGCTGAGAGGCACAAAGTAACAAACATTTACACAAAACAACCCACATACTGTTAATTGCACCATTGCCACTTTATAAACCACCTCGGGGAGTGCTGTATTCTATAAACACCATATCTGCAATGATCTTAAGTAACAAACTGTTTTACTTGGAAAGAACTGGGGGAGATGCAGTGCAAAGGCATCCTTACCTTGTTAATTGTACTGTAGCTACTTTAAAGTCTGCCTCAGAGAGTGTCCATTACTTTAAATACCACTACTGCAATGATTCAAGCTTTTTCTTTTCAGCTATACTCAATTGTCACTTTAAAACTTTATTTCAAAATCTTTATTTTTTTTTAAATGATATTTTATTACATTTTAACAGAAAAAAGGTTACAAAACAATAGACAGAAAAGTCAAAAAGCACACAAAAAATACAAAAACCAAAATTTAACATAAAAAGTAAAAAGAATAAAAAGAATAAAAATCCCTCTTTTCAGTTTCTTACCATTCATTTACTTATTTTCCTGACTTCCTCTCACCTCCCTTTTTTGTATTCCATTTAGAAGTTGGTTCAGCAAATTCATACCTTCTTATTTTACCCTTAATTATTTATCCTCATATGTTGTCACTTCCGATTTCTATCTAATATCAATCCATTCTTACAGGTTCTTATTTTACCTTATTACTAGAACTGCTTCGTTACGTTTCGACATCATTACCATTTAAAAATTTTACAATTGAATTTACCATTAATTTCTTTAACCTTATCTTACCTTCTAAACCTTAAAGTTTCAACATTTCAGAATTTAAACCATATTTAAACTTAACTCCTTCAATCTGCTAAAGCCAATTAATTCCTTTCCAGCACATTTTAGTATTTCATTAGTGTTACACTAATTCCAAAAGTAAAATAGTTTATAAAGAAGAGATTCTCATTCTGGATTTATCCAACGTCCCTTTTTCCTGGTTTCAGATAATGTCAGTCCTTACACCATTATGTTCTATCCCTCAATCGGGTGTTCTAATATCAGAGGCTCTCAAGTCCCTTCTGTGCCCCCTCTGCAGGTTTTCTTGTTCCTGTTTAAACTTGCTCACATCCCTGTCCCTTGTTGGATTCTTGCTTATTTTCTTCCCTTTCTCCTTGGGGAGTGAATCTCCGGGGAACTCCATACAGAAATATTCTCCATTTTCTTTTATCAGATTGCTCCATTCCCCGATACTCCACTCCCCAATATTTGATTTGTAATCCAAGAAGTAGTTGTTCCAAAAGTGATCATCAACTTGTTTCACAGTCCCACCAGAGCTAATGACTTCCTTAACTCCAAAGTTTAACAGATGTTCTCCAAGTTCAATCTTCCAGTGTTGCAGCTTTTGGTCATGCGGGATTTTAAGTCTCTGTATCTTTTGAGGTGCAATCGCAACCTCTTCCATCTTCCTCTGCCCTTGGACTTGCCTTGTTGAACCAGTTTCTTGTAATGGCTGTTGTGAGGTTTCTTTAACTTCGTTTCCTGTTAGTTCATCTTTACTAGCTGGAGCAGATATAAGATCCAACTTTTGGTTCATCAAGATCACTTTCTCATCCAACTGCTGCAGCACAGCATTTATTTTGCCAAGCGCAGCAAGTAAGGCTTCCTCCTTCTTCATTTTCTGTCAAGGTCAAATAGCTGGTCCCACGGTCTGATTTTCACAGATGTTATGTCTTCCCTTTAAATTGCAACAAACACACTGGCTAGCTCCCTCTAGGGGATACAATTACTATTTAACGTCCTTTAAAGTGTATCCAACAAAGGGAAATTTACTTTCGATTTTCAGATTCTTTGTTTCATTTCAATATAATGCAAACAAGCAGAAAGCGGCATTAGAATTATTTTATTTCTCTTTTAGTTCTGTCTGTCAGTAGTTTTCCCATTTTCAATATTTCAAAATCTTTATTTGGACTATATGCATAAAATATTGTTTTAGTTTTTTTTAAACAGTAATATTCAATAAATAATATACAACAGGGACATAAGCTCTTATGCTAGGGATTGTTTCAATATAGTATTGCTCTGGTCTATCTTGGCAGCTGCATAATAGTCCCTTAACCCCGCCCCCCATTCCGCTTAGGAAATGTTAAAAGACTTTTAAAAAGACATTTTAAAAAGACTTTTAAGTATAAAATTGATCAATTCTTAACTGTTATGGGCATGAAATCCTATGCTTACTAGGTCTCACTGAGTTTGATAAAGTTTATTTCCTGATAACTGTGTCCAGGACTGTGGTCTAAGAGTGCTAAAATAAAACTGTTATACAAATGACTGCTGGTCTGGACAAAACCACCAATAAAAGACCAGGTAGAAACAGCACATGTTATCAACAGCCTATTTGTCAAAATATTTAACAACAGTACTATTGAGATTTGAAGCTGTTGATCTCCATTAGCTACATCACTGCAATTATTCCAATAAACAACTGTCAAGGGTGCCTTCAGGCCCAAATTCAGCTCTTTGTAAGCTATGAATTATTCCTCTGTGGTCTTTAATGGCAAGGCATTGTTCAGGCTTCCGGCAACAATAATTGATGCTAACTAGGGCTCAGTATACACTCTTGTGACTTCAGCAGCTTCTGTTGTACCTCTAAACTAATCTCACCTAAGCCACACATAACTCAAAAAACCAAGCTTGATATTTTGTTGGCTTTCATTGATGAAATTCATCCATAATTAAATTTGCCATCAATATGAGAACCACAGAGGAGTGAAGGAAGGGAAAGTTTGAGCTGCTTAAAGAGATCAGCAGTTTTTGCTTCATAGTTAGTACCATCTCTTGTGTAAAAGCCACTATAATGGAGGGGTAGGACACATGGAGATTTAGCATGGTTTTGTGTGAGGCCCATTCATTTCAATGGAATTTGTTCAGGAGAATTTTAGGTAAGGTGTGCTCAGTGTTTGTTAGGGCCTAACTGAAAGGCGTACTTTCTAACTAGGTTAAAACTTTAGGCCTCTAAACACTTTCATTGTGAGAAATATTTACAGAGCAAGGAGGAAAGCATTTAGTTTCAAATATGAAACATAACGAGTCCTGGATTGCAAGCATTGCCAAGTAAACTTAATGTTGCTGACAGCAAAACAAATGATTGAAGTGTCCCTCTAATATAGAAGTTCTCAAATGTTTTTCTCTGGGCCACACTTTCAGAATAAAAATTTGCTCATGCTACGCTGAAGTTGTGCTATATGTTATTAATCAAGCACTGCTAGTTGTTTCTTTTTGTTTTTCAATATATTTCTTATCAATAAAAACAAAAACAACCAACTACTAGCAGTGCTTGATTTATAACTTATAGTACAACCTTTATAATAAGATAATGGGACACCCAAAAAGTATAAAACAATGCAGCTACATAAGAACATGAATTATTCCCAAAATATAATTATAAACAAGCCTCTTACACATGTATCTTAAGCATGTATACAAACTTAATGAGAGGTGTGAGCTTGCTTTTGCCAGGTAATCTCATTCACCGTATATTAGATCTGATTTGAGACAAACAAGCTCTCATCAGGAGGAGCCAGTGTGGTGTATTGGTTAAGAGCGGTAGGCTCGTAATCTGGTGAACCGGGTTTGTGTCTCCGCTCCTCCACATGCAACTGCTGGGTGACCTTGGGCTAGTCACACTTCTTTGAAGTCTCTCAGCCCCACTCACCTCACAGAGTGTTTGTTGTGGGGGAGGAAGGGAAAGGAGAATGTTAGCCGCTTTGAGACTCCTTCGGGTAGTGATAAAGCAGGATATCAAATCCAAACTCCTCCTCCTCCTCTTCTTCTTCTTCTTCTTCACCTCCTCATCAACACAAATAAGTCTTTCTCTTTTCTGATCTTTCATAGTTGTCAGATTTGAAAATCCCTGTTCACAACAATATGCTGGGGAGAACTGTAGAAGAATAACCAGTGCTCTTGAAGAGAGGTGTGGATGCTGTTTCTAGTTGTAGATCTGTCTATCTATTGATACTCTACTATGCTGAAATGTTTAAATGTTTCTTTGACTGTCCTTGTCCCACCACACTTGCCATCTTCTCCTGCTGAATGAATGTGGTGTGCCACACCCTTTGAGAACCACTGCTCTAACAGAATGCAAAAAACTATTTGCATATGGGTTCCCACTGTGCAGCATCCATTGTTGATTTATGCAGTAAGTGAACAGTAAATTAGGGTTTGGCTAGGATAAACTGTCACTTTTAGTTGTTTGTGCTACAATACTTGAAGGAACACCAGACAGACTTACTTTCTGTTGCAATAATCATGAAATATATCCATAACTACACCATGTTGAACCAGTAAGGAAATTTTGTGACATTTTAACATTTGGTAGAGTTGATGTGAAAAATCCTGTCTCCACATTTAGTGAATTATATATCTGGCAGTATAATAGAGTATTTTAAGGCAGTCAATTTCAAATGACTAATTTAGCCAACATGATTTTTGAATTCTGTAATGGGTCTTCTCCCAAACGTTGACAACTGTGCTGTTGATGACCAGGGGTGCTTCCAGAAAAGCTCTGTTGAGAATTTCATCCTGATTTGTCTAAACTCCCCTCAAACTTTGTGCAAATTCCACTGTTCATTGAGCATTAACTTTGATTTGTTTATGGGGAAATCATACAATGTTGCATCAAGCCTTTTTAAATTACATACCTTTTCATTTTTCCATCATTTTCCTTGCTGCAAAGGGTCCTCTCTTTTGTTGGAAGCTTTTTTAAAATGCTAGAGCACCAAATCCACTTGAGTTAGGAAACTTGAATTTGCCACTATGCACTTGAAACGCTCCTGCAAAATAGTGATAGTCTTAAAGTGTCCCTCGTTGAAGTAGGGGAGTCAGGGCTGGTCCAGGGAATTTGGCCCCTGAGGAGACCTCAAAATGGCGCTTCCCTCCCCACCAGGGAAAAAGTGGGGAGGGAAGCTCTATATCAGGAACAAGAGGGGAAGAAAGATTGACATCAGGATCTGCTGCACCAGTGAATCCTGCCACCTGAGACAGTCTTCTCCCCTTACCCCATGGGGTGGGCCAGCCCTGAGAAGATTAGACTGATGACCTGTGTTGATGGTCGAGGGGGCTTAGGGAGGTGGTGCATAGGTTTTTCTTCACTACCCTCCATCGGCAGAGAGAAACACCAGCACTGGTGTATGTGGGGTTGTATTGCAGTTGAAACCCCTGGCTTCACCTAGTGGGTAGTAAGCTGCTATTGATGGTTCTATTACCAGCGGTAGAGCACAAAGTGTTTTTGGACAGTGTGTCAGGGACCTTGGGTCTGATGGATTCTACCTGGGAATAAGCCTCACAGAACTCAGACATGAGGACTCAAGCATATTGATTGTAATTCATAGCTGAATGCCACCTTCTACAGTTCCCTCTCACCGCCTCATCATCACACAATCCCCTGATTTATAGTGGACCTGAGAAGGCTGAAATGCAAAGGGAAACAGGGAAAACAATATGTGCTCCATCTGAATTCACTGCTCATCTGTATTTGTTGGAGGCTTCTGCCATGAATACACAGTGCTTGTGAGGATGTGCCTGAAGATGACTGGGCATTGAAAGCTTATTCATCCTGTAAATCATTCTTCTTCAACATTGTGTTTTGCATTACAACTTCAATCAGTCTCAGTGAAAGAGTCATAGTGAAAACATCTGGAGGGCACCAAGTTGGGAAAGGTTGCTGTAAATGAAAGCAACCAGGAGAAGTGGGAGCCTTTGCTGACTGAGGTGATCAGTGCATGACTGTTGGTTTCAAGTGCACTCCTCCTCAGAAAAGGTACCAAGGGATGCATATTCCCAAAATCAATTATCCAGTTCTAGCATTCACCTTTTGTCATTATAAAAGCTAGGCAGTAGAAGCAATTTCATTAAATACGACTATCATTGTTGGCTATTTATATCAAACTATTTTTTGATGTTCCTTTAAATATATTGACTCCATCGTCTGTTGATTAGTCAGTTTTATTAGCATGTAAAATAGCATGGAAACTCTCCACTTACTAAGCTTGCTAGGATTTATTTTAAAATAGTAATGTATTATTATGTAGCTGCAATCTCCCTTAAACATAACATGCTTTAAACATTTTATAAATTGGAAACTAATCAGGGGGAAATGTTATAGCCGTTACTCTCGCTAGAAAAGAAAATGGAAACCAATTTAAATAACGTGAGAAGATTCACTTACCCATAAAAAAATGGGCTCTTTCATTTGTAACAGTACACATATAATTGTCATTAGGTTGTAGTTTGCTACTCTGGTGCTACATTTTAACAGTCGGTGGGTCATGTTCATCCTTTGAAATGAAATTAATAGATCAAGCATGATATGATGTAAAAAAATCCACACTATAAGAATTAAACTCACCATGCCACATCATTCTGATTTGTTTAGTTGGAATGCAGGAGACAGATACCACTAAAATCAAAAAGTTTTAGCAGTATGACATCAAGTACCCTTTATACAGTGAAGACACAAATTCTTCCAACCAACTTTAACTCATTTCAACACAGCATTAGGTATATTTAGCGTGAAACAAACACCACCACTGTGATGTTCAAAATACAATGGCAGAAATGGTCAATGTTTATTTTGAAATAAATATCTGAAATAAGTATCTGACTCATTGATCCTATCATACTATCAGGGTCATAGAAACAGTGAGTATATACCACATATCTAGCCTAATCAATTAGACATGTAAAGAGAAATACATGTCTAAACTTTCTGTAAAGCACTTTGACTCAGAAAGTAATATTATTTCACTGCATGTCTCCTCAAACAATATGGATGCATTTCCCCTAATGTTTAAAATTAAACCAAACTTCCACTAGTTTGCTTATTCCCCTACATTCAGTAGACGGCGTAAGCAATAATCCCTTATTTTCCTTCAAGCATCATTTTAATAGTTGAAAACAGTCAACATGAAGAACAAACTAATAAACTGATTTGCATTTTTCAGTTCCTTTGGTGTGCTCAAATTGTCCTAAGAATGCTTCACTATGTGTTCAGACTACGGACAGCGAAACTCCTTAGCTTCTGATACAGAAACAGCCCAGATGGGCCTCCTGTGTTATTTTTCTGCTTGCTGTGTGAAAATAATCTTATAGCTCCTATATGGGTCTATCAAAGTTAGCCTTAGCTAGCTCTTTAGTTGCACAGAATCCCCGACTGTTTTGCTGTTTAATATTTCCTATGGGCACAGCTTTTTTCCAGCACCTCTCAGGTGGGCGCCATTGCCATTCTAAAAGAACAGGAGAGGTGTTCATGGTGAATTCCGGCACCTCTTTTTCTAGAAAAATAGCACTGCTTATGGGACAGTTTACTAAACTGTTAGATAATTATAAATGCTATTAGACTGCCCACTATTTGGGTAACTTTGATAGGAGAGGCAGTGCAGCCTATGAGATTATGAGCAGTATCAATTTTTCCTTGGATAGAAGGGGTGGGATTGTCATGTATCCTGGAAACCATAAAGGTCTGTGCAGGATAAGACTCTGGAGATGCTTCTACATTTATCTTCAGAAATGTGGAGAAACAGAAGAGGAAATCACACTTCCTTGGTTCCTCTGCAGTTTACCAATATTAGTCTGACAATCCTTTATCTTTTGACCCTACCTTCTTCACCACTCTGTTGGCAAATAAACATTAATGGAGGAGGGGAGGACAAAGATAAACATGGATTTTGGCTTATATAATATTTGTTCTGGAGAATATTCAAACAAACAGTAGGAGGGACTGCTTTTAACAAGTTCCAGAGACTGCATTTATAGTTAGTGGTTTCCAGGATCAATAGCTTCTGGCATTCAAATCAATACAACTTAACAATAAACTGCAGTACTGAACATCACACGGTGTAATTTGGCTCTCCCATCTGATGACAGAAACCATTATAGCAGATGAAAGAACACTTTTAACAGAAGGACCCTGGAACTAGCAGTGATTAGCAAATTTCACATTAAACTAAGACTAAACTGTTGGGAGTTTTCATTTTTTTAAAAAACCACATTCAAATTTCTTTGTGTTCTCAGCTTGTCAGCAAAAGAATGCTCTCAAAAACATTGTGTGGTGCATAACTTATGGCAGATGTATCCATGTAATTACAGAAGAAAAGAATACAGTGGCGGGAAAAAGACTGACTTCAATAAGCCCTTCTGGAAGTCAGCATTCCCAATCAAGTCAGAACTGCATTTCGTATGGTGACATGGGGAGCTATAATAATTCAAAGCATTTGGATTTTATTGTATAACTGTTCAGTATTGGGGAAAGATGATTTTTAAATGTCAGTGGTTAATTCACGTTCTGACGTTCTGAGGGGAGTACTGTTCTTACTTTGGAAAATGGTGTTCTAAAGTTGAGGCCATATCTACATCCCTCGTTGCATCAGCACAAGGATTTCTGCTTCCACAACAAGAACTTTCCCTCTCTTCTCCCTGCGGTGCAGCCTCGCTTTCCCTGAACCTGCTAGATCTGCAAGAACAAATTTAGGCAACACATGGCCGGGCTGGGCAGGGAAGGACCTTGGCTGATGGGATGGTTGCTTTGTTGGGAGTTCCCTGATCCCCTCACAGAGCTACAATTCCCCTGGTGGTTTCACAATCCATCCTTCTAATATTTGGTTTTATTTTAATGTATCATTAAAGAATAGGTCATGCAAGGCCTGACACTCTTGGTATGATATATCCGGTGCCAGGACGACTGCATTCTAGGTATATTTCAAGAAAGGAAACAATCTTTACTTGTTCTCTGGAGTCGTTAGGACAAAGCTGATTGCTCAATGGAACATATGAGGAATCACCTGCTGTTTCCAAATTAAGTCAGTGACATGGCTCTGTGCCATCTTTCCCTAAGTCCCAGCAATGACAGTTAATGGGTTGAAGCAAACCATCATTAACTCAGTAGTAAAGAACTCAGAGTACAAATATAATTTGACTTCAGGAAAATGATCCATACTGGATCTTAATCCCCAAAGCCTGAGACTCTCATCCTTATTAAGGCAAAGCTACAACCACATTCTGGTGCAAAGTGCAGGTTGTGCACTCGTTCTGTGGATTGCTGGGCCTGTGTTTCTTACAACTCAGCTTAGAATATCTTTATGGGTATGATGTTGCCTTGATTGTCTAGAAGCCAATGATTGTGGATTGCAGTGGATTCTCACTTGCCATAGATTTCTTCCAAATATAAATTTATGGCAAAAAACAACCACCATGCAGTTACCCTAACGCAAAATTAGGTTCAGGAATGGCAGCTAAAATTTCCAGAACTTTTATTACTTGATATGCTGCAATTGAACAATTATGTAAATAGGCTGTATAAGTTATTAGCAGTGCTTTTTTTCTGGGGGTACCGGCAAGTTTTTTCCTAGAAGAAAAGCACTGGTTATTAGTATGGTTCCTGCATATGCTGTTTTTGTGAAGCCTCCTTGTGCTCCACTCTGTTCTCCCTTTCTTCCAACCCAGGCAGGGCTGTCTTTAGCATATGCGGCACTGGGGTGCAGAAAACTGCCCAGTGCCCCCAATTTGGGAGGGAAGCCAAAGTTGTTGAGCTTTTTTAGGGGGGCAGCTCAGAGTTGTTGAGCTTTTGGGGGGCACACAACTCTCTCCCATGCCGCTGCAGGAGGAGAGCATTTCTTGCAGAGGCTTGGGAGGGAAGCTGCATGCCTTGGGTGTGCTGGCCGGGCCTCTTGACGGCCCGCCAATCCCAAGCATGCAGGAGGGCAGAGCTGGCCAACTGCCTCAGCGCCCGATATTACGGGCTCTGCTCCACTCGGCAGCAGCTGTTGGCTGGCCTGGCTCTGCAATCCCAAGACTCCAAATCTCAGCCCCAGACTCTCAGCCTGGCTGAGAGCCCGGCGCCCGGGTGCTCAGCACCTCTAGTGCCTATGGGTAAGCCGGCCCTGCACCCAGGGCAACCCTGCCCTCTGCCTGTCCCTCCAACCCGGCCCGTCACATGGGGCTTGTCCTTGGCAGGGACAGTCTCTCCTCCTCTGCTCTCTAGCGGCTACAACCAGCTGCCCAAGGGAGGAGGGCTCAGCAGTGACCATGGAGAAGCCACGGAGAGACAATAGGATTCTCCCTTGCCTCTGCTGCTCAGGAGAAGTGCCAGCTCATCCTCCTTTCCAAGCTTGGTGGCAGCAGCACTGGCAGGGGAAATGGGAACATTCCAGGATCAAATCAGAAGCCGGGATGGATTTGTAATTCCCTGGAAGATCAGGACACTTGGAGGGTATGGATCCTAAGTTAGTGGGTGAAAGGAGGAATTCAGACATGTAGCCCTCCATGCACAGATGGACTACAACTCCCCAGGGGTGCCAACTTGAATAAAATATTGTGGGGGCCCATGTAAGCCCCACCCCGCATAATGGATCACATGACACAGTGCGCACACACCATTTGAATGGGAATGCCCATCAACTGACTGAGGCAGGTGGGGGTTGGAACATCGAGGGCCACAGGTTTCCCATGCTTGAGTTAAAGGAACCCTATTGCTAGGTTAGGATTGAGGAGCATTATTTATAGCCCTAAAGCTTGCTTGTCTGTGATTTGTCTGTAAATAAGCAATAAGTGCTGTACATAATAGATGAATATTAGCTTCAGTATGGAGCTTTCTTTCAGTCAGGAGTAGAAATTTGTCGCTTCTGAAATGCTGTTTTTAGGGCAGAGAAGAATAGGAATTGACATAATGGGTACCATAATAATCTGGCTTTTAAGACAACACCATATATTAGTTATTCATTCATTGATTCATGAATGACACATACGTTGGCGAGGAGACATTTCAACAAACAATGAATCATATCCTTTTATTCCCCCAACTTTTTGCCTTCAGATATAATTAGTTATTCTTTTTGACTTTTCAGAATAGTATAGTTCTGTATCTGCTTATTATTCACCTCCCTTTCTTGGATGTGTAGATTTCTGTTTAGTTTAGTTTAGTTTCTATTTGCTTCTTCATATTTATAGGCAATAAACATTTCACCAATCAGGGAGATATACAGTATCTGTTCTGCTGAAGCATTTGGAGACTGGAGCAGCTGAGAGAACATGGGAAATCAACCCTATTTCAGCTTCCATTTGCACATTTTGATGGTGGGGGGCATTATAGGTGGTATTGGTCATGGCAGTATGCCAGTTCCTGCTACTTTGACCCCAAGACCTGGCATGAATTGAAAGGTGGGAGTGAGATGAAAGAGCACCCCTCTATCTCCCCTGCTATGCTGGTTGTGCCAGTGAGATGATGAGCAGAACAGATTCTCCCTCCCCTTCTCTTTGCTTGGTTCCTGTAATTGTCTTAGGGGAAAGTTTAGATGTGCAGATAAATCTTTCCCAGCTTCCCTCCTGCAGATGCTACTTTGATAAGCATGTTTAGTAACAGCAGCTACAGGACAGGAGGGGTGTGTGTGGTGCTGGGTATTGTGCCTAATATTTGAATGTTGTCTTACCTTGAACTCCACTAGAACAAACTGTGACTGCACAGCATATGTCTATGAATCCTTGGGATGCATTCTGGACTGTAGTTCCTATTTACATAGGAAATCTCTAGGCTGTTACTAGCTTAGTGAATAATAGGATTTAAGACTGCAATCTGGTGTGCACTTGTGAATCCCCACTGGCCCCAGGTCTGCCTTTTGCTACTTGGTCCATTTCTGCCTTCCAGAAGGGCAGCAAGGGAGACTCAAGAGAAGGAATGATGCTCAGGGTGAAGAGTAGCTAGACCTCTTCCTGCTCCCCCACACCTCTGATAGGTTCTAACAGTGCCTGTCCATCACTTTAGTGGGTTGTTGACCAAAAAATGAGCCCAAAAGCATGACTAAAATACCAGCTTTTGATCCTAGGAATGTAAAATAAAATTTGGTGCCAGGATGTGGCTTGGCTCAAGGGATTTTTCTGCTGAAGGCAAAGGATAGGAAAATAATGTTCCATCTCCAACCCATGTCCATTATGTCTATCCCTATTTACCAAGAAGTATGTAAGTCCATGCACAGTCTAGAACTGCCTTCTGCCAGCAGCACACAGCAAATCAACTGTCGTGATGCAGTATACCCTCCTTAACAGATAGCAGGAATAAATCAATGAATTTCTATTAACTGGAAATTGCAGGTTGAAGCTTGCAAGGTTATAATGCACACAATCCCATACCGTAATTCAATGCCTGTGTGTGCTAACATAGATCCACAGTACATTCATGTTTTTCAAAAGACTATTGCAAATAGCAGTAGCGTGTCAGCAGCAACTGTGTATTGACAAAAGACATGAGTAAATACCAGAACTGATTCTATCTGAAGTTTCAAGTATTGCAGCACAAGCTTGCAGTGTGGTATCTAAAACAGGGTCCTATGCTGGGCAGAGCTGGTGGGTCCAGAAATTCCTAAAACCTCCCTCTGTCTTTACCAATATTATGCTGTTGCTAGAAGACTCTCTTACAGTTCCTGAAGCTGATTTTCTTACCATCTGGCTCAAACATGGCTAAGGAGTATTTTGGGATGAGAGAGAACCCTGACTTCATCCTGAAAATTCTCTTTGCATCATTGATCCTCTGTTACGTAGAGCTTGTCCACCTGATATGCTGACCCTTTTCAGCCATGCTGACATTATTAAAATTTGAAACAATAGTTTCTACTACACAAGTAGATGAAAACTATTTCCCGTGTTTATAATCATGTGGGGAATGCATTGGTGCATTCTCTCCTAGGAAATATGGTTCTGGGCACCTGCTGTTAATTCAACTGTTCCCAAATTCCTCTTCCCAAACAAACACACCCTGGAACCAGAAAGAGCACTGTAGAACTGAATGGGAAGAAAAAAAATCCCTTTCTTTCTTTCTTTCTTTCTTTCTTTCTTTCAAGAATCAAATTGGAAAATTAGTCTAAATGAGTATGATTCTTATCACCAAAATTTAAGAAAAAACTCTGGTTGGTTGGGTAGTGTTGGTGTATGATTTCAAGCAATCAAGAATGTTGGCTAAAATAAGGTCTTATTATTTTTTTAAAAGTTGTCCACAAAGCTTTAGGTGCTTTGTCTCTGAATACTAGCCAATGAAATGTTCAAAATCTTGTTTCAGTTTCAAGCTAGAGAGGAATGCTTGGGGGGAAGTGTTTCCTGATTGCTACAGTCAAGCATTAAGTGCTGGACAAAGTATTTACAAACTTCAGTGACATCACAAATTTAGATGGCAGAAGCAATTAGTAGAACTCATCCCAAACCATGTCTTCAGAGATCTCTCAGCCAAAAATACAGGTGTACATGACAACATACACAATTAAATAATCAATCACACTTTTCAGAATCTTTAGAGAGTAGCAGTAATCCACAATTATAGAAGGCCTTATTCATAGCAATAGAAGCAGACTACTTTTCCCTCTGGAGAGTTAATCTGACAGCTGGAGCTTTGGATTTTTATTGCACAAAACACTGTGATGTATTCATCATTCTTAGTTCTGCTTGGTGAGTTCTCGATCCCCGAGTGGTGAAGTGGAAGAACGAATAAGCTTGTAGCCCACCTCTGCACTCTCTTTAAACAGACCAAATTTCCCATGCTGTGTCCTGAATTATTAAAATCCTGACTTTGGTGTCGGTATTAAAGTGTTGCAAGTGGTGGTATGTGTGCTGCAAAGCTAGAGCTGCAAAATGCCTTCACTCTGCAAACACTTTAGAAAAGTTGCTTGATTTCATTTGGGAGTTTCATCTAACTTCTTCATCCTTTTTAGGAAAGTTACTACATTTTCACAGACTGATCTTGTACGTTCTCTGCTGATGTTGTACTACAAAATGCAGCCCAGTGCCAGCATAGTGACTCTTCTCTAAGCACTGGCACCATCAGCAGAGCAATCAAAAATTTGACACGTTTTGGTGTTGTGGAAAAACAGGACGGCATCCAGAAACTAGATTAAGGTTACCAGACGTCCCAGTTTCCCAGGGACAGTCCCCGGATTTACACATCAGTCCCCATACAAAATCCATTGAAGTTGAAAAGTGTCCCCGGATTCATTGAAAAAAATCTGGTAACTAGATGAACAGAAGAATGAGAAGATGACATAGTATGAGTGGAGGTGAAGTCAGGGATGATGGGCATTGTAGTCCAACAAGATCTGGAGGGCACCACAGTGACTGTCCCTGGCCTAAGGGATGGTCTGCACCAAAGCATGACAAATGTGATGGGATGCTCTATGTAGCCTAATCAGTGTACAACAATATGGTTCTCAGCATGACAGTGAATCTGAGGCTTTGTGCAGCTTTTGCATGGCACAATCCTGTGCTGAGTTGGTTCTTTGCTCAGGTATATGCTTCAGATTCAGCTGTGTGTGTATCCAGATTTTCCCCCAGAAGACATTTTCATACTCTGTTTTTTGCTAAGGAGTATTGGCTATGTACATTGAGGCTTATATCGGAGGGATCAGGATTGTGACAGACTAAGCTCACTGTTCTCACTGAGCTATTAAACCTGTGTCTCTTGAATGATCTATTTCACACTACAGGTTGGACTTGGCTGCAGGGCAAGTCCTATAATTAGGAAGAGTGAAGATGGCAGATGCTGAGGGATGAGGAGCAGTGGGAAGGTGTGAGAGGGCATTGTTGTGTGTGTGGCCTGCCCTAAGCTAGCCTGCCATTCTCAGGCATAGTAGAGGACGGTGCTATGTTTATAGTGTTGAAATAAGATTCAGCTGCCAAGCTGTTTTTCCCCCTACATGGAATGGGGAGGAGAACCATCTTATTCTTTGCCTCAGACAGAAAAAATGTATTGGGCTGGTCCTGCACGACTGATTGCTGCTCCATATATAACAATCCCTGTACATAAACCTGGATGAGAGGGCAATGTGCTCTACTCCAGCTTTCTTCCAAGTTTGCTATGTAGAAGGAGTTGTTTGTATCGATAAACATTCAATTATGGAAGCCTAGAGCTACAGATTGAAGTGGAACACCCAGGTACAGATTTTACTATCTCAGTGAGAAGTGGGCTCAGATGAGGTGGTGTCTAGATCCCTTAAAGTGAGTGCCCCAATACAGTAACTAATTCACAAAGCTGTTA
Source organism: Podarcis raffonei (assembly GCF_027172205.1). Lineage (NCBI taxonomy): Eukaryota > Metazoa > Chordata > Lepidosauria > Squamata > Lacertidae > Podarcis > Podarcis raffonei. The sequence continues at coordinate 40,002,974 of NC_070608.1, forward strand.
AATTATTCCTGCGTTTTATTGCTTAAAGATTCACTGAATTACAACTTTGGATCTTACAGAAGGTTGATTTTTATGGGGGGAATGCTACTCTGAAATTACTTTGGGATAGCAGATGCAATTAACATGCTGAATTTCCTAAAACTGGATAATTATAAGGAAGCAATTTTGCCCTTGGTTGGAATAACCAGTGATTTTGATGTTCAGGAGGGAACATCAAACACTGGGCTGTTTTCCTATGACTTCCTTTTGTGCTAGACAACACCAAATAAGAAGATTTCTGCCTTAAAACAACCCCAGTTTTGGCCAAGCTATTTACTCACATAAACACGACTGGAGACATCCCCTTGGGGTGGCTCACCAGCATAGTTGTGCCAATCCCCCCAAAAGGAGACCTACCAGATCCCCATAACTATAGACCCATTAGTCTCCTAGATGTGGCTTCCAAATTATACTCACGATATCTACGAAATAAAATTCTGGAAAGGGACAGCAAACAAGCCATCATCCACAAAGGACAAGCAGATTTAAGAAGGGCAGGTGCACCCCAGACCAAGTAATTGTTTTGTACCACTTAATCTGTAAATTCACCAGAAGCCCACATAAGACTCTCTATGCTACATTTGTTGACTCCTCAGCCTTTGATTTAATAGACAGGGAACAACTGAACAGCTGTAGAACAAAATTTATTTTGCCATTTCTTGATTGGCTTCCAGGTCAATCCACACAGGAAGTAACGGTTGGAACTCTTAGCAGATAAACATCTATATAATACACACCAGGTAGCCAAATTTGCACTGGCAGCCAAGAAGCTCCATTCCAACTATGTGAATGCACTCCAATCTTAAGTCTTAATGTTATAAATTTCTTTTTAAGTTGTAAACTGCTACAGGTTACGTGTATGATTTTAGGTGAAAGTTTTATTTTATTCTCTGTGGTCCATTGTAAAGGCCTTTGGCTATATACAAGAAAAATTGATTGAAATTGCCTTAAAACTAAATGAGGCCCACCCTCCATGAATGCCAATAGAGTCCTTGTGATACAGCACTGAAGCTCCTCTGTGTGCTGATGCTGCCCTAGTAAAAAGTACACATCTTGCATGCACATTAAAGTGCTTTTTCAGTGACGGCTTCTGCCAGAGAAATGACAAAGATGTGTTTATAAATATACTAAATTGATATTTAGAAGTCACAGTAGCATGCCCAGTTCTGTTTCTTCATGACACTTGTCTAAGGCCTCTCTCATTTTCTCTTTCATGGCCATTTGTCATATGATGAAGACCTTCCTTTTAAGGAAGACTCTTGCATATGCATCTTGGTTTCGAGCTGACCATTAATTATTGAAGAGCTGTTATGTAGTGATTTTCTGCTGTTTGTGGAATATACTGTTACTGGATATATTTTATATTAATGCTGCTTTAATTGGATTTTTTATTGTCACCTTGAAACATTAATTCTTGCTATTTCTAAACATTGCTGCCGCAAGAATGGAGATTACAAAAAAAAGTTTTTTAAAAAAGTACTGGTAATTCATCCTCTGAATCAATGTCAGATTATGTTAGTGGGAAAACTGACACATAGCTGTGCGATTTGGGGGGCTTCCAAGGGTCAGCAACGTTTTGGGAGCTAGTGTGTTATACCAATTCAAGTGTTGGGCTTGACCCAGGAGGCCACGGTTCAAATCTCCGCTCAGCTTAATGAATGGGTGACCTTGGGCCGTCACTATACCTGAGACTAACCTCACTCACAGGTTTGTTGTGAAGATAAAATGGAGAGGAGGAGAATTGTGTGCACTTCCTTGAGTTCCTGGAGTGGGGGGGGAGGTATATGAATGTAATAAAGAATGAAAAATAGAATCTTGAGAAAGTGGTGTGCACACCAGTCATCTAAAAGAGCAGAAAAAGAGAGCACACCACAAAATGTGGCCATGTTCCCCCCCCATCAGTCACCCCCTTCAATGGCAAAAGAGCATGTCAGCATGTTTAAGGGGATGAATTTAATGTAGGAGAGGCCAAGCCAGGGCAAACAGGACCAGAGTAGAAAGAGCAAGCAATATCTCCTGTGCTGTGCATTTTTAGGGGATGTTTACTGAGACCTTTTGTGGGAACCATAGAGATACGGGTGGGCATACAGGCACCCATGGACAGCACATTGGCAACTTCTGGATTAGAGGAATAACAGTGGAGGACATATTTTTAGATATATGGTTTCCCTTCATGTCATATATAAATGCAATCAACCACACTCCACTAGACTGGCATATTTACTTAATAGAAGAAACTGCATGTGAAGAATCAGTTGAATGAATAACTAGTATATCAAACATTCTGAGAATGAGAGTGGATTGCGGGTCTTATAATTAATACAATTAATACTTAAGTTTGTATTTTCATTGTCATCATAGTATTGGTTGCTTATTTGTGCTTCTACAAAATGTAACACAGTGGACAGTGTAATTGAAAAGCGGAAAATTCAGACCCTGGCCACTGCTTCAATTATTTTATTTTATTATTTTTATTTTTCTTCTTTTCTTAAAAACAAAACAAAGCATTTTATCATCAGGGACAACCAACTGGGTATTTACATGGTTACAGATGCTCAGTTATTATTTTTGCGTACACACCCACCCCTTTGCTACCAGAAAATGGTCTCATTCCCATGCAAATGTGTTTACCATCAGGGCAGCAGAAGTAAACTCCTTTTATTTTTGTTGTAATGATGGTATGATTTGAATTCATTTAAAATGCAAAAACTGAACATGCTCAGACTACTTCTTTTTTTAAAAAAAAATTGGGGTGAGCAAACTGTTTTTGTTCATTTTGTTTTGTCCTAACATATCAGGAATATAGAAGCAGTGATAAAGCACAGATGGTGGGGAAGGGAAGAAAAGAAATGTCTGTTGTGTACTTCACAACTGAAGTAATGCACAATGCCTGTCTAAAGGGAGGGCTGTAAGACTACCAAGTCCGGACCTAAAATGAACTAGCTGTGTCACTTCTTCCTGTTACATTCTAGCTTCTCTGAAAGAATAACAGTCTACCCTGGGGGGCATGTGCTGCTTCTGTCTGTTTACTACTTCATCAGAAGTTTACTTCAGCACTTTAGCAGGAAAATAATTATTGGTAAATGCTAGACACACTGAAATGAACAGAAGTAGTTTATTCCCTTCTACAGCGTGGGCAGCAGAAAAAAGAAACATCTCAGAGCTAACTAGCAGTAGTTTAATAAAGACTGACATTTGACAGCCATAATAACCCCAACTCAGCAATTCATCAGGTGATCTATTTAAGATGCCTGACATCTTAGATTTCTAAATCTCTAGAGTTTGCTTCTGCCTTTTGGCCTTAGTAACTGGTCATTTTCCAAGAAGATTTATACAATGCCCACCTTTTATTTCTTCCTTTATCCCTGTAGATGATTTACTCAGTACTGAACCAACGTCAAACTTTTGGGCTTTATTTTATTTTTCACTATGCTCCTCAGCTATTATCCAGGGGCAGAGGAAGGGGGTGGGGGGGTGGGCCTCCCCAGGTGTCACCACTGAGGAGGGTGACAAAATGCTGGGCGGCACTAACTGCGGAACCCGCAGTGCGCCCGAGCCACGTGGCTCTCCTAGGAGTGACGCAGTGGCTTGGGCGCCCACAGGCTCCGTGCTGCCCCAAATGGTCCACCTAAGCTGTTGGGTGGCTGAGTGGGAGAAGGCAGGCAGACTTTTCGGCAGACCCACAGAGCGTCCTGCCCCAGCTCGCCCTGCCCTGCGGGCGGCTGGCCCCACCCCTGGGCTCAGGGCATGTGCACTGCCCCAGGCACCTGATCAGCTTGCTCCACCACTGCTACTATCACCAATATTTGTCTTCCTGTCTCAATCAATAGCCTTGATCCTACTGCAGCTTAGGGCAGTGTATGTTAAAAGTGGTTTGGTTCTTGCTGTTTACTTTCTCTCAAGATGTGAATCTGAAGAGGACACAATCAGAAAGACTTAGAAAAAGCAAGTTGCTTCTTTATTCCTCTACCCTTTCTTACCACTCTTGTCTCCTTTCCCCCTCTGTTCCTCTCTGCTTCTATCTACTAGGGTCCTTTATGAACAGGGGCATAGCATAGGGGGCTGTAGCCCCGGGTACATTTTTTGAGGGGACGCAACCAGTTGGCCCACAACAGGCTCCCACTGCTCCACTCCTGGGTCAGGGTTGACTCAGGGCTGGAAGCAGCAGAGAGGAGAGGCAGCGGCTGCTTTGCCACCCCTCTCCTTTACTGGGCTCCAGCAGGTGAGTGCGCCCCCCACCCAGCTTGACTGGAAAGGCATGTGCCTCCCCTGCTGCGTCCTCCTCATTTTGCCCTTCTAGCCCATGCAGGAAAAGCAAGATGAGGAGGACACAAGAGGCAGGCTTGCTTCTAAGCAGCCCGATCAGGCTGAGAAGGGAGGGCCTCCCCTGCTGCGTCCTCACACACCCAGGCGCGCCCATGACTTTCCATGAATTTGTTCTCTTTTCTTTTTCACAGGAGAGATTGCATCAGAGATTCAGTGACTGTCAAGCCAGTTTCTTGGGGGGAGAGAAGAGATTTCACTTTTTATTATACTATTTCAACTACATTTGCTTCCACATTTCATTAACTGTTAGCATAAATTGCAAACCTGCTCGGCAGTACAGCATACAAATTGGACAAGATAAGTCCTCTGAGACTCTCAGCACATTGTACCTTCAGCATCAGTTATGCATTTCTTTGAACCTTGCTATGCAGTAGTTTGCTATGCAGTGAAACAAAGGAGTAATGACTGTGATCATTCAAAGAACAAAAGGATTTTGTTTAATTCACAGGGACTAACCACATGGTTAGTCTCAACAGATGAAATAAAACAGGGGATTCCCCTTGCAACGCAGCTAGGGAAGGGATAATCTGTCTGTCTTGGTTTCTTTGATTTCTCGTTTTTCCCAGCTTTAGTTCAATCTCAAATTAATTCTGTATATTTCCACTTCAAGTTGTTGTTTTCTTGGTGTGTGTTATTTTACATACACACAAAATAGTAAACCCATATAAAATAGCTATACCAACAGAACAATGCTGTGACATTCTCAGAGGATATTTGAGCCTAAAATGGCCACCATCTCTTATTGCACTGTAGACTGCATGAGCCCAACGCATCTCAGCAACAATGCAGGACAAGCACTGTACATCTCTCTGATTTTCTTCAACAAGTTTAGTAACATCAGACATCTCTAGTGACTTGCACACATGAAGGTTGGAAGGGAAAATATAAAAAAGAGAAAATGGAAAATCCCAGAATGAGCAAGCTTTCCCTACTCTTAATATTTTGATCAATTAAACCCTGAACGTGTAAGCTTAGCCTGTCCAACAGAGAATAAATTCTTAGCCATTTATCACCGGTCTATAGCATTCAGTATTCTACCTCTAACTGCAGAATTCCCTGATGCCCCCTCCCTGTGTAAGCCTGTGTGTGAGAGAAATACATAATTGAAGAACTTCACCAAAATATACAAGATCTGTTCTAACTGGCCTGTTCAATCAGTTCAAACTGAGATTCTAAGAATGTACTAAGTCATTTCAAAACATTTCCTACAGCCAGTTTAGCATTGGCTTTTTTTTAAAAAAAGAATTCATTTCATCTTCAGCATTTATTAAAATGCATGTCAGAAGAAGATCAGAAATGATAAAAGTGTATTAGGGGAGCTCTAGATATGAACTGTGGTTGGGGTATGATCTGTGAGTTAGCCTGTTGGGCTGATTAAACATTCATGGTGGCATGTGACTGTTATGAATATGATCCTTCATCTTTGATGATTTGGTTTCAATCAATTCAACAATCACTCTGCTCTACCACAAATTTGCCCGTGGAGTGAGAGACTAATTGAACATCTCTGAATCAAAGGCACATGCTTTATTTGAGAGCTGCTGATATAAATAATGAGGTTAATCAAATAAGTTCACTTGCGTATAAATATCTTCCCTTGTGGGTTATCTTTTGTATACATCTTTCCAAACACTGTTGCCTTGGCCAGTGGTTTCACATCCACAACATAGATTAAAAAACACTTTTATACCATTTTAACAGCCATGACATCACCCAAAGAATCCTGGGAACCATCTTTTGTTCTGGGCATGGTATCACAGCGCTACAGTTCTCAGGATCTTTAATAAAAATGACAGTTCCCAAGATTCTCCATGACTGTGAAAGTGGTATAATAGCACATTTTATGTTTAGTAATTTTATCATCATCATCACATCATCATTTATTAAAGTTATTTGCCACCGTTCATCTAAAGATCAAAAGTTTGTTTACAATATAAAACACAAAAATATATACCATAATAACAAACAAAATAATACCCCCCCCCCAGTTTAAAAGGCCGTTGTTGTTGGCATCTGTCTGTCTCAGGAGACAATGGAGGGAGTGTGCCTTTGGCAATGAAATCAAACTATTGGAAGGTTGCAGCGCTTGCTGTGGCTGTAGAGATTGATATGGGAGAGGTGCGCTTTGTTGTAGCTGGGGCAGATGAAGGCATCTAGTTGTGATGCTGTAAATGCACCAGGATGGGCCATAGGTGCCAGGGAGAAGAAGAATGTTTTTGCCTGGCATCTAAAGATATGTAATGAGGGCGCCGCCAGGCGAGCTGCTCTAGGGAGAGCATTCCACAAGCAGGGACCCACGGCAAAAGGACCCTTTCTCATGCTGCCACCCCCCCCAAACCTCTTGAGGAGTAGAGACACATGAAAGGCCTCAAATGATGATTGCAGTGTTCAGGTTGGTGCCTATGGTGGTATTGTGGTCCTGAGCCATTTAAGGCTTTATAGATCAAAACCAACACTTTGGATTTGGCCCAGAAACTAATTGGCAGCCAGTGCAGTTGGGCCAGGATTGGCATCATATGCCCCCAACTCTGTGAAAATAAAATAATAATAATAATAATAATATTCAGACTGTATCATTATCACTTGTTTCTTCCCTGGTTCCCGTGAGTGTGGTTTTAATGCTCCTCCACACTTGCAGTTTGGGCAGCCACTCAGAGTAGACTGGAGTGCCTCCTTACAGACGAATGATTGACATTTGAACATAGCTACTCATCTGTGAAAAGCTGTGCCAAAGCTATATTTATACTAAACTAAGGGGTGTGTGAAGAGCTAGAGGGGGCTAGTATGAACAAGTCTTTAATTTCTTCTTTATTAAGCTCTGAACATCTGATTCATCAAGCTATTTTCTCTGTAAAAGAGCCTGTGTTACTGCTCCCCTTCCCCCCAACAACTAGATATTTTTGCCTGCGAGAAACTACATTTTGTTATCTCCCTTCACATTTTAATAATAGGAAACATAGCATAGCCCAAGAAAGCCATGCAGGAGCTACTGTGCACATGAGAGTCCAGGAATTAATGCTCTGCTCTGTATTGCAGATCACTCCTCTGGCTCTTCAAGCCCTTGCACTTAGGACCAGTAGATGCTGTGAATGACTTATGCAAGCAGCGGAACTGAAACTCTAAGCTGCCTGTCATTCACTGGTTCCAGTCTGCAGATCCTTCTACTCACACTCAACTGAGTCAATTTACATTGCAAAATAGTTCCTTGCTGCTAGTTTGCTTTTTGTATCTGTTCTGTTTTCGCCAAATATGTTTATTCATTGGATGAAAAGCAAATAAATCTTGAATATTGTTAAGCAACTTTTCAATCACCAGAGTGCATAGAAATCACTGGATTTTAAGTTGCAATTCTATAAACACTTACCCGAGAGTAAGCTTCATTTGACTCAGCGCAACTTCTGAGCAGCAGACATGCATATGATTGCACCATTAATCTCTCCCTAAAAGATTAATGGTGACAGATGTCTATCAACTAAGCCTGTACAGTTGATGTAATGGTTATATGGGGTTGCTCGTGCGTAAGTTGCTGCCACTCCTGGCTAGGTTGCCTGGTTAAACCTTTTTCTGGCTGGACAGCCCTTCACTTCGTGGCTGTTTCAGTCGCTAGCAGAATCCGTCAGTGGGCGTTTCTTGAACTTCTTCCAGCAAAGAAGTTCTTTGACGCCAAGTCTACACCTACTTTCCCTGCGCGGAAGTCTTCTGCGCAGGGTGGGTGTGGGTAGCGGAGGACCCGTGCTCTCCCCGCTGGTCTCCGGCGAGGAGTCCTGGAGCCCCCTCTCCGATTCCCCCATCTGCCCCCCTTTATCCCTGGTGTTACGCTGATTTCCTTCCCCAGCCGATGAGCTCCCTCTCTCCCTGCTGGGCCCTTCTCCAGCATCGCTTGGGAGCCTTGCCTCCACCTCTGGCTCCGATGTCAGTTCCCTGACAGTTGACAAGCACTTAGGACAGAGCCTTGTCACCAGTGGCCCCACAGCTATGAAATGCAATACCATAGGATGTTAGATAGACTTCTTCCCTTGATATTTTTTAAACAGACTTTAAAGACCCAGTTTTTCCCCTTTGGCTTTTAAATGCTGTTTGGCCACTCTGTTTTGTAAGACTATATTATGAGGGGCATTTTGCTTGTCTTGTACGAGTTTTCTTTTTGTGTGTGAAGCTTATGCTTAAAAAGTGATGTGAAGAGCATTTAGATAGATCAATAATCTCTTTGCCCTAAATTCACCCTGATTGCACCCTAATGAAGGCTAATTCACATCCCCACAAGACCTGTCCTATTTCAAAGTTCTGAATCCAGTTGAGCTGTTCTTTCTGAAACAACTGGTCAGTATTCTCATCAGCACCAAGGTCACCAAACCCACAATCGTTTGCATTAGAATAATAGCATCGTAAGAGTTGGAAGGAACCCCAAGGATCATATAATCCAACCCCTGCAATCTCAACTAGAGCTGAATCTCGACTACATCATCCATGACAGATGGCCAGCCAACCTCTGCTTAAAAACTTCCAATGAATGAGAGTCCATGACCTTCCAAGGGGAGTCTGTTCCACTGTCAAACACTGGAGGGAGTCTGTTTCCCTCCAGCTACAAAGCCTTAGCTAATTTAATACATATGTTGCTGTTTTGTTTTTGTTTCTTTCAGAATTTTTTTTATTGATTTTCAGATAAACACAGCACAAACAGGAAATCCCCTCTGCTGACAGATGTGTACAGCATTCCAAATCTGAAAGGTGAAAAAAGACAGTCAAAAGCTTGTCAATTCCTATAGTTCATCAAATAACAAGAATATTTCTGCAAGCAACCATGAGCTGCTGGAGCTCTGTGGGCATATTCCTTTGTGGCAGCATAAAATTGGTCTGATTTCTTATTGTTTCTTCATTCTTATATTTTAATAGTATTTTTTTCCATGAGAACTATATCCCACAATTGTTGAAACCCAGATTTCCATCAGGTTTGCATTTAATAATCTCCAAAACATAGGGCTGGGGACGCGGGTGGCGCTGTGGGTAAAAGCCTCAGCGCCTAGGGCTTGCCGATCGAAAGGTCGGCGGTTCAAATCCCCGCGGCGGGGTGTGCTCCCGCTGCTCGGTCCCAGCGCCTGCCAACCTAGCAGTTCGAAAGCACCCCCGGGTGCAAGTAGATAAATAGGGACCGCTTACCAGCGGGAAGGTAAACGGCGTTCCGTGTGCTGCGCTGGCTCGCCAGATGCAGCTTTGTCATGCTGGCCACGTGACCCGGAAGTGTCTGCGGACAGCGCTGGCCCCCGGCCTCTTGAGTGAGATGGGCGCACAACCCCAGAGTCTGTCAAGACTGGCCCGTACGGGCAGGGGTACCTTTACCTTTACCTTTTAAAACATAGGGCTGCATTCAGTGAACCAAGCACTATAGCTGAAGGCAGCACAAAGGCTCCCACTAGTGCAAGGGCATCTAACCCCTCTCCACCCCATGCGTTCCCCAAATCCACTCTGTGGAGCCAGGAGAACCCCCAGAACCTACAGGGGGAGGAGAGGGGGATTGCTCTGTTGAGCACCATGTTGAATTCCTACCTCCCTTATGGTTAGTCTTGCCATTGTCATAAGATAAGTGACAAGATCTCTTTGAGTTGCATATAGATAAAAGAGGGTTGAGGGCAATAGCTTTATTCGTGACCATTCACATGTTTTTGGCATTTATTGAATTTTCACATGATATTGGATCTTTATCTGCCAACTATCAGGATACAACATGATTTAACTGGCTAAAAATGATCAGAGTGCAGTATGACTTAATCGTCCAAAAAATATCACAAACATCATCTACTGTGTATCTCTTAGGTAGGTTCACATTAAACAGGGAACCAAACCAACCCCCCCCCCAACATCCCTACTTTCTTCTCTGCTCTGCAGTGTGGTGGACATCTTACTGTTCAGCATACTTGCATAAAGGTTTAACTAGCCCAGAGATTGAGGATGGATATAGTTAAGAGAAGATGAGTTGCAACTAGTCGGCGCATGTTCTGGTGATGTAGTTGGCTTAAAAAACAAAACAAAACAAAGTAAATAACAGTGTTCTTCTATGTAATGTGTCTGTCTGTCTGTGATGCTGAAAGGCATGCATGTTATGTACTACTGTTGACTTACTTCCTGTAGGCATTGTGGCTGAAACCTTAATGAGGTCATTCCAAGTTCAGGAAGGTTATTTTTATACGGTCTGGCAAGTCTAACTCTAACAATCTGTACAGTGCAATCTGTGTGATTCTGTGTATCATCCTTCTTCTGCTGCATTGTACTGTTTTGTTCAAGAAGAGGTTTTAAAATGATGTCAACCCTTTTCCGATTAAGAAGCAGTCATTCTCACTCCCTCTGGCATTTGCTTCTGTTTTGCTTTCAGTTCTGATTTATATGTTCCCAAACCATACCTGCATCTTACTTCCCTTTAAATATTTTCCGACCTACATTTGTATCTTTTCTTATGCTGTTTGTTCTCTTCAGCTCTGCCTAGTCAGTTTTATTTCATGAAATCATTGGACCATGTTTCTTACAAGTTTGTGTATTTTGTTGATGACTGATGCTTTATGCATTTTGTTTTGTTTTTGGATCTGATGTGGATGGTGTCTGGGGTATGGCAGTTAGCAGAAACATAAAAATAAAATCATTGTGTGATGCAGCTGTGGCAGTCAAGGAAAAGGGTAGAATGCTGGAGTTGGATCCCTGAGGGATGCCTTAAACATGCTGTTGCACCTGACAGGGATGCATTATTGTAGGGAAACATTTGGTTGTACCTTATTTTCCTTCTGTGAGCTGAAGATCTCTGCCATGCACAGAACAAACAACACTTTCCAACTTAGTAGAAAGTATTGCTTGAGAAAAGTCAGAGAAGATTCTTCATTTGTACAAGCTCATTTTCAAGTGCCTTTAATGGCCCACTTGAGTTTATATACTGCAGCCTGTATTTTCCTTATTTACTGTTTCTTATACTGTAACATGACCCCTGATACAGTCAAACCTCGGTTCCCGAACACCTCCGTTTTGGAACATTTTGGCTCCCAAACTCCGAAAACCTGGAAGTAAGTGCTCCGGTTTTCAAACAATTTTCAGGAAGCCCAATGTGCTACGTGGCTTCCGTTTTGAGTTTCCCTATCATATTGAGGCTTCTGCTTTCAGTTTTCAGTTGTCGAACATTTCGGAAGTTGAATGGTCTTCCATTCCATTCCATAGGTTTGACTGTACTGTGAGATATTTGCTGACAAACCTAACAATGCTAGTTAGTATATGAAGGGGTTAAGGACCAGAGTTCTAAATTGCTAGAGTAGGCTCAGTGATGTCACATCCCCTATTCTCCTGAGAGGGAGGAAGTAGAGCTTGTTTCCTGTCAGCCCCCCCTTCATGCTGCATGCAAAGGAGGCTGACATATCTCAACATATCACATGTGTCTGAGGCTGCTTTGCTATACAGGCAACCCCATTTACGTGTGTTCAATATGTTCACATCTATGTATACACACATTGCGCTGAACCCATAAGTGACCCAGAAACATTATAAAGATGTCACTGAAATGTCATTAAAAGGGCGGAACGGGCTGGGTGGAACCAGGGTGTTTGCAGGCTTTTTCATTGGGTTTCAATTATACGTGATTTCACTGAGGTGTGTGGTGCTTTGGAACATAACCCCCACATAAATGGGGGGCTGTCTGTGTCTGTTTACCCAAAAGCATTTACCTGCGTATCTTATAGTTGCTTCATAGACCAATGCATTAGTGTGACCTCAAGTAAGTAAATCATTTTTAAACTGACTTTGCAGTCTGTGGTCTGTTTCATTGCATGAGGTTAAAAGTGGGGGCCAGCTGCCTCAGGCAGCTGGAACAAAATAAAAGAAGGTTTAATACCCTATTCCTATGCTTCATTAATCTGCGTAACGATGGGATTTAAACTCAGCTACTGGGGCTCTTTATTTCCTAGCCCCACAGTTTAAAAAACTGGCACAAGTCGTTTTTCATTTGTTTGTTAACCCACACATGTGAGTCTGTAGAGGATTAAATATAATTAATATATCCTCTTACCAATGGCCCGTAAGATACATGGTGGCTCTGAACTGCAAGAAGTTTTCCACTAGCTTTGTATAGATGCATTTGCCTTGTTTGCTTCTGCTAAGTGTTAACATCATAAGATGAAACTGCTGGATCAGGCCAATGGCCCAACTAGTCCAGCATGCTGTTCTTCCAGTGCCCAAACAGATGTCAATGGGAGGCTGCAAGCAGCACCCAAGCACAAGAGCATTGTCATCTCCTACCATTTCCAGCAACAGGTATTCAGAAGCACACAGCCTCAAGCTATGGAGGCAGAGGAGAGCCATCAGGACTAGTAGTCACTGGTAGCCTTTACACTCATGAATTTTCAAATCATCTCTTAAAGCCATCCAAGTTGGTGACCATCAGTGCCTCTTGTGGGAGCAAAATCCACAATTTAGCTACATGTGTGAACAAGTACTTTTTGTCTGAATCCTCCAACGCTCAGGTTCATTGGATGTCCATGAGTTCTAATGTTATGAGTGAGTGAGGGAAAAAATATATCTCCGTGCTGTGCATTTTATACACTTCTATCATATTGACTCTTATTCACATTTTCTGTAAACTAAAAAGCTCCAAATGATGCAAACTTTCCTCATAGGGGAGCTTCTCCGTTCCCTTGATCAGTTTGGTTGCCTTTTTTCTGAAACTTTCCAAACTCCACAATTTACTTTTTGAGGTGAGCTTCCCAGAACTGTTATTTGGATCCAAGCCATGTGTACGCTGTTATCTGTGATTACAGTGGTACCTCAGGTTAAGGACTTAATTTGTTTCAGAGGTCCATTCTTAACCTGAAACTGTTCTTAACCTGAGGTACCACTTTAGCTAATGGGGCCTCCTGCTGCCGCCGCGCCGCCAGAGCATGATTTCTGTTCTCATCCTGAAGCAAAGTTCTGAACCCGAGGTACTATTTCTGGGTTAGTGGAGTCTGTAACCTGAAGCGTATGTAACCCGAGGTACCACTGTATTACATATGTAACTTTTCGGCCCAGTACACTTGGAGTCTCTTTGATGGACATGATTGCTGTAGTTACACTAGCATTAACACTGATGTTTCCTGCACTAAATGCATATAACTGATTCCTCTAAAAAAATGTCCCTGGCAACCTTGATTGGAAAGGGTCTCCTTCCATATGGGTACTCAGTGCAAGAGCAAATGAGGGTGGGCTGTTCTGTGCCAATATATACTCTTGCTTTTCAAAAATTCTCTAGCAAAAGAACACAGAAGGGAGCGATTTGCCGAATGGTTTGCAAGGTAATTTCCAATCCCTATGCACCCTACTCAGGAAATAATGGCACAGTTTGGGGGCAGATGTGTTGTAGATGGTGCCAGAGGCTTAGCTTAACAAGGCCAATGCTCTTTCTATCCCTGCAAAAGGAAAAAGGAGCTCAGATCTGACATAGTCTGATTTCGGTGAGATTCGTGGCATTAAGTGATTTAATATAGACTCTGCAAACTCTTTCGTGCTTCCTGAAATCCATATGCTTCAGTTTAAGAGATAAGCTACAGCACTTTGACACACTAGGGTTATACCCAATTTTTTCACTGTGTCTCTGAGTATTGGGCTGGAACCAATATCTCTGGTTTAATTTGTGGCTGTAGTAATACAGTTGTTAATTTTTTGCTATAAACTAACATTATTTCTGCTGTTTTTGAATGTAATCAGAGTATCACTGAATTGGCATGGAAGCAATAGGTCATCTGTCACAACTCCATTTTAGTCTGGCTTCCAGCCCAGATGGCAGTGGTTGTCCCAGAAGACTAACCATTCAGGGAAATAGCCTAGGGCAGTGATGTCCTTGGGCATGTACATCAGCAGCTTAAGATACAGCAAGGTCATTCCCGGCTGTGTTTCAAATAGCATTTTACATTGCTGTACACTTCATTACCTGAATACCCCACCCCCTCATACATTACCGGATTTGTTTTCCTTTGCCTGCAACCACCCCAATTCATATTCAGTGTGGCTGTCATCCATCCATGTGCAATGAATGTCTAAAATTTAAATGCCTCAACTTAACCATGCCTTGTGTTTTCAAATGAGATGGAAGCTGGTTTGAGGAACATCACATCAGTCAGCAGTATTTCTCAAGAAACTACAGGATACATATGGATTGTGGCTAATGTGGCTTCAAACACCAGTTCTGGGAGCTCGCTGGAGCCAGAGTAATGGTGCTATGTATACAGCCCTTGTTGCTTCTGTTACATAGAGACTTTCATTGTCAACAGCCTTGGTATTCTGGACTGCCTACTGGAATGGGACTTGGAAGCACTGCTTTTCTATAGTTCTGACCCTTCCTGTAGGGTTTGTTTCATAAGGTGTTGCTTGGAGACTGTTGGTCGACATGTTAGTCATTAGGGTATTATATTTTGGTCCTCCAGACTCTCCCATGCTTTTCAGCATCTGTATAGAAAACTATGTGGGGAGTGCAGTATCCCACTTCTTTCCAGTTCATTCTAGTGAAGCCGTAGAAAGTGTCCAATTGGTGCCTGGTATCAATAATAGGCTGGATGTGGGCTAACAACCTGAAGATTAAACCACAGGAAAACACAAGTGGTTTTGGTTAGAAGAGCTGTAAATTCAATAAATAATTAGAACATCCATATACTGCCCTTCATAAATATTTATCCCAAGGTGGTTTATAATTCACACTAAAACAATAGAGATGCAGCATGTTGTGGATGGAGTTGACCCCTCTTGGAAAAGTAGGTTCATGGCCTAGGAGTGCTCCTGGACCCAGATGTGATTTAGGATGCTCAGGTGTAGCCAGGAGTGCAGTTGCCCAGATTTTACCACCAACTGTCCTTGTTTCCTGGTAAAGCCAGTTGTGTGCCAAGTCCCCATGACCTGCAGTCCCCTAGTGGATAAATAAAGCACATGAACAAGTGGATTTTGGTTTATGGGTTCAAATTGGCCATGTCATTGGTTACAGATGTGAGTAGTTTGGCTTAGGCATTAGGTGAAGCCAGAATATATCTCGACTCCTGCCCATCTGCTAGAAGCCTAACTAAGGGTAAACCCACCAATAGGGGGAGCCCTATGACTTACATCAAATAGGGGCACCCCGAGGGATCCCAGTTGGGGTAGTGGTATGGCCCTAGCCCATGTCCAGGCATTCGAGAGAATCCACACCCCTGGATCCCTTTAACAGGATACCCTTAATGAGGAGGGGCAGGCGGAGGCTACAACCTCCCCTCCATCTAAACAAAGGCTTACCCAATGCCTAACCTCACAAAGTTGTGACGATTGCAACGAGGTAGGCGAAAACCAAATGGTGGAGTCAATATGCCAAGTGGTAAAATTCCTGCCCGGTCCCAACAATACGGCGACCGACATTAGTCCATAGCAAGGTCATAATGCATCAAAGCAGAAAAAGAGGGCGAGGTGGGTGGGAGATCTGGCGAAGGGTGAGAGAGGACAGCCTCCCTGCTGTGCCGGAGTTTAAATTCCCCAAGGACAAGCCTCCATAAGCGCCATTTGGACAGCAAGGCCTGCTAAATGGTCATTTAGCAATGCTGCCTACCTAATAAGGTAAGCAGACATCTGGGCACAGTGACACATGCCTTTATTACACAGAGATTGAATTGTTGGATTATGCTCTGTGTGGGGCTGCCTTTGAAAAATGCCTGCTGTGACCAATTTGCATTATATTTTACGGGTGAAATCACTTGTTAATCTGTGCTGACTTGGATACCATAGTTTTTACAGAATCAGAGAGGGATGCAGCTAGGACACCATATGGTCCTGTAGTTATGCTTATTTTTCAGCTTTTGCAACCTGGGGATGTGGACAAGCGACTTGAAGGACTGAGCTCAACCACATGTTCTCTAGACACTTGCTCCTTGTGGCTGCTGAAATCTGCAGGTTGAGCTGAGTTGTGAGTAACAATCTCAGATTGATCCTATGGCCATGGACAATTAATGCCTAGGGACCAATTATCCATTTCTGAGCAAGCTGTTGGAGTGGGTGGTAGCCTCTCAAATCCAGGTAGTTTAAGCGATAACATTATTTAAATCCATTCCAGTCTGGTGTCAGACCCAGTTTAGAGATGGAAGCATCCTTGGTCATCTTGGTGGACAACATGTGGGGAGAAAATAGGGAGAGTGAAGCCTGACTGTTATCTTACATAGCTCTCCTGGAAAGGGGTTCCATCCATCTTGCTTTAACTCACTATGACTGTTGGTTTTATGAGCCACTGGTCCTCAGCTGCACTTACTTCCCCTTCATTTTATGCCTCCAGTTTATAATTATCAGAAGCAGATAAACAGGTTGTTGACTTCTCATGGCCAAGCTTTCTCTTTCTCTCTGTTAACCACATATATTAAACACCTTTTTACATGGCTTGAGTCTGTTCCCATTTCTTTGGAACCATCCTGCTGAATTTAATAGCACTGCTTATTGTGAGGTTTATGGGCTGGATTCTAGACATTATGTGTACCAAGACAATTTGTACATTTAAAATAAAATGTTCTATTAATAAGGAGAAAGAGAAGAAAGTTTCAATCTCTCACCCACCCTTTTAAAAGCACATTACCCTGGCTGTAAAGGAACTTGTATAACAAACTGCTGGAGTTATATCACTGTAGATTTCGGCTGCATTGCCTTTTGATTTTATTGTGTCCAGATTGTTTCAAATGGCATGGTAGTTATGTTTTATAACTATAAATGAGAAATTGACTATGAATACACGGTTTCTGTAAATTTGGAAGAGCCGCTGTCTTTAATGCTACCCACAAGATTCATATTTTGATTGGAAATTAGAATTGTGATAGCTTTTCATATACAAATGTTTCATTATAAACACATACTAATTTGATCATCTGCTACTGGTATGAGAAGTGGTCCTATGTCTGGCCAAGGGAAAAAGAAGATGGCAGTGGGGCTCTAGGACCTTAGTAGAAATTTCAACAGACCATTAACCTAAGCACTACTATTAGTTCTTACAATATTTTTGTTTCCAGTTTTTCATTTACTCAATTTATTAAAGTGAGGAAGGAAAAGGTTTCGTTATAATTCCAGTGGTTTGCTTACTGTAGTTCTGACGTCTTTGCTATTATTATGCATCATTCTTTAAAACACACACCACCAATACTGTGAGACATAATTCATTTCTACCTTTAGTCTAAGCCCAATACATGTTGGAAACACCAATACTTTTTTTTTTTACTTAGGAGCCAGGTTTAACAAAAGATTTATCCATTTTCCAGATAAAACTATCTTTCCAATCCACACCTGGGGGAAAAAATGGTTGCAATAGAAAAGGTTATAACTTTTTAATGTACCTGAACCTTGAGCATAATGGTGCTCCCAGATGGGATACTGACATCACAAAAGGGTCACAAAAATCTTATTTTCTGTGTGCATGTTTGGCACATCAGCTTTCAAACCCTCTTCTTCAATCAGGCCCATTCATTGCTATTCTGCTCCTTGCCATCTATACCAGAGAGCAGACCTTATAGGAATGTATCTTGACTATGTTTTTCTGTTCATTCCCTAAATCTCTCATCCCCTGTCCCCCACTACATTTTCCATTCTGGGCATGTGCACAAGTATTTGGAGGCTTGTATTTTTTTTAAGGTGGACTGGAGCAATACCCGTTTCTATTCGTTTTTAAAATGTTTATTCTGAGTTCTTGTGGAAGAGTGATATTCACTTGTAGAAGACTTGTGAAAGACCACCGTACTGCTTTTTTTGAACAAAAACAATGTATATGCAGCAATTACAGAATTCAAAGTAACCCCTTGTGTGTACTATGTGGAGATCTTAAGAGAACAGTTTATCCAAACCAGGTTGCTTGAATTTTAGGCAAACCTTCAGTGTGCTACAATTGGTGGAATTACGGGCCAGTGGAAATAAAATGGATATTTTGTGCTCAGGTGAGAAGTGCACAGAGGTGAGTGTGTGGCAAGAAAAACCAGCCACCAAAACATCATCACACACAGGACAAACCACCCACCAAAGGAAGAAGAAAATGTGCTAATCTGCATTCACAGCAGTAGTGACCATGGATGTAAAATGGTCAGACCCAGAAACCTCCCCCCTAAATAAATTCACACTTGACTCAAAATTTTGATTTTGGTTTTTGGCACAATTTAGGCCACAACTTTATTGATTACAGAAAGTGACTGGTTGCATAGGCTCTGGTTCAACTAGCTCCCTGCCATGCAGGTAGCGCTGACCCAGGGATCCAGCATAGGTCAGCCAAGGGTGAACACCTGGATAAGCGGAAAGCCGGGAACGGGCTAACTCTGCCACCCAAATATCCCCCTGGACTCAGGCACAGGCACAACCCCCTCTTGGAGTTGACCAAACCATCGAGTCCCTGGATTCCTTTAACGGAATACCCTTCACATAGGGATGGCGAGAGCATTCTCCCATCCCTATCACCTGAACCAGAGCCTATCTGCAACCTTACAAGTTGTGACGATTTGCTACGCAGCAGGCGAAACCCAAATGGTAACAGCCAATCAGCCAAGTGGGGAAAATTCCTGCTGTGCCCCTGTCCCAACGACAGACGATACACGACGGCATAGCAAGGTCAAGCGCAAAATCCCTAAAAGTAGGGAGAGGTGGGTGGGTATTCTGAATGCACACGCTGAAAGAGGGAGCTCTGGAACACGTCCATGGGCATATATAGGTCCCTCAATCCATTTGGACTGTGTCCCATTGGCCAGATTGCACCCAGCTTCGAGGGACCTACCAATCGGGTGTTGAGGCTGACCAAACTTACCCACCCACAACACAGGGTATTGGTTTTCCAGGTCTCACCACAATACGTGCCCTCTTTAAGGGAGGACCCAATTTACTGTTGCTTACAAGATTGTCTGTGTTAAGGGGAAATCCAGATTAAATTGGGGTAGGGGGGTGGGATGACGTTTTGATGACAGTGACATAGTGTGGATGCTGTGAAAACATGCATGCCCGAATAAACATCCACTTGGAATTACCCAAAGTCTATGAGAACTATCCCACAGGGAAGTCTGCAGCTTAATTTCATAAACCAATACGTAAAATTTCCTATTATTCCTGTGTCTTTTGTAATATGTTCCCAAAAGAAAACTACACAATTACACTTGTATTACTTATCAGGTTCAGAGGATTCCTACTTTCAGTATTGCTTTTGGCTTTACCTTTTTTATGTTTAAGCCAAAAAGCAATATTGAAGGTATGAATCCTCTGAACCTGATTAGGAATACAAGTGTAAGTGCATGGTTTTCTTCTGGGGAAATAATGTCTCTGAAATTAAAATGGCAGTCATGCAGCACAGGTGATGCTGTGTATATTATGCCCCTAGCACTGAAATATATCTCATTATAGTACCTCACAGTATATCCTTTTTTTTTACTTTGTCTGAATGAATTAATATTGGGTTTGTGTTTAGCTCATTACGCACAGGTTGCTCAGAGAAAGCCGTCACATAAAGTGTAGGGAATCTGCAGCTCCTGTTGTAAATTACTAACTTGGATTAGCATTTTTAAATTGATAAGCCTTCGTGCTTTATACCTGTGAAACAAGCTAGTTTGTCTCTAGGTTACAGAATTGCATAGTACCTTCAGAATCCTAAACAAACTGCCTGTGGTATAAATACTCTTTACTGAAATGCTCCCCAGAGGAGCTTATTGAACACCTAGGTGTGAACTGCTCTTTCAGACAGTAAACGGGCTAAGGTGACCATATGCAGAAAATGACAGATTCCTGAATCTTTCATTACTGGTAGAATAAATAATTCCTAAAAGTGTTGCTTGTCTTGTTCCCGCAAACAAAACCCCCTCTTCTGCTCACCAGAAGAGCTCTGTCATCCTTCAGAATATGAAATTCTAAATGTGGCTCGTATGAACTGCACTTTTGAATAGAAATATATCAGCATCACATCTAAAATAATTACTTTTCAAATAATGTGACAGTGAGTACAGCATGATTTAGTCAAGCTGTTCTGTTTTATTTTATTAGACAAAATGTTACCATGCTATATACAGGAGTGGGCACCCTGCGGTCTTCCAAATGTTGTAGGATTACAACAACTTCCATGATTCCTGGCCATAGGCAGTTCAAGCTGGGGCTGATGGGAGTTGGAGTCCAATAACACCTGGAGGGCCAAATGCCCCTACCCTATATAGGTGATGATCTGATCTAGGCTGATCCCAGTGGATTTTCATGGAGGGGGAGGTGTGGTCACTGCTTTAGGTGGACACTAAGCACAAAGGCCAGGCTCTTCCAATTGCTTAATCCAGGTTGAGAGGACATCTTTATGCTCCCCTGGTGAGGGGTGGGGAGGGTTAAAGGAAAGGGGATGTGAAATTCATCTTATGTAAGGTCACACACTATGCCATTTGTTTATATTTGCCTTGAGATGTCCTAATCACCCTCCCCATTAGAGAAATGAGAACCTAAATGTATTTTGTCCCTGCATTTGATTGTTCTTTGTCTGCTACCTTGGCTTTAATATCTAGCTTTTAGATTAATTTGATCTGCCTGTTTATTTATTTTAAATTTGTCTGTGACTATCTAGTTCCTGTACTTATTACAGTTTTTATGGGGTCATCAATTTAAATTATCAGTATAAATTGTATTTTGTAATACTGCATGCTTGGATTATGGCAGTTAGGGGTTTTGACTTTTAACATGCAGTTTAGTGCTACCTTCTGATTCTGGGCCCCATTCAAAGTGCTAGCTTCCATCTGTTAAAGCAGGGGTAGAGAACATCTGGCCTGTGGGTCTAATTGGGCCTGTGAGGCCTCACCATTTGGCAAGTGAAGCAATTTTGGCCAAGCCACACCAACCTGCCCTCATATATGATGTCAAGTATGGGGCAGATAAAGACACAGCTAAGCCAAAGGAGGTTCACAGGCATCACAAATCAGCTGGTCACTGGCACCTAAAAAGCCCTGTGCACAGTACTTTGCAAGCACCAACTATCAGCTCATTTTCGGGCTTGCATAGTGCCACACATGGAGCTACACAAGCCCTGATGATTAGCTGATGGTTGCAGCTTACATAGTTCTGTTTGCCAATGATCAGCTCACATTTGATCAGCCACCTGACATCCTTAAGGATGGCCCTCCTCACCTGCTAAACCTGGCTCATGGGGGTGGGGAAGATCAGGATCTGATCCACTTACTTGTATATTAGAATCTTCAACAGAAGGCCTCCTACAACTAGCAGACCCTCCAAGTGTCCTTATTTTCCAGGGACATCCCTGATTTAGAGAAGCAGTCCTGGTTTCTGATTTGATCCTGGAATGCCCCACTTTTCCTTAGGATGTCTGTATTTTCATTGGAGAAATGTTGGAGGGAATGGAATTACTTGACTCCCATCTAAAGGCAATCCTGTATTGGGAAGTTTTTTAAATGTTTAATTTTATATATATATGTTGGAAGCTGCCCAGAGTGTCTGGGGCAACCCAGCCAGACATGTGGGGTATAAATAGTAAAGTTATCATTATGGAGTAGGATGTCCCTATTTTCATTGGAGAAATGTTGGAGGGTATGAGTTAGATGGTTCAAAGGGGCCTTCTCAGTGGTGGCATCCCAGCTGTGGAGCACTCTCCCTAGATTCTCCTGGCACCTACTTTTATATTCCTTTTAGCACCAGGCAAAGGCCTTTTTGTTTATCTGAACTTTTCAGACTGTAGTCCTGCAGTTATGATTTTGCAGCTTTTTAGCTTGTTTTGTTTTGCTCATTTTGATTGTTTTGGTCTGTGTAAACTGCCCTAGGAATATAATTGAAAGGAGGTGTAAAAATAATGAAACCTGTGTTCCATCTAGTTTAAGAATACCACTCATGCAAGATTTTTACCACTTACTTCATCTGTACACATCCCTGAATTGCAACTTATAAAGTCCTGACAGTGCTGGTGGATGTTTAATCTGGAGGTCTTGGGTCAGTGTCTGAGGTCTCCATTAGATCATCATTGGTCTGCATAGTGGTAGGCATATCTCCTAAAAGAGGCTTCTGCTGTTACTTAAGTTAGCAATATACTGTGGAGAAATAGTTTTTAGGTGTTGTTAGAGGCAGACATCATTTGTTCTTGAAGGAGGGAACTCAGTGGGTTGGTTGGGTATATGACGGTATATAATCAGTGAGGACAGTATAGAACAGGGGTCAGCAAACTTTTTCAGCAGGGGGCTGGTCCGCTGTCCCTCAGACCATGTGGTGGGCTGGATTATATTTTTTTGGGGGTAGGGGGAGAATGAATTCCTATGCCCCACAAATAACCCAGAGGTGCATTTTAAATAAAAGCACACATTCTACTCATGTAAAAACATGCTGATTCCTGGACCATCCAGGGGCCAGATTTAGAAGGCAGCTGGGCTGGATCTGGCCCCCAGGCCTTAGTTTGCCTACCCATGGTATAGAATCAGTGAGCAGGTTGTTATTCTCATCCTACAATAATATTTAATTAACCTAGAGGAAATAATTGTATGGAATTATTACTTTAGATCTTACACTTTAAAACAAAAGAATAGCCAGTGTGGACTACAGGCGTTTTGTGGAGTGTATGCAATAGTCAGGCAGAAGTCAACCTATTTGGATCCATGGACACAATTTTTAACGGCAAAACTGCCGTGAACAACACACCCACACACCCACACCCCACACCCCACACAACCTATTGGCTACACCAGAATGCTTCTTTCAAGCCCAATTTCAGTGTGGGGGAGGGAGGGTCACCTGTGGGTGCCAGGAAGGCCTCCTTGGGTGCATCACACGCAACCTCTGAGCAAGATGTTACAAGCTGACCTGCATCAACAGGGTAGGTTGTGCTACATGCAGTCTTCTATACTTGCGGTATATTGATTGCTTTGTGCAATCCTCTTGGGTAAGGCAAATCATTTTGCAGGAAGGAATAAGGTAATTTTATTCCATTAATGGGGCAAATGCCAAGGGAGCGGTTGCGTGGATCGGAATCCTAGCATGTTCCAGAGCACAGTATTTAATGCATTATCTGCTGTATTAAAATAGGCTGATTAAATTAGGCTTGATATTGGAAACCCAGTGCAGTGGATATTCCTATCCTAATGCAGAAAAAATAGCTTCTGCAGCAGGCAAGTTGGTATACTGTGTTACAGTAAATGAGCAAGTGTGAAAGCAGCCATCTGGCTTGAAATACTAATTGTGAACAGATGTGCTAAGACATACTGTTCTGGAAAGATAAGGTGAAAATAGCCATATTTGTCAATATAATGAGTAAACAAACATAGATTTTTCCAAACCTGCACACAGCAAATGGAAAAGAGAACCCAGATTGACTCACATAAGTGATTTTTGGATTGTGTAAAGTATCTAGATTAAATTACTCTTCTCTTTTCTCTAAGAGCAGATGAATTCTGCAATAATCATCTGGATCCAATCTTCCATGAAATGTTTAAAAATATTCTCTCTAGTTAATCTTTCTTCAATTTTAAAATTTTACATGGATCCAATTCCATCTGACATTCTGATAGGGTAAGAATCATGCTAACAAGAAAGAAAGAAAAAATACCTGATGATCATCTGAAGAAACTAGGAATACAGGCTAAAATTAACGTATATATAATTAAGGTATAAAACTACTGTTAATTTCCCCTCAATGTTTCCTGGGAAAGGAGGGAAGCAATGCCATTGATTAAATACAGCTAAGCACCAGATTGCTGTTATAACGCTGGGAATAATATAACAGATGAAATGTAGCTATAATATGGGGTTCTTACAATATAATACAATGTAAGTTTAGTGAAGTTAGAATTCAATGGCCAGGATTTTTTTTTTACAGAAAATCAGCTGGGTTGTGTACTCTGCCTTAAGAATTGGTCTGTCTCGAGAGAGAGTTGGGCTTTCCCTTTCCATTTATTGATTATCCACAGTCCCCCAACATCGGAATAGGCCAGGGAACTCTAAGGCATCCCCACTGATCCTCAATACAGTCCCAATCCTTCTTAGCCTACACCATACATTTAAAGCAGTACTATACCACTTTAATAGCCATGCCTTTCCACCCCTGAGAATTCTAGGAACACTTAAGGGTTTAAGGGCACTAAGAATCCTTAGGAAACCCCTTACTTTAACAGAACAACCATCAACCCTTCCCAGGAAATTCCTCATAGAGAGGAACAAGCCTCAATAGCACAAAAAGGTAGATTTCCACACCAAACGTGTGTACATACCTTCATGTAGAGGACATTCAAGACATTTTAATGCCTGTGATGGAAAATCTGAATGGTGCTCTTCCACGCATTGGACTGATGGTTTTTTTAAAAAGTTGTAAGCTAAAATAACTGGCAAATTGCTGTCTTTTAATGGTATCCACAACTCTATCACCTAGTGCAGTTGTCCGCTCACCTGCTAATGATATTGCTGTCTTAGTCTTATTATGTCCTGTAATGTGAAAATCTACCCCAAGTGTTCTGTTCTGTTGCTCAGGCTTAACTCAATGGCTGTCCATAACAACCAGTGAAACCTGCATTCAGTTTACTCACTTAGAACTATGCTTATTGCTCAGTAAGAAAGTTCACTTTAAAAACTGGATTTGGTGAATTTTGCGATGCTGTTTCTCTAAAGCAGGGATTTGAAACAATAGCTCCACTTGCACCAGAAACTAGGGTTCGGAGAGAATTTTGATTCGGTTAACAATAAAAGATGAAACTACCTAAATCTCAAATTCTAAAACCATGCGTGAAACAAAACACAACCGTTCTTTGAAATTTGCACTACACAGAAATGTGAAAGGCAGTCCTCCAGCCTTGTAGTGTGTACAAATATGCATATACCAGGATAAAATGTGTCTGTTTGTGTTTGTTTGTGTATCTAAAACACACAGAAGTGCATTATAGTGGGTAAAACTACTTTGCAAAAATAAGTATATTTGGAAATGTCCAAACTAAAATGCTGAATTTCATGACCACTTCTTTTAAAAAGGCATTACCAAAATAATGTGGAAATGTGGAGATTTGGACTTAAGATTGGTTAAATGAGAAAGTGAGAGAATCCAAAAATTAACTGATTCGACCATGCCTACCAGAAGCACAATATTTGATATGAAGCCCCATGTCATCTTCCCAGCTTTCTTATTTTATCAATTTACATTCTTTCGTGGAAAATGTTGACTTAAAAAAAAAAAGTGCATTCAATAATTCATGAATAAATAAATACTCAGGCACTATTCGGCAAATGTCATGAACATTTATCAGGTTGTTATAATTATGCATTTGTTCCAAACAGTGCAAGAATTAAGAGTTTATGAAAATTCATGACTGCTCTATAGCAGCTTCACGATTATCCACATGCTTAAAGTGTAATTTTTCTCCATAGTCTGGCATGAAATATTTATGAACCTTTCACCTGAGGATAAAGCTCCCATTTGGAAGACAATAAGTGACAGATTATTAACGACACTGGTCGCACTGTTAACATGCAGCTACACACTTACTGCATAATTATTCCTCTATTTCAATATTATTCGTTACATTGCTACTGTCAGGTTCTGACACTTAGCATGTCTGGGTGATGTTTCCAAAGAAAAGCTACATGGGTTTTGTTCACATCATGTCTCGATCAAGTATTTTATGCTGAAGCTAAGCAGTTCTTTCTTTTTTCCAAATGCACCTAAAGGTAAAGGTAAAGGGACCCCTGACCATTAGGTCCCGTCGTGACCGACTCTGGGGTTGCGGCACTCATCTCGCTTTACTGGCCGAGGGAGCCGGCGTACAGCTTCTGGGTCATGTGGCCAGCATGACTAAGCCGCTTCTGGTGAACCAGAGCAGCGCACGGAAATGCCGTTTACCTTCCCGCCGGAGTGGTACCTATTTATCTACTTGCAGCTACTGTAATGTATAATAGGAAATCAGTAAGTTGTTTGTTGCCTAGCTATATTTCTCTGGCACATTCTAACCATTCCTTCTTACACTACAACTTAGTCATTTAAGACTAAGCCTGAGCCCCTTCCATTAAACCTGGAAACAAAAATGGCAACCAATACACTTATGCCATATTTTTGCCACTTTACCAACTTCTGAGACAGTATCATTTTCTCCCAAAGAACTAGATAAACTGAAGCAGTGTTACAGTTTGGGCAATGCACTGTTTGGCTGCATCCTGGCTACAGACCTGATAGGAAAGCTCTCATTGACTTCAGATTCTGCTTTTGAGCCTCTGCAGATCAGGCTGGTGTTTTATAAAAGGTGGAAGGTGTGGTGCCAAGTTTTCCCATCCCCACCCCTATCCCTAAATCAAATCACTTTTGCCAACATACCAGGAAGAAGAGTCAAGACAATCAAATGTGGGTAAATAGGTGAAAAGGGGAACTGACAAGCCACCCAGGTTCGGTTCAAATCTTGCTCTTTCACTCTTTTCAAATAGACAGCGACAATATGTTCCTTCCCTTTTTGTGTGTTCAGACCCAGAGACCTCCCCCCTAAATAAATTCACACTTGACTCAAATTTTAGTTTTGGTTTTTGGCAGAATTTAGGCCACAACTTTATTGATTACAGAAGGTCAGTGGTTGCATAGGCTCTGGTTCAATTAGCTCCCTGCACCCTTGCAGGCAGCGCTGACTCAGGGTGCCAGCATAGGTCAGCCAAGGGTGAATACCTGGGTAGGCGAAAAGCTGGGAACAGACTATGTTCACCACCCAAATGCCCCCCTGGACTCAGGCACGGGCACAATCCCCTCTTGGAGGTTGACCAAACCAGTTGAGTCCCTGGATTCCTTTAACGGAATACCCTTCACATAGGGATGGCGAGACCGCTCTCCCATCCCTATCACCTGAACCAGTGCCTATCCGCCACATGAGCCCCATGCTCACCGCCAACCACTCACACCTGTAACCAATCCCTTAACTCCGCTGACACGGAGGTCAGCCACAAATCATTCCCAATTACAGACAGATGAACCCCATCAAGCCTGTAAAGGGATGCATCACGGAAGTCAATGCCTGGGTGACGGATCACCGTCCTGCCCAAGGCCAGAACCTTCTTAGCCACTGCGCTCTGGACGCACATCCTGGCCCTCTCGGTGGCAGCTGAACATCGGCTACCATGCCACATATGTCACTTCAACAGCTGCAACCAAAAAATTTTGAGTCCAGGAAGAGCTGCCTTCAACTTTTCCAAGTCCTTCTGCATGCGGGTCCGCAGGCTCAAGCTGGGAGCTTCCAGCAAATCGTTTTCACCCAGCTGCACCACCACGCCTTCTGCAGACACCTTTTCCTGCACTGTTGGGAGAAGCTCCTCCCAACGCATTCCTCGTCTGGATATCCAGGAGATGCACATGTGGTCGGGGAGTCCAAGCCTGCGTCCAAATCCAGACTCCGCCGCCCTCCTGCCGGCCCAGTGGACAATGCTGTGCCTGACTACCCAGACAAACAGGATAGGTGGACCTAGGAATGAACAAAGCAACATTGATAACTGCACCTCAGTGCCACATCCGAAGATAACCCCTGTATGCATCAGATTTCCAGTGGCCCAGATCCTTGATCCCGTCAACGGACAGGCTCCAGTGCACAGCAGTAGTAGGGTCACGTGCATGGGTATATATAGGTCCCTCAATCCTTTTAGACTGCGCCCCATTGGCCAGATTGAACCCAACATCGAGGGACCTACCAATCAGGTGTTGTGGCTAACCAATCCAACCCACCCACAACACAGGAGGTCAGTCTCCAGGTCTCACTGCAACACATGCCCTCTTTTAGGGAGGACACGATTTGTTGCAAACACAACTGAACTTGTCGAAAGGGTTAGGGAAACTGAGAAACTAATGAGTGGGGCAGTTTTGGAGGGGGGCAGAAATGCAGGACTATATTTGTAGTGTTTAACACTGTTGTGCTTTCTGCTTCAGTTGACCTGCTGCTGGTTCTTGTGATGATTAGTGGATGAGCTTGTAGCCTTGAAATGAATTTAAAAGCATTTTGTACACCAGGCTGGGAATAGCTCAGCTGCCAAGCTCACAATCTGTGCCTAGCAGTGCATGTGTCTGACAATAACATTCACTCATATAACCACTTCCTTCCAACTTAGAATGAAGACATTATGCAGCAGTTTTTGATTTAAACTTATCCTGAGGGATTCTAGCTAAGCTGACTTTCTCATTGGTGTCATGTTCAATTATTGTTCTCAAACAATGCTTGAAAGGAAATCTGGACTTGACTCCAAATGCTGAGGAGAACGACTTGCAGAAGTAATCTCTTTCTATTTTAGCTCAGCTTGGATATTGCTAATTTTGAAAAGAAATCTTTCCCTTTTTCTTCAGATTTTTTGGGGGGTTTTAGTTTTGCTCCCATGCACATGCCATGTGGAGCTTGAACACAGAGCTGGTCATTACATTAGAATTAAAATTCATGATGTGATGGTCCCAACTCACCCCGTGGATTGTTCCAAATATGACTGGGAGTGGTTGAGTGGGTGGAGAATACTCCACAAAGATGCTGATTACTGTCAGACCAAGACATTTTGCTACCTGAAGCAGAATCCATATAGTGCACCCCCAAAAGCCCTGTTGAATTTAATGGAGACTACTCATAGGTAGTTCTATAGGTAATTGCCTATAGGATTGCAGTCTGAAAATTATGTTGCATAACATTTTGGCCCACTGGGGGTATCACTTTAACAAATCTTGCAGCACCATTAGGTACCAATATCTGCCTTCAACCAATCATGGAGTAGCCTGAAGCAGATCAGTTCACTGTGCTGCTCAGTAGAATTGGTCCTGATGCTGATCCCTACAGTAACTTTATCATCTAGACCACAGTTTCCCAAACTTGGGTCTCTAGCTGTTTTGGAACTACAACTCCCATCATCCCTAGCAAGCAGGACCACTGGTCAGGAATGGTGGGATTTTAGTCCAACATCTGAAGACCCAAGTTTGGGAAACTCTGATTTAGACCAGGGTTTCCCAAGCTTGGGTCTCCAGCTTCCCACTGGTCCTGCTAGTTTGGAAAACCCTGATGGACCACCACTCACACCATATGTCTCATAACAGTTTTCTGCAACCTGGTACAATCCAGATGTTTTGGACCAAAATTGCCCCTAGTCCCAGTCAGCAGTGCCATGTTGGCCAGGGCTGAAGGAAGATGTAGTCCAAACTTCTGGAAGGCATCATGCTGCTGAAGGCTTAGAACAACTGCATCATATTTAAGATTTTGTGTATTTAACTGTAGAACTTACATATAACAGCACACATTTCCACCACCACCCCTCAGATTTTGACTTCCATTCCTCATCTGTTGTCTTTAAAAACCTCAATCTAGTGAGCCTATTTAAATAAAAGTTGGGCTGAATAATGCCTTTCATTTTCTATCAGTCTGTCAACTGCTAACACACTTGTAGCTTACCAAACCTATAGTTTGCAATATTTTTCTTCATGGCAGCATATTATTGCCAAAATAGGACACCACATTAATCAACCTCTCCTCTGATGCTATTTTGTGAACCTGAAGAGTATAGCAACCTCAGACAATGCACTGGGGGGGAAATGTTTTGCAGCGTAATCCTTAAATGACAACTCTACATGCACTTAACTTAGCAGCTACTTCCACTGAAATCAAGTGAAAGTGACTTTTTGAATAGACATGCATAGGGCTGTTAGAAAGCTAATCACATTTGAAAAATATAGAACCAGTAAAGTGTCATTCCTTAGGACTACTGCTGTGCTGAATACTTCTCCCACATTTTTTCCTGACAATTCTTCCTCAATGAATGAGAATATTAACTGCAGCGGTGGCTGCTCCCAGACTTTGGAACTCCTTCCTCAGAAAAGCTAGATTGACTTCCTCTTTGTTGTCTTTCCGCCAGCCGGTAAAGACTTTCTTGTTCCAACAAGAACTGACTGCTTTTAATGAAAGGACTGATCCACACGTCCTTCCACAGTGGGGACATAGGTTTCTGGGTGGGAGTTGATCATGGTGAGGGCTTGCCAAGCGTGCTTTCCTCTTAGCATGTTTCTCCCTTGTATTCTGAGTTTGAGTGTCTTCAAAGCCCATGACACCTTTGGTAAGGGCTGTTTTCCAACTGCTGTGCTCGCAGGCAAGTGTTTCCCAATTGTTGGTGTTTATACTACTTTTTTTTAGATTTGCCTTGAGACAGTCTTTAAACCCTTTTGTTGACCACCAGCATTACACTTTCCATTTTTAATTTCGGAATATATATACAGTGGTACCTTGGGTTAAGAACTTAATTCGTATTGGAGGTCCATTCTTAACCTGAAACTGTTCTGAACCTGAGGTACTACTTTAGCTAATGGGGCCTCCCACTGCCGCCACCACGCAATTTCTGTTCTCATCCTGAAGCAAAGTTCTTAACCCGAGGTACTATTTCTGGGTTAGCGGAGTCTGTAACCTGAAGCATCTGTAACCCGAGGTACCACTGTATACTATCAACAATTGTTTTCTATTATGGTTTTTTCTATATTTTTAATGGTTATTATTTTTATCTGTAAACTGTCTTGAGTCCTGTCAGGGGAAAAGGCAGGGTATAAATAAGTATATAATTATAATAATTTGAAAGCTATGAAAGGAGAGCAAAAAATGTCAGTGAAATGCTTATGGGTGGTGCATGAGATTTTTCTTATTATTATCTTCCTTTTTTAGGTAGCTGGTAGCTTTGAGAGTGTCCCTTCTGTCATTCAGCAATTCATCTAATCAGTAGTCGGTGCTCTGCAGGCTTCCCAGGGAAAGCCATCATGAGTTGACTCTTCCCCCACAAGAGTTTTTCAGATCAGGAACTGCAGACATCTGGGGAGGCTGCAGAGTGCTGGAGAGATGTTTACTAGAAGGAAACACACACACCATCCTTGGCCATATCACAGTGATAAGTTCAAAACCCTACACAAACTGAAATTCTAAAGAAATTCTCCAGTGTCCTTGGTGTTGGTAGAGGCAAGCTAGTTAGCTACCTAGTTAGCTAGTTATGCTCTGCCTTTTGATTGGAATGTCCTCTAGATGGCTCACATCAATAAATCACAATAAGGGCACTAAGGGAACAGCCTGGCATGTTCATTTTCATTCCTCTCAATTATTTACTTTACTTCTTCAGAACCTAAGATGTTAATTTCTTCAATATATGCTCTTCAAGGTTCAATACAGTTTTGTTCGTTTGCAGCTTTCCCCCAATTATGTCACCTAAATTTAAATAATTGCTTTAGAGGAATGTGTGTGTGAGTGCGCGCGCGCTTGCGTACACACACACACAAATACGTGACATGCTTTGGGAAAACATATTGAGAAGGTATTTCACCTTGAGGGAGATGATTGACAGGCTCAATGACTGGGGTGAATGAAGCACTTGCAGGTGTTAATTTATAGGAATAATTTGAAGCATGGAAAACTATGATTATATGAATAAGATAAGCATTGGAGATTTAAAGGATTTATGGAATAGCATGAGATGTGTAATGTGCATAATAGATTAGATGACACAATGACCCTGATATTCTTTTAATTTTAATCAGCTGGATTTCATATAGTATAAAGGTAAAGGACCCCTGACAGTTAAGTCCAGTTGCAGACGACTCAGGGATTGCGGCAATCATCTCGCTTTACAGGCCGAGGGAGCTTGCGTTTGTCCGCAGACAGTTTTTCCGGCTTATGTGGCCAGGATGACTAAGCCGCTTCTGGTAAAACCAGAGCAGCGCACGGAAACACTGTTTACCTCCCCACCAGAGCAGTACCTATTTATCTACATGCACTTTTGGGTGTGCTTTCAAACTGCTAGGTGGGCAGGAGCTGGGACCGAACAACGGGAGCTCACCCTGTCACGGGGATTCGAACCACTGACCTTCTGATTGGCATGCGCAAGAGGCTCAGTGGTTTAGACCACAGCACCACCTGCATCCCTTCATATAGTATAGGATGCATATTTAGGACAGATTCATTGGTTTTCTGGAAGTTAAAAACTCAACTTTCCTTTACATTATCAGTTAAATTACAACTAAACCAAACATTTTGATTTAGTTCTGATTATGCAACTGGCCTATAAAGGAAAGCAACGATATATTTCATGGTATTCTAATTGATGGGGCTGCATAATAGGTATATTTAATATAACATATTGCCATAGTAAACAAATAAATCTGTATAATACATTAACAGATGATCCATTATTAATAACAGTTATCAGCAATCATACACATTTACTCAGAAATAAGCCTCCTTTATTTAGTGGGGCACATTCCCAGGTAGCCTGACACATACAGAGCTCAGTCCGTATCATTGTGAGCACAGCACTCATGTTTGGAAGGATCCGTAAATGATGCCCATTGTCTTCCTCCTTAGCATGTGCACTTGGACAATCAGTGCACAAGAGGTGATTGTGGGTAATTAGGTTAGGGAGGGGGCATAGTGTACTTCCTATATCCCCATCTCCTTCCACTTGGATAAAAAAAAAATCTAACTACTGAGCCTTCCTCCAATTAATCTGTACTTCTGATGTAACATCTGATATGCCTTTGATGGCATTTTGTGTTTTTGATGAATCATAGAATTACAGAGCTGGCAGTGGCCTTATTGATCACCTATTCCAACCCTTTGTTAAACACAGGAACTAGGAACCTAGGAAGGCAGCCCACTGGTCCATCTTGCTCAGTATTGTCTGCTCTCTAAGGATTCAGGCAGAGTTCATCTCTCAGATCTACCTGGAGATGCCAGATGCTCTACCACTGAGCAACGGCTCTTCCCCAATGCAATTACAATGTCCATGACAAAGCCTCTGGTTGACTATCCCCTGCAAAGACAGCCCCTCTTCTCCTGAGACTGACTGTTCCACTGTTACAGAACTTTTACCATCAGGATGGTTGTTCTAATGCTTCCCAGCCATTTCTGCCCATTGATTCTATTCTGGTTATCTGGAGCAAACCTGCTTTGTCTTCTGCATAACAGCCCATAAGATATATGGAGGCAGTTAGCATGTTTCCCCCTTCAATTCATTATTTACTTCTCAGTTAAGTTAGTGTGCAGATACATACACACACACACACACACACACATTTATACACACACTGTATAGAACTCACTGTATAAGCATGCTTACCAATACATTTTGTTAAAAAAAGAAGTTGATGACCCATTCCCCCCCCCCCAGTCTGCGTTGTTTATCTCTCACTTTCACAGTGCATGAAAAAATTTCTGTAGGCTTTTTTTTTTTTAAAAAAAGTTCCAGACAAGAATAATTAAAATTATTTTCTTTCCTAGTTAAAATATGGGAGGATAAGTATGTGGGAAATGGAAATGAGTATTAGCTGGCAGCTTTAAAATATTCTGGTGTGTGCATAAAGTAGTTCTTTAGGGAACTATGTACTCAAATGGCTTTGTAAGGGGGGGAATTCCTTAACAATTTTTTGAATTTGCACATTAGGGCAAACACCATGTTGCATTTCTATGATCCCTTGTTCTGTTTTTCATTAGATTTGTAAATTTCAAGTCTGAAAACAGCTCTTAGATCTACATGACAGTGTACACTGAGATATTGCACAGGGAATCTGGGAATTCTTGTATAAACTATCAAATCACAGCATTTATCTCAGTGGTGGACACAAATGCAAAGGGAGGAAAAAAGGTTTAAAAATTGTTGTATCATATGAATCATAGAGCTTCTGTGTTCCCTTATGGCATACTAGTATATTTATTGAAGAGCAACACATAGATCTTGCAAGTTCAGTACACTATAGATCAACTTGTCCCCAACTCAGCAACTAAATTTCCTTTTCAGAAGTAATTGGATGGTGGGGGGAGGGCAGGAAAAAATTATGTTGTCACTGATATCAAATCATCCACACCTTCTTTATGTCTATTATGATTGCTGAAGGGTCAGGGGGATTAGGACCAAGACTTGCTGATCCCTTCACTAGTCTCTCCCTGATGCTTCTCAAAAATGTGCTGCCATATTTGGCATGTTCAAGTTATGATGTGTGTTTTGGGACTTCTGCTCTGATTTGAACACTTAAACATAAGCAGGTATTTTCCATTTTATATAGACAATGGGGGAAAACGTGTTTTTTGGGATCACAGCCACAGAACATGATACGATTAATTCCCTAAATTTCAGATAATTTTACTCTGCTTTCAAAGGGATTACATACTTTCCATAATTCAGAAGGCATTTCCTTTCAACTTATGCCAAATTAAGTGAGCTGACTCAGGTAGTAGATACTGAGGGATGTTCCTCAGCAGAGGCATGTGTTTCCCATGATCTGCCCTGCACTCCTCAGGTGCAGTGAAAGAAAATGCCCCATCACTAAGGTTGAGGTAAAATTTAAGTGCCGGTCCAGTTGGCATCTGCTAATGGAAAGGGCACGATCTTACATGATTATCACCATCAATTTATTAATCACATTCTAAACAACCATATCAAGGCAACGTACACCAGATATGATTCAGAATAGTCATTTGCTTCTGGCAAATTAGCTTCTGGCAGGTTTGTGTTGGGCCTAGATCTTGAGGATGGAGGAAGAAGAAACTGAGCATAGAGGAGGGAAGATTCTTGCACATTATGAGTGAGGGAATTACTTCAACAGTGAAGGCTGGCCTGGAAGGTAGGAGTCTGCTCTGTCCTTTTCTGTGAGAGACTAGGCAACTAGGCTAACCCAGGCCAGATGATACATTATCCCTGGGCTGCACCCCAGGGACCAGGGACACTACCATAGCAGGTCTCCATGCTTCTGCCAAACCAGTTAAGTGTGAAGGCAGTAGGGAAAGAGGCAGGAAAATGGACATTATTATCCAACTACAATCCAAGCTGTAGAAAAACTTATGGGGCCATAAAGCTCACCTCAGATTGATGGTGAGCATTAGGAGTCACCAAGGCTTCTATTCTGAACTAGAAAACAGTGGCTTTTCCAGATGCAAGAGAATGAAACCACCCTAGTTTATATTGTGTATTTCATGCCAGCTAGACAGCAAAAGAGTTAGACTTCCACAGTTATGACAGTAAAAATAGGTCTTG
This sequence comes from Podarcis raffonei, assembly GCF_027172205.1. Taxonomy (NCBI): domain Eukaryota; kingdom Metazoa; phylum Chordata; class Lepidosauria; order Squamata; family Lacertidae; genus Podarcis; species Podarcis raffonei. Next base: position 40,038,287 of record NC_070608.1, read on the forward strand.
GTCATATATTCTACTCTTCTCAATATGTTGCCTAGAGGGAAGTATGAAATATCTGCCTAGGTCACCATTGTGAAAGTTACATGACAGTGACGCATGTTTCATGCCAACAGAAATACTCTTTGGAAGCTGCAATGTCTTAATATCATAATGCAACATTTTTCCACATTAATAAATCAAATTTCACTGTTCTTAATGATGGGAAGCTAAAAGGTATATTCAAGACTCCAGCAATCTTTACTTCTAACCGTTAATTAATGTTGACAAAAATCCTAATTAAAATGAATACAGCTTGGGTAGCATTTTGAAATGTGACCTTTATTGCCTTCACTCTTTGCAGCAATTTTTACACCAAGAAACTCTGATTGAACTCTTGTATCAGGATAGGTTTCTGCCATGTTTTATCATATGTGCAACAGAGAAGTTTGGGTAGATAAAAATATTTGATCCTTATGAGTCCTATAATACATTAGGGCAGATGAATTAGCAGTTTTAACCATTATGATTGTAACCTTTCCCTTGGGTTACAGAGGTTAAACACACAATAGATGTTCTTTCCCTTGCCCTTGGCAATCCTTAGGTTAGGCTGCAGAGTACTTTGGATAGTATCCACGAAACAGCATGATTGAAACTACCTGTAATGTGATTATCTACTGTTGCAGCAAATTTTATTGCTTTCTGTTCAGGAAAAGAAGACAGTTAACTGACAACAGTGCTGAATCAGCAGAAGTTGTAGATATTTTATCTGCTGTGAGTCTGAGAAATGAGTATTTTGGGTAAAAATCTAGTGACAGGATTTTAAAATGAATGTTCTTCCTTATTATTCCCCTCAAATACTTTCAGATATTTATGCTAATACAGTAAAGCAGCCTCTCTCCCCCCCCCGCCCCCAACCTGGTGCCTCTCAGATACTTTGGACTACATCTCACATCAGCCCCATCCAGTATAGCTCTGCTTGCCCAAAACATCTGGAGGGCACCAGGTTGGGGAAGACTGCAAATTCAGAATCGTCAAAATTGGTGAGGGCGTATTTGGAACTCTCACAATTTGAACTTTCCTTTCTTCCTTCTGCCTCACAAACAATGGGCACAGTCAAAGGCAGGGCATATTTGGCAAAGCATATGTAAACCCAGTCCCAAAACATCAACAAAGACACAGGTTTGGGTACTAGGTGCAAGGTTCACTGAAGACACTCACATCTTTGCTGGATTGGGACACAAGTCTGATTATATATCAAATGTTTTTCATTAACACACACATGGGCTGTTTTTTGTCTGCTCCGAGTTTCGACTCTGCAAAGTGCCCAGATTTGAATACTTAACTAAATTAGGCACTTACTTTATGTGTGTATGAACAACAAAGGAGGAAAAGGCAGTGGCAGCAGTGCTAAATCAAATATCTACCGGAAAGCTGCTTATGCCAACTTATTTAGTTTGTATCTGAGGAATGAATGAAAGGGTTGCATTTCACTCAGCCTGCCTAGATTATTCCTCATAAAATCTAGAGTGTCTTTGATAGGTTTGATTGAAGCTCACTGGGATTAAGTGTGTCTTCAGTTTGTAATAAATCTGAACAATAAAAGCCAATGTTTCCTTTAAATCAAAACATTTAAAATATGAGCCCTTCCAGTATGTGTGTGTGTGTAAGCCTCCTTTTAATTCAATTTAGTTTCTGCAATCCAGGCTAAAGCTGTTTGCTAATTTTCTGTGCACTTTCAGAGATGAGCTAGGGACTTCATGAAATGCTGCTTGTGGGCAATTTATCTGATGTCATTTTGTGCTGAAGCTACCTAAATCCCTTTAATAATTGAGGGTGACAACATGCAGCTTCATGTTAGATGCAAAGTAAGAAAAGCCATTTTGATGTCAGTATGAGCTGCTTGGATTATCTTTCAAATCACCAATTGTGGCACTGATGGGTTGAGATTGGCTACCAACACCAGCTGACAAAATGTAAATTGCTGAATTTGTAGACAGGCAAAATTGATACTGAAACATGTAGATTAATGTCTTCAACTGCAGTTTTCCAACAGAAAATATGTCAGTCTTAAGGTGGAAAAAAAATGAAGTGATGAGTCTGTAGTTATGACTGCAGTGTGTGAGAGACCTGGAACTGTTTTGTCGGGTGGTTCCATGCAAGCATTGCAATTTCTGAAATCTGCTAACCGTAACCTTGGTGATAAGCCCCATTATGCTCTCCCTGCTGAAATATGAGAAGCCCTATCTCCTCTATGCCCCCCCCCCCAAATACTGTGGCAATTTTAAGATTCCATTGAATGAAGAGAGGGAACTTCATCCCAACTGCTATCAAACTGTTTGCTGCAAAACCAATACTATACAACTAGTTCCCTTCTCTAATCTGGGCCTTTATGAAAAAATCCAGTCAGAATTCCTAAACTCAGTACTCCAAACCCCTAAATGTTCCCCTAATGCAGCTCTGTGGCTGGAGACAGGATTATAGTCACCTTTGAGTGGACTTAACTGTCCAGGGGTCCTTCACCTTTTTTTTTATCTTATATAGGATTGAAGCCAAAGTTTGGCTACTCTGTATACATGACTCAGACTCAATAAGACCTCAACTGAACTGCTCTCTTTGATGCCGATAGATAATTATCAAGCAAAATGGTGGAAGGGCCTCACAAGAAAACTAGTTTCATGTTTCATACAGCCTTTCTCCTGAATATCTTCTAGTCTGGAATTAGGGAGAGCTAGAAGCATCATTGAAGAACAAATCTGGGATATAGAATTCCAAAATGATCTTAACTGATCATCCAAGATTCACAGATTATGTTTTTATATGAGCTGTAAACCGCCCAGAGTGGCTGGAGAGACCCAGCCAGATGGGCAGGATATAAATACTAAAACTATTATTATTATTATTATTATTATTATTATTATTATTTGTTACATCTTATCCAGCCACTTATCTAAATGTTCTGGAAAACCACAAACACTGCTGAGTTTTCTCCTGAGCCAGCTTTAATGTCCTCCTCTCAACACTATTAGAAGGCAGATATCATGACATCCCAGTTGAATTCAGATGAGACCCAAAAAATTGGCTGCATTCTGTTGTATTGCCCACTATACTGTGATATCCGCAAAGAGCTAATTCATCCTTTGTTAAGGAAACTTCTTGGCTGCTCGGAGGAAACTTATGTTTAATACTTTCTTGCTGGCAAAGACCTGAATGCCACCAGGTCGGTCCTGAAATTCTCTCTTATAGCAATGTGGACAAGAGAGGCCATTGTGACAGTGACACTGATTTTAGACTCTGTATCACAGACTTTAGCTGATGGAGTGTTACTTTTAATGTAAATAAGTCTATATGAAATTTAAATTTTGTTTACGGATTCTGCCCCTTGGTGCTGATGTAGGATATATGTGTTATTGTGGCTATTTTTGTTGTCTAGTCTTTGAACATAATAAAGATTGGTTGGTTGAAAGGCCCTATGTGTATTGGCATTGCACTGGCTCTCAAAGACACACCTGTTTGAGCAAACATTCTCTTTACTTGAGACTCCTGCTTTAATTTTTTAATTGGTGTTTTAGCTCTTTAATTGTGCTGTTTCAGTGGGCTTCTATTGTACATTTTAATTATGAATGCTTGTTTTGAGGAAATAGTTTTATTGTGCATTTAAATTATGTGTGCTTATATTTTTTATTATAATTGAATTTTATACATGTAATCTGATTAGAAGCTACCATTGTAATTAAGCAGTATATTAATTAATTATCATTAACAGAAAGTCTTCATGACATTTCTGCTGGCAATTGTCACTTGTGAAGAGTCAATATGTGACAAGACCAATCCAGGTGGCTTAATGACTTGCATGTCTTAATTTGGCCTACTCAGACCTTGAAATAGTCATTCTCTCATATGAAAATGATAGTTTCTACTGAGTTTTAAATGTTTTTATGCTTCTTATACTGGGTTTTTAGGCAGGAAATTGAATCAATTAAATTTTAATGTTAATGTATAATTTCTTAAATATTTTAATGTTTGAATTGTTTGACTTCTGCTTGAACCACCCAGAGGACTTTGCTGATTAGGCACCCAACAAATGTTCTATAAAAATTTGTGGCAATTTGTTCCTATTTCCCTTGCCGAATATTTGCTCAGGATGGGGAAAAACCTCAACAAATGCATTTGCTTTTCATATATATATTTATATACACACACACTCCATCTTGCAAAACATCTTCCAACAACGGGCAAAGAAATTCTCATCATGCATACTTGGAAGTAAGTTACAGTGTTCAGTATGGCTTATTCCCACACCATTGAGCACAGGTCTGAAATTTTAAGTATAGTAAAAACATCAAATTATAACATCAACAGAAAATCATATTATAACAAAATAATGTGAAAACAAAATAGCTCTAAAGTCTCAGGTTGCAGTGCTATGACTTGAACATGCTGGGACTTATTTCTTAGTAAACATGCATAGAATTTCACTTTTGAAATTATGCCATCACATTTGGATTAAAACTAATGATCAGGAATTCAGTGAAACAAATTTCTAATACAGATCACTGGTCTTATGATCCATTATGTTAAAGGCAGCCCTATGACCTTTATTGTACAATTGAAAAATACTTGCTTCTTTTCACTTTAGATGACATTATTGCTTGCATACTTCCATTTGCTCTGATGATCCATTCATTAGGATCAAAAAGACTTCACTGAGAATGCTTTTGATATGAATATAATTCATAAAACTTTTTGTCCTTGGTCATATTTGAATTACATTGTTAATAAATCCATTCTTTTTCTTTTTAGAACTGAATGTCTGGTCTCTGGACAATGATGAAGTGGAATCTAAAGTCTTTATAAGGTACCAGTGGGACATTCAAGCAACGAACCAGTGCAGCCTGCTCATTTGAAGTTTTACTACCATTTTTAAAAATGTGATGGCCTCTCAGTTAAAACAATACATCATGGTGTCTTTGGGAGATTGGTGCCACTTATTTACCAAATTATCCACTGAATGAGGATGATGGCAAAGTGCTACTTAATGACAAGCAGAAGTAAGCTTCACTTTTTGTGAGGGTGGATATTTGTGGACACTCCCCTGATATTTCAGTTGCTTATGAAGGGAGCTGAATCCTCTGAATAATACACTTTGGACAATGTCTGCAAAGTAACGGTAAGTCAGAAAATTATTGTACTACTTTTGACACATCTTTATATACTCCTCTCTTTGGAACTGCCCTAAATCATCATCTTCAAAGACAGGGAATGCCGTAAATCCATTCACTGGGTGGCCTCAGGCAAGTCATGTTCTTTGCCGTGAGGCTAGAAACCTGCTCAACACAACTTGGAGGAAAAGCAATTAGTGATGTTGCCAGAATTTATAATTAAGTGGTTCAGCACATAAATTTACCAAGCTCCTGAGGTTGGATGTAGTTACAACTGAACAAACTGACTGGCTGGACGAGATGACAGGTGGTGGGAGGCACGAGCCGAAGAACCCCCAAGGGAAATGTAAGAGGAAGGAGGCTTAGAGCCCAGGGATTGGTGGTGGGACACTCAGGAGGGATGTTAGGTTGTGGGTGAACATATCAGATGACACAGCGATTCTTCAAACAGCTCTTGTTTATTCAGAGGCCAGAACAGAACTGACTGAAGGGCTCAGTCAGCCTGCTTATATAGAGCTCCAGTACAACGTTACTGTAGCAACTTTCTAAAACTATCCAATCACTGAATGTCACTTTCGATCCTTCATTTGCATAACTATCTACAGTATCCCCCTGCTGGCCCAGGGTGAGAACTTCAGTACATAACAAGGGAGAAGATTGGGAGGAGATGTTGGATGCTGAAGGGGCAACAGGGTTTAGTGAGTATGAGGAACCTGTGACAGGGAGAAGTTCAGACTCTGAGGCTGAAACAGAGGAGGTGGGGGGTGTCAAGAGACCAGAATCTTGTGATTCTCCCTCTCCTGCTGCAACAAGCTCTCCTCCCCACTGGTCTCCAGTGTGAGAGCCAGTGTGGTGTAGTGGTTAAGAGCGGTAGTCTCGTAATCTGGGGAACCGGGTTCGCGTCTCCGCTCCTCCACATGCAGCTGCTGGGTGACCTTGGGCCAGTCACACTTCTCTGAAGTCTCTCAGCCCCACTCACCTCACAGAGTGTTTGTTGTGGGGGAGGAAGGGAAAGGAGAATGTTAGCCGCTTTGAGACTCCTTAAAGGGAGTGAAAGGCGGGATATCAAATCCAAACTCTTCTCTTCTTCTTCTTCTTCCAAGAACTCACAAAGTAATGAGGAGGACAGACCAGAGACCAGAGGTGGACAGAAGCAGTTTTTGTCTGCTTGGGAAACATCTGGGAGAGGAGGTGCCTTAGAGGGAGTGGAAGGCAGGGTCCTTCAGTCTTGGAAACTTCTCTATAGGGACAAGACCTACTGGGAAGTGTTGCTGAGACCACCAGGCCAAGTTATATGTTTGTTTCCTTGAACAAAGCGTTAACTTCACTGACAACTGACTCTGTTTTTTCATGCTGAACTGCATCTGACTCCAGCCCTGACAATAGCTTGGAATGTAACATGAAATTCTGACAACGTACAGCATGAATATAATAAAAGTTCTGCTGGATCTAACCATAGGCCCAATTAACCCAGCATATTGTTCTTACGCTGGCCATCTAGGTGCCTACAAGGCCATCTAGCTGCCCATGTGTGCTTCCAAGCAACTGGTACAGTGGTACCTCGGGTTACATATGCTTCAGGTTACATATGCTTCAGGTTACAGACTCCACTAACCCAGAAATAGTACCTCGGGTTAAGAACTTTGCTTCAGGATGAGAACAGAAATTGTGCTCCGGCGGCACGGCAGCAGGGGGAGGCCCCATTAGCTAAAGTGGTGCTTCAGGTTAAGAACAGTTTCAGGTTAAGAACGGACCTCTGGAACGAATTAAGTACTTAACCTGAGGTACCACTGTATTTAGAAGTATACAACCTCTGATATTGGAGGTACTATACAGTCATCAAGCCTCATAACCACTGGGAGCCTGTAAAACCCCTTCAAAAGCTGTCACATAAAGCTGCTGTCAATATACCTTATGATTAGTGAATTCCATAGTCTTGACGTTTGTGAAGTTTGTTTTGCCTAGGTCTAATCACAGCTCAGGCAGCGGTGAGCAAATGCTCCCAACTGGTTGTTTTACAACACTCTTTCTTTCTTTCTTTCTTTCTTTCTTTCTTTCTCTCTTTCTTTCTCTCTATCTATCTATCTATCTATCTATCTATCTATCTATCTATCTCTTTCTTTAGTCTTTTGTAGAGTTCTCTGAAATAATGAGTCAATTTTGAATTAAACAAAGCAGAGGGGAGTTTGCCGGCTGTTCAATGTAATTAATTAATATCTTCAGAATTACAATGCTTAGCAAAATCCATCTTGACAGAGAAACATCCATAGAAAAACATTTGAAAATAACTTTTTAATATATGGAAATGAATGTGGAAAAATACAGTGTTTGAACAACCCATATACCAGGATAAATGCTCTTTAAAAAACCAAGGTTTCGAAAAGATAAGTTTAACCATCTATAATATTTTGAGAGGACAGAGAAAATGTGTTATTTTCAAAAGCATTTTATTTCACTGCCTTCTGCCTTCACTAAGCAGGTTATTTTTAGAAAAGGCTACACTTATGGTACATTACTTTTTCATTTAAGGAATCATCTTTGTCTATAAAATGAACAAAATCTTTCCCACACCCCACTTCAATGGAACCTTCCATTGTGCTGAGGGGGTCAAGGATGCACATATTTTACAACACATACAAAACATCACAGAAAAGACCTGCAGGCAAAGCACTGAGATCCTTCCACATTCAACCTCTATAAATATAATCTGTGACATGTAGTGTGAGTTTGAAGTAGGAAATAAAACATGGGTTTCTAGTATTCATGAAAAATATGCACATTCATGTCCGGAAAAGTTTCAAAAACTTTGAGAGCAAAAGCCCTGAAGAACACAACCACATTGTGTGCATCAATAGTGCCGGCTCCTGAGGCACTGAGGTGGAGTAGCTGGTTGTTTTCATTAACCACCAAAAGACAGGATAACATTTTAGAACTAAAATAAAACCAATCATCAAAGAACAACATAAATCATACTATTATTACAACAAATCTTGTTCCAAAAGCTGCTGCCTGCAGCCATGTGAACAGCTGGTCCTTACACAATTCAGACACATCTGTTTCAACACATTAGTGCTTCTACTAAGCAATATATCTTAGCCATCAATAGAAAGAGAAAGATCGCTCTGCTACCCTGATGTAGGTCAATTTGTTATAATGAGTTGAGAGATCACTCTGAATTAGAATAGAAATGAAATGAAATGGGGACATTGTCCTCAAATTGTCTGCTTTTGCAGAAATTTCTTAGAACATTTTGAATTATGACAATACAATTAGATACTTTACTTTTCATTGTTGTTTTTTTGCTTGTGGGTTTTGGAAAAAAATTATGAAGCACAATAAAAGTGTTTACCTTGCAAAGTATCAAATTTGTAACATTAAAATTATTAATGAGATTTAATTTTCTCAAAAGTGTTCCTAAAAATATTAAAATAGGAAATTTTAAAAATACTAATACTAAAATTTGATTCACATTTTGGTATTACAGTTTTTCCTCATAGATACAGTTTGCATGGTTCACACTACACAGCTTCATGAATTCAAACTTTTTTGACTATGGATTCAAAATAATTTGCTAGTCTTTGTAAGGACAGTTCTTCATTTGCATTCAGGCTATTTTCATGCCTAAAACTGCAAAACAGATAAAAAATGATACTGCCTGAAATGTAGCACGATTGTAACAATAACTGTGATGTTAGTCATCCTTATACCAGGGTCCTGACAGGCTCAGCATTAAGGAGATTAGCTCTATACTTTAGGCTGTTCTGGACAGAGTTGTTAAAGTGAAGCACTAAATGGTGTAAACGTTTTTAGCAATGATCAAGTATTAACATCATTGCCTATGCATAAAGGTCAGCTTGCTCATATCTGCCTCATAAGCAAAATATAACTCTTACAGATTTTGTCCAAACTTGTTTGTGGGCTATAATGAATTTGCCCTGGAGTGTCCAATCAATTCAGCGAAATGAGACATTACTTGGAATATTGCTTTCTGTACTTATTTCTCTCTCTACAAGATTTGCACTAGTCCATCATCACACTGTTTTCATGGCTGTTTCCTATGTCCTAAAGGTGCGGCTGACGGGGAGGAAGGGGCTAGAGGGGAAAAGAGTCACTGTATGAGTGTGCCAATCTCATCATTCTCCTCCAGCTGCTGCTGCTCCTTCTACCCCCCCCCCAAAAAAAAAACAGGGGAGAGGGGGTAATTTGATTTATTAACAGCAAAATCCTCTACTCAGAAGCAAATCATAATCAATACAACAGGGTTTACTCTTAGAAGTGGGGTTAGGCCTAAATCCATGGGGTATTATGTCTCTAGATCCACAGTTTCACTCTTCTAACACTCCTGGACTGGGTTTGATGAATGATATGTACAAAGTTGTTGATATTTCTTCCGGCAATCTTAATTCCAGCTTGGGATTCATCCAGCTCAGCCTTTCGCATGATGTATTCTGCGTATAAATTAAATAAGCAGGGAGACAAAATACAGCCTTGTCGTACGCCTTTCCCAATTTTGAACCAATCAGTTGTTCCATATCCAGTTCTAACTGTAGCTTCTTGTCCCACATAGAGATTTCTCAGGAGACAGATGAGGTGATCAGGCACTCCCATTTCTTTAAGAACTTGCCATAGTTTGCTGTGGTCGACACAGTCAAAGGCTTTTGCATAGTCAATGAAGCAGAAGTAGATGTCTTTCTGGAACTCTCTAGCTTTCTCCATAATCCAGCGCATGTTTGCAATTTGGTCTCTGGTTCCTCTGCCTCTTCTAAATCCAGCTTGCACTTCTGGGAGTTCTCGATCCACATACTGCTTGAGCCTTCCTTGTAGAATTTTAAGCATAACCTTGCTAGCGTGTGAAATGAGTGCAATTGTGCGGTAGTTGGAGCATTCTTTGGCACTGCCCTTCTTTGGGATTGGGATGTAGACTGATCTTCTCCAATCTTCTGGCCACTGCTGAGTTTTCCAAATTTGCTGGCATATTGAGTGTAGCACCTTAACAGCATCATCTTTTAACATTTTAAATAGTTCAGCTGGAATACCATCACTTCCACTGGCCTTGTTATTTGCAGTGCTTTCTAAGGCCCATTTGACTTCACTTTCCAGGATGTCTGGCTCAAGGTCAGCAACCACACTACCTGGGGTGTACGAGACATCCATATCTTTCTGGTATAAATCCTCTGTGTATTCTTGCCACCTCTTCTTGATGTCTTCTGCTTCTGTTAGGTCCTTACCACTTTTGTCCTTTATTATGGTAATCTTTGTACGAAATGTTCCTTTCATATCTCCAATTTTCTTGAACAGATCTCTGGTTCTTCCTATTCTGTTGTTTTCCTCTATTTGTTTGCATTGCTCGTTTAAGAAGGCCTTCTTGTCTCTCCTTGCTATTCTTTGGAAATCTGCATTCAATTTCCTGTATCTTTCACTATCTCCCTCGCATTTTGCTTGCCTTCTCTCCTCCGCTATTTGTAAGGCCTCGTTGGACAGCCACTTTGCTTTCTTGCATTTCCTTTTCATTGGGATGGTTTTCGTTGCTGCCTCCTGTACAATGTTACGAGCCTCCATCCATAGTTCTTCAGGCACTCTGTCCACCAAATCTAAATCCTTAAACCTGTTCGTCACTTCCACTGTGTATTCATAAGGAAGAAATATCAACAACCTCAGATATGCAGATGACACAACCTTGATGGCAGAAAGTGAGGAGGAATTAAAGAACCTTTTAATGAGGGTGAAAGAGGAGAGCGCAAAATATGGTCTGAGGCTCAACATCAAAAAAACGAAGATCATGGCCACTGGTCCCATCACCTCCTGGCAAATAGAAGGGGAAGAAATGGAGGCAGTGAGAGATTTTACTTTCTTGGGCTCCATGATCACTGCAGATGGTGACAGCAGCCACGAAATTAAAAGACGCCTGCTTCTTGGGAGAAGGGCAATGACAGGCCTAGACAGCATCTTGAGAAGTAGAGACGTCACCTTGCCAACAAAGGTCCGTATAGTTAAAGCCATGGTTTTCCCAGTAGTGATGTATGGAAGTGAGAGCTGGACCATAAAGAAGGCTGATCGCCGAAGAATTGATGCTTTTGAATTATGGTGCTGGAGAAGACTCTTGAGAGTCCCATGGACTGCAAGAAGATCAAACGCATCCATTCTTAAGGAAATCAGCCCTGAGTGCTCACTGGAAGGACAGATCGTGAAGCTGAGGCTCCAGTACTTTGGCCACCTCATGAGAAGAGAAGACTCCCTGGAGAAGACACTGATGCTGGCAAAGATGGAGGGCACAAGGAGAAGGGGGCGACAGAGGATGAGATGGTTGGATAGTGTTCTCGAAGCCACAAACATGAGTCTGACCAAACTGCGGGAGGTAGTGGAGGACAGAGGTGCCTGGCGTGCTCTGGTCCATGGGGTCACGAAGAGTCGGACACGACTAAACGACTAAACAACAACAAAATGTACAAAGTATCTTCAAACTGGAGAGGCTGTGGCCATGTCATACTTAGAATTGTTTCATTCTAGGTGTTTTTCAGTGCTTTCATTTTGGCTCTCAGCCAAATATCTATATATAATCTGTATGTATGTATTACGTCTCACCGTTTTATTGTCTGGAATAATCCTTGCATTTTACATCTACCTTTTGGATAGGTCTGTCATAGTCTGGCCTCACAGGCATAACTCATGGTGAAGTTCTCCTTTTGCAATAAATGGGAAATGCCCTGTAACATTATTGTGCTCTTATCCAGCTTGCACTCATTTCAGTTGCGCTCGTACAAAAGTGCTTCATAGTAGGTTTCTAACATTTCATCAAATGTGACACAAAGAAATCCATTGTGTGTATTATTAGTCTGCCAAATTATTTACTGATGCACTTAAAGTAGCATTCACATGCTTAAGCGTAAATGTCTTTGAACAAGACACAGCAACATCCTATATATATCATGTTTCACAGACATACAGAAAGCCACACACCCTACTAGTGTGTAAGAGTCAGGCTTAATTTTACCATTAGCTTTTCTGTTTTTCAGTTCTTCTTTGATGTTTTGTTCAGCTCTGTCTTTTTGCTAAAATAAAAAGACATATCCAGACCTTATTAAGCCAAAAGGGAACTATTTCTTCATGAAAATATATTCTTATGAAATACAGTGTTAGGGTTTTTTTTTTAGTGCTTTAGTGGGAAAATGTTTGTTAAATTGTACACATTTATCTCCAAATATTAATGTCAAATGGGCATGACACAAACTGAGAAATATTACGCTAGTGCTTTGTAATGGCAACCCAGAATGAGTTTATTGATTCTCCTTCAGAGCTGGAATATATATCTGATTTTAAGACATGCCTGTTTCAAATAACCAGCTTTCAAATAAAATACACAATGGATGCCTTCCTTCCACACAAATGGTATGGTGTGGTTATAAAAATATATATTCCTGAGTTTTTCTGCAATTGTCAGAATATGGTTAATCAGTTTAACACACCAACCCTATAAACCTCCTCAGCAATTGGGAATGAAGCATATCACCAGGTGGTTTCCTAGGGCTGGAGAAATCATGTAAGAGTAAACAAACCACTCAGTTAAGCAGTAGAGCATTGAATATTAACAACGATCTTTACTTGTTGCAACAGGGACCATTTTTCTCACAAAATCATTCACATTGACCAAGTGGGTATCTTCTCCAGGACAGAACCATATGGCTCAAAGTCAATATTATAAGTTTATTTTGGATGCAAATACTGCCCTAAAATTAATTTAAATCCAATTTGCTATTTTTAAAAAAGTATGGAGAAAATTGTACTCTACCTTTTGGGAACCAGCAAATGGAAAAGGTTCAAAGGAGACTTTTATCTGTTCCTGGCAGGCAGTCAAAACTCACTTCTTAAAAGAACTATTAGTTATTGTTTATAAATACTTAAGGAGTCATCATGGTGGGTGGGTAGGTGGGTGTGAAAAAGAAAAGTGAGCATCTATAATGTGATAAATGTAAAGAACACGCCAGTTTTCTAGTGCAGAGTTGATTATTTCCTGTAATTTATGACCTATGGCAACATAATTTAACAGTGGCTTTCAAAATAATAGTACAATTCTAGTTGGTATATGCATATTTACCAACCAAAAAAGGGGAGAATCATCTATTACAGTGAACAGAGAGATATTGTTCAATTAGCCGCATGAATCTCAAACTTACAAAATACAATTGGGGGAGATTATGCTATTTTGTAAGTTTGAGATTCATGTGGCTAATACCTTTTGGTATTCACTAAAATGATTTTCTGTTGTTCATAGTGCTAGATAATCTACTGTATTCCCTCTAAAGAAGTTTGAATAAGAGAAAAAACTCTTTGTTTCTCAAGGGGGGTGGGGAGCCAAGGAACTCCCTAATCTTGTATGGGTTTATGTTTGAAAACTGTGTTGACTTGAATAAGAATTTCACTACAGTAAGCCTACAACTATGCACATTTAACTTATGTGCATTCACATTTATGCTCATGGCAAAAATAAATAAAAGGGGTGGAAAGGTGGAAAGGGGTTGGGATTGTGGGGAAAATGGCTTTGGAAATCCCACTCACCACTGAACCCAATGCACCACTGAACCTATATTTGATTTTGGCTTTAAACATAATCCACAGAATGTAAGCCCCACATAAGTTGCAGGTTTCTTGTACTAGTGACATTTGCTGTTTGGTACAAAAACAAACAAGCCTTGCTATTAATTTATTTGAGTGATTTGAGTTATTAGATTAAATTGTTTGGAAATGCATGATGCTCTTCAGTTTCGTATTTGATTTGCATCCAGCTGAAATTCTTTGCTCCACTTGAAGTTTCAACTGATATGCATTTGGGATGCTCTTAAGCGGCATTATCCTGTAGTTTGTCTGCATTCAGCAACATACTGCCTTTGAATATGGGATTTCACTAGCTGGTAATCCATTAGGTTTAAGATGCAGTTTATAGGTACTAACTGAACAGGACAATCCTGTACAACGAGAGTCACCAACTCTTTTTGGGCCAGTGGCACATCTGGGATTTTGAAGTGTCATTCATAAAATGCCTGCCATGGAGACAACTAAATGGCTGCTACATCTAAAAAAGAAAGGAAAGTGGAATTGGAGACAGGAAGACAAAATGGTGCGAGTATACCCCCAGTCACCCCCATTAATGGGGAGAAGGACTTCTAGATCAACCAGCACTGCACTCACAGTGAAATTTTATTTCCACCTATTCTCTGTTCAAAATGGAAGGAAAAGTGACTGTCCAATTCTACCACCTAATGAAATGTGGGCATGTTTAAGGGGGCATGTTGAAGGTAGGAGTGACGGAGCCAGTGCAAACATGACCTGATAGACATCCCTTTTAAAATGTGGCTCTTGGGGAGGTGGGTTATTGGGTTATTGTTCTTATTTTGATTTTATATATTGTGATCTTTGCTGTGAACCACCCTAAGACTTCCAGGTATAGGGTGGTATCTAAATTCAATTAATTAATTAATTAATTTAATTAAATAAGTTGCTGGCAGGCACTACCTTTAGCAGGAAGGTGATGCCCTCTCCACTTATTGAGGGTTTAACTCAAGACCTTTAAAGTAGGTTTGATGTTTGGGGCACAGCCTACTTAGCTTTGAAGACACAAACCACTTAGGGTGAGGTCTGAATCCCTTCTAAGCAGCTCACTCTTGGATTGGGTTTCAGGCAAAAGAGACACACACCCCTATGCACACATACCCCCAAGGGGCAGGGGAAGAGCCATCTTTAGCATATGCGCCACCGGGGTCCAAAGATCCACCCAGTGCCCCCAAATTTAGTTAATTTCATGTTCACGGCAACATTGAGAATGACAAGCACCACCATTGTGAATGACAAGCACCGCCACTAGCATGGCACATCTTTGGTAAATGAGCGCACAAAGTTGAAAGTCCTTTAGTGAAACAGTAGGTATACATTTCGGTAATATCTAGGTATGTATGTAATTTTTTTACTAGCTTGATCAAAATTATTATTTCATAACAGGTAGATAGTTAAGAGGAGATTTCAACGGTGGGCGCCTGGCACCTCCCGGAATTTGGCACCCGGGTGCCTGCACCCCTTGCACCCCTGGGTAAATACGGCCCTGGGCAGGGTTGCTATTTGGAGGACAGAAATAGCAGGTGGTGAAAGGGTTAAGTTCATCTTTCTTCTCCAGCAGCTTTACCACTCTTACATCTGACCTTCCCAAAGCAGCTTTGCTTTCTAAACATATAATATGTATTGACTCCCATATTCTAAGACACAGTAGAGCCATTCATTATAGCTGCCATCAGCCTGAACCTGTAACAGTAACCTTTGTTGTTTCCATTGTTGTTTCCCTCTTAGCATCTGTGCCCAACAGAGAATGTGTAGTTCAAAGGCTTGCTTGCACAATATTTGGGATGATTAGTTGGCCCAATAAAAAGTTATGATTTCATTTGCTCAAGGTTATCTTTGATCCCACAGATATGTAAATGGGTGAGTCAGTTGAAAGCAAGGAGCAATATTTTCAGTCCACATGAACATTTTTTTAAACTGTCCTAGTTGCATTTCTTAATGAATATTTAGAATCTCATATAAGAGGATTAATGAGGTGCTGTTGAATTGATTAAATGGCAAACATTAAGAGCTATATTCAGCATGAGAGGTGTAATTTATGTCAGCAGCCTGACTGGTTAATTTCATTCCTGGAGTAGCTAGTTACTTTCATGTCTTTTTATTGACCCTTTTAATGCACTGTACACTGAAAATCTGCTGCATGTCTGGGCATCTGTTATTGTTTGGGTACCATTACAGGAAGAGTCTTCAACTAAAACTGCAGTAAGGGTCCCTGAGATAGGAAGGAATTTTCCCATATATTTCTGCTGTTGAGAATCATCATAGGCTTACTGATAACAACTGAAGATTCTGAACAGTTGGTTTGTGTAAAGTAGGAAGCAGTGGATGCTTGGATCTAATATAATAGATGACACCTGTCTTGTCTTGGGAGACAGTGGAGAAGTGAGCCTTTGGGGGTGAAGTAAAACCAATGGAGAACCTGGCTGGCTGTTGTAGGAAACAGAATGCTGATCTAGATGTATTTTTTCTTGGAGCTAATTGGACTGTTCTTATGTTTACACATACCATAAAATAAACATGTGATTCTTTGCATCTCATATTAACAAACACATCTGAAAGAAAATAGACACATAGTTACTTTAGAAACATCTTTCAGCAATGATAAATATAATATTTCTTCTAACATTGTGAAACCGTGCTGCATTCTCTTTTGCAAGAGCAAGTATTTGCATGCTTGTAAATATAATTTTGCTTGCACATTCATTTTAATACAGAAGATGGCAGTAAACAAATGAGACTTAGACAAGAACCTGTAACTTGTCTGATCTACATTTTAGAAAACATGTTTGATCTGATACCACCTGTATGTTTGCATTTTCCATTGTGTACAGCAATGTGGGGAACCTTTGGCCCTCCACCTGCTGTTTAAATACAACTCCTTTCCTTCCTACCATTGGTCTTGCTTGCTGAGGACAGTAGTTGTAATTCAGAAAGGTCTGGAGGGCCACAGGTTTCCCACATCTGGTGTACAGTATACATGCTTTCTATTTTTTTTTTAATAATATTTTTATTAAACAATTTTTATATTCATACAAACAAAACATACATAAACAAACAGAAGACAAAAACAAAACAAGAAACAAGTACCATTTCATGTCCTAATTTCTTAAACCTTTCTTCTTCGACTTCCTCATGCCTCCCGTTTCTGTATTCCAAATTCTAGTCAATTGTTCAGCAAATCTTCCCTTATTTTGCTATAAATTTAAGCTAATCATCCTTATTCTCCTTGTCTTAACCATTACTAATAGTAACCATTTACTTTAGTCCAACATCATTCTAACTGTCATTAATTTTGTAATATTTCTTTAAATAGTCCTTAAACTTTTTCCATTCTTCTTCCGCCGCTTCTTTTCCCTGGTTTCGGATTCTGCTCGTCATTTCTGCCAAGCCCATGTAGTCCATCACCTTCATCTGCCATTCTTCCAGTGTGGGTAAATCCTGTGTCTTCCAGTACTTTGCAATGAGTAATCTAGCTGCTGTTGTAGCATACATAAAGAAAGTTGTATCCGTCTTTAACACCCCTTGGCCGACAATGCCCAAGAGAAAGGCCTCTGGTTTCTTAGGAAAGGTATATTTAAATACCTTTTTAAGTTCATTATAGATCATTTCCCAGAATGCCTTAATCTTCGGGCACGTCCACCAAAGGTGAAAAAATGTACCTTCCTTTTCCTTACATTTCCAACATTTATTGTCAGGCAAGTGGTAGATCTTTGCAAGCTTGACTGGGGTTATGTACCACCTATAAATCATTTTCATTATATTTTCTCTTAAGGCATTACATGCCGTAAATTTCATCCCGGTGGTCCACAACTTTTCCCAGTCAGCGAACAAAATATTATGACCAATGTCCTGAGCCCATTTAATCATAGTTGATTTAACCGTTTCATCTTGTGTATTCCATTTCAGCAGCAAGTTATACATTTTTGACAAATTCTTAGTACTGGATTCTAACAGTTCAGTCTCTAATTTTGATTTTTCCACCTGGAAGCCAATTTTACTGTCCAATTTAAACACTTCATTTATTTGATGATAGTGCAACCAATCTCTCACCTTCCCTTTTAATTTTTCAAAACTCTGCAATCTCAATTTGTCCCCTTCCTTTTCCAGAATTTCCCAGTATCTTGGCCATTTCGACTCCATGTTTAACTTTTTAACTGCCTTAGCTTCCATTGGCGACAACCACCTTGGAGTTTTATTTTCCAGCAAATCTTTATATCTAACCCAGACATTTAATAGTGCTTTTCTGACAATATGGTTTTTAAAACTTTTGTGCGCTTTAACCTTGTCATACCACAGATATGCATGCCACCCAAAAATATTATTAAAACCTTCCAAATCCAAAATGTCTGTGTTTTCAAGAAGCAGCCAATCTTTTAGCCAGCAGAAAGCTGCCGCTTCATAGTACAATTTGAAGTCTGGCAGGGCAAACCCCCCTCTTTCCTTTGAATCCGTTAATATCTTAAATTTTATTCTGGGCTTCTTGCCCTGCCAGACAAATTTAGATATATCTTTCTGCCACTTCTTGAAACAGTCCATTTTATCCATTATTTGTAATGCTTGAAACAAAAACAACATTCTTGGCAATACATTCATTTTTATAACTGCAATTCGGCCTAACAAGGAAAGCCTCAAGTTTGACCAAATCTCCAGATCTTTTTTCACTTCTGTCCAAGTTTTTTCATAATTGTCTTTAAATAAATTCACATTCTTAGCTGTCATATTCACACCCAGGTATTTCACTTTTTTAACCACAGTCAACCCCGTCTCATTCTGAAACCTTTCTTTTTCAATCTGTGTTAAATTTTTCTCCAATACCTTAGTTTTTAACTTATTCAATTTAAATCCTGCCATTTGACCAAACTCTTGAATTATTTCCAAAACTCTTTTCGTACTAGCTTCTGGCTCTTGTAAAGTAAGTACTAGGTCATCTGCAAATGCTCTCAATTTGTATTGTTTAGCTCCGACCTGAACCCCTTTGACCAACTGGTCCTTCCTAATCATATTAAGCAAAACCTCCAGGACCAATATAAAAAGTAATGGGGAGATAGGGCACCCCTGACGTGTCCCTTTTTCAATCTTGAACTCTTCTGTTACCACATTATTTACAATTAATTTTGCTTTCTGTTCAGAGTATATTGCACCTATACCATTTTCGAACCCTTGGCCTACCCCCATCCCCCGGAGGTTCTTCAACATGAAACTCCAAGATATATTGTCAAAGGCTTTCTCGGCGTCCACAAATATCAAAACAGCCTTAGTGTTTATATTCACTTCCAGCTTCTCCAAAATGTCAATTATATTCCTTACATTATCCGACAAATGCCTTTTTGGGAGAAAGCCCGCTTGGTCCCCATGAATCTCCTCCATCAAAACTCTTTTCAGTCTCTTTGCTAAAACATCAGCAAAGATTTTGTAATCCACATTTAGTAACGAGATGGGTCGGTAGTTCTTAAGTTGGGTCTTTTCAGTCTCTGTCTTTGGTATAAGTGTAATGTAGGCCTCCCTCCACGTGTCTGGTGCCCTTCTCCCCTCAATGATTTCATTGCAGACTTCCTTCAAAGGTTGTATAAGCCCTTCCTTCAAAACTTTGTAATATTTGGAAGTCAATCCATCCGGTCCAGGTGATTTGCCCAACGTCGTGTTTTGAATGGCATCTTCTATTTCCTGTGCTGATATCTCCTGGTTCAAAATTGTCTTACTTTCCTGCGAAATCTTTTTCAGCCCATTTTTCTCGAGGAATTGTTGTATATCTGTTTCTTTCTGCGGCCCTTGTGTATACAGTTGTCTAAAGTAGCTCTGAAAACAGTTCCTAATTTCCACTGGGTTGCATATGTTCTTTCCCTCCACTTCTAAGTTTGTTACCGTGTTGAGTTTTTGTCTCTTCTTTATTTGCCAAGCCAATAACTTGCCACATTTATCTGCAGATTCAAAAGTCTTTTGTCTCATTTGTTTAATTTTCCATTCTATTTCTTGATTCATCAGTTCCATATATTGTGTTTGGTACAGTTTAATTTCTCTTAAAATCTCTTGCGATTTTGGCTTCAGTCTTAATTTCCTTTCCCCTTCTTTTATCTTTTCCAAAATTTTCTCTTTCCTCTCGTTTTGCTTTCTTTTCTTTAATGTATTTTGTTGTATCAAAAACCCTCTCATCACGGCTTTACTTGCGTCCCATACTATTCTTTTTTCTACTTTAGTCCTTAAATTGATTTCGAAATAGTCTTTCAGAGTTTTTTGGGCCTTTTTACAGATCTCCTCGTCTCTAAATAAGGTGTCATTCATTCTCCATCTGAAGGAACCAGTTGTTGTTTGCTTCATCACCATCTTTACTGCGTTATGGTCGGAGAGAGTTTTTGGGCAGATTTCCACTTTCTTTATATTCGACGCCATACTGCTAGTCACCCAAATTTGGTCAATCCGAGTCCATGTCATTTTGGCTTCAGAAAAGAAGGTTCCCTCTCTCTCTAATGGGTGTTTTGTTCTCCAAATGTCAATCAAGTCCATATTGTCAGTCATTTCAAAAAAAGTTTTTGGTAGTCTTCCATCTTTTGTAACTACCTGTCTTTGTGCTTTGTCCATATTTGTTGAAACTACTCCATTCATGTCCCCCATCATGATTAATTTATAATCCATATAGTCCATTAAAGTCTCATGCAACTTCTTAAAAAATTCTGCTTTCCCTTCATTTGGTGCATATATTCCCACTATCAAAAAATTTTCTCCTTGGAATTGAATTTCAATTGCCAAATATCTTCCTTGGTCATCTTTAAAGATTTGTTTCGGTTGCAGATTTTCCTTTGCGTAGATCACCACTCCTCTCTTTTTTACTCTGTCTGAAGATATAAATTCTTGTCCCAGTCTCTTGTTTATTAATAATTTTCTGTGTGCTCTTGTCACATGAGTCTCTTGTAAGCAAATCAAGTCCAATTGGTCTTTCTTTAGAGCATGAAATATATTTTTCCTTTTTCGGGGATTGTTTAGACCGTTACAATTCCAGGTTAGAAGTTGCAAAGCCATGATGGGGTTACTTGCTTCCTCCTACAGCTCCCAGTTGTTGTTCGTCTTTTGTCAATGGTTCTGTGTCCGTATCTAGTGATCCCTTGCTTGAAGGGTGTCCTTCTCCTGGATAGGTCTCTTTCTGTAGGTCTTCTTCGTGTTCTCCCAGGAACTTGTCTTTATCACTCACTGTTTTTATTCTTCTTTTCTTCCCCTTGTATTTAAAAGACAGGCCTTGGGGAAACTCCCACCTGAATAGTATGTAGTTCCTTTTCAGCAGTGTCACCAAATCCTTGTAAGGACCTCTTGCATCCAAAATACTTTTGGGAATGTCTTTAAAAATCTCAATATAGAAATCTTCAATTCGAAGGGTTGTTTGGTAGTGCAGGTTCAATATTTTATCTCTCTCTTCCTTGGATCTTAAAGTTATCAGGCAATCTCTGGGTCTATTCTTCCTCTGCCTTATTCCCAACCTAAATGCACTCTCTATCTTGAACTCTTCTTCTTTCAGCTCCTGCTTCCAAAAGTCAGAAAACTCTTTTGTCAGGTAATCCACCAAGTTATCTCCTTCCTTTTCCGGCACAAGTCTGATCCTTAAGTTCTTCTCCTTGCGTTGCATATCCTGCATAGAAAGTGCCAGTTCATACTCATCTAGTTTCCTGTACACCGGTGGAAATTTTTCCTCAGCAGCAGTAGCAATTTCCTTAGCTTCCTCAGCTATCTTTCGTGTTGTGGATG
Organism: Podarcis raffonei; assembly: GCF_027172205.1. Taxonomy (NCBI): domain Eukaryota; kingdom Metazoa; phylum Chordata; class Lepidosauria; order Squamata; family Lacertidae; genus Podarcis; species Podarcis raffonei. The sequence continues at coordinate 40,059,757 of NC_070608.1, forward strand.
AATCTTCCAATAATTTCCCAATTGCTTCTGCATTGGAGTTCACTTTGTTCCCGAGGTCAGTTATACTTTTAGTATTTAAATCAATTTTCCCAGAGATTTCTTCAATTTTCTTATTTGTTTCAGCACCTTGCTTCTTTAGCTCCTCTAAAGAGTCATTTATTTTCCCCAATGCCTTTGCAAACGCTTCTTCAGAAGACATTGTTTTCACTTTTGCCTTTGTGACAGCTGCAGTTCCCGAGGCCCCTGATACAGAGGCCCTTCTTTGCATAGAAAGATCAGCTTTGTATTGTCTACCAGATCTCAAAGTTGTTTCTTGTGAATCTTCTTTCTGTTTACCATCTGCCATAACAAAGTCTTTCACTCAAGGTCATTCCCACACTCTTAAGCTGTCAGAAGAAAAAAGTTCTCAGGTTTTAAATTCCACTTGTTGCTGAAACTGTTCACAAATCCTCTAGAGGGCGTAAAGTCAGTTCTTAAACTTCAAGTTGTTCCCACACCTTCCAAAAAGCAAAAGCCCTCCTAGTCCCTTTCTTTGTAAAAGATCCAAATCAATAGTATCCTGCAGATAACTTACTATGTAGCAAAATAGAATGTTTCAAGTTGAGAGTAGCCAAAGTCAATATTACAGTTACTTTCTAACCTTTTTGTAGCGACCGTCCTTAGCCGGTTCCTTTCCTCCAGCAGTCCGACCCCCAGGTAGAGGAGCAGCGGTAAACAGTTCAATTTCTTTTAAAACAGGCAGGAAATCCCTTTAAAGTCTTCTCTCCCCCCCCCTCCTGCCTTCTGGGGAGGGAGTTCTTTACTTGGTGTTGGATTTCTTAGCTCGCAAACTCTCCTGTCAAAAGTTACAGCTTAAATGCCTTTCGCTTTAATCTTGCTGCAGAACGGAAAGCAGACTTCCTTTTTAGTGCTTGTCCGTCTCGGTGCCCAATTTCTTTAATTTTAGCGTCCAATTTTAATATAAGCTCAGTCCTACTCACGGAAAGTTGCTCTTTTTTAATCCAAATTCTTGGGAAGAAGTCAGCGCTCTCCGCTAATGGCGACGCGGCTTCGCTTCGCAGGCTGGGTGAAAGCGACTCTCAGCACCGCTCCACACACCCTCCGCTGATCTTTAGCCTTTAAAAAGGCTATTTCACAACGTCGGGGGGGCGCAAAGGTGCCCGCCGAGTCTCCAGTTCACAGGCTACGCGCCTGTGATTTTTGAGGGTCCTCGCTCCGCCGTGAGCTACGGGACCCGAACCCGCGAAGCAGATCTCTCCCGGAGCTCCGGGAGAAATCCGCCATTAAGCGCTGGCGCTAACCCGGAAGTCCAGTATACATGCTTTCTATGATGTTTGCAGGATACTAGGTTACCTACCAGAAAATCATTCTAGGAAAAGGTGAGACAATTCAAAGTTCTTTGTTGCTTGATTGTCAGATATCCTAGGAATCACATGGCACAGCAAGAATGATTTTCTTTCTTATCCTTTGTTAAATGAAATGACAATGAGTTCTGCTCACAAAATTCATTTTGCAGAGAAATGGACTACTCTATTGTTTTGTTGAACCGAGTACTGAGAAATATGGTGAAAATGAATGTGACAAAGCAAAGGCAATACCATGGTGTTATGAGTTTGGTGTGTATGGATTAAACTGGGTGCCAGACCTTTCTAATCCCTGGATCCAGCAAATATTAAAATCTAATCAAGGCTTCGCAAGTGTTTAAATCCAATCAGGCCATCTGATCCTTGGATCCAGCAATTGTTAAAAGCTAATCAAGCCAAGCTAGCTTCCTGATGAAGAAATTGTTCAGGTGATGAGCCATGAATGGGGATTAAGGGGCTCTGTGAGAGATGGCAAATGGGTGGGGCCCTCCCACAACTCACTGATAGTGAGGACAAAAACCAGAATTTAGAGTTGAGGTGAGCCAGAATTTGGAAGAAAAGCTATAGGCTGGAAAGGCAGAGAGAGAGAGAGAGAGAGAGAGAGAGAGAGAGAGAGAGAGGAGAGAGAGCACCATGGCTGATTTCTGTTGGGATCCAAGGCTGTGGAGAAACTAGAGACTTTCTTGGAGTGCTGATGCTGGGAATTCCTCCATCATAGACTCCAGCATGAAAGAAATCCTTCGCCACTTTAACTCCCATGAGTAGGGTGAAGAATTTCAGAATGCCATCTTTGCATAGCCTATATAGCTCTGAGCATTATGACCTAGAAAAATATTTGTTCTGAAAAAACTTCAGGAATGTCACTCAATTTAATATTTTGGGATCTGCATGTGAATATTAATTTTATTTTGATAAGACACTCCTGATAGGATACTATGTTTCACTGGGTGCTTCATCAGCTGAGATGTAGGAGACTGTTGCTAAAGGGTGAGCAGATGTGCCAGGGCATCTTGACTGGCTTGCCCATGCCAGTCTCCTTGGGCATCTCAACAGGAAGCATAATAAAAGTGTTTTCCATACAATTGGCCCTTAAAGCATGCATATGCTAGCCATGTTCCTTTAATAAAATTGTGGCGTGCTCTGATTGCTGTTTCTTGTATCCAGTTACTCATTTCCTTCTCTCTGAAATTATTTATGATATCTAATTTTCTAATAGTGCCATTTCTTTAAGCTATTAAGCACTATTGATACGAGAGCTTGAGAAATGGTTTCACAGCTAGTATAATAGGCACCATATAATTTGTAGACAGCTCAGTGAAACATTTTACATGGTGGAAACATGCTACTGGGGTGCAATTAAACTCCATGGTTGTAAGATGCTTTGAGACAATTAGAAATATGAAATGAAGTACACTTTGAAATACATTATTGGAATAAAATGAAAACAGCACAGAACAACTGCTGCACTGTTGCAGGTATATCTACAAAATTAATTATTCCACTAATGTAAGCTGAGGTCAGTCAACCCTGGATATTTGATGGGCTACAGTTTCCATCAATTCTATTTTTTTCATGATACACTTCAAATAAAACCACTGGAGAAATGCTACACTGGAAATCCACCTCATTGTGTGGCAAGCCCTACTTGCTTATAAATAGCCACGCAGCCTAAAGCAGCTAACAGTGGCCCACACAACAGGGATATGGATGCAGAGGTCAGATTTGTTGCAGAGCTGGAGGCCAATTCTATTCTCATATATATTGTGGCAACACTATGACCGGATCTGATAATGTCATCTATAACAGGAGTTCATCTACCAACTCGTCTTCCTATGTGCTTGTTCTACCAACAATGCCTTTCTGAACTATTCATAGGACAAAGAGGCCAGTCCCTGTGCAAAATCAGAAATGGCAATATAGAAAATACAGTGAGGGGGCGTTTCAGCCTTGTTGGACACACTAACTGATCTTAAGGAGGCTATCCTTGATCAAAGGAATTGCAAAGGGAGAGTGCAATTTGAAACCCCTGAATTGCAATACATTAAGGAGTTCAGTGCTATCACTTGTGGGTGGAATCAGTGTAAAGGATTTTATTACACTAATTGGTTTACCATTGTCAGGATGTTTGCGTTATGAACTACTGTTTTGGGGTGATTAGCCAGTGTTAAGAAAGTAATTATCACACTGTAGTTTTCTGTATTTTATCTCCTTCTGTGACCTCATTGTTTATAATTCCTCCCACCTCCAACCATATATCTCTGATATATATACAGTGCCTGCAAAACTTCATGCATCCATGGACTGTAGTCCACAAAATTTTCTTTCATTACATATCTGCTAGCTTTGAAAGGGCTGCAAGACTCATCATTGTTTTTACTTCAAGTGTTTAGGCAGGCCATAAGTAGTTCAGCAAATCTTGGTGCATATTAATCTCATGTAGAGTGAACATTTTGCCTCTGTTTCTGTGGGTGATATTAAAGTAATTGATTTCAACAAATCATAAAACAATTGCAATAATGAATCAATGCTGGTATAACATAAATTACCGATTATGAAACAACCAAATAAAAACACCAATAAATAGGCCAACCTTGCCCTCAAGCCATAGTCATGCATTTAAAATTAACCATATGTGTAACCTAGAAAGTCAAATCTAGTTTTAGCAGCATCAAGAGCAAAAACAAAATGCTACCTTAAGTGAATGAATGGGGGAGAAATTCAGCTCTGTTTGCATTTTAACATACCTAATTTGCATTTCCTAAACAATAGTCTATTGAAAAATAGCTGTACTTCAAAATTTGCACTTCTCTGAATGAAAAATGTGAATAATGTGTGTTTTAGGAGTAAATGTGCAGTAATACACATATATATTAATGAAACTAGAACATTGGGGAAATAATAAACAAAATGCATTATATTGTTTCTAAAATGTATATTAGGGAAGACTTCTTCCAAAATGTGTGTATTAAGAGAAATATGCATGTAAAATGCTGATTTTTTTTGCAAAGACTTTATTTTTTTTCTTTCACAAACTGATATAGAAATATGACAAATTCAACTTGTTACTGGGACAAAATGAGAAACCCAAATGGAAGATTTGTTAATCCCTACTTAAGGGTAATTCAGAATGTCACCTTAGTCTATATTTACATTTGCACCCCACTTTCACTCTTCAGAATAATAGACTCATAAAATTATAGAGTTGGGATGCTGAGGGTCATCTAGTCCAACCCTCTGCGATGCAGGAATCTCAACTAAATCATCTATGACAGATGACTATCCTACCTCTGTCCAGAATGCTTTAGCCACAATAATAGAGCAGTATAACCACAATGTAAGAAACACACTGTGCCTTAAGAATGGGAGCTGGGACTTCTTTCCTCTGAAGAAAGCTACCCTAGAAAGACTTTCCCGTAACTGCAGAACTGTGTGCAAAACAACAGCAAAAGGAGTTGACTGGAGCAGAAGCATGCTTGAAGGAAACTGGAACTATATTATCAAAGCAACTTGAAACAGCTATAAGAATTGAGTTTTCACTTCACAGTGGGTTGAATTTTTAATTATGCCAACCTTGTAGCTATACTTGGGTAGGTAATGATCTATGTAAGACAGTTGGGACAACTTGCCTCAAGTCCTCAGTATCTATTTTGGTTCCTGCAGATAATTATATTGTTGTCTAGAATTAATAGAACATTTTCTCACTTAATTAAAACAGTGCAGAACTATTGCTATGTAGCACTAGTTTCGTTAAACATGAGTTTGGACTCTGCCAGTTTGGTTTTGTAAGCTCAGCATGACTTGCTTTTTACTAAGAACCTTCATTAAGGTCACATCTGTTTCTCATTTCTTCTTTTTTTAAAACATGACCTTGTTGTTTATACTGGTTCACAGTTGCTGTTCTTGTAATTTTTTAATTAGTCTAGGTAACTTTATTAGGGAGAGTTGCTTTTATTACAAATGTAGGATGCATGGGGCTGTATCCCCAACCAAGTAAATTTAGTGTACTGTACATTTTGTGGGAGGGATGCAGGTGGCGCTGTGGTCTAAACCACAGAGCCTAGGTCTTGCCAATCAGAAGGTCGGTGGTTCGAATCCCTGCGATGGGGTGAGCTCCCATTGCTCAGCCCCAACTGTTGGCAACCTAGCAGTTCAAAAGCACACACTGCAAGTACTGTAGATAAATAGGTACTGTTCCAGCGGGAAGGTAAATGGCATTTCCATGTGCTGCTCTGGTTTGCCAGAAGCGGCTTAATCATTCTGGTCACATGACCCAGAAGCATTCTGGCTCCCTCGGCCAGTAAAGCAAGATGAGCGCCGCAACCCCAGAGTCGTCTGCGACTGGACCTAATGGTCAGGGGTCCCTTTACCTTTTAGAGAACTCCAAAAGGCATTCCAAAATTGTGAATCACCTGTAAAATGGCAAATGCAATTCAGTGATGCATGTTGAGGCAAAAACTCTTAATTTCACATATACACCTATGGGATTTGAATGAGACCTTGAGGTTGTATGGGATAAGTCAGTGAAGATGTTTTCCCTTTTCACAGTTGTCACATAGTGAGCAAAATCCACTATGAACGTAAAACTGCTAATATACAAATGTAATTGTACAAATCAATGGCGATACTGCAATTGGAATACTGTGTACAGTTCTGGTCACCTGACCTCAAAAAGGATATTGTGGAGCTGGAAAGGCTCAGGGAATGGAACTACTCTCCTAAAACGAGAGAAAGCATTTGGGGCTTCTTAGGTTAGAGAAAAGATGAGTAGCAGCCAAGATGATAGAGGTTTATAAAATTATGCATGGCAAGGATGAAGTGGATAGAGTTAAGTTTCCTCCCCTCTAGCACAACGCTAGAATGTTTTAGGATTCCGGGCGGACAAAAGAAAGGACCTCATCACATTGTGCATGGAACTCACAGGAGACAGTGATGGCCACCAACTTGGATGGCTTTAGAAGAGGATTAAACATTGGAGCATGATAGCACCACATTTTTTTGGGGGGGGGGGATAAAGGTAGCCACCATAAAATAACATGGAAATTACCATACATTTCTCAAAGAAACAGCAATGGGAGAAGACTGCAAAACTGTCTGATTTTGCAGGACTGGGTGCTTTTTACGACAGAGGCAGTGATTAGGTTAGCTGCCTGCCCATCAGTTTTCATGAACAGGAAATGCAAGCTCTGATGGGCAAGCAGGCACTCAATTTCTGCCACCTGTAAATCTGCATTTTGAATACTTACCGTAATAGTACAACAGAGAATGGCTATGGAAACAAATATTCAAGAATGAAAATGATTAGCACACTTATTGAACACATGATTATGTGACATTGTAGTAAAGAGGGAAATATTCCACAAAGTTTTGGCAAAATAATGTTTTGTTCTTTTCTCCAAGGACTCTGATCCTCATGAAAATATCCACTAATATCTAAGTCACATTTTTCAAACCATTCTCAACTGTGTATGAAAATAGGGTCATGGGAGTACCTGCAGTTAAGTGACCTTGAAAGGAAAAGGAAAAGAAAGCAGTGGCCCAATAAAAATTATAACACAAGTATTAAGCTTTGTGTTGAACAAAAAAAAAAGTAACGTGAATTAATAACACGAAGAAATCCTCAGTGTCCATCCACATATTCAGGCCATCACAGAATTATGTAATAGAAGTGAGTGACTTTATTAAAAAGGAGCATTTCTGTATATCTTCTGCCTAGATCATGTGCATACAGCCAGAGGGGAATGAAAGTAACCTGCACTACTGAATGGTACTGAATGTTGTTTGTGGTTTCACAATATTAATCACATTTCCTACATAAAAACTTTTGTAGAACTGAGGTGAGAAGGCTTATGTCATCATTTAACAATAAGGATGTGCTGAATTTTGATCCACAGATATTTTCAGAACAAAAAGAGAACCATTAGAGAGCTATATGTTTCTCCATACTGAAACAGCTCGGCATTACTGTCTTTTCATTGCTATATTTGTATTGTTTTGCAATAATAACACATAATTATTGATTCTCCTCTGCTGGTGCTTCTGCACCATTCATCACCATGCTTGTTTATTCCCTGAGCGATCCTAGCCAAAACAGAGATATTATAGGGCCGGATTTCCAATCAGATTCACCTATGGGACATCATCACAGAGGTCAAATGAAACTACTCTAAAATGGAATGGAACTTTTCTATTTTTGCCAAGGCAATTATGTGACATTGTCATGTATTGGCCTACTTGCATCTATGCTACAAAGTTATCATCTGCTTTTTAGCCCTCCTGAAAAATAACTGAAAGAATAATGCATTGCGGAGTCATATAAATATCCAGGGCCCTGTTTCAGCTCTATTCTGTTAATCAACCATCAAATTGTAAGTGGCAAAGAAATAAGCACATAAAAAAAATCAAAGAAAGAGGGAGGTGTTGAAATGCCTCAGGTCCTGAGAGATTATTTCTCTCTGTGAGAAGAAGAATCCAAATGTGTATTAAGTAGGGTTTTGCAAGCAGTGGAGAAATGCAGGGGGTTTTCCCCCGGTCCTGAAGGAATATTGGTATAGATTATGATAATCAAGAGGGAAGAAATGTTAACTTGCACTGACAGTACTTAACATTAAAAGGAAAGTGTGGTTTGGGAATTAGGGTGTTGACAGCAGCAAGCTTGTAGAATTGATCTATCGCAATTACAGTCTTTATATGCCAGCTGTTAAACACCTGGGACCAAGCTAATTTCTACCCACTTTATGGTTATCAAGGTGGATGTTAATAAGTTGGCTAAAGTTTCTGCCTACCGAGGATGGCAACTGAAAGCTCCTACCTGACATGCATTGAAACTATCACCTTCACATGATCCTTTCTTCATCACCATCTTTATTCTACATTTGTGGTTCTCATCCTGCAGTGCAGCTGGTGGCACACCACCTTCAGAGGTAAAGTGAGCCAGATCCAGGGCAGGTCCACCCATGAGGCAAGGTGAGGTGACTGCCTCGGGTGGCAGGATCCACAGGGGCAGCACATCCAGCCTCCAAGGAATGCATTGTCCACCACAGCTGCCACACACTGTTGGTCTCCTTCCATCCTAGAATCATAGAATCATAGAGTTGGAAGAGACCACAAGGGCCATCGAGTCCAACCCCCTGCCAAGCAGGAAACACCATCAGAGCACTCCTGACATATGGTTGAGACCACAAGGGCCATCGAGTCCAACCCCCTGCCAAGCAGGAAACACCATCAGAGCACTCCTGACATATGGTTGTCAAGTCTGCTTAAAGACCTCCAAAGAAGGAGACTCCACCACACTCCTTGGCAGCAAATTCCAATGTCGAACAGCTCTTACTGTCAGGAAGTTCTTCCTAATGTTTAGGTGGAATCTTCTTTCTTGTAGTTTGGAACCATTGCTCCGTGTCCGCTTCTCTGGAGCAGCAGAAAACAACCTTTCTCCCTCCTCTATGTGACATCCTTTTATATATTTGAACATGGCTATCATATCACCCCTTAACCTCCTCTTCTCCAGGCTAAACATGCCCAGCTCCCTTAGCCGTTCCTCATAAGGCATTGTTTCCAGGCCTTTGACCATTTTGGTTGCCCTCCTCTGGACACGTTCCAGTTTGTCAGTGTCCTTCTTGAACTGTGGTGCCCAGAACTGGACACAGTACTCCAGGTGAGGTCTGACCAGAGCAGAATACAGTGGCACTATTACTTCCCTTGATCTAGATGCTATACTCCTATTGATGCAGCCCAGAATTGCATTGGCTTTTTTAGCTGCCGCGTCACACTGTTGGCTCATGTCAAGTTTGTCTTCCACCAAGACTCCTAGATCCTTTTCACATGTACTGCTCTCAAGCCAGATGTCACTCATCTTGTATTTGTGCCTCTCAATTTTTTTTGCCCAAGTGCAATACTTTACATTTCTCCCTGTTAAAATTCATCTTGTTTGTTTTGGCCCAGTTCTCTAATCTGTCAAGGTCGTTTTGAAGTGTGATCCTGTCCTCTGGGGTGTTAGCCACCCCTCCCAGTTTGGTGTCATCTGCAAATTTGATCAGGATGCCCTTGAGTCCATCATCCAAGTCGTTGATGAAGATGTTGAATAAGACCGGGCCTAAGACAGAACCCTGTGGCACCCCACTAGTCTTCTCCAGGATGAAGAGGAACCATTGATGAGCACCCTTTGGGTTCGGTCAGTCAGCCAGTTACAAATCCACTGAGTGGTAGCATAGTCAAGACCGCATTTTACCAGCTTCGTTACAAGAATATCATGGGGCACCTTGTCAAATGCCTTACTGAAATCAAGGTAGGCTACATCCACTGCGTTCCCTTCATCTACCAGGCTTGTAATTCTGTCAAAAAATGAGATCAGGTTAGTCTGACATGACTTATTTTTCAGAAATCCATGCTGACTATTGGTGATCACAGCATTCCTTTCTAGGTGCTCACAGACTGTTTGCTTAATGATCTGCTCCAGAATCTTCCCTGGTATTGATGTCAGACTGACTGGGCGGTAATTATTTGGGTCCTATCTTTTCCCCCTTTTGAAAATAGGGACAACATTTGCCCTTCTCCAGTCTGCCGGGACTTCGCCTGTTCTCCAGGAATTCTCAAAGATGACTGCCAGTGGTTCTGAGATCACATCTGCCAGTTCTTTTAATACTCTTGGATGCAGTTCATCTGGCCCTTGAGACTTGAATACATCTAAACTAGCCAAGTATTCTTGTACTATCTCCTTAGTTATTCTGGGCTGTGTTTCCTCTGCTGAATCATTTGCTCCAAATTCTTCAGATCGGGCATTGTTTTCTTTATCGGAGAAGACTGAGGCAAAGAAGGCATTGAGGAGTTCAGCCCTTTCTGTGTCCCCTGCTTGCATTTCACCATCTTCTCCTCTGAGTGACCCCACTGTTTCTTTGTTCTTCCTTTTGCTACGAACATACCCATAAAAGCCTTTTTTGTTGCTTTTAACCTCTCCAGCAAGCCTGAATTCATTCTGTGCTTTAGCTTTTCTGAGTTTGTGTCTACACGTGCTGGCTATTTGTTTGAATTCCTCTTTGGTGGTTTCCCCCCTTTTCCATTTTTGTACACATCCTTTTTTAATCTTAACTCAGTTAAAAGTTCTTTAGATAGCCACCCTGGCTTCTTTAGGCACCTTCCATGTTTCCGTCTCATTGGTATTGCGTGAAGTTGTGCTTTTACTATCTCCCTCTTAACAAACTCCCAGCCATCATGAACTCCCTTTCCTTTTAGTATTACTGTCCATGGGATCTCACCCAGCACTTCCCTAAGTTTTATGAAGTCGGCTTTCTTAAAGTCAAGAAATTGAGCCCTAGTATGCTTGGCTGCTCCTTTCCGCTGTATAGTAAACTTCAGAAGAGCATGATCACTTGCGCCTAATGATCCTTCCACTTCTACCCCACTAACCAGGTCATCAACATTGGTTAGGACCAGATCTAAAATGGCTGTTCCTCTTGTTGCTTCTCCCACTTTCTGGACAATGAAGTTGTCTGCAAGGCTAGTGAGGAATCTGTTTGACCTTATGCTCTTGGCTGAGTTTGACATCCAGCAAATATCCGGGTAATTGAAGTCCCCCATTACTACTATCTCCCTTCCTTTTGCATGCTTGGCCATCTGTTCCAGGAAGGCATCATCTATGTCCTCCGTTTGGCTTGGGGATATATAGTAATAGACCCTGAGGGAGGAAATGGCAGGGGCTGCCTTCTGGGGTCTCCTGGAGTCTGTACCTGCCTGACAAGATTCAGAGTGGGCCCCATTCCTGCCTTTGATTCCCACTCCATTTGTCAGGTAAGGTTTATTTGATTCCCGCCCCCTTTCCCCCAAATATAGATCTTCACTCCTCCCTCATTCCCAACGTAGCTCTTCATTTACCCTGGCATATATCTTTACTCACCCCTTCTTCCCTGATGGGGGAGCCGCCATTTTGTTGTTTGCCTCAGGTACCAAAATGTCTCAGGCTAGCCCTGGCCAGATCATTTAACATGTTCTTAAAGCAGGCAGTAAGAATCACACAAGGCAGTCATATAGTATTTATTTAGCCAAATTATATTCTGCCATTCCTCCTGAAGGAGCCCAGGGTGACAGTTATACCTGTACAAATTCACTACCGGTAGCTGGAATGCCACACACAAAAATGTGGCGATGAGCTTTACCTTAGATGAACAACAAATTACTGTGTAATAGACCTATCTAAATGAACCACCCTTTACAGAAGCAATATACCCCCGAGTCCTGAATTTGTAGTGTGAACAATAGGGAATGGTCATTGACATTAAGTTTTGCATATGAGACTCCAGAGATACCAGGCTGGTAGACAGTGAACAAGCTGAACTAAATGGACATGTTACCTGCAGGTCAGGATATGGTACCAATGTCATCATCATAGCTGATCTTCATTAAAAGTGTGGTCCATGAAGTGGTTTACTAGCTATGGGTTTACATGCTAGTGGTTGCTTGGTTTTTTTCTGTGATGATTAGTGATAATTATCCTTTGGAGCTTTTAGCTCATGCAAAAAACACATCAACAGAAAAGTTGGGTAGATGCTTGTCAAAATCCTATGAATGTAACCACACAGGAATATAGAGTTGTTACTTATTTATTAAGAAAAGCACACAATATCCGGAATGTGTTTGAAATTCAGTAACTCTCTGATTTTACATAAGATTCCATTTCTTAGATTTATCTTCTGGATTTAAGCTCATTTGAGCAATTTGCAAGATCTGATACTCAGTAGAGCCTCAAACGACACTGTACAGAACGGCTCAGATCCACAAACATATCACTTAAATTGAATTACATATAAGGAAGCATAAACCATTTGTGGACCATACAATGCATGTTATATGCATTGATATTTGTTCCAGCCTGTTGAAAATTTATTGTATTATTATTTATTTATAGACCTGGACTGCCCCTCATCAAAACAGATTCCTGGGCAATTTAAAAACATTAAATAAGCAGTGAAACACAATTAATGTTATGAAACCAAGAGCAAAACCAACACCATTTCTAAAAAAAACCACCCATCATAAACAATAAAGCAGAGGCAGCTCCTAATAACTGTAGAACATCTGCATTTCTAAGCAGACTTACCTCTGAGTAACATTGTTAGAAATTTGCTGCAAGACAGTCATCCTATGTCAGCATTGCCTGCTACCTTTTGTCTTTGCCATGAGCATGTGGATTGTGATGGGTAATAAAGCAGAATTTTAAGTGCCATGTTCAGTCACAGTTAGAATTTCTTGTCAATGCCTCAGAAATGCAAAGGAACCTAGAGAAGCAAATATCGAACTGAAGGGACTTTGAACTAAATGAAAATGAAACAAAAGTTTAGAATAAAAGAAGCTGATGGGGAAAACTGCTAAAGGTAAAGGTTTTAGGAAATTAAAATTTACAGCAAAAACAAAAACAACTTGACAACAACAAAGGAGCGTAGAAGAAGCCACAAGAAACAGAACTAGGGCAGGTGCAATCACAACATTGATTATGACACATAATCAATCATTCAGGATTGTAGGTGCTACTAATAGCAATTTACATAACAAGTAACTTCTAACTACCAATGCAACATACGGGGCTTGTCATTATAGTCTTCTCATTGCTCATAAATCTTCATGGGTGTAATAATGCAGCACACACGCACTCCAAGATAATAATGGAGTATCTTAATCTACAAGCTTCTTTTTACCTTGGCATCCATACTCTGCTCATTTAATAACTGCACGGTGGGCATGAAATCAACAGGGGTTGTTTTTTTCTGGCAAGACTATGCAGAACTATGAAAGACTGCACCAGTTGATTTCATGTGGCTGCTAAAGGCGCAGAGCCTTTAAAGTGGCAGCAAGCCCCATTCACATTATTCTTCCGATCCTGTTATCTTTATAAATATAATTAAAATGACTCTCTTTGTGCAAAGGCAGTGGTGACTAGTTCCCATTAGGACTGGAGGGGTGGAAGTCAGAAAAACCAACAGTAGGTGCCTCCTGAGCCAACGACAGGCAGAGCCAATTGGTTTTGTTCCCATTCTCCTGTCTGCCAAATTCTACAAAGGAAGGAGGAAAAGGAAGCTGACAGCCAGTGACACCTCCCCATCCTCCACTTGGTAAATATTCTTTAAAAACTAAACATAATAAATTGAAAAAGTAGGTTGCTGGTCCTTCTAGTCATAAACTTTCAGCAGTTAGGAGCGGGTGGGGAGATTGGCTATAATGCTCCCACAGTAAGGCAGGCTGGTTTGGATTAGATTAGATTAAAGAGTTCAGAAGGACAGAACCAGCTGTAATGGCATCACTGTAAGGCAGGCATCCTGAACCTTCGGCCCTCCAGATGTTTTGGACTACAATTCCCATCATCCCTGACTACTGGTCCTATTAGCTAGGAATGATGGGAGTTGTAGGCCAAAACATCTGGAGGGCCGCAGGTTGGGGATGCCTGCTGTAAGGGGTGCATTTGAAATGAAATGCTCCAATAGTAGGAAGGGCAAGATTACATAGCCAGTGTGATGGAACTGTTGTCGCACACACACACTTATATGCTGCTTGATGGGGGGGGACCCTCAAAGTGGTTTACAAAAGTAATAAAACAATAAAAAAATGTGTGGGAAGTGCCTGCCTGGATTGCTTAAGGTTAAAGTCTCCTCAAAAGTTGGGGGGGGGGAGAGCAGGATTGACTGTAATGGCTGGGACTGGATGATGCAGGAGGGGCAAATGCCTTTGGTCTTGTACAGTTACACTAGCAATCAGAATCAGGTGTGGCAAGAATATGAGGTCACTATTCTGCATAAAAGATAGTCGGTTGCTGAAGAAGGAGACATTAGATAAGGCTGTGCTGCAGTTTAATATTGCTATGTTTTTAAAGTGTACCTTGAGAGAAAGAAAAAAGAGGTTAGCATGGAAGTAGGTTAGCATGGATTCATTACAGCCCTTAAGCTACTACATGAGCCAGGGATATTTTCCATTAATCAAAAGGAAAGTCAAAGCCCAGATACAGTGATAATGACAATGAAATGAACTTTGACACAGACTGAAGAAAATATATGAATAGATAAATAAAAGCAGCATACATGTCCAGAGGCAGAGGATACAAAACATTGGAGGTCTGTAAGAAAGTGTTATAATTCTCATTACTATTTTCCTGATCTATTATTACTGCTTATGAACATACAGCCTCCCACTTTGTAAAAGGAGTGTGTGTTCACTTACAGCACCCACAGAGTATGTGCTATTCACGGCATCCATTGAGATTACTAGTCTGGGGAACCAAAATGATCAGATATAGATAAAGTTTCTCTAGACAGCCACAAACATAACTTAAATGGGGAGGGGAACTGTATTGTTTTTTGGATTGGCATTAGTGCCCCAATGATAAGGATATGTTGGCTTGACTTCAATGAGCCCTCAACTTGACTACTGAACCTGTAATCCTGAGCACAGGGCTTGCTTTTTATATAAACTGGCTGTGAAGGTGGAGATCAAATGTGACTGAAGGAAATTATGGGTATGTTATTGAAATAAAGTCATCTTAGAAAGGGTGTTAGTGCAGGACATTTCTGAGGTGAGGCAAATTTCAATGTGGGAGAAGGCTTATTTACCTGTGAAACCCCAGCTACAGAATATCCTCCCCAAAGAGAAGTTACCTACATTGTTGCTGTTCAGGTAAAAAGATTTCTTTGCATACAATTGTTTTAAATTTATGATGTTTTTACTTGTTACAGTGTTTTATCTGCTGCTGTTACTCTGCATTGTAATGTGTTGTACTGTCGTTATAAACTGCCTTGAAATCTGATAACACATAATGGCTGTATTTATCAAAAACAAAAATTCTAGGTGGAGGAAAATACTGCATTTCTTTAAATATAAAAAATCAATATCTTTGAAACCAGATAGCAGAGAATATTAAGAGTAAACAAGATAAAATGGCAGGTGGCTCCTGTATGCTTAATGGTTATGCAGAAGTTGCATTTTAAATAAGTGCAGGTTTTCCTACTCATACCTGATAAGTAGCAACTGCTGAAATTCCATCTTCCACACACAGCTATTAACAATATAATGGCTTCATTCTTCTTAGCATCTGGTTACCTCAGAGACTGTCACAGTTACGTGTCTGACAGTTGAAGGCCTGCTTGTTATTGGACGTTCAAGATAGCCCTTTGCACCCTTAAAAGTAGCTCTCTTGTTGTGGGGCTGGGGGAAGAATAATAAAAGTGATTGTTTCATTATGTTTTACAGCCCATTTCTTCCTTAGTTGCTAGGAACACCTGCTAGGCTAAATTAATTAACATATAATTGGAATGAGTGCCAATAATTAAGGTAGCCAAGTACCTCACTAGAAGTTTACATTTAGTTTTGATAAGACAATTATCCTGAGGTGAGAGGGATAGCACAGCAAACATTTTGCTTGGACTAATTTGGAAATTTCCACTGTCCCAAGCTTAAAAGGGGAGCTAATGAACAATAAAAACTTTAGAGAATATTAAGAACCTCTTTGTTCTTCCAAAGGTATTTGAGACATCTGAAGATAAGAAAAGCCAACTTCCCTATTTAGGGAAGCTTTTAATGTTTGATGTATTAGAGGATTTTAATATTTTTTGGAAGCCGCCCAGAGTGGCTGGGGAAGCCCAGCCAGATGGGCGGGGTACAAATAATAAATTATTATTATTATTATTATTATTATTATTATTATTATTATTATTAAAAAGAATATCCCAGTGCTGTGCAGCAGTCTTAGTACAAACTGAATCCTTTGGACCACATTCTGGCAAATGTTGTAGCTGTCTGAAAACAGAAAACCCCAAGTAGCACAAATAGAGATATTTCTTTAAACTCTTTCTCAGACTACTGAATAAACTATCTTGTGGTCCTCCATGAGAAGAGGCCCAGACTAAGACACCAACAGTTTGAAACACAAGAAGGAACGCTTGTAAAAGTTTTATGGCTCTGTTTAGACTCCAATTCCTGCCTTCAGTTGTCTGCCTATCCCCGTTGTGCAGTCTGAAATAGGAAAGTTCACCTTGCTGCAGGGTTTGGCTGGACCTGCATAAGAAATATCTAATTTATCACAGTTCCAATGATAGGCTGACGCTTGCCTTTGGTTTTTTTTAATCAATTTAAACACTGCCCCTGTGCCTTCAATAAGCCTGATATTCAGATCTTTACCTAGTGAGGGATTCCCATCATTCTGGAACTGTTATATATTTGCTGTGTTTACATGACTGTCCTCCCATGCAAAAGGGGAGGGAAAATTTGGAGATAGCAGGACTGAGGAGCTGGGCACCAGGGATATTTCTCCAGAATAAAAACAGTGTGCTTGGTAGGAAATATTATTAACTATTTTCTTTATTGCCATGCTTAAATGTGAAATGCAACTGTAAATTGAACACGCCATAAAACTTACAAGGTGATTAAAGTATTGCCAGTTTTGGTGCCACTGCACATAATAAAATGAAGCAAAATGCTAGTCCAGTTTACTACTTTCCATCATACACACACATACAAATTAGTTCCTCTACAGGAGAATCTGAACAGAAAGCAAGAAATCAAGTAATGAAGTGAGACAAAGAAAAGAGCGTCTCCAGGAAACTATTAGTTCAGCAGAGTGGCTTTAAGTGCTGGGGAAAGGAGCAATTTCAATAGGTGGTTAATATTCAGGCCTCCAAATATGTCCCGAGAATTGGGATTTGTCAGTTGAAAAAAACACATCTAGTGTTTATTCATTAAGAATTACTTTGGGTGGAAAATTGCTTAAATTTGGTTCACTTGAATTGGTATTCTAAGTTTCGGGTGTCTTGTAAATTGAAGGTACACATGCTCACCCCTGCATTACAATGTTCAGAGGCACCAAGAACATATAAACTTAACAAATTTGTATACAGTACCATTCACTGCTATGCAGTGGGGTGGGGCAATCTGTCAAGAGGCACCACATGGTGATGAAGGTAGAAATTGGTCTCTGAATGGTGCAGCAAGACTTTAAAATGTGATGGCCCTGTTAGCAAAATTACATAATATATATGCAGTCCAGAGAGAAAGAATCCTGATAATACTTTACTGAGCGTACCAAACAAAAATACCTTCTATAATCTCTCTTAGTTCAGGCTTTGTACATAGCAGGGAGACAGCCAACAAAACATACTGAGGAAAAGTTCTCTCAGAACTACTTAGCCAATCAGAACACATGCCACCTTAGTGATGATCATGGCTGAGCAGCACCTCTGCCCTCCCACCTTGGCTGACTTACTAATAGAAGAATTAATCCTTCTGTCACACAGAGAATGATCTCTGCTGTTGCACTTAACCAGGCCAGTATGTGAGGGTCAAATGTCCCCCATCCCTGGCAAAAAGCAAATATAGTAGGAACATTTTGTTTTGTCTTTTTTAAAAAAAATCCCCCGTAAGGGAATTTCTACATCCCAAAATGAAAATTAGATACTGGACAAAATGATTTCATGTGCATGTATTATTAAATAAAAGCACAATCTAATAAAAACTCTGGACTTGAGCCTTAAAATGTTGCTATAGCACTGACCTTCCCAGTCCTTGAAATAAACTAAATGACAGATTATTTCCAGAGAGATGTCTGCAGCATCTCCACTGAGTGAAGAACGGTGATAAACCAAGTAACAGCAATCCTATGGATGGGGCTGGCTGCTGTGGCGGGTTCCTCTCACTGCAAGCAGGATGGGAAGTGAGAAGGGGTGGCTTTTCCCTTTCTGCTTTTCAAACATTTCACCCTTTTCCTTCCCAATGACTCTGGTAGCTCAAAGGCCAAACTAAATGTGTCATTGTTTAGATTGTTTGGCTTTGCATAGTTATTGGTGGTGGTTGTTTTTTAAGCAAAGGATGAATCTGTCAATTTCAATTGCTCTGTTATTTTTCAAAACTCATGTTCAGCTCACCATATTTCTGCATCAGTTTACATTAGTCCTCACAAAATTCTTCACATTTTAGTCCACATTTCCGCTAATAAGTACCTTTGTATTCAATGTTGCATAATATACATATTTTGGGAGCAATTCCCCCTACTATAATGTTTTTGTATGTTATTTTCAGCAAGATATACCATTTACCCTAATACAGACATTTTTTCACCATTTAATTCCTTTTAGTTGGAATCTGCACCACAAAATATGGAGACCTGTGAATTTCATAGGGTAATAATTTTTCCAGCTTGCATCATGTTCCAGGAAGTGCACCTAGTTTTGTGAGTAGAACTGAATCTCTCCCCCATGCCTAGTGCAGAGGTAGGGGCAAGCCAGCTCACACCCATGTTGTGGGGGAGTGGAGCTTTGATGATGCCAAGGTTGCAGGTTCAATCCCCGTATGGGACAGCTGCATATTCCTGCATTGCAGGGCGTTGGACTAGATGATCCTCAGGGTCCCTTCAACTCTACAATTCTGTTATGCTTTCTCTTTTAATTCATTTTGCACCAATGGGAACCTTTACTCGTAAACAGTAGACATGGGACCTTCTACTGTATATTCCCATCAGAACCATGGCAGGGACAAACATCACCGTCTCCAGAACATGTTTAGAGTGTGCACAGGGGGAGGAGGGGCATAAATAATTGTCGAGTTGGAAGGTACCCCAAGGGTCATCTAACCCAACCCCCTGCAATGCAGGAATCTCAACTAAAGCACCCATGACAGATGGCCATCCAGCCTCTGCTGAAAAAGCTCCAAAGAAAGAGAACCCACTGTTGAACATCTCTTACTGTCGGAAATTTCTTCCTGGTGTTTTGTCGGAATCTTGTGCTCATACATAACCGACTTAGCACTGCATTGAATTCAACCCTATAAATTTAAATTGGCAATCCTAGTTACCTGGTAGTAAGCCTCACTGAACATAGCAGAAAAGGCATAGGATTGCAAGGTTGCTATTCCTTTTTCTTGAATGCTGTGACCATTCAGAGTATCTGTTTGTGGGGAAGGAAGGTGGAGTGTAAATAGAATTGAATGGCTGATTCCTGTTTGTTTGAATCAACATTCTGTTCTTGTAGGCTTTATAATGGCTTTCAGTCCTTCCATATGCAGTGTGATTCTAGAAGAGATATTTGTAGAGAGTGGAAAGGAATGAGACTGTTTTGCTTTCTGTGTTGATTGGTTGCCTTTGTATCACTCCTGCTAGCTGAAAAGTGATAAATTATAGAACTATATATTTGGTGAGTAAAGTGCTGCAGTAAGTTGATGGAAGCTCTAACTGACTATTCAGCAACTCAAATGAATTTTGTAGGAACATAAAGCAAATGTTCTGGCTATCATTACACAGATCACATTTTGGATGATTAAGTCCATGCGCCAAAACTTATATTTAATTTAATTCTAACAAATGCAAACTATAACAGCAGTAATTGTATTTCTTTAAAAAAAAAGAAAAACCCACCACACACACAAATTAGCAGTTTTGCAACTGTTGCAGTGCGATAGGCAGATGCTAAAATGCTGATGTGGCAAGAGTGAAGGTAGACTTTTATGAGCACTGTCAGTTATGGTAGTGAAAGACCAAACAACAGATTTAAAAAGACAGTTTGATCTCTCCAGGAAGATCCATGATTAGAAGGGCTTTATTGATGACAGATGTTAATGGCACATGGCTGCTTTTAGATTTTGAAGCCCCAGCTGTTAATTTAGATGGAGATTACCTAACACTGGTGTTTGCAAAATGTCAAGGTGTAACTTAGCACTCAATATGTCAAATGACACAGTTTTTCATTTCAGTTATTTCTAAATAAACCCTTGCACATAAAACTTAATTGATAGCTTCATTTTCTATTGTCAGCATTTTGATGCATGTCCCAGATCCAGTCCTATTTGTCGTGTCTTGTCAAACTCCAATTAGCTGTGTTTACAAGACTTGTAAAAGAGCAGTGAAATATTTGAAATGCACACTTAAGCCATAGAAATGGCAAGTGGGAAATATTTATTAGTAATTCTTAACAAAGAGTTTTATTAAAACCATGAACTTGAACACCACAATCTAGCAAGAGTGACGTGCTCATAAAAGCAGACTGGCAGTGACATATCTCCAGCTGAACTGGTAGCTGGGTGCATGAAAGGTTGCTGAGCACATCATTTCCGGGACCAGGGCTGCCTACATGGTTCACAACTATGGAGAGATAGCACATGCAGCACCAAACAGATGTTCATTAGCACTATCAGTTTTGATAGTCTACTGGGTGCAGAGAATAATTCTACTCTTACACCATGAGGAGGAAAGAAGGCTTGAATTCAGGCCCTCATTTCTCTCCAGCCTTTGATCTGTGGGGTGGCTAGAAACATTGAGAAACATGCAGCAGTGACCAGGTAGCCCATTGTTGAGGATGCATTTCTCATTTTTGAGGCCAAAGTAGTTTCCATCATGAAATAATGCATTACAGCACTATGACTGACAGCTGCAACAAAATGTTCCATTGTGTCCTCATGCACTAGTAGGCGTTTGCCAGTCAGGCAACTATGTTGCTACCCAGGATATTAAAAATGTAAAGCAGGCCAGTTTATTTTTTATTTTATTATTTTAAAACTACCTCAATAGCACTATATCACAATGTATATCAATGCTGTGTACACTATAAAACATGACTGAAAATGTAAATAAGTAATCATTCAGGTGCCTGACTAATCAACTGGAAAGGTCTGTTGACACAAAAAAAGGCTTCAAGAAACACCTGAAAGTCTAAAGTGAGGGTGTCTTCAGATATCACAGTAGTATTTTCAGTCTCATTACTGCTTTTGCATTACTCAGCACACAAAGAAAATGGCCTCTTGGTGATGCAGCCCTACTGCTGTTAAACTTTCTAGGGCTGACACACCATTACCACCTCCAAGATGTTGGTATCCTGAAGCAAAGATTCCGAAAACAGGTTGCCCTTAGACAGGGTGAGTGTTTTCTGTACATGCACAGCAGATTGTGACATTAATCGTGAAGCTGCTCTTGGACCTAAACACAACTGTTACAGTGTTGTTGCATGCTAATGGCTGCAATCCAACTAACTTCTAAAAATGTCAAAGGATTATGGGGCCCAGCAACAGGCACAGAGTGGACAGAAGGCAGAAAATGGCAGGCAGGCAGCTGCCACTTGCATAATAAATGATTCCTTTTTAGCTAGCCAACTCTTTTTCATGTGAACTCTAATTTCATCTGGAGAATTTATCTCTTCCACTGCTGTGGACCATAAAATAGTTTTGCAATGTTGTTAGTATATACTGTGCACTGTGCTACATCAGCACTCTCGAAGCAGTGCTTTTTCTCCAAAAACAAGCGAGCAAAACCACTACCGTAAGTGCTATTTACCAAGCCCAAATGAGATCCACTCAATGGGCTCTTGAAGTAACTCTGCTACTAGATAAAAATGACTAGAGAAGCTGAGAAATCATTTCCCTTAAATTCAACACAATAAATATTTGACCAGACTCATTGAAGATTAATTGTTACTCTGTATGCTCAGATAGGGCATTTTTTATTCTTCTGTTAATGTATTTACATTTTTATGTTCTCCTATTCTGAAAATTCAGATTACTGTAGTGAGATGCAAGGAACAAGACCCTATTTCAATTTCAATTCACATAATCTCTGTTGTCTTAACCTCTCAGCACCAAATGGCAGAACAAACAGAGGAACTTTGCATACTTCATTAGGAAAACCGTACAGTCTTCAGACTGAGGAAAGATTTCTATGCTTGCGACTCAAGTGGACACCTTTCTGTGAGTCTTTGTTGTCTGATCACAATTCACCTTTAGGGATAAATTGTCGATCTTGATTAATAACAGTTGCAATGGCAGCTAGAGAAGGGTATAGTCAGTTACATATGTAGCAGAGCTCTAGCTCATTATGCCTTTTGTCAAAATCAAGCATGTTGAATTGATGGAAAGCAACAGGAGGCCGGTGTGAAGAGCTGAGCCATTCTTGTTACATGTGGAGCTGCATCATTTTTACAGACGCCTGCCAAAGGTAGCAAAGAAGCACAGTGTATTAAGATAATTCCACCTGATTCCGTGCTATTTGGTGCCTCCCAAAGAGACTTTTGTCCTGACCTTTTCAGGTGCTTTCCAGGCTTCAGCTGCACCCAGGCCCCTTAGGAAGACTCTTACCTCTTCATAAATACTCTGAATAGATGCAGATGCAGTGGAGAAGAGCCATTTCATGGTTGCAAGGAGGATGTCTCTGTGGAAAGACTTCCCACTCCATTGGTAGACCTCCCTCTCTAACTGTGGAGTGGGAGATTCATACTATCTTATAGGCTCCAGGGACACTTTCCCAGAGATCGTAGAATCAGACTTAATCGGCATAGACTCCAGCCTTAATCATACATTTGGTGATATAGCGCATTGAAATATTTTATATGAAAGTTTGGTTTAAATTGTTTAAACAAACGAATGAATCATATTAGGCTAACTGAATTTTAGCCATTGTCCATTCTGCACCGGGTCCCTCTTCCCAACGTACACTTGGGTCCTCTTGCCACAAGGTTTCTGACTACAGGCCTAGGTGCTGGGAGATTGTAGGAGAGAGCTGCAAGACTTTTGTTTCCTTTAGCAAATATTTATTACTGTGATAAAGGGGGGGGGGCTTAAGTAGAAGGTTTAATCATTTATTTTAAATTAGGTGGGTGACTTTTCTACATTACGCTTCTCAGTGAAATTCTTCCCACTGAGTTTTATATGAGCATCTTCTTCTAGAGCAATGACAATATATATGTTTTTCTTTTCGTTTAGAAATGTATTCATTTAAAGTAGTATATTTTAAATTATAACTTCTTGCTGCCCTGGGTTCCTTTGGGAAGAATGGCAGGATATAAATGTAATAATTAATAAAATAAAAAGCATTTCTCATATAAAAATGTTTTAAGTATGTTATAATTGTCTTGGTATTTTATTTTTATACACTTGGTAATTGCCTTGGATAACAATAACATAATCTGTAAATACTGCAGCTGTTTCCCTTCATATACCATTAAAGATTTTCCTCTCCTCCTCTAAATTCCATGGAAAGTAGGAGACTTTCCATCAAATTAAATCAGCTGCTGGGATGTTTGTCAGCATCCAAAGTTGTTGTCAACTGAAGTGCCTTGATTTTCCAAAAACATTCTCCATGCTCTAAATCAGAGAGCCACTGAAGCTGGCAACAGTTTGCCAAGTGTGATTGTCTATGTACATTTTTTAATACAGTGGTACCTTGGGTTACAAACGCTTCGGGTTACAAACGCTTCAGGTTACAGAGTCCGCTAACCCGGTAGTAGTACCTCGGGTTAAGAACTTTACTTCAGGATGCGAACAGAAATCGTGCGGCAGCGGTGTGGCAGCAGTGGGAGGCCCCATTAGCTAAAGTGGTACCTCAGGTTAAGAACTGTTTCAGGTTAAAAACGGACCTCCAGAATGAATTAAGTTCTTAAACAGAGCAACCACTGTACAATTAAATGCCTGCACTAAGCATTTTTAAAAAATATAATGAATTATTAGTTAGAATAAATAGCCCCCAGTAACAATTCTGGCTACAAAGATATTTTGGTCAATGATCAGTCTCAGTCAAATGGCCCGCATCTCACAATTATTTGTTAATTAGAAAGTGTACTAGTGAAGCCAAAATAAAACATTATAACAAGCCCTCCTTTCAAAAAGTGAAGCCTGCTGTTGTTAAAAGATATCCAATCTCAGGTATTAGATTCACCCACTTTCACATATAGCTTGAAAAATGAAATGTATTTTTTACATTGGAGCAGCTTCAAAATTATGGTTTGTTTAGTCCACAGACTGCATCTCCAAGAACATTCATTCCTTTAACAAAGTGCTTCCAATAGAAGCAATTTTGTTCTGATCTGATATTAAAGCCCTCTGCCATAATTCCAGGAGCATGAATGTGGTTAGGATTGATAGAATAGTTTCATCAGGTGTGCCAAGGATATACAACACATTGCAATTAGTCTCTGAAGAGTGGCAATTTTACATTTGCCATCTTCCCCCAAGAGCCATGACAAATGTCATTTTTGTTTCCCCCCCCCCAATAACTCCCAACATCCAGGGCTTCATTTAATGCAGGGGTCACTGTGCTGTAGCCTACTATTAATACATGGCTTAAAACCTGGAATTTGTGATGTAATAGCAAGGAAGAAATACCTTTGATAGATTGCAGGATGCTTTCCCTTCACAGCTGAGAAGCTGCAGCCAGTCAAGCACACCATCATTTCCATTTCCTATGTTCTGAGGTTGTGAGGAGAGGAGCACAAAAACAATACTTGTAGTCTCCCATGGAATCTGAGCTTGCTGGCCGCAGTGATTGTAATGGCTTAGCTAATTTGGGTGTTTGCTTATGCCACCATTTCTAGCTCTAGAGATTAGTGACACATGTAAGGAGATATTCCTTAGGACTGAGTCTGATATGATGTATGCATATGTTTGCTTATAAAACATTCATATGGCATCTAGAATGGGGAGTTACACAAAGCCTTTTAATTTCAGCATGATGACCATGGTGGATGCTAGAGAAGAGCTACCCAGTATGTTACTGCACGTATTCCAATGTTCAGTTTGAAAGATGATGATGATGATGATTTATTACCTATACCCCACCCATCTGGCTGGGTTTCCCCAGCCACTCTGGGCAGCTTCCAACAAAAGATTAAAAATACATTAAACCATCAGTCATTAAAAACTTCCCTAAACAGGGCTGCCTTCAGATGTCTTCTAAACATCAGGTAGTTGTTTATTTCTTTGACATCTGATGGGAGGGCGTTCCACAGGGTGGGTGCCATTACCGTGATGCTTTTGAAAGTGATGCTTTTGGAAGACAGAAACATTTTTTGGGGGGACCCTAAACTTGAGAATATTCCCCTATTTCAACTACATTTCTGCCATTGTTTCCCTTCTCTGCTGCTGCTTTCCATTATAGAACCCTCTTCCTCAGTTAGTCACATGGTCAATCCCAGCCACTAAGGAATTACATAGGGAGCAGGATGACATCATAACATGATGTGGCTAATCAGATTTGATTATGTGTTGATTTCACTGGTGGATAACTGAGCCAATGCATTGTCCTCATTCTAAACAGAATCCCTTTTCTCCCTTTCAACACCATCTTCAAAGACTGCCAAAAAAGGGAGTGCTTTTCAACACTGCCCAAAACCTTCACAAAACGAACCCCCTCTTTGGCTCTTCCCTGTTCTAGAGTATTTACTACTGCTCATTGTGTTTGGATACAGTTATTTTTTTACTGAAATGGCAGTCAAAAACTCAAAGCACAGTGCCAAGCAGTGCTTAAACGCTTTTTGTTGTTGTTGGTATCTTGCCCTGCTTTGGACAGGAGCACAACAATGGCTACCCTGCTGAGAAATGTTGTGTTCTTTTGAGCTTTGTTCTTTTTCTCTTCACAGACCTACTTGAAGTTCAATGGATAAGCTTTAACAAAAAGAGCAAGAGGATTGCTGTGTTGTTTGTGATAGGATTTTTTTAAAAATCCAGAACTGATGTCTTCATTTCCTCCCCATCAATTACTTGCCCCACCATAAAGCTCCACTGTTTAAATGGAGAGGGTTTTCTGCTTCCTCAAAACTCTGCAGGGTATGCTTTCCTCTTTGTTTATTTCTCTTGGAGAAAAGCCTGTTTTCCTGTCTTTTTGTGTGATTAAAATTGTCTTTTCAATGCCGCCCTATGGGCCACTTTCAGCACAGAACAATGCAATGAATAAAATTAATCAAAGTGGTAACAAAGGATCAGAGTTCTTTTCACAAAGTGTCATTTCTACAAACATTGTTATGAATTCTTCTAATATAAATGGAAGCATGTTATCCAAGGGAAACATATAAACATTTTTGAGAAAGAGAAATAGTTTAAGGGCTTTTTATTATTAAGCTGCCTTTTAAATTTCAAGCTAAATTTAGCACTGAAGAGATGAGTCGCCCAGCATTTAAAAAGGGAACATTTTTATGCCACCTCAAATCTGGCAGCTCAGTGCTTTTGTTGCTGTAAGAGAACATAGCTTCTATATTTACCACTTTTATAAAGGTAAGCATTCCCTCAACAGCAGTTATAAGTAATTCCTTAGCAGCAGTGTAGTGGGGTGACTTTATTCTGCTTTCGTTTGTGAGTCTGTTCACATATGATATTTGCCAGACCAAAATACAGTGGTACCTCAGGTTAAGTACTTAATTCATTCTGGAGGTCCATTCTTAACCCGAAACTGTTCTTAACCTGAAGCACCACTTTAGCTAATGGGGCCTCCCACTGCCATCATGCCGCCGGAGCATGATTTCTGTTCTCATCCTGAAGTTCTTAACCCGAGGTACTATTTCTTGGTTAGCGGAGTCTGTAACCTGAAGCGTATGTAACCTGAAGCATATGTAACCCGAGGTACCACTGTACAGAAATCATAGAATTAAACTCCAGTGCCCCAATCTAGCTAGGGAACTCTGCACATTTCAAAGCAAACTTCTGGATACACATCCTTAGGTGGACAGAGAACTTTGTGACCAACTAATGCTGAGCGTATGGTTCCTGTCTGTGTTTGGAAAGCTCATTTTTTAAAAGGACTTACTCTACTTTGGGTTCATTCTATCTGAAAAGGAACTAGTCGTAGTTTGTCCTTTTACAAAGTGGGCTAATCCATTTCAGGTTCATCCAAGCCCCTGTGCTGGAATGGAGAAGATATTCCATTCTGGAGAAAGTCAGCACAGACAGGGAAATAAATCTCATTTCAGTGAACTTGCTCGCTTCAGCCCCAACAGAGCTGAAAACACAGGAAGCTCCTGTAACAGAACTGCATTATTCTCTCCATCCCTCCCCTCCCCTTTCATGCATATGCTAGAAAAGGCTGTTATAGCTGACAGAGAAAGAACTGCTTGGCTTTAGTAAGGACTTAATAAAGCAAGAAGTATGCTTAATGTTTACAGAAGTGTCCTTGAGCTGGATCACAGGTGGCTGGTGATGAACTATGTAGATACTTAGATGTTTTAAATCTGTTGTTATTTTATTTTTAATTGTATTGTTTGCCAAACTGGGCTTCTTTGGGAGGAAATGTGGGATATAAGTTTAGTAAGTAAGTAAGTAAAACTGGAATCAAAAGAAGCTGCTTTAACTTTCAGGGAGAGGGAAGTATCACTGGCATTGGCTCGGGGTATTCCGAGTGTGGTCTAATAACTAATGCCTAATAAAAGCTGTGAGGTGAGCAATTCCTCATGACTATGTCCATGTATATAAAGGAAGAGGAGGGCTGTAGAAAGGAAAGCACCCCCTTTGACATGCCCCTGCCCATAGAAGTCCAAGAGGCACCAGGTTGGCTTCCCCTGCCATATAGACACAGGCTGTAATAGAGGGAGAGAAACATTTTTTGTATTTTGCCTTGAGTTCCACATGGCATGCCTCAGAAAGCAAACAGCCTACAAAAACCATCCTGTTTTTGTGAAAAATAGGCAAACAGCTTAAAAAGGTGGAACCTGCATATCACTTTCAGCTTCCTAACAAAACTGAAGAAAACACCCAACCCAGAAATGTTGTGAGGTTAAGGGAAGAGGAAGTAGGAACCAGGTGCTGATTATGGCTAGAACAATCTTGGTGGCATCTCATGAAGGCTTATGCAGATATTATTATTATTATTATTATTATTATTATTATTATTATTATTATTTCCTTAAATTTCTATTCCACCCTTCATCCAAAGACTACAGAATGGTTCACAGGATTACAATGTGGTCTCTTAGGAGACAACGCTTAAAGCTTGGGATTCCTAAGAAGAGAGTACCTATGATAATTTGAGTTTCCCACCACGGGACTGAGTGGAAAAGTGTGGAGGGAGTGCTCCATGTGCAAACTGAAAAGAGAACTTTCAGCACTGGAACTGTTCCTCTGCATTACCACTAGTTTCAAATGCAATGGCCAAAGTGAGGCACATGCCTTTCATAGTTGTGTTCCCTCCCCCCAAAAAAATCAGATGTAGAATAAGGGGTCTGCATGTATCTTTATACCTCCATGCACACAAAGGGTAAGTGACATCCTATTGAATAGGATAGCTAGTGAACATGATGGTTCACTTGTTCTACTGGGCTTATAGAAGGCTGTGCTTTGCACAGTCACATAAGTGAAAATTTAAGATAGCTGAGTCAGAACACATTGGTGACACCTTGGGGGCAATTTGATGTACAAAGAACCACACTGTGTTCTGGACAACTCTTCAAAAAGCAATTTAAGTCAGGATTTAGGGGATAATAATCTAGATATATCTTGAAAAATTCACAAAACTTCCCAAATTAGTGAAAGAATCAACTTTAAATGTTGCTGAGTTGTTCGGCCAGAACAAATTCAATAAACACCAGAGATGATTTCTCTTCAGTCATTATAATGAATACAGTGTACCAAATTATTCCTATAGCAAAATAAGAGACTAGCAATTTGGAAACTGAAGAGCAGTATTTTGCTTGTTTTATCTGTATAACTATTTTAGGTATTTTCTTTCTTTTTTTTTTAAAAAAAGCCTTGTTTGCTTTGAGTAAAAAGCCTTTTAAAGCCCCATACATTCAATATTAGCTGTTACTATAATTTGCTTTTATGTCTGTTTTAGAATGATTGAGTTGGTGTGTTTGTGAATGTTGCTAGTTTCCATTAGAGATCACATTGGAATACTTCAGTCTGTTGTGGTTATATATCAATAATTCCTTTTCATAAAATGTTTGCGTTTCTTCGTAATTACTGGTGAATCATGTATTGTGTGTTTTTTTTCAGTAACACTTGCTATTTAAACTGAATAAAGTGTGTGTGTGTGTGTGCACGCACACACACACTTTCTTTTTTTTACTATTTCCAATTTAATTCAGAAAATGAATGCTAGTAATGTAATTTTTAAAACGTACTCTTGAGGGTATTTTTACTGCATTATTCAAAGTAAGTGCTTACTATTATGAGAGTAAATACACATTTTTAAAGTATTATAATAAATGCATAAACCTTGTAAAATATATTATTCCTGCACAATATTTAAACCAAGTAATTATTCTTTAACTAAGAGGGGATCATACCACTGTACTTGTGATTTCAATAAGGTTTCATTCTTCCTTATCCTATTTTATGTTTAGTTTCCATCTTGGTAATTTAGGTTGCAGTTCTGCACATATATCTGGGTGTATATCCCATTGAACTCAGTGGGACTTACCTATCTGAGTATGGGATTACATTGTGAAGGAACTATTATATTCACTAACTTGTGGGCTCAGTAGCTGACAGTTCTGAGATGCCAAAGCAGGAGTTTTTTTTCAATAGGAACTTGCTGGATCTCAGTTCCAGCACCTCTCAGGTGGGCGCCATTGCCATTATAAGGGAACAGGGGAGGCATTCATGGTGAGTTCCAGCACCTCTTTTTCTAGAAAAATAGCAATGGCCAAAGGATACTCCTATCTCTCAGTGCTGCTACCCCGAGAGACTGATTTAAGGTGGGGGGGGGCAGTTGCATTCACCTTCTATTTGATTCCTTAGGATTCTAACTAGTATATTTTCATTTCAATTCTCTTTTTCACCTGTGCTTTCCCACCCTGCCAGTTCTGATCTACGTTAGAAAAGAATAGACTACTAGAGGCTACAGCTGAAAAGAAAATCAGTGCAGAACAGATGGAGAAAAGCTTCCTTCAGACCCAAAGCAGGCATTTGGGTGGGGTGAAGGGAAAACCCACTTATCCCCATATTGACCACTAATCCTGCACTGAAACTAGAAAACGGTGGGCAGCGAAGACCCAACTTACAAATGTGACTGTGAGGAAAGCCTTTTAGTTTCAAGTAGTTGGCTTGTGACCTCCCCTCCCACCCGGCAACACTGCATGTGGCTAGGGCTGCCATACGTCTAGAATTTCCCAGAC
The DNA here is from genome assembly GCF_027172205.1 of Podarcis raffonei. Taxonomy (NCBI): domain Eukaryota; kingdom Metazoa; phylum Chordata; class Lepidosauria; order Squamata; family Lacertidae; genus Podarcis; species Podarcis raffonei. Next base: position 40,089,935 of record NC_070608.1, read on the forward strand.
ATAGACAGGATTCAGCCATCTGAAACAGCGCCTGGGCGGAATTTGCTTAAATGTCCAGGAAAATCCGGATGTATGGCAGCCCATGTCGGAAGTGTAGATTTCGGCAAATTTCCTTAAAAATAGCTCAGAAACTTTTCTTTGAGATTGCCCCCAGCAATGCTTCACCACCCCATCTGCTGCTTGTGGTGTGGGTTGCACAGCATCCTTATGGTCGACTTGAAAATTTGGTTTTAAATAATAAGAAAATCAATAAAGGCATATTAAAGTGTTACAGGCAGAACTGGAGGAGGCAGAACTGGCTAGAAAGGACCTCTGCTGCAAAGGGGCCTTGGGGCAGCTGCTCTAATTGATCTCAAATTAAATTTGAGCTAGAATGTGATGCTACTGCCCAAAGTCAAATCCCACTGCAGATTATCCTTGATTTTTTTAAAAACTGAAATCTTTGCAAAACGCTATTGCCAAGAATCGTGCTCTGATTCTGTTTAGCTCTTCATGTAATGAAAGTGTCCTAGAGGTCTGAAAATGAAACTCAAGGACCTTCTGTCTTTGAGTCATACTTTTGTGATACAGCTGCAAATTAAGTAACTGAATTGTGATCCAAAACTGCATGACTGAGGCAAGCAGGAAACATGAAAGTAGTCTCCTACTGAAGTGAACAAGGAACATGAAATTTGGCGGGGGGGGGGGAATGAAACTACAAAAAGTACAAATCTTTGTTGTAGTTACTCTTGTGTATCTTATAACCACCAAAGTCTTTGGTGCCCCTTTTGAATAATAAACCCACTTTCTGAAGATTGGGGAGGGGGGTTGAGAATGCCCCAGCACTGTCCCTGTATGCAACTTCTGGTTTTACCAATGTATAATAGTATGCATTTTTTATTCACTTTCCAATAATGCCTATTCCCTAAAATAGGTACTGTACTGTTTAATGCATGAATAGGCAGTTTTACCTGCAGCAATTGCATGTTGATTGCCCTCTTAAAAGACAAAGTCCAGCAACTACGCTCCAAAGAATTAGAGAGCTGGAGCTCTTCTTGGAAGCAACAGAGCACACCGTCTCCACCAAGGAGGAGACAGGGGACTCCCCTGAGAAGGAGGCTAGTTCACCAACACAGGAGCCAGATATATGGAGAAACGTGACTCAAAGAAGTAGGAGGCCCAGGGTTCGCTCTGATTGTTTAGAAATACACAATCGCTTTGAGGTCCTCTCCCCTAGCATGGAAGACGAAGAGCAGACTCCATTTGAGGATCTCTCCCTCATTACAGTCGATCAGGTATACGAAGACGAGCAGCAAAGTCAGTCCTCAGGGAATGTGCAGGCGACCTTGGAACGGACAGCTCACGGAAGAACCCCGACCAGACCTAAGAGGAGGCGTGTAGTGGTGATAGGGGATTCCCTACTGAGGGGAACAGAAGCAGTGATCTGTGGGCCTGACAAGATGTCTCGTGAAGTGTGCTGTCTCCCCGGGGCTAAGATCCAAGATGTAACTGAACGACTGCAAGGAATCATAAAACCCACTGACAAATACCCCTTCCTCTTGGTTCATGTGGGAACCAATGACACTGCAAGCAATAGCCTCCAGAAGATCAAAAGAGATTACGAGGCTCTGGGCAGGAAATTGAAGCAATTAAATGCACAAATTGTCATCTCATCTGTCCTCCCAGTTGAACGACGTGGCCCAGGGAGAGAGGGAAAAATAGTGGAAGTGAACAACTGGCTTCACAAATGGTGTAAACAGGAACGGTTTGGATTCTTAGATCATGGACTGCAATTTCTTGAAGATGGACTTCTGGCAAGCGATGGGCTGCACCTCACAACGGTTGGGAGGAATGTTTTTGCCAAAAATCTCAGAAACCTCATCAGGAGGGCTTTAAACTGACTAATGTGGGGGAGGGAGACAGTGCTCCTGAAGGTAGGAGTCTATCAATTGATGAAGATGATCATCCAAATGTCATAGACCAAATGGAGCAAACAGCACACAGACCTAGTGGTGGGAGGAAAAAATCCTTAAATAAGAGACACGGGGGAATGATTAATGGACTTCAATGTCTGTACACTAATGCGCAAAGCATGGGAAATAAACAAGATGAGCTTGAGCTCTTGGTACAGCAAACTAAATATGACATAATAGGCATCACTGAAACCTGGTGGGATAAGTCCCATGATTGGAATGTAATAATGGAGGGATACAATCTATTTCAGAGAAACAGACCAGACAAGAAAGGAGGAGGAGTGGAGTTATATGTCAGGGATGTGTATACCTGTGAAGAGATCCAAGATTTAGAACCTCAAAGCCAAAGTGAGAGCATTTGGGTCAAAATTAAGGGAGAGAAGAATAACAGTGACCTCATTGTGGGAGTTTACTATAGATCCCCAAGCCAAACGGAGGACATAGATGATGCCTTCCTGGAACAGATGGCCAAACATGCAAAAGGAAGGGAGATAGTAGTAATGGGGGACTTCAATTACCCGGATATTTGTTGGATGGTAAAATGCGGTCTTGACTATGCTACCACTCAGTGGATTTGTAACTGGCTGACTGACCGAACCCAAAGGGTGCTCATCAATGGTTCCTCTTCATCCTGGAGAAGAGTGACTAGTGGGGTGCCACAGGGTTCTGTCTTGGGCCCAGTCTTATTCAACGTCTTCATCAACGACTTGGATGATGGACTCAAGGGCATCCTGATCAAATTTGCAGATGACACCAAACTGGGAGGGGTGGCTAACACCCCAGAGGACAGGATCACACTTCAAAACGACCTTGACAGATTAGAGAACTGGGCCAAAACAAACGAGATGAATTTTAACAGGGAGAAATGTAAAGTATTGCACTTGGGCAAAAAAAATGAGAGGCACAAATACAAGATGGGTGACACCTGGCTTGAGAGCAGTACATGTGAAAAGGATCTAGGAGTCTTGGTGGACCACAAACTTGACATGAGCCAACAGTGTGACGCGGCAGCTAAAAAAGCCAATGCAATTCTGGGCTGCATCAATAGGAGTATAGCATCTAGATCAAGGGAAGTAATAGTGCCACTGTATTCTGCTCTGGTCAGACCTCACCTGGAGTACTGTGTCCAGTTCTGGGCACCACAGTTCAAGAAGGACACTGACAAACTGGAACGTGTCCAGAGGAGGGCAACCAAAATGGTCAAAGTCCTGGAAACGATGCCTTATGAGGAACGGCTAAGGGAGCTGGGCATGTTTAGCCTGGAGAAGAGGAGGTTAAGGGGTGATATGATAGCCATGTTCAAATATATAAAAGGATGTCACATAGAGGAGGGAGAAAGGTTGTTTTCTGCTGCTTCAGAGAAGCGGACACGGAGCAATGGATCCAAACTACAAGAAAGAAGATTCCACCTAAACATTAGGAAGAACTTCCTGACAGTAAGAGCTGTTCGACAGTGGAATTTGCTGCCAAGGAGTGTGGTGGAGTCTCCTTCTTTGGAGGTCTTTAAGCAGAGGCTTGACAACCATATGTCAGGAGTGCTCTGATGGTGTTTCCTGCTTGGCAGGGGGTTGGACTCGATGGCCCTTGTGGTCTCTTCCAACTCTATGATTCTATGATTCTATGATTCTATGAATATCTCATATGCTAGTTACCACATTTATATTTCAACTACAGGATTTTAATAGAAAATTTGAGAACTTGGATTTTTCTTTGGCTCGAAAAATCCTTCAGCTATGTGACATAAGTTGACTCCAAATCCTTCCTATCCTTTAAATATTGGTAAATAAATGAAATGCAAAGATAATATCAGAACTGGTTTGCTGCTTTTTTTTAATCTACTGAAGAGGCTCAGAACATTTTTCTATAATAGCCCAAGCATAAATGTATTCCCATTTCTTGTTGTGCATATTTTATCTATTTATCATGGGTCAAATGTCATAGTGTGTCACTGCTGGTTACCTATATTGGCCTGAGGTTGGGTGGTGGGGAGGTTGGGGACATGTGAGGGCACTGGCGGAATCCAATATGCCTTCTAGTGTATCCACATGGCTTTGACCATGCTGCCATCCTGTTGAGCGCTGCCCCATCCAGGTTTCTAGACAGTGGCTCCTTCTCCCCATGCATGCTTCTATTGCATTTGAAAATGATGATGGAATGAGGCTTGACACAATCAGGATAGGAGTAAGAGTTGGAAGCGCTTACATCTCAAATTTCCCAAACCAGCCTCTAGGCCAACAGGTTTATGGGACAACCATTTATTTAGAACACAGGAGCAGAACAGGTTGGCTTTATAGAACAAGTTTCCTGCATTATTCCTTATTATTCACTTTCCTATCACTCCTTATTGCTATTGACATCAGGCAGATGCGTTTGCTGTACCTTTTTGTGTGTGTGTGTCTGCTTACAACATTTTTTGTTTCAGCAAGCCTATCCAGACATGCAGAATGTTGTCATATATGTTAATCTCATTTTGGTTTACTGTTAATTTTAATAATCCCTAAAAGGTTTGTAACTACCTGATTTTGTCTTTCGTTGACAATTTTAACGTGGTTTGTATTTTGTTATCCTCTTAGAGGTTTTGTTACCAACAAGCAGTATATCCGTTTTGTTAAATAACAATAAAATGAATATTTTTGCATGAGGGTGCATATAAAACATGGTTGCAGGAGAAAGTCGATGGCAGGAGAAAGTGAAGGAATGCATTGATCTCATGGAATTGGCAACATTTATTATTAGTGTTATTAGTATTAGTATTTTACTAAAGTTTCAGTGGAACTAGGTAACAGCTGGATTTGTCATGAAAGTAGAAGTTTCTTCAGGTGGCCAAGCCATTACCCATCTGTTGGCATGTGGCTTGTGCCATTATTATTAGTGAAAGCATGAAGCAGTTGTCCTCTGTACTTGGCGTTACACGCTAACTCTCCATCTTTTAAACTATCCTGACCAGAGACCCTTGTTACATAGAAGCTGCTGGCATAGCATCAGTTTTTGAAACAGAGTGGGGTGGGGGGGGGGAGCCAACCAGCTGCTTCCCAAGACTCAGTCTGTGTGCCATCACTGCTCATGCTGTCCCAAAGATGTGATGGGAAAGAAAGAGAAGAATTTTCCCCTCCCATGAGTTGCTCTGCTTACTAAAGTTTGTGCTGTTAGTGGGACTAAGATTAATTTCGAGAAACAGGAAGAGCTGCTGAGTGTTTCACCTGTATATACCAGCCGCTCCAAATACCAAATACTTACTTTTTGGCCTGTATCTTACATTTTCTCCAAAATGTTCCTTCTTCAAAGAGGACTTTGTGATCAAGCAGATATGTTTCTTCTTGCAATAGGAATTTGTTTGCTTGCTTTCCCCAGTAAGCTGATATATGTGAAATACAGGAAGATGATCTGCATCATAACCGTTTTGCTGAGAAAGGTTAATAGCATGCTTATTAAAATAGAGATGGTTTTCTGCGTTCTGTTTCAGTGTGGCATTCAGCTGCCATAAGTTGCCCCCATTAGATATTTTGGAGAAGCACTGCTAAATTATTTTAGCTCCTTTAAGTTCCTTAACTAGCAAAAGGTTATACCAGAGTTCATGATTATGCCTTTAATTTTACTGGAAATGATGCAAGATCACTTTGGAAGTCTGTGAAGAGTTTTGTTTAATATCTCTTCTTCTGTGGCCTAGGAATTGAAAATAATATGCTTAGATGGAAATATAGTGTAGACTATTAGGAGCTATGCGTTAACACTGTTTTACTAGAAGAGCATCATATTCTAATAGTGTCATTGCACTTTTTTATTGAATCAAATCACATGGATCAAATAGCCATTTATCTGGTCAGAAGGGAATTACTTGGCACACAATGAAGAACTGAAGAATTGCAAAAAGAGGAACAATTCCTCCCAAATAATAATTTTCACCTGAGCCATGGTCGGCAGCCTGAGTGATTCAGATGCTATCACCTTTTCAGCTACTGCTCTTTCAACAAACTATCATGAAAAGGAAGTGACTGCCTTAAAGATATTCAGATGATACAATTTCACGGTTATCATTGTACCTTTCATACATGACACACACACAAAGGGGCTCCGGGCAGATTAATGGAAGCTAGACCGTTCTGCTGACTCCATGTTTGATGTCATGAGCGCACGCGCACACACACGCACACACATTTTCAATGTATCCCTACTTCCCTGCCCCCCCAAATATCAAATGGGGGTGCAGGGAAGTAGGGAAGTGCATGGCATCTTGGGTGAAGCCAGGATGGAATGTAGGCTCCTATTGAGAACAAATCTGGGTCATAGACCACAGTACCACTATTTCTCCCCCCAAAAAAATCCTTATGGATTTTTCAAAAGCTTTTCTTATATACTTCCAAGAAATTTTGGGTTCCCCACGAGTCTTCTCTTGACCCCTGAATGGTGATGTTTTGTCAAATGTAAAAAGTCAGGCCAGCTGGCTTTTGTCACCAGTCTGAGCAGCCTTGAGTATTTGTAGGCTTCCTTGATGTGATCCAGGAGGGCTCCTCTTATGTGCTATCAATAGAACATCTATATAATCATATAGCAAAAGATCTGTAGAGGGGAGGACAGTAGCTCTGTGGTAGAGGTTGAACACAGAAGGTCCCAGGTTCAGTCCTGGGTTTGGCTGGCAGAATCTCCTACCTGAAATCCAGGAGAGCCATGACCACCATCTGTTGACAATGCTGAGCTAGATGGGCCCATGCTCTGACTCAGGGCGAGCCAGCTTCCTATGTTCCTAAAGAGAGATATAGCAATATATAAAACACTAAGAGAAGAATCCAATGGTGCTTGGGATGGTGGCTGAGAGGCCACTAGATGCTGAAGGCTTCCTTCTCTGCTCCCTGAGAGAAAGATTTAGTTCCAGAAGGCAGTGGTGGAAAGCTCTGCCATGTCACTATTCTGCTCCAGCTCTATATTCACTTGTTATATTTGTCTATATTAGTGTATTCTCAGGCAGGGGTTGCCCAAAGACTATTTACACAGGGGGAAATAATCTATTGAATGAGGCCCTTACAGTTTTTCAGTGATTTCAGTTCTGTGGCCTTAAAAATGTATGAAAAAGAATCAATTACTAAAGAAATAAAACCATAGTACTCAGTAAATATTTTGGAGTACACAGACACAAACACAAACAAATAACTTCAGAGCAAAAGAATAATCAACAGAAGTGTCTGTGATACATGAAGATTTGATGAGGGGTGTATGAGGAGAAAGCTGGTCTAAATGCTGAAATCTAATATGTGATGTGAAGAATATTCTGTATTCTTCAGCTGTTCCACTTTGTAAGCAAGAGAGCTAGCAAAGAAAGCTGGCTGATATGCACCAAAGAAGCAAATTTGTTTGCCAGGTCCTTTGATACTTCCTAAAGAATTATTCACCCTCTACAAATCCAGCCGTACAGATTGTATCAAAACACTAAACAGATTAAGGGAAACATTTATCCCTAATCTAACGAAACAGCATATTCAGCTTTAATGACAAGCATGAAACATTCACCAAAATGCAGCAAAACAAAGTACCTACACTCTGCACACAGTTTAGTTTGAAATATCCTTTATTAGACCAATGTGTCATGTATGCTGTTTCTAACTAACTGAAAGTGAGCAGATTAATATATTGGTATATGCATGGATGTAGAATGACAGTTTTATGAGACTTCCCCCCCCCCAAACACAAAGTAGGTATTATTCATACAGACTAGGTCCCTGATTAGTTGTGGTAATGAAGTATAGCCAGGAGCTATAGACACTGATTTGGATTCAAAAAAGCGTGAGGTTCTTTTGACACAATCAACACAACCAAGTTAGTAAAAACCTTCAAGCTTTTAATTTTTCTCTCAGTAGTCCAGCAAAAGCATACAAGGATCTGGGAGAAGCGATGGACATATCACAAAAATGGGCACTGTATTACATCAAATGATTCAGGTTTTGTATGGCCTTTAACAAACTTATGGTGGATAAGCTTATTTATCTATAACTGGTCCTAAAGCCTCCCAAACAGGGGTGGGCCTTGGTAATATGCTCCCCTGTGCAAGGCCATTTGGTGCCCTCTCCCACAGCTCTCGCAGTGCCGGCTTAAGCTGGGCTTTGTGAAGGAGGCAAAAGGCTCTGGAAGGGTCCTAAAGCCCTCCTACCTCCTTTCCAAAGCCTGGTAAGGAGGTGGGAGGACTCTAGGACCCTGTCAGAGCAATCATGCCTCCACCCTGAAGCCTGGCAAGTACTTACCAGGCTTTACAAAGGCATGCTTCTTGGCTACGCACCTGATGCAACCTCACTGCACACTTCCCAAAACCCACCCCTGCTCCGAAATTGCCAGAGATTAAATAGACAGGGCAAAGAGCAGGAGCCCTAAAGGACAACCCTGTCCTGATCTTTGCAGAGTAACAGGGGGATGAATCCTATCTATTTGTCCTGATAACTTCTCCCAACTCTTTGCAAAGCTGCTCAAGTGTGCACCAAAACCTTTGTCTCATACCTTGTTCAGTATAACATCAATTTCATAAATAAGCCTTCCAAATTTTGCAAAGTTTTTTGACCATTGGAAGAAATAATGGGCATAACCATCTTTTTAGTTTTTGAAAAAATATAGTATTTATTCAACACTTGTCTAGTGTTTTCTGAGATTTGTCTCTTGGGCATGAAACCCATTTTATCTCTGTGAACACATGCCCCAATTCAGCTATAACTGAAATAAACATTATTAGAATTACACTGTGTGGCATACGTGCACATTCATATAATTACATTGTAAGCATACCTAGGAACTCATGTTAAATTTAGTAGAATTTACTTCTGCGTAGACAGGTTTATTATTGGGCCATAGGTAAATTTAGTTTTGAACGAGTACGCCAAAATCATGAGCTACTGCCTGCTCCCATTAAAATCTAAATTTTATTTAAATAATGCTTTTAAAAAAACAGGATAGGGAATTTCTGAAGGCATTTCTTTTGCTATTTCTAGCTCTTGCTTAACTTCTACTACTCAAGCCCATATCAGCAATTCTATGAAGTATGATTCATGTGATAAGCACTGGGCATTAGGTTCTGTACAAGCAGTGAATTTTCAGATTGTTGGAGGCAAACATGTAGTGTTGTCACTAGCAGGACACACATTCATTCTGTATGCCTTATCATGGTCTCCGACCAAATTTTTTCTTACTTAATAGCACTTAGAGCTATTTGGAGGAAAAGCTGGAACTGTTCCCCAGAAACACATGCAGCACTTCTGCAGTAAGTTTATTTTGACAGAATGTCTCTTGCAAAGACGCCATGATGAATAATATACTTCACCATTCCAATGCCTGGGACAGTTGGGATTTTTTCCAAGGCTATAATTCATTTGTTTGTTTCCATGTATTAAGGGATATATGATGTACACAATCCATGTGCTCAACTTGTCCTTTAAAAAGTGAGGAAAGCACAAGCATGAAGCTATTTTGCCTTTTCAGTAAACAATGTCCCGCCATTCACGCCCTCTTAAATGTGAAATTGATTGGATCCAATTACAAGCATTCTGTGGTCTAATCAATTTCATCATTCCCAACCTGGGTGAAACAATGCATGTGAGTGGGTGTAAATTAGATGAAGGAACAAAAATGTTTTCCCCATTCAACTATATTTATAGGTTCCCCCAATTATATAATTATGAATCTAGCAATTCTAGGTTAAGGGTTGTTATCACATTAGTGATAAATTGTTCCCATTGCCCCTTAAAAATAAAAATCTGTACACACCTGCAGAGGCATGTAATGTTTAGGTGTAAGATTATGGTTTGTAGAGTTAAATTTTCCACAATGTATTATTGCTAGCATGTATGCTCTCAGTATAATTCAGCATGTATAATTCAGCATATTTTTCTTTGATCACCTTGGAAATAGTTCTTTTTCAGAAGAGTCATGCCAGCTCTATAGCTGTATACTAAGTGAAATGTTAAATATCAGCTACCATACAGACAAAATGATGAAACCATTTGCCAAGTTTTAAGGAGAGTGATATGGCAATGAAATCTTTCAACAATATGCTAAAAATATGATAAAGCAGAAACTCAGAGATAATTCATTTTCAACCCCTGCATTATCACAATTATTCAGGCTGGAAGAATAAGATATTATGACAGACGCTGGGGTATTGCTGAAAACAGGAAGACCATGTCTTGTTATTTCCCTATTGTCAGTGGCATTTCATGATGTAAAATGAGTGAGCTGAAGTCATCACACTGCAAGTTCTCCCATCCATAGTAGCAAATAAAGTAGAGAAGAGCCAAAGAAACACACAAAGCATCAGATATAATATCCTGTATCACTATATGAGGCTGATTAGCCTTCAGCAGTGTGGTTCTCTTCAGATGTTTTGGATGACGAGCCTGATTGCCCAAGCCAACACAAGGCCCTCAATTTGCATGGCTTTTTTCTTTCTCTTTCAATAATAATTTACCACACTGAGCATTCAGTCCTAAGTTGGCTAGTTTTTATTCCTACCAGATTTGCTTGTACTTCTGCAAACCTTGGGGTTTCTCCTAAGCTCATTCATATCTCCCCTCTTGTGGATGAATGGTGTTGATTTGGCTAGCACTTGGCAAACTGAGATGGTGATGGATATATAGGCTTCTTCCATCTGCTCTGTACTAGTTACCTCACTTACAATATTGTTTTCCCCAGGAAGGGACACGCCAGATGAAGACTTTGGTCCTAGGAGGTCCTCTGACATTTCCTTCGGTTTGAGGAAGAGGCGATTGGAAGGTAGGGCATTGCATGCACTTCAGAGCTTAATGAGTAAGAGGACCAAATGAGCTGTGTACTTAAATACATAGCAGGCAGCTAGGTTTTTTGCTTTTCCTTAGGTAGGTAGAGTGTTGGGAAGCCCAATTCTCAGACTGAAGGCATTATATGTGAAGCGGAGGCTCACTTTTTCATTCCCTAGCCAAGAACCCCTGACTTAGAAAAATGCCCCATCGGCACCAAAGGAGACTCTTCCACCACCAAGCCCTTTTTTTGGCTTGGTGGTGGGGAGATCACTATTCTAATCCTGGTGGGGGAATAAAGAGATAAGCTTCTCCCACCTTCATTCTGCTGTTACAGTGAGAATTCAGCTTCCCCACTTCTGTATTTACTTAAGGGAACATATGGTGCTTTGCTGCCTGATACATATTTAGGTGCATAACTAGTCTGGATGAAAATCTACAAACTGAGCCTGAGAAAGATGTAGGTGATGTAGGTGAGAGGCTCCTGAGTCCAGATAATTGGTTAATTGCCTGCTTCAGATGGGGTTGTATTCTCCCTGAAGGAGCAGGTTTGAAGTCTAGGGGTGCTTCTGGAGACACCTCTGCCACTAGAGGCACAGGGGCCCTCAGTAGATAGGCGTGCCTTCTACCAGCTTGGGCTGATAAGGCAGCAATTTCTATTCCTGGATAACCTGACTATTGTCACCCTGTGCTGGATACCTCAAGATTTGACTACTGTTGCAATGTGCTTGATATGTGGCTGTCCTGGAGATTGACCTAGAAAGTGCAGCTAGCACAAAATGCAGTGGCTCAGCTGCTTACTGGGGCAGAATATCAGCATCATGTTACACTGCTGTTGAAAGAATTGCACTGCCTGCCGCTCTGTTGCTGGGCTAAATTCAATGAGCTGCTTTTTAAAGGCTTTGTACACTATAAGCAGGAGGTCCTCTTCTGCTTATAGTGTACAAAGCCATATATCAACAAGGATACCTTTAAAAAAATCATCTCACACTGATATACCAACTTGGAAACTGCATTGTACAGAAGAGGACCTCCTGTTGATACCTTCTCATCTGTACAGTGCAAGGATTGGACCTTTAATAGCATCCACCCCTTGGAATGCCTGTTATGTATCAGACAGTCAATCACTTCTCAGCCTTTTGGCTAAGGTCAAGTGGTGTGTGTGAACTTAATTGTTTCATTTATTTCATTTATGAATTTTGTCCCATGAAACATATTAGCAATAAAAATCCCAGCAATAAAAACATCTGTAAATGCAGTTTCTAGTCTGATGCAGATAGCCACACATCATATGCCCAAAACAAGTTGTTAAAAAAGTATTTTATTTTTTCTTTTCATGATTACAAATCAATGAAACAAAACCAAACAGAAGGAAATGTTTTATTAGTAGTTCATTAATGAGTTTAAACAACTAGATGTCTTTGAGTCACAAAACACTACAAAGAGCCACAAACATAATTAAAAATGAAATAAATATTTAGATTGTTTGATCTGGTATTTTAAACCTCAGTATTTATAAAATATATAATACTTTATATTACATTTGCTCTGTCATTTCCCCCAACCAGAAATTAAAACTCATGAAATATTATCAATGTACAAAGCAATGAGAATAAGCCAAAATCAGATAATTTTAAGGTCTGGGGAAAAATAGCTGATATGATTTTATTACTCTATGTCAAGATTGTGCATCTGCTGCAAAAATAGTCATTTCCCCAACCAATATATACATATTTTACTTAGAATTATATCTTAAAGCAAGTGTAGAATATACCATAAAATATAGAAATAAAGTTGATCTGCATTTTGTTCTGAGGGATTGTTATTCACTTGAAGTTAGGTTTGGAACATTTGGAGTGGCTCAAAGTTTCAAATCAATCCTATTTCTAAAAAGGTCATAGATTATTACTGTAAACCAGGCATCGATTGTTCAAATTGTTTTGAGCCACACTTTGGCTGAAATCCTGTGCTCAGTTACATTCATGCAAGTCCAATTTAATTCAAGAGGAGTTATGCACAGGCAAACCTGCTCAGTATTTTAGTCTGGGGCTCTCAAGATCACCACATGTTCTATGATGGCCTCCATGCCAAAACGAAGAAAGCAGATAGATACATGTACACTGTTATGTGGGAATACAAATTTAATGCTTGAAATGAATTTGGCAACTCCGGTGGATATTGGAGCTCATGCATCAGTTAGTATTACACAGCTGCCTGTTTGCAGAATCAAAATGATAAAAAAACAGAAAAACATTTTCCGCAATTTCAATAAATGGGTTTTGGCCATAATGAAATCTCTGGTCACTTCCACAAGGATTTCATTTCCTAAGACTGGCCAATTTTTTTCTCCACGAAGACTAAATACTTTTTGTTATCTAGAACATGATTCATGTAAGCCTTTAAAAGCATGCACAATATTATTCCTATTGATGGAAGTCATTACAACACATGCATGGAGTTACACATGTATTCAAATGCTTTGCCAGCATAGGAATGAGGCCCCCCTCCCCCAGACATTTTTAAAACCACCTTCATCTGCCCTGTGCTCCATTAATGTCTTTTATGGATGCATACCAAAAAAAGAATAAGTTCTAAAGTGGAACATATGCATGCAGACAATTCATTCAAGTCTACCTATCTTGATTTCCTTCGCAATTTTCAGTTAGGAACTTCAAAATCTTTAGGCACCGATTCCTTTCACTCCTCTGAGTAAAACAATATAGCTTGAGATGTAATCATAAAGATTGCTGGTTATGAGTGATTCTGAAAAGTTCAAGAGAGGCTACAATTCCCATCATTACCTATACTAAAGCACACTGAGTTATCTGATCAATACTTGATGGAACAAGGTTTATTAGAACAATGCCTTGACTCTTCAGAGGATAATATTCAATCTGTGTTTTGTGATTCGTTCTTGAAGCAGAATAATGTGTGGCATTTGCATTTTACAAATTTTACATATCAATTTAGATTGATATGACAAAACAACCCCCAAGTTTCAAGTTAAGCTATTCTCATCAAGATAGCTCTATCTAATTAGATTTGGATCCAAAGGCTGTATATGCACCATGGCTTTCCAGTCCATTTCCCACTGAACCCTTTCCAGCTCCTTCCCCTTTCTGCTTCCCCACAAAAGCTGTCTTGAGAATTGGGGAACCCTCTAGAGCAATATATGATGCTTCAGGGGGAGGGGTGGGGGAGGAAAAACAGGCAGTCAACCTCCCCCGCCCCCATCCAGGAGTGTGCTTTGAGCTCATGCATGCTGCTTATTGGATCCTAGCCTAGTTTTTACACAGAGTTTCTGCTGGCAATTACAACCCCAAAATACAGCTGTGCAACTTATAAAGAATCGTGGCCCATTATATGGGAAATATTGCACTTTCCAGTGCAATATTATCTGCAGGATATTCATAGTCCATATTTTAATTACACACAACTCACAGAGCTTTCATGCAAGTTATTGCATGTTCCTGTGGTCTCAATGTCCTTGGGGCAATAGCTGTCATATTTTAAGGTTCACAACCCAGCTTTAGCTACATCCAGCAACAGGGGACTCAATATTTCTAAACCATATATGTCTAGCTTCCTGCAATCAGATATAAGGAGAGAAAGCAGGGGACTAATGTACATTTATGTTCGCGCCGGGGAAGCTGTGATTCTCCAGATGTTGTTCAACTCCAGATTCTATCAGCCCCAGACACCATGGCCAATGATAGTGAAAGATGGCAGCTGGAGTCTGACAACATCTGCAGGGCCACAGGGTTCCCTGCCCTGATTTAATGTTGAACAGCAAGATGAAATTTTTGTAGATGTAGTTTCCTCATGTAGTGATGAAAATAGATGCTGTTGATGAAGTTCCCCATTCTATAAAAGGGGTCATTTGTTGTAACCAAATACACTACTTTTTTCTCCTAAACACACACACACATGGTGGTGGTGTCACTGCTGTGACCCACATTTAGTCAGGATATGACTCATCAGTTGTAGACCAAAGTTCTCAGGAATGCATATACTCAGGGCGTTCTTTATCATATTCCCTAGCAACTGGTGGTGTTAACTTAAAAATCACCCAACAGATTTTAACCCTTTTCTAAGTTGTTGTGGGGGGTTTTAATAATCACAGGGCATGAGCCAATACACTGGGAGCTACTGCCTGGAAAAGCTAAAAAGACACAACAAGCAATGGCACAGCTCTGGCCCATATGGACCTTCAGGATTGCAGTTAGATTCACATATCATATTATATATAATGTTGAACAGCTATATTTAGAGGTGCCACCAGAATTTAGTTCAGTTGACCATCTCTTACTGGAATTAGCTTTAAAAATTATGCATTAAGCATCACCAAACTGTAAACTGAATTACCACATGCATAGTATCTTCAGGATATTCTGGGCCGCAGAACTGCAAACAATATGTAAAAAGCAGACTCTCTCATGATTCTGCCATGGCACTTTGCATTATATGAATGGATGCTTTCACAAAATGAGTGCAATCAGCCCCCTTAACTCACTTACACCAGTCAGAGCTATAGCTTGAGAGTAGAACACATTTTTCATACAAAAGGTCTAAGGAGCCATCCCCACCATCCCAGCTAAATAGATCTCTGGTAGCAAGGCCTTGAAGCTACCTGACTCAACATAAGTCACATTCTTACTTCATATGAGTGACCATATGTATTTAAAAATAAGAATCTTGAGTTCTACTTTTCTGTGTTATAAGCTTTTCTTGAAGATGCATTTGTTATGGTACCAAAAATACTTTTAATGAATACCTTGAGTTCAGCAGCTTCCTCATTTTTGTTGTAGTTTCTAAAGGAAACCACAGCATTTAAAATAATAATAATCAAAGGGTGAACTTATCACACCCATACTTGCCTCCGAAAGACAGGTACAAATAAATAAGGCAGCCCTAACGATGCCAGATATCTAAGCTGCCACAAGGTAGCCATTATTGTTTGAAAAATACAACTACATGAGTCATCTCCTAATTATATAGCAGACCCATTTGTAATCTGTGTTATCTTTTGGTCTGTTATAGTTTCAAGAATTTTGCTTTTGGCTTCAGAAAGTAGGCAGTTTAGTTGCCATTATGAGAAGCTATTAGTATGAGGATTACTGTAATAGAGTAGCAAGACTGATACTTTTAAGGCACAATCATGATCATTCCCATTAATGAGTGCTAATCCCCACATCAGCTTCAAAGTAAGTGAGTGACTTTACTATTCTTAAGTGCATGAGAAGTAAAAGCAACCATGTACTTTGCTTGCCATTGATTCTACTGAAGTCAGCAGGCAAAATTTTGCTATTGACTTCGGGCTCTAATGCCAACCGTTCAGATCTCTCCAGTGTCACATTTTCACAACAGAGCCTTTAGATTACATGGAGTACTTGGAATACCTTGGTTCCTAGCTTAGTGAATTCAAATATGCCACCTTGTACAAGATTCATTTTATATCACTATACTCTCACACATATTACTTTGAATTTGTAACTGGAAACAATATTGAATAGATTTATGAATTGGATTTGATGCACCAATTGGCAATGTGATATGTGTGTGTGGTCTTTTGAGATGCTTAGGTCACATCCTGGCTAAAACTCTGAATTTAAAAATATTACTGACTCTATTGCATGATTCTCAACATGCTGCATGCTAATGAAGGATCCACAGAACCTTGATACTAGTTATGTGAATTCAATACATATTATCATATTCATTTAAACATCCTGCCTTTCCTTCAAAGCCCAAGTTGATGAGTTGAAACATTTGAGCCTGGGATTGGCTCCAAGAGCCTGTTTGGTGGGCAGGGGAATGATATATCTTATGTGAGCAGGGAAAACTGTGTGTGTGTTGCATGCTTGATTCTCTGGTATGAGCTAGCACAGTGTTAATTGGATCCCACCATGATTTATGAAATATTACCCCCCAGACAACCTTCCTATGAAGTTCTAATATAATGCTTGCAATCAGTGACTCATTCTTATGGATAGTTTGGACCAAGTAACATCAAACGTAGTCACTGTTTCCTTCTTAACCTTAGTTATTTCCTTCAAAGCTAATTTCAGCAAGAACTACAAATTATTGAATGATTAGTTCATAAAAATATTGCACAGGGATAGTTAAGTAGCAGCAGGTTACCATCCTGGTATAAAATGTATATGTGCTACATGTATATGCGAAATGAAAACTGTCAGTTACAAGCTTCAGTTTAAGATAGTACAGTGGAACCTTGGTTCCCAAACTTAAGTCTGTTCAATTCCTGAAACAGTTCATGAATCAAGGTGTGGCTTCTGATTGGCCGCAGCAGCTTCCTGCAGCCAATCAGAAGCCGCACTGGGTGTTTGGCGTCCAAATAACGTTTGAGAACCAGAACAATTACTTCCGGTTTTCATTCGTTCAGGAGCTGGAATGTTAGCTCCCAGGGTGTTCGGGAGCCAAGGTTCCACTGTATAGCATTGGCCCATCTCATTTTATCCCATGAACACATGGGCAATGGGACTTTTAAAATTCATGCCCCAAAGAAAGCTCCAGCAAAGCAACTTACAGTAAGAGGGACAGAGATGAGGCAACTTTTCTGGAAAGTAAATATAAAAAGGACTCTCTGCATGTATAGACCTCAAATCTCCCTGTACAGTTCTGCACAAAAGGCAGAGATGGACAACCCTTATTTCTGTTGAGGGCCATTTTGTCTCAGGGGTAATGTATTGGAGACTGCATGCTGGTAGTGGATGGGACTGCAGCCACCAATGGGGAAACTGGAGCCAAGAGTGGGTGGAGCCAACTCCCTTTCCCTCCCTTTTGGCCACTATTTTCTCTCTCTCTCCTTCTGTTACCTCATTTCCCACTGGATTGTTCCCCTTTCCCCAAGTTGTATGAAATTAGATCAAGGACCACATGGTGCCTATCCTTGGTGTAAGGGCAATGGGGAACAATCTGCATGGTTGAAAATACTTATTTGCATTGATTTGAATCTGGCTTATACACATAATTGTGATCTGGATTGTACTCGATGCAAAACTAAACTCATTTCACAGAGAGAGAGAGAGAGAGAGAGAAAGAGAGAGAGAGAGAGAGAGAGAGAGAGAATGAGAGAATATTTCCTAATGGCTCTTTGGAACCTTATCAGTGGTGTTATGTACACTGTACATATATAGTAGATCAAATTTTACACTTTCTCTAGATTCATCATTAAAATACAATTCTTAAAAATACATGTAAAGCATATTACCCCTTTCAGACATTTTACAGATGAAATCAGTGCATGTGGGAGGGGTTATATCTCAGCGGAAGGCTCTGCCTTCCAATGTATGAGTGTTTCTTATACTATCTGAAAAGACCCCAGTGCATGCAAAGAGGGCTCTCTTATAATATTAGGGCATGCTGCTTTTCCAGAGTTGCCGAACAGATGAAGAATCCTCTGCTTTTACAACTGTATGTATGGAGGTCTTTGCAAATGGTACAATGAATGCATGAACAATGGAGGCAGAGCCTACTGGCCCCATACATAAAATATCTGAAAAGGGCTTATTGTCTTACCCTGTGGGCTAGTTTTACATGACACAACACTGAATGCCATTTAAAGAGTTTGCTAAAACTTTCCAAGTTTCACTTCAAAAATTGGGATGTTCCATTTAACCTACAAGAAAGCTTGCTTTTTCGTAAGGTCATTTTTAACAGCTGTTAATTAAAATACAAAAGAGAAAATGAATTCTATTTCTTGGTTTCCTGTTGGTAATATGAAAATCAAATTTAAAAGTGAAGCCTTGTGCGACCTTTATTGTGCCTGTAACAAAATATAATACTTGGGATTTGAGAACAAAGCCTGGCAGATTAAAAGACACTTCACTATAAAACTGAATAATAAAAGACATAATTAAACAGGTTTAACATTGGTTTTGTAATTCATTCATAATTAAAACAATTCTGAATGTTAACAGATTTTTACTAACAACGGAGAATCTGTATGTAGAAAGAAAGCAAAGGGAAAAAGGGAAAAGGTTTTGTTGGCTTCAGACCATGATCCTCAAACAACAATTTCTGGGTAGTTCTAATAAGGTCAATGGAATTACTCCAGAATTGAGGTCTCACAAAAACAGGTGAAACTGTGTTTAGTCTCTACCACTTTAGGCTCTGAGGTGAAGGCTCATCAAGATATGATGATTCTCCATGAAAAATATTCACACAGAAAGAAAATTAGCATGTCACGTTGAAGGCTATGCTACCACCATTCATGCTCACATTGAGTTCGCTACATGCTGTGATTCCTCCCTCCCCATATGCAGTAGTGGCTGGTGCAGCAGCATGTGGCGGCTGTGTGCGCTGTGTTTCTGACTTGGTTTCCCTAAGTCATTCATCTCTACTGGTTACTGGGTAGGGAGTGGCAAGGCAGCGAGGAGCAGGTGTGGTGTAAGAGCAGCAGCAACGGCAATTCAGCATACCCAGCACTGTGCCTGCACCACCCTGAGCTCTCTGCTGCCTTGCCCCCCCCCCTCCGCTGGCTGCTACTGCCTGTATCACAGAACACTGAATTTTGTGAGCCCCAAACTGCAATTTGAGAATTACAGAATTTCCACCTCATTTGCTGTTCATGAGAGCAAGAGCTAAGTGGCTTAAGTACTATAGGCTTCAATAGCAGATGGCTTCATTATGCTTATATTTCCTTTTTAAAAACATGTTGACCTAATATGGCTATACTATTATCATTATGATAATGGGATGGAAACAAAATTAAGAATGAAGATGATTCTATGTCAAAAGGGCACAAATATGAATTTGCAACAGTACTTAAGGTGCTTTCTTTTCTAAGGAGATACAGTAGCATCTTTTTGCATTCACTTCCTTGTTGCTACACACTGATCCCTCTTTGCTTGACATTTATAGTCTAGCAAGAGGAAATTAGTTCTGATCCAGAACTTGGTAGGTTGTCATATAAAAACATCTGGAAAGAAAATGTCTATTATTATGGAGATTTGAAAATTGTATTAAATACTTAAGTGCAGCACTGTGTCATTCGTTTATTTCTGTTTCTTTTGTTTCCAGTGTCATTCAAAACACAATCAGATTATACTATAAAAGCATCTTCATCCACCTCAGAGATTTCTGCTTGGATTATGTACTGATGCCTTGTAAAATTGAGACTTAATTCATGATCCCATGTGACTATACTCTGCTGACAACTGCCACTTGTCTCTTGAGTCAGTTCTCTTGCTTGCTGTTTGTTCTCCGAGAGACCTGTCTGATGAATGTTTCATATACGTAGTCTCATGTACTCCTGGAAAGTGGCAAGTGCAGAAATAGGAGCCATCAAGTCGTATACTTCAATTTGCTAGTGCCAGAAGATGTAGCAACAGCAGCACCAGTAGTAGCAGCAGCAGTAACAGCAGTAGCAGCAGCAGCTGTGGCCTGACTGCCAACATAGAGTGGGTCCAAACAGGCCACTTTGGCCGCAAAGAAGGAGTGGATACAATGCAGGACTGCAAACAGGTTGGAAAATTCCAACTCCTGAAAGTGAAAGCAAAGAAGTCAAAGGTAAGATTAGGCCACCTTTTCATCTTCCACAGCACACCCAGCACTCTGTTGTAGAGACAAGCCAACAGAAGTTTAACCAAGTCAAGGATGGTCATCCATCATTGTGGAAAGCTGCACTATTTGTTGGCTAATGAAGAAACACCTTCTTTGGAAAACATGCACTCAAATATTTGAGTGGAATGCTACAGCAATTTTATATTGGACATTTGTGACAATGAATGCTAGAAACTAAGCCACGACTTAGCATGGAAAAGAAAATTTGTCAAAGAACTAGAAAGAAGAAAGTTAAATTCACTGTTTATTTCTACAATCCATGGGCTAACTCATCCCCCTGCCCCTGTGGTAGGTAGAGAAGGATAAAAGGAAGTGGACACCAATCAATGGGCTTGAACTGGCCACAACATTATTGAAAGAACATGAAAAATGGGCATGTGGGGTGGGAATTAAGCTATTATGAGGAAAATCAGGCATAAGAAGGTTCCTGAGCTGAGCTACTAAAACACTCCTCCTTGTATCCCACATTTATCCTGAATCATAGCCCATTCTCAAGCTGCTCCATTCTTGTAACCATTCTGCTTTTTCCCATTGAAATCAACATGAACTTTTTGCTCTCCCAACACAGGTGACATTTTCCAGTTCTACACTAGTCCTTGTGCTATCTGGAGCAATCAACCTACCTTGGATCCTTTCCTCTTTACACAGGTAAGCACAAGGTCTTAATATTTCTTACCACATTCCTCTGATAAAACTTGCAGCCTGCTTCCACTAACTAAGCAAATCCCATTTTCCCTAAAGAGGTGGGATCTTCCTTTTGCAAGCTGAGTTTCCTGATAACCATGCCGAGCCACAGTCTTGCTCACAGCTGTTAGCCTTTCTTCTGGTTCTGTCTGTCCTAGCAGGCATCAGAGCCCCTGACCAAACCCTCCTGGGCAGCATTTGCAGCCATGTTACTTCACCCCTTGGGAAGAATTGCCTAATGGTGCCCATTCCATTTGTGACCTTGATGGTCAAAAAGCTTGTAGAGGACATTCTGAATAAGGAGGATTACTAGAACCTGGGGATTCTGCTTATTTCTTCCCATACAGATGGAAAGCCACATTCAGTGGATGGCATCTAAGTCATACACAGAGTTGGAACCACTGCAATGGAACTGACTAACCTAAGCTTATTGATTTAAATCAGTTTAAGTTTAATATGACTTAGTTGGATACAAACCAGTTTTTTGAGATTTCTACCATCCTAGTGCAAAATGTACTAACTGTTAAGCCATGTTTTATGACATGGTAGGCTACTATTTTCAGAATAAAAATATCCTGCTGCATGTATACTATATCCACTAACTACAATTTAGCATGTGCCAGGTTCATGATCATTTCCTGCAAATTACGTTAACTTCATGTTACAAGTTAGGAAAATTAAAGTGGTTAGACGCTTTTTATGAAGTTCCCTGCTGAGTTATGTAAGAATGAGCAAGTTCATCCATTTTCCTGGATAGGCAAACACTAGGATTGAAACAAAAGAGAAAGGGAGGTTTCTTCCTGCTCTGAGCAGAACCAATAGAAACTAGAATATTGCTGTACCTACATTTCCCAATCTGCATTGAGGTCTAAAAGGGGGGAAAGGCATTATCTTTTCTGAAAGGGGCAGAATTATTCCTTCTACATAATACTAATACACAAATTTGCTATCACTAAATAACTGACCCTTGTGGGGGCAGAACAATGCTAATACTTAGGCTTACAACATACCGTATTTTTTGCCGTATAGGATGCACTTTTTCCCCTCCAAAAATGAAGAGGAAATCTGTGTGCATCCTATGGGGCGAATACAGGCTTTTGCTGAAGCTTGGAGAGCGAGAGGGGTCGGTGCGCACCGACCCCTCTCACTCTCCAGGCTTCAGGAAGCTATCAGCAAGCCTGGGGAGCCGGCGGGAGTTCCCACAGGGCTCCCCAGGCTGCGGATAGCAGCCTGCCGCCCAGTGCGGGGCGCCCTGAAGCGGAGCGCCCCGTGCGCCAGGCAGACATCCGCAGCCTGGGGAGTCCTGTGGGAGTTCCCGCAGGGCTCCCTAGGCTGCGGATAGCAGCCTGCTGCACGGAGCGCGGGGCGCGCTGAGGCAGAGCACCCCGCGCTTCGGGCAGACATCGCTCTGGGGACAGCGGGGAGGTGCAGCGCCGCACCTCCCCGCAGGAACTCCCGCAGGACTCCCCAGGCTGCGGATAGCAGCCTGCTGCACGGAGCGCGGGGCGCGCTGAGGCAGAGCACCCCGCGCTTCGGGCAGACATCGCTCTGGGGACAGCGGGGAGGTGCAGCGCCGCTGTCCCGCTGTTCCTCGACCTGGGGTTTTTTTTGGGGGGAAATAAAGGGGAAAAAATTCATTTATTTCCCCCCCCCCAAACCTAGGTGCGTCCTATGGGACGGAGCGTCCTATGGGACGAAAAATACGGTACTTTGGTTGTTAATCTAGTATAGTCTGGTACCTTTTCACAAATTATGACAGTGAATATTATTACTACAACTATGAGCAAGGTATGATTTGGGTTGCATCCGACTGAAGTCATATTGAATACTGGACCCATTAAAATCAATGGACAGTACTATTATCCCCACATAGCACTGGAGACACAGATACCAGCCTATGTAAAGGCCATCTAACCATGGCTGGGCACGAATTGAGCCAGAAACTCACATGTGACACTCTCAGTCATTGCAGCACACTGGATTTCAGCATTAATAGCTACTAGAATCCTTCAGGAAATTGTGATCATGTCACAATTCTATTACTTTCCCCATATTTTCCAACATTGGCAAGAGATCACTGTGGGATGAAGTGAGGATATCATCAATATGCTGATGACGTAAAACAGATCAAGGTGAACCATTTTTCAAAACTTGCTTTTGACTATGACTGTTATTGATAATGGTGTTGTATATTTTATGGGGCGGGGTTGTAAACCCCTTAGATCAGGGGTAGTCAACCTTTCTATACCTACCACCCACTAATGAATCTTTCTTGATGGTAAAATTTCCTTATGGCCCACCAGTGCTCGATGGAAGGAGGATTCAGCTTGTGCCATAGAACCCCCTACTGCCCACCTAGAATTCTGAAATGCCCATTAGTGGGCGGTAGGGACCAGGTTGACAACCCCTGCCTTAGAGGTTCTATTTATAGTTAATTAGTATACAATTTTTGTTAAATAAAATAACATTGGGGGGGAATCTTACTCTATGTTTGGAATTAACAGAGTGATGGATGAGTGACATAAATGGATTGGTCTAACCTTTGCCTAGTATATTATAACTAAAAGTAATGGGAAACTCACAAAGACTTAACAAAACATGATGATATTCCCTCTCCACAATGCTGGCATCATTTAAGTTGTTACATCTTCTGTAAACCCAGGAACAAAACAGAAATATCCTATTAGCTAAATGTGGAAACAGCAAAGAGGATGTGAACTTAAAGGATGTGTTCTCTGGGATGCTTTCTGCATGAAATATAAAGCACAGTGTCCCCAAAACAAATACAATTTTAAAAGGCTGATTTTGAGCTTTCAAAAACAGCATTATAGAAAGCTGTCCTTTTCCAAAAAAAATCTTTACAATCAAAGGGTGAGGAATACACACTAAGCAATGAAGCATGATGCTGCTGTATTTCTATAATGCACTTGGTAATTCGTAATTAAGGCTGCATTGTAAACAATGCCAAAATTTGGCTAGCTTTCCACCATAAATAGTAGACTAATGAGTCTGACATTCTCAAGGAGCATTTCACATTTCTTCCTGATTTTTACTAATGTGTGCTTTGAATATATTGGATTTTGGCACTAAGTTAAAGTCACTTACTGGTGCAATTGATCTGCTGGGGCAGTAGCAGGAGAAGCTGTGCCCATTCCACCTTTAGCTTATTTAAGGGGGTGGCCAGGTGCAGGCTGCCCTATTTGCTGACCATTGCAGGATTTTTCACCCACCCAGTGGGGAAGCAGACATGTGGCATACAGTCTTTGATATGCTTTGCTTGGTCGTAATGTTCGAGGGCAGGGAGGAATTTTCTTCTGCAAGCAATTTGGCATGTTTCCACCCACCTCACAGTGACTATTACAACTTTGGGGGATAAGGCATTACGCTGGAGGATACACTGCTAAAGGGGTCTGGGAGGGGTGACTCTGTCCAGGAATCCACACGGGGACTGATGGGCCAATACACTCTCCAAATGGCAGCCTGTGCGGTGTTGTGGCACAGTACAGTGTCAAACCCACTAGGTTCCTGTCTGATAGTAGGTGTTGCCTGATCTGGATACATGCCCAATGATACATGCCCCTTTCCTGTAATCAATAAAGTTGTGGCCAAATTCAACCCAATACCAGTCTCCTGTGCTCATTCTTTCAGCCTTCCCTGTACCAGCTGAGGACATCATGTGCCTATGGCGGCAATCCTCTCTTGTGCAGCAGTAAATCTCACGTTTCCAAAAACCTGCATGTGAACCAAACACATGGAATTTAATCTGGAATAAACTCCTCTCTGAATTCTTTTATGAAATGTATCACAAAAAAACAAGTTTATTATTGGCTGGCAATTCCCAATGAGCCAAGATTTTTTCCTCAGAACTGTACCTGAGCAAGACTTCCTCTATCACTGAAGATTATAAAACTAGATTTAGTGTTATTTTATGTTCAGTTTGTAACTAAAGTTTTATGTCCAGGCAGGCAAACATGACTGGTCAAATGTGCAGGCGGCTGCTTTTATAGCATGGGCTTCTCACTTGTCAGGATCTATATATATTTTCCCCCTGTCAGAACTTACCTTACAATGGAGAAAGATTGCTAGACATACCCAGGTTAATGTTAGAGCTACTGGCCAATAAAATATTCTGTCAGTGACTGCACATCAACCCACATTTGAATTCTCTGTTCTTGATTAAACATATAGGTATAAGTGCAGGTGAACGGGAATTTGCTCTTTTATGAAGTAAAGTCTGACAGAAAATGTAAAATGCTCTGGCATGCTGCTCTATGCAATCCTGAGACACATGCTCAAACACTTTTACAGGGAACAGGCTTTCACAGCAGTACTTGTAATAATTTATCCTTTTCTCACATGCTATGAGGAGGCACTAAAAAAGAACATATGGTTGCTGTCCCTTGCCCCATTTTCTTCCCTGTAGATAAGCTGTCCTAGCATCAGATGTCTCTCACTTTGAGGGTTTGCAAGTTATAACAGAAGCATAAAACAGGAAGCTGCTTCTTCATAACATGCAAAAGTTCTAGGACTCAGACCAGCGCCACACAATTCAAATGGTTGGTGCTGACCTTCAAAAACCTAAATGGCTTCGGCCTTGTATACCTGAAGGAGTGCTGTCACCCCCATCGTTCAGCCCGGACACTGAGGTCCAGCGCCCAGGGCCTTCTGGTGGTTCCCTCACTGTGAGAAGTGAGGTTACAGGGAACCAGGCAGAGGGCCTTCTCAGCAGTGCCGCCCTCCCTGTGGAACACCATCCCATCAGATGTCAAGAAGAAAAATAAATATACAACTTTTAGAAGACCTCTGAAGGCAGACCTGTATTGGGAAGTTTTAAATGTTTGATGTTTTTATGTGTGTTGCAAGCTGCCCAGAGTGGCTAGAACAGCCCAGCCAGTTGGATGGTGTATAAATAATAAATTTTTTATTATTAAAGTAAATAGTCTTCATTCCTTCTGTTGTATATAACTCCACAATGTATATCCGCAGCACATAGACAAATCCACTAGCATTCCCTCACCCACACCACAACTGTTGTTACAGCAACGCTTTCTGACAAAGATTAGGAATCAGAGGGAAGAAAGGTGTACAAATTCTGTCTCAGCACAGTCTGCTGTTACCAGGTGGCTGAGAAGCAGGAATGGCATCGGCTACCTGATATAATAAATGAAGTAAGTATGTGGCATAATTTCACCTGGGTAGTTTAGTATTCATAGCATATGCTAAGCTCTGCCAAACCACAAAGTTGAAATGCATACCTAATAAATATCTGTAGCACCCTTTATCACAACGTATTGTTATGCGTTTGGGGGAGGGGCAGACTCTCCATAATCTCTAGACCCAGTAAAGAGCTGGAATTTGAGCAAGTTCATGAATTCATGAGGTGAGAAAAGTTTGGTTAATTATTAGCCAAGTGCTGTTGCATTCAGTTTAGGATCACAAGCCAAGGCAGCTTCACATAGCTAGCCAGAGATGGCCCATGATGGCATCCATCTGTCTCAAGAGACAATGGAGCGCACCCTATGGGAGTGCTATGTTAGGAGCACTCAAGTGACCTCCCCGGAGTACAAGCAGTGTGTATAGTTACAGCAATAGCCTTTTTGTATGTGTATTAAAACATAGATAATACCTTAAATAACTGGACTAGCTACTGAGGGGCAGACTTCCACACTGAAGGAACTGTCCTCTCAATGTCCAATTCCCTACTGAATGAAGACTACAATGCATCAACCTAGTTATCGGCTTGGCTTGGCTTTGCAGGCAGCTCTGCCTGATTTTTAGTTTACTTTTTTCTAGTTCTCAGACAAAATAGCAACAGAACTGAGTGTTCATCTTGTTATTTAAGCATCAGTACATGAGCCTCAAATTTTGTTATCTTCCCTGCCCCTGATTACTTGTTCTAATATCCTTCAGACAAGGGAAACATATTGGAGTTCTTGCTTTTACCTTTGCTTCAATCTGTTTAGTATCTGGATTTTGGAACAAGAATTTGATTTTGCTCTTGCCATCATCTGAAGACCCTTTAAGCTGGGAAAACTTGTACCGCCATAGTACAGCCTAAAGGGGGGGGGGGAGAGAAGAAGAAAAAAACATACACAGGAACATCAGCACACAAAATATAGGCAGAGAAAAAGTCCTTCTAGGGAACTTTATAACGTACCAATGATAATAAAATTAAACGAGCATTGTTCTCTGCTCCAAAATCTCTTTGATCATAAAACTGCATTACATTTTGACAGTGTCTGGTTCAGAGCAGTCAGGCTGCATTTGTGAAATGTTCGTTGAAATCCTTTTAGCTTCGCCTGACCCTCGTTAACAACAAAAGACAGAAGTAAAGAGAAGACCCCAATTTACACTATGTCAAAGATGTGGTAAATAAGCCAGACTCCATCTCCTGTCCTGAGCACCTATTTATTTGCAGATTAACTCATTTTCCTAGTGCAAAGTTAGTGTTCTGATAACTTCCATTTCAATAAAATTGGCCAAACTTCCATTACAATAAAATTGGCCAAACTTCCATTTCAATAAAATTGGCCAAATGGATCCATTTCAATAAAATTGGCTAAATTGGCCTGATGAATGTTATGTAATGGAGCAGGGTTTCCAAATGGCTTCCTACCTGAGGGGAAAAACATAGGACTATCATCTTGTGCTTTAGAACTTCCTTCTACCCATCATTATCAAACT
This sequence comes from Podarcis raffonei, assembly GCF_027172205.1. NCBI lineage: Eukaryota > Metazoa > Chordata > Lepidosauria > Squamata > Lacertidae > Podarcis > Podarcis raffonei. The sequence continues at coordinate 40,117,584 of NC_070608.1, forward strand.
ATGTCTGTATGCCCATTTCTAGGTGAGACAAATATACCAATCAGATTGCCACACATGGGACTTTGGCTTCATTCAGCTCTTGTGAAAGCAAAGAAACCATCTGTAATTCCAAAACTGTAACCTGGGGCAATGGACCCAACTGCCTTTAGAGAAATTGTTCCCCAAAGAATGATGAAATATTACAAACTCTACCTATCAAGGGACACGGGTGGTGCTGTGGGTTAAACCACAGAGCCTAGGACTTGTGGATCAGAAGGTCAGCAGTTTGAATCCCCGCGACGGGGTGAGCTCCCATTGCTCGGTCCCAGCTCCTGCCAACCTAGCACTTCGAAAGCACGTCAAAGTGCAAGTAGATAAATAGGTACCACTCCGGCTGGAAGGTAAACGGTGTTTCCATACAGACATAAAAAATAGGGTAGGCTCTAAAACTACACATCTCAAGTGTCAAAGGCCAGGGGAAAGAGGTGGCCTTCAGCATTCACTGAATATGGGATGTGAATAAATGGTCTTCTTTAAGTTTTTGAGATGTAAACATGGGCTGCTATATGTAAGCCTTATGAAGATATTCAAATTTCTGGCAAAGTGGCAGGTCTGTGGGAGTACTTATTCAGGTGCTTGCCTCAGCATCATGTACACTTGGTACAATAGTGTAGCATCCAAGCTTTTTGAAACATTCTTAGCATTCCATTCTAGGTGTCAGGATTCCCTCACACAGGTTCACTCAGTTCTTAAAACAACAGTTTAATACTAAATGTTAGAACATATTATAATGTAATATACAATGAGTGCATTGGGATCTCTGAGCTGGGGAGCTCAAGTTCATAAATGCAAATTTATAGACAAAAGTTATAAAGTTTCCAATAGCCAGTATAAGTTTGGCTTTCCAAAAGTAACAGGTATTGCTGCTCAGCATCAGATAAATAGAAGTTTCAGGGTTTTAAGCCCTCAATGTATTTTTTTTGTTTTTTCACTTGCTGGTTTTATAATGGTGGACAATTTTATAATTGTTTGTATTGTAGTTCTTTTTTCAGTTTAATTGAAGCCTCCCTGAAAATACAGATGTATTTACATACAATGTTTTCATTTAGCAAACAAATTAGGAGAATCCTCCCTCCACACACATGAATGTGGAAAATACTAATAGAGATAATGCTCTATAATCCTTATTTCCTCCAGGTCACTATTAACCCCAAAGTGAAGAAGCAGATACTGAGGGTGAGATATTTAACTTGGGTATAAAATTGCTATGCTGAGACAGGCCATCTGGTTCATCATTCTGTCTCTAGCTATGGACAAATGCCTAAGGGAAGCTTACAAGAAGGGCAAGATGGTGACAACCGTGTTAATCTGAAGAAATAAACATCCACTGATTGATCTTTGCAAACTAATCTAGCATTCTGGGCCATAACTGCAATCAATTTCAGTGGGTTAAATTAAGCATGTTAACCAGTCATCTCCAGCCTTTCATTTGCTTTACCCCTGCCTCTAGACTACCGATAAACTTCATTTCAGCAATGACACATTGTGCAACTTCCCATTCTCAGATTTTAACAAAAGAACAAAAACGGTTCCAACTAAATGCCTGGGATATAGAGCAAAGTCTTGAAAAGACTGTAATGTTGGCACTAGGTGTGGCTCCTTAGAAAAAGATTCCAAAGTCAAAGAGCCACAACAGCTTCTTTGCAGCTGCATATTATATCTCTGTTCAAGAAATTTCTTGCATATGGACCTCTACAGAAGATTTTTAGACACAATAAGATTGCTATAAGAAGACTAAGATTATTAATCAGGGCTGGGTGGGAAATCTCTGTCCTATGGGCCTAATTAGGCTCAGCATGAGTCCCAATTTAGACTGCAATGCTGCTTTCTCTAAACCATGACCACTTGCCCCACACCTGATAGTCTCATTTGTTGTTGCACTTTCATTACCCTTCGAAGGCACTTGATGCAAGATCCTAATTGTCCATTTGCAGATGCTGTTTGGGCATAGGACACCTGCACAACATTGTAGCAAGGATCATGGACTTAGAAGGGCTATACTGATTGGGGGGGGGTTAAAGCAAGGGGAGAGGGTTTGCCTGGTGCCTGCCTTCACATCTTCACATCGAGCAGAAACCTTTTTGTTTTCCTAGACCTGCTTTAGCTTCTCAGTTGGCCTTCATTTCTATCAAATGATTTCTTGCTGCTTTTATCTAGCTATCATTATTATTTCTGCTATTGCCTGCTGGTTTTTTAAAACAAGTGGGGTTTTTTTGTATTCTGTTTACATAAGCTGCCCTGGAAGCTTTGTTGAAAGGAGGGTTACAAATGCACATGTTCAGAAGGTCAAAAGTGAGCAGGAAAAAAACCAAAGCACAAAACCACTACAAACCATGCAATGGCGGCCATCCAGGCACCAGCAAACAAAATGTACAGTAGTTGCAAGAAAAAGTTAATAAGCACCCTCCCTCTCTAACTTTTCTGTGATCTTTTGATCATCACAAAACTTCTCATTTTCCAGTCCAAATTCCAGGATAATGCAGTATTTCAAGAACTGCTTCTCAGCAAAATGAAAATAATGGGAACTATCAATGTGCACTTGCTAGGAAACATTATTAATTTGACATTTCATACTACAACTGGCTGAACATATTTTACCCTATGTCAGGAAACCTGAACTTCCTACCTAATTTGTTGATTCTCACAGGCCTGGTGTGAAATGGTTTAGCATTAACTGCCTGAGCTCTGGACTTGTGTGCTCCTCATTTCCTCTTCTCGTATGGCTGCAAGGAGGAAATTGGAAACTTTGGTTTCCATTCTGATTTACCCACAGTGTATTGTTACATCCAAACTTTAAAGAGGTTCATCTGAACCGTAATGTAGAGTTGGGGTGGCCAACCTGTAGCTCTGCAGTTGTTGTTCCACTACAACTCCCACCAGATCCAGACACCGCGGACAAGGCTGATGGGAGTTCTAGTTCAACAGCATCTGAGGGGCTTCAGGCTTAGAAAAACAAACCAATTTCCTAAACCATGGTTTTGTTGGGATTTGGTTAGTTAAACTCTGGTTAGTTAAAAATGGAAGTGAAAACTACTGTTCTCCTTGTGCCTGCACTAGAGGAAAACAGAGGGCAGGGTGGCTAATGAAGCCCAGGCTCATTCCTGCAACACTCAATTATAGTTTTGCATTACATCCAAATGAGGCTGACACAGCTCTTGTTAGAAACATCTGTTCCTCTTGATTTTATTAGAGGATACATCTAATTGGAAAAAAAAACCTCTAAAAGCATCACATTCTTATTGCTCTTGACATTGTATCATGCAAACACACTGTTCCAAGATGGGCTTAATACATCCTTCCTTGAATTCACTTTTGTTACAAAGCTTTGCTACTTAGCAGAGCTTGGAATTGGCACTCTGGGAAATAGGCAGTGTATCAGCCATCCCATCATGCCAGCTCATTCCGACCAAAATGAAAGCTACCCTCAAGTGTGCCAGGTGCTGGGTTTGGAGTGGTGAAGAATCCTGATTACTTCTTAGGCACTTGCTTTTTTCCTTGTTTGGCACAAGTGATTTAATTTTAATTGGAAGCTGCAGGGTTAGCTTCATTGCCAGCTAATAATGACCCGATTTCAGAAAACATGGAAGCTGCTAAAGCCATCTGGCTTTGTGGGTTGAGGAATTTCAAAACCAAGAATATCCCTGTTGGATAACACCAAGGATCCATCGAGTCCAGCATCCTGCTTCTAGAAGTGATCAGCCGGATGCTTTTGGGAATTCTACAAATATGTCAAGAAGGCATCTGTTCTCTTGTTTGCCCCACAACATATAATATTCTGAGACAAGCTGCCTCTGAATTTGAAGGTACAGTTTAGCTGCCATGGTTAATAGTCATTCATAGGCATATCCTCTGTGAATTAATTTTTATTACCCTCTGAAGCCCTCTCTCTTACATCTAGTGGCAACAACTTCCATTCAGTTAACTCTGTGATGTGAAAAGGACTTTCTTTTGTTTGTCTTTTGTGGTAGAGAATCAAGTTTGCCTGCAGAAGGTCATGGGTTCAATCTCTGGCAACTCCAGGTAGGGCTGGAGAAGATTGCCTGCCTGAAACCCTGGACTGCCACTGCCAATCAGTGTCAAGATTACTAAGCAAAATGGACCAATCATCTGACTTGATGTAAGGTAGCCTTTTATGTTTATGGGGAAGGGCTACAACTCAGTGGTACAGCATCTGGTTTGCATGAAGGTGGTCCAAGGTTTAATTGGCTGCATCTCCAGTTAGGAATGAAAATATCCCGCATCAGAAACCCTGGAGATCTGCTGCTTTATCAGTGCAGTGGTCTGATTTGAAATAAGGCAGCTTCTAGTGTTTCTATTAATGACCACAACTTCCAATGTTTCAGTCACCTTTTTCATACCAAGCATAATTTATGCATAGTTATGCTCAGGCTAAAGGGGTGGGGAGCGTTACATAAATATTTCCTAGTTTGGTGATAGTGGTAATGAAACCCTAACAATACATGCTATTCTGCAAAAGCCATGATACTGGATTCCAATAAAGACTGTAGGGAGTTGATTGCTCTTTTGGACAGAAAATTACAATATGGGAACTGAAACAATGACTGAACTACCATCAGTATAATGATAATGACACATTTCCATTTTCTGAACACAAAGTGGTAGGTGACAGTCTTGAACTGGCATATGGTTGTTGTTGTTGTTTAGTCGTTTAGTCGTGTCCGACTCTTCGTGACCCCATGGACCAGAGCACGCCAGGCACTTCTGTCCTCCACTGCCTCCCACAGTTTGATCAAACTCATGCTGGTAGCTTCAAGAACACCATCCAACCATCTCATCCTCTGTCGTCCCCTTCTCCTTGTGCTCTCCATCTTTCCCAACATCAGGGTCTTTTCCAGGGAGTCTTCTCTTCTCATGAGGTGGCCAAAGTATTGGAGCCTCAGCTTCAGGATCTGTCCTTCCAGTGAGCACTCAGGGTTGATTTCCTTAAGAATGGAGAGGTTTGATCTTCTTGCAGTCCATGGGACTCTCAAGAGTCTCCTCCAGCACCATAATTCAAAAGCATCAATTCTTCGGCGATCAGCCTTCTTTATGGTCCAGCTCTCACTTCCATACATCACTACTGGGAAAACCATAGCTTTAACTATACGGACCTTTGTTGGCAAGGTGATGTCTCTGCTTTTTAAGATGCTGTCTAGGTTTGCCATCGCCTTTCTCCCAAGGAGCAGGCGTCTTTTAATTTCGTGACTGCTGTCACCATCTGCAGTGATCATGGAGCCCAAGAAAGTAAAATCTCTTACTGCCTCCATTTCTTCCCCTTCTATTTGCCAGGAGGTGATGGGACCAGTGGCCATGATCTTCGTTTTTTTGATGTTGAGCTTCAGACCATATTTTGCGCTCTCCTCTTTCACCCTCAATAAAAGGTTCTTTAATTCCTCCTCACTTTCTGCCATCAAGGTTGTGTCATCTGCATATCTGAGGTTATTGATATTTCTTCCGGCTATCTTAATTCCGGCTTCGGATTCATCCAGCCTAGCCTTTCGCATGATGAATTCTGCATATAAGTTAAATAAGCAGGGAGACAATATACAGCCTTGTCGTACTCCTTTCCCAATTTTGAACCAATCAGTTGTTCCATATCCAGTTCTAACTGTAGCTTCTTGTCCCACATAGAGATTTCTCAGGAGACAGATGAGGTGATCAGGCACTCCCATTTCTTTAAGAACTTGCCATAGTTTGCCGTGGTCAACACAGTCAAAGGCTTTTGCATAGTCAATGAAGCAGAAGTAGATGTCTTTCTGGAACTCTCTAGCTTTCTCCATAATCCAGCGCATGTTTGCAATTTGGTCTCTGGTTCCTCTGCCTCTTCGAAATCCAGCTTGCACTTCTGGGAGTTCTCGGTCCACGTACTGCTTGAGCCTTCCTTGTAGAATTTTAAGCATAACCTTGCTAGCGTGTGAAATGAGTGCAATTGTGCAGTAGTTGGAGCATTCTTTGGCACTGCCCTTCTTTGGGATTGGGATGTAGACTGATCTTCTCCAATCCTCTGGCCACTGCTGAGTTTTCCAAACTTGCTGGCATATTGAGTGTAGCACCTTAACAGCATCATCTTTTACAATTTTAAATAGTTCAGCTGGAATACCATCACTTCCACTGGCCTTGTTATTTGCAGTGCTTTCTAAGGCCAATTTGACTTCACTCTCCAGGATGTCTGGCTCAAGGTCAGCAACCACACTACCTGGGGTGTACGAGACATCCATATCTTTCTGGTATAATTCCTCTGTGTATTCTTGCCACCTCTTCTTGATGTCTTCTGCTTCTGTTAGGTCCTTACCACTTTTGTCCTTTATGGCATATGGTACCAGGGAAGAATTGGTGGGGGGGGGGGGGTTGTACAACTTGATACTTCATCCAGATAAGATGGAAATGCTGTTAAAGGCTCCATTAATTTGAAGATGAGTATCCAATCTCTTCTGGATGAAGATGCTTTCTCTTCCAAGGTATGTACAGATGGATTTGCTCCTGGATTCAGCCTGCACTTTTTAACCAGCTTTGGCTTGTTTGATCCTGGCCTCTGTATTCAATCCATAACAAATCTAAAGGATGCTTACTAAAGAATAATTAATTTGTGCTTCGTGTAATTTTAATATTTGTATGCTTTGTGTTTACACTTCTTGCTAGCTACTTTAGATGTTGTTTGCTATAGAAAAGTGACGTAATAATAATCAAGAACTACAAAGGCTTTGAAACCCAAAGGCCATCACTCATCACCCCAACCCCCCAGTTTTTGATGAATGGCAGGAGAGATAAAAGGGTAAGGATCTCAAGTTTGAATTATTCAACTTTACTGGCATCAGAAAAGGAAAAGCAGCAGTAGGATTTTGTCTTCACTCATGAATTTCAAAGATAACGAAAAGGCTTTTTGAGTTTCTCAAAAAAATAAAAATACCAGGATAGATTATGATATGCTGTTATGAGTGTTGCTGCCACAAGTAATAAATTGTAAAGATCAATAATATTGGGTAGCAGTAGCTTTCTACTGAAAAATACCATTGCTGTGAGGTAGGAATCTTCATAGTACAAGCTCCCATGTGATCTGGAACCCTTAGCAATCGGTTCCTCCTCTTGTATTATTGTTAGCAGTGAGCAGAATGTCAGAATAAAGCTGTTGAATTCCTATGCTTGTGTCACCAACCTCAAGGAAGCTTCCTAACTGGACCAAAATCTTGGGCTTAGTCCCTTTATCTGCTCTGTGTGGGCAAGCCTTCTCCTACAATTCATGTGACTGGCGACAGCCCCCACCTCACCATGTCCTCAAGAAATGGATTCACTCAGTTGAGTCAGAGGCTCTCTCAAAGTTTGGTGAGAAAAGCTCAGAGATCTCAAAACCCTTCTGGCATTTTCTTGTGGGCCAGATCAGGGACTTTTCAACACCGCTGAGCAGTGATTTGTGTACTAATATGGATGATACATGCAGAAACTCTCACAATTTTCCTGCACATTGCTTAGCTGATCAATAAAGGCCCTGATTGGTCAGAAGTGCAATTTTTGACATGAAAATTGAAGCTGTCAGAAATTTGGCCCAGCTCTTAATAATAAAAACACAGTAATGTGCACAAAGAGAATATGAATGGGGGTATGTGGGGGTTCCAAACCAAATTTATTCTTCTGGTCAAGTAAATACCTTGGGGAAATAATCTGCAGTGTTCTTTGAGGAGGCCTGGGGTATATTTTTGCAAGGGGGGGAGAAATCAATGGAAAGGCACCCACTGACTTCAGTGAGGTATAGATCAGGTTTGCGGTAATCATGATAATGTAAAAGCTGATAGTATGTCAGTGGCCTGTCAAAGCAAATTACTTGCTTCAGGTGAGTGAGCAAAGTAGGGTTTTATAAGGCTAGAGAAAATATTACAAGGACTGAGGCTGATTCTAATGGTTTCTGTCTGGAAGGCAGCTGGCATTTCTCTTATTCTGACACTGTTGCCAGCTGGATATGTTGATTAAGATATCTGTGTGTGGTTTCTTCTGTTCTGAAAATATAAATCCGAAGCCATAACTATGTTAATAGTTTTGTTAGTGCAGTTTCCTATCTGATGGATTCTATCAGAGGAAACGGTGTTGAAAGAGATTTTAGAGGAAAGTAATACCATGGAAGAAGAAAAACAAACTGTGCTTTGTTTTTCATGACTCTCATGGAGAAAGTACAATCTTGACATTTGACCAATGTGGATTGTGATTTTTCTATTAACATCTAGATAATAAAACAATCACCCTGATCCAGAGAAAACAATCTGCAAGTAGAAACCTATTTCACTCCATATCATTTGTTGTGAGTGGGAGTAGGAAACAGAAGCTGGCACAGGCACCTTTTTTTTGAATGCATTATAGGTTATCAGCACTGTCAGAGCTCTTACTATGGAGGGGGAAACGTCAGGAACACAACCAAAACCCCATTCTCTGCTTCTGGCTCCCTCAATCAGGGCCACGGAATGAAGGGCTATGATTCAAAAGCATATTATCTGCATGCTAAAAGCTTCAGTCCCTTTTCTCGTTTGTTTAAGAAATTTGTAGCAATGGGCAAGTTTGCACGGATTACATTTATAATTAGACTTGTCAAAATGAGTTTCTCCCCTTCCTCCTTGAGACTGGAAAATTGGCTGAGTTTATTCTGAACCAGTTAAAAGCAAGAATGGACTCTGTCATTCTCCCAATGGCATCAGTGTGAGTGCAGTGCTTAATGCTGCTCCCCCCTCCCCACTTCTCATAAGCACCCAAATCCCCTTGCCCAGCGGCAGCACTTTCTGCTCTTGTGGTAACAGTATGAAGGTTTTATATTTCCCCAAGCTCCTGGCATCAAGATTGCTGCTGTGGGAAGGAGGGTGAGGCAAGGAAAGATGTCCCCACACATTCTCTGCCACCAGAGCAGCAGCACCTGCTACCAGGTAAGAGAGATTAGGTAAAGAAGGAGTTCATCTCTGAACTGAATTAGAAAAAAACAACTAAACTAAACTGGGAAAGAATTCCAGAGATGCAATGCTTCTCTTCAAATGGAATGCCATACTGAATGCCAAACTTCATGTGAACTTCGGCCATATCTCTAGAAGTTTGTCCCTTTTTAGAGCTTTTGAATTGTGTGCTTTATGATGTTCATGGAGAAGGGGGAGAGAAAGGAAAAGGGATGGAACAAGTAGAAGAGCAGGGAGTGTATAAAAGGATCAATTCATGCATTCCATCTCAAGAACATGCTACAGAAATAAGTCCTGCAGAAACTATTTTAAAAAGCATATTGAGAATGTGATAGGATAAAATTATTATTTATTAAATTTCTATACTACCCTTCATCTGAGGATCACAGGGTGATTCACAATATAAAAACAGAAAAATACATACCATAGTATGTATACAAAAACAATATCTCCAAGTTTTAAATGCCATAAGGTAAAGGTAAAGGTACCCCTGCCCGTTCGGGCCAGTCTTGCCAGACTCTAGGGTTGTGCGCTCATCTCACTCTATAGGCCGGGAGCCAGCGTTGTCCGCAGACACTTCCGGGTCACGTGGCCAGCATGACAAGCTGCATCTGGCGAGCCAGCGCAGCACACGGAACGCCATTTACCTTCCCGCTGGTAAGCAGTCCCTATTTATCTACTTGCACCCGGGGGTGCTTTCGAACTGCTAGGTTGGCAGGTGCTGGGACCGAACGATGGGCGCGCACCCCGCCGCGGGGATTCGAACCGCCGACCATGCGATTGGCAAGTCCTAGGCGCTGAGGTCTTACCCACAGCGCCACCCGCGTCCCTTAAATGCCATAGATTCTTTAATTAGCCTAAAATCTGGGAGAAGAGGGATGTTTTTGCCTGGCACTTAAAGATATGCAACGAATGTGCCAGGCAAGCCTCCCTGGGGAGAGCATTCCACAAGCGGGGATCCACTGCAGATAAGGCCCGTTCTTGTGTTGCCACCCTCAGGACCTCTCATGGAGAGCCTCAGATTATGATCACAGGCTCCAGGCTTCATATGGGGGGGGGGAGGCAAATACAGCATAGTGACAGACTTCAAACAATGGCTCAACTCTCAACTGAAAAGATAATTCTTGGAAATGAATCATTAACAGCATGTAAACATCTTCTCATGGCCTTACCTTTGTTGCAGCATCAAAGCATACGAAACCCATGCCAAAGTCTATGGTAAGCCCCATAAGATGACTCTCCAGAACACAGGCATATGTCTTGCACTAGGAAAGATCGAAAAACACAGCATGTTAGATAGCGCTTCAGTTGAGTACATGTATTTTGAAAAATTATAGCTAAGGGGAAATACCCGTTTAGTTACAAATTAGCCATGGCAAGAACAAAATACATCTTTGCAAATAACACAAACCCTTAGCCATTCAATCAACTGGCTATTTGCATTGCATGAAAGAGAGCTTCTACCTCTACCTACATGGAAAACGCATAGGGGCTGAGTGTGGAGGCAGCATAGCAGGCAGCAGCGGCAGAAACAGGCAGGGGGTTGTAGGGGTGGCGGCGGCAACACTGCAATGCAACACTTCCCATTTTTCCTCAAGTGGTGAAGCAGGATGTGCCACCCCTGACTATCTGGCTACAATTTAGCATAGCAGGTAAGTAAATACAGTGGTACTTTATGGACAACTTGAATTAAGAACACTGCAAACCTGGAAGTAGGTGTTTTGGTTTGTGAACTTTGCCTTGGAATAAGAACATGTTTCACTTCCTGTTGAGTGTGTTCCATTTGTAAACTGAGTCCCCCGCTGCTATGGGAAAGCACGCCTTGGTTTAAGAATGCTTTTTTTAAAGAATGGACTTCCAGAACGGATTAAGTTTGTATACCAAGGTACCACTTTATTGGAATTCAACTGTCTTTGCCCATTCCTCAATGTAAATGAAGTAATTGAGAGTGAAATGCATCACCTCCTAATTTCTGATCACACATGGAATACATCTGCTCACATATGACTGGGGACACATGCACCTTTGGTAAATAAAGAGGCACTTTTATATGCAGCTTTTATGTCCCATTACTTTAATGCAAAATAAACATATTTTATTGGAAGTGAGTATGTAAACAAAATATATAATGACTAGGTATTTGCTGTTGATGTAATGGCTCATCAAAGAAGACAAGGGATAAGAAGACTCTTAGGTTCCCTGAATTTTCCTAGTGAGGCTCTTGTGAACTTCAATCTAACTATTTGATGGACCTGCATTTATCTATTTTTATGATTTGTATTATAGTTGACCCCCCCCCCAATTCATTTTCAAAGAATTTATGTCAGGAAATGTGTTGATAAGGGCAAACTTCCATTGCCAGCAAGTTGCTAATACAGCACTTCTAACATTGAAGGAAATCGGAAGAACTCCCTTTATTTTTAGTTTCTTATCTCTCCAACCCCCCCCCCCCCAATGCAGTGTGACATTTTGGTTTGCATTGATAAAATGAAACTGTTCAACACTGAGTTTCAGTTTACAACAAATTACATACTCCTACTGAGCTCCTTGTTTGATAGTTGGCTTCTGGTTCCTAATGCCAAGCTAGTACTGCTCAGCGCAAATTAGGTATTTTTCTGATCAGAACATCATTGTCAAGATGTGAAGTGCACAGCAGAGCTTGAAAAGGCCAAGCTACTCATCACAGAAGTGCTTATGAAAGATGCTACCTTTTCACATTAAAGTCAGAGACAAATATATTGAAATCCTTCTGAGACTGATGAAAACCCTAGTTTAGAGCTAGAAGAACAATGACTTAAGGACTTTTTATACAAAATAAATGTTTAAACAGAAACTGCCAAGCAGAAATAATTTGATCACTAATTAAGTTGTCCACTGCAAAGTGATTCCTATCAATTTAAATTCAGATTTCTGTTTTCTGACAACAGCATCCCCCCCAAAAAATTCTCTCAAATCATATAATTCATAACTAACATGATTTCAATAAACAAACAAATAACATCCAAACCTAAAGTGGCTCACCTGTAAATGCAGTCACAGATATGGAAAAGCACCTGCACAGCCTACTGGTGGAACTTTCTAGAAAGCTCTGGAAGACTGGGTATGCTGGATCCCTTCCTTTACACCCCTGCATAGTATCAATTACTGCATGGCCTTTGGGAGAAATGTCCATGGTGGCAACAATTTGTTTCCTGAGCACTTTCTGCAAGACTTCTGCAAAAAAACTTTCACATTTTAATGATGTCAGCCTCTTTGAGGCATGTGAGGCAGTGACTGCGAAGGTCAAGAACTTTACTCACACAGTTGCTACACTTTTTGAAGATAGCCCTACTCAGCACCAGGGCAAAATTCAAGGGGGGGGGAAATAAAGAGTGGAGAGGGGGAGCATAGAGCGAGAGATATCTCTTCGTGCCACTGCTTTTTGCACAAGAAAAGAAGGGAGCCTGAAGGGCTGACTCTAGATTCTTAGCCCATACAGAGATCACAAATGAGTTCACATGGATGAGAGGGGCAAATCCATAAGGCTTTCTGGGAAATGATATATAATGAATTAAAAAAGGTATTTAAATATACCTTCTTGAAGAAACCAGAGGCCTTTCTCTTGGGCATGGCCGGCCAAGTGGTGCCAAAGAAGGACAGAACTTTTTTCATGTATGCTACAACAGCAGCAAGAATACTCATCGCAAAGTATTGGAAGACGCAAGATTTACCCACTCTGGAAGAATGGCAGATGAAACTGATTGACTGTATGGGATTGGCAGAAATGATGAGCAGAATCCGTGACCAGGGAGAAGAGTCGGCAGAAGAAGACTGGAAAAAAATTAAGGACTATTTACAGAAATATTGCAAAATTAAGGAAAGTTAAATGGTGTTGGATTGAAATTGAGTGGTTTCTAGCTGTAATGATATAAAGGAACATAGATGGGAAAAAAGGGTCTGGAAAATAAGGTAATAATATAAGCTGTAATGCTTTAAGTGAAGGATTTGCTGAACAAATAATTTTAATTGGAATACAAGGAGGAGAAGTATGAGGAGGTCTGAGAAATTTGTTATTGAAAAGTATGTTTTATGAACTATATGTCTTTTTTAATCTTTTTGTTTGTTTTGTTTTTGTTTGTTTGTTTGTTTGTTTAAAAAAATTGGAAAATTTAATAAATATCTTTTAAAAAAAAAAGAAACTGAGAAAGCCAAAAAAAGAGAGGGGGGGGCAAATCCAATGCTGTCAGTCTTCCAAAGCTTCCTAGAAGGTCCCTGTAAACAGCCCAGGCACATTCCCATATTTGGAACAGAATAGAACGCACCAAGAATAACCAGTTAGTTGGGACACTGAGATGGGTATTCATTGCACTACTTATATGCTATACATCCACATTTTTAAAAGTAATCATTTTGTAAACATATGCAGGTTGCAAAGTATGTGTCAGGTGTCTAATTCCCTTATCAAACCAAAAGGGTTACTAGAGCTCTTTGGAACAGCAGTGTTTTGAAACAAGTGCCATTCAATATGCACCACCTTCGTGTGGGACAGCTTTTTCAAGTAATTCTAGGCAGCCCATGTTTAGATGTTGGCAAAGGCATAAAAATAAGACAAACTAAAGTGTGATATCTTCAGATGCTAAAGGAATTGTCCCATCCCAAATAGGTGGTGGAAAAAAGGGGGGAAAGGTAGGGTTGAATGGAAGAAGAGCCACAGAAATTTGGCCCATAGCTGAGGAGGCAAGCTTTCTTGATTCTGCATTCGTCTCCAGGGCTGTTGACTTTAGATTATTACTTTATTATCTCCCATAACAACCACAAATATTTGGTAGGAAGCAAGGAAAGTCGGGGGGGGGGAGAGATGGAATGAAAAGAGCAAGAGTCCATTCTAGAAAAGCTCTGCTAGCAAATGGATAGTATGAATCATTTCTCAACTGCCATTGCCAGAGCAGTCCTCAAAAAGTATCATTTATAATTCAAACTACTGGGACATATTTTCTATATAGCATGATAAACAATTGGATATAGCTCAGATGTTGGAGCCATGTGTTCCACAGGTGAATATGGCATGGCTCAACAAAGTATAAATACTGGCATGGATCTGAAGAATTGATCCATGGGATTTCATTATTTCTTGCCACAACAGGCACTTGTTCCTCCCCTCAAAAGGTAAGGCACAGGCAGGCACAATATGTGACCCATCAGAGTAGCAAAATAACCAGACCCTAGAACAGTGATGGAATAAAATCTTTATTGACAGCAAAAGCAGGGTAAGGGTTCTCATGACATTGGGGCCTGGATTATGTAATCATTCCATGATGGAACGGGTCTCCTGGGTTTGGACCACCCCAAACCCATTTCATGGGAGTCAGCCAGTGCTGAACTTTGTGTAGTGCAAGCCAAGCAAGCAAGGTCTCACTGGGTGACCAGGGTGCAGATTCCAACCAGGCACCTCAACCCAAGCTTGGAGGTGCCATGGTCAATTGTCCCCTCAGGCCCTTTATGGGCTCTCCCATCCTATGTTGATCGTGCCTAATACCCTTTCTGCCCTCAACAAACAATGTTGTTCCGCCTAACAAAGGAAGACCATAATTTCACTGGGGGAAAGGTGAGAGGGAAGTGCCAATCAGGTTGAGTGAAAAAAATTATTTCCGGCCCTGTCAACCAGCTACTCAAAATTGCTCAGTGAAGGTTCTAACCAGAGGGTGGGCGGGCCCCAAGTGGAAGGCTTTCCTCTCCCCTTTGCAAGGGCATTTTGCTGCAGTCTATGGGCCCCAGTGCTGGTGGGCAAAGGCATTCCATGCTTACTGGGTGTGGAATGAGACTTCCTGAGGTGAAACAGCATGTGAGGGACGGCTGCTAGGAATCATTGCTCCCCCCACCCCCAATATGTCGAAGCACCTTTCATATTCATGTGCAGGGAACTTTGATTCCAAGCCTCTGAATGCAATCCAGAGAAATTGAAGTCTGCCATTGGAATCAAACTTAGCATACACTGTTACACATTTGTGTATATGGGAATTGCACTCAACTAAAACAATAACAACTGCATTCCTGCATCCAGTTAATTATTATTAGTCCTATCAAAGTTGGAAAATTTAGAGTAGAGTACATAGATGCAGATGCTGTCTCTCTTTTTTTTGCAAGATTTCCGGAAAATGTTTATTGTAAGAGAAATAAAATTAAATACTGGGCTTAAAATGATTAGCAAAAACTAGTACATAAAACACCCAGTAAACGTAATAGGAGAAAATAAATGATTTTTTATTTTGTGGGTGAAACAAATCATTCCACAGAGAAAAATAAAAAATGAAGTAATCAATGGAAAGCCTCATAAGCAGCCATATTTGTGACTCAACTGCTTGTTAAAGCTCACCAACTTCATGTAAGTTTTATTAATATTTAGTATATTATGTAGTAATAAATGTTATGGGCATAAATGTTTAATTTTATTAACTTGCAAAAAAAAAACCCCACAATTGCTTCCTTTTGTCATATCTTTCAGTTATAAAAATGATTAAAACACAGAGATCATTGGGCTGGAAACAGAGCCTCATAATTCTTTTCAGTCCCTCAGATACCTTACTTTAGGGTTTGGATGCTCACTGTTACACACATTCATAAACGTACCCCTATCTCAAATTTCTGGGCAAAGTAACTTCTTTATGTAAAGGACTGCAGTGGCACCTTGTGTTGAAGAAGTGATGTGGGTTACTTTAGAACACAGGTGTGAGGAACCTGTGGCCCTCTGGATGATGCTGACCTACAGCTCTCATAGTTCCTGACCATCGGCCATGCTGGCTGGGGCTGATGGGAGCTGCCGTTTTCAACACGTGGCGAGCCAGAGGTTCCCCACACCTGCTTTAACCTGTGTGGCAGGTAAGCATGAGGAAGTAACTTTAGAGTGAAGGAAAGTTCTGTTCTAAACGCACTGGCCATCCACCTTAGTGTTCTAATTTAGCAGTTCAATACCTCTGCAAGTGCTAGATTTGCTCCATCAATCACTTCACCTAAGGATCAGTCTTCCCCTCCCCACTCCCCCAGCTACAAAGCTATGAGTAACAAGCACAACTCCTAGCAGGAAATATTGAAAGGTGAAAGATTATAACGGGCTTTGAGCAGCTGTCACAAATTGGTAAAGAGATATTAATGTGCACCACAGGTTAGAGTGGTAAAGGGTCAGTCTCTAGCCTCTCACTCTCTGGCTCCTAATCAGAGGTTTTATTTCACCTGTAGCTTTTCAGCTTACTTTAATTAATCCCCTTTGCTGTGAACTTGGAGAGAATAAATTGAAGAATGCTGCCAAGAGAGCACATAATGTCAAAGTTCGTACAGATCTAATATAAACCGTTAAAACATTACACCTGCCATAAAAAGAGTGAATTATTTGCTTTTGATTATTGATTTCACACGCTGAAAAAGATGAAAAAAAAAACCTATTCGGAATGAAAGTTTCCCATATAAGAGGCAACTCAATATTTAATCTACCATGTGCAAAAAGTACAGAATCTTAAAACTGGGTCTGTGAATAATTCAGTTGCCCTAGTTCAGGAGCAGAAACTGAAGCATCATGTTCCTCAGGCCCCAAAACCTGAAGTATACTATAGCTTAGTAGGAGATGTTTAAAGTGGGAGAGAATGCAATGGAGGAAAAAGCTCATCCAAGCCCATTTCTAAAGCGGAAAAGGCTCAGACTCTTGGCTACTAAGTTCATGCCAGAATTCCACTTTTCAAAAATCAATGTTGGTACAAAATCATAAATGTAAGTTTGAATTTTTAAAAAGTTCATAAAGGTACAAATTAGGATAAACTAATAGTTGTACATTATGACTGTTATTTAAACAAAGCTGCAGTGCTACATATCTAACTGATCTGAGTGAGATGAACTATCTGCAAATCCAACAAGTAGAACACACCACTGCATACGTTTCCTAACAAGATGCATTTTCTTTTGTAAAGATTGCCCCATTATATTACAGAGAAGCATTCCCTGCCCTCAAGACACTAGGTGATTTCCCCAAGTTTCCATGTGAAAAGAAGGAGCTTTGGCACTATTCTGTATATGTAAAAACTCAAAATAGCAACCAGGTTCTGTGCCTCTGCCAACTGAATCAATCTGATTGATCTGCCAAACAATGGCTGCATATCAACTTGAAACACATTGTAATTAATTGAAAATGGGCTAAGAGGTTTACAGGGTTAGAGGGGAGGGGAGTCGTTCATCAATCAGTATTGCAAAATTGTAATACTTGCATTAAAAGTACATTATTTGTGATCCGTGACACTATTTGTGATCCTGGATAAGTTGGGGAGAGGGGAGAAACCTGAATTACTAGAACAGGAATGGATGTAAACTATACCCATTAATATAAGAGATACCCATCCAAACATCCTATGTATTTCAAAAGGATGAAGTATAATAAAATAATAGATGTTCTATTCTTATAAATATTTACGTAACAACACAGTGACTCCCAAGTTCTTCTGCCACCCTGAAATCATCTGCACTTATAGAATCATAGACTTGTAGGGTTGGAAGATATTCATCTAGTCCAGGCATGGCCAAACTTGGCCCTCCGGTTGTTTTGGGACTACAGTTCCCATCATCCCTGACCACTGGTCCTGTTAGCTAGGGATGATGGGAGTTTTAGTCCCAAAACAGCTGGAGGGCCATGTTTGGCCATGCCTGATCTAGCCCAACCCCTGCAATACAAGAATCTTTCCCACAGTTGTCCCTGAGTGGACTCAAACCAACAACATTCTGGTTGACAGTGAGATGTATGTTACCAAGTCCTGGTCTCTCCTTTACCATCCCATAAAATTCCAATTTCTCGTTGTCTTCTTGAATAAATTCTACTATGAGATCAGAACCACTATGCTAATAGTGACTAGCCCAAGGCCATGCAACGAGCTTCATGGATGATCTGCGCCCAAGTTTCCCAGATTTAAACTTCTAGCCCCACTATTGGGATGCACCGTGCTGCCACACCATTGTTTATCCTTATCTCATTAGCAGATATTTTTCACTTTCAAAGCAAAAGCTAAGAAAATAAGCAAAATAACAGAAGGCTGCAACTCAATGCTTCTAGCTGCTGAACTGCCATTTTGGTTTGGTCAAGAACGTATCAAACAACCACACCTAATCTCACTAGTACTTTCAGTGTTTGGGTTTCAAAAACTAAAAGTGTATGCAGAACCCTATCTTGTTTTGTTTTTAAATGAGATTTTTTTTCCTGTATGGAAACAATTTGTAGTAGATCATTAACTCTTTTTTCCATTAAATATTCCAAGCCTCCGCCCTCCCCCCAAAAAAGTCTTTGGTAATAACTATCACTACCATCAGTGCTTTTTAAAAAAAAGAAAGAAAAGAAAAATGTTTAGAGGTTCTCTCATTTTCCTACTCATATTTAAATACTGCCCCTCAATGAGACCAAACTTAGATTCACAAAGTGTTTAGGGGTATGCGTACCCCTGCGTACCCCCAGAAAAAAGCACTGACTATCACATAAAATGTATTGCATAATAATAACACAAAATGAATTTGACACCGCATGTTTCTTACCTGTATTCGTTCCACTTCTAAAAAAGTTGCTGATTGGAAGGCCTTTTCCCATAATATGAGGTCACATTCTAATTCCACAGAAAAGTAGAGATCCTCTCCCGTTTCAGACTGGACACCAAAGCAGTGTTTTCGACGATCCAGTAGATCACTGTCCTGATGAAAACCTGGAGTTATATAATCTTGCATACATCAATTAATATTTCTTACAGTACAGACCCACATGTTAGATGCAGAACAAAGTGCCATGTAATTTTTATTCAGCCCACATTAGTCTCAGCATTTAAATGGCTTTGAAATAAAAGAATGTTTTAGAATTTTCACGCCAAGTAGCAGAGCACAGTTTGGCTACAAGGATTCACAGGTGCCAGTGTCCAATTTCTGAATAGTTCCCAAAGTTCCCAGTCTTAAAATGTCTCAGAAGTGTGTCATATATTTTGTGTATTCATGCACAGAAATATACACCAACAATTTCTTTACTCTGCTGAAAAACACTACAATTTCTTTTTGGCAAGGCTTCAGATAAAGAAAATAAACCAAATGCATTCAAACAGTTCTCAAATTATTGGACTTTTCTGCTATTCGTTTAGCAGTGAATGTATGTTATCTGTCATAAGGGCTGCAGGCTCTTGAATCTAGGCCCGTTGGAGGTTTTGAGGTATCCTGCTTGAGGAATCAAGGCCCTCCAAACAGTCTTAGGCTATTTTCCACAAGTGGTGGTGTAATTAGTTTTGTTGCTGTTGTTGTTGTAGTTGCAATTTGCTGGTTCTATAAACTAAATGAAGGAAACTGCGCTGACTGGCATGCACATATAACTAAGAGTGCTTTCCCTCCACCGTCTATGTGGAATTAACATTTACAAGTGATGCATCCAGATTTAAAGGTACTTGGGGAAATGTTGTCATTCTCTTCCACAATTGAAAAGGAGGGTATTCTCATCACTCTGATTCTTGAGCAACAACCTACGCAATTAGGGGCCTCTCCTTCAAATACAAACACACTTCAACATCTTGCTTCTTTGCATAACCCGCCACCAGGATTCTTTGCCCTTTAGACCCAATTGTACACTGAATGATTTCTTCTGAGCTGAACAACTCCATTGGGATATGTTTGCATTTCCCTGCATCTAATTTAAATCACATTTAATCCACCTGGGGATTTCACTGAGTCCTTGGAGTCTGCTTGGAGCTTTGTTCCTAAATGTAATTAGCCTTCAAGCTCACTGCATGGCCTTAAGTTGCCAGTCATGATCTCATATCAAGGGGACTGTTAAGATAATGTGTGGCTTTCTGTTGCATGGAGAAAGAGTGGGATACAAAATGTCCTGTAGCAGGCAGCGTCCAAATGCACACACCATTAAAAGCAGCAGTGAAGAAAACTGGCATCCACACACTGATGCACATTCAAGCACCCATCAAAAATGAAGAAAAGAATCTAGATGTGATGACACGCATCAATAAAAGAAAAAAGGTTTACTTGAAATTGTAGCAACTGATAGCTGCATGAGGAAAACACATTATATAAATTTTAAATGGAAAATAACGGAAGAGAGCCTGAGCAGAACATGTAACCATGGGAAAAAGATGGAAAATGAAATGGAAAAAGCTATCAATCCCTGCTCCGTTTTCTGATTCCTGTCCATCAAAAGATCTCTGTGCCAACTCATCTGCTCCTAGCGCAACTGTGATGTGCTACTATACTTTCTGCTATCCTCATGGCTTGTATTTTGAGATTCACATATCTTGGATAAATATGCCAGAACTGATTAGTTTGCTTCTTTCATAATGAGCTCAGGTAAGTTTGATATACTAGCTGCTGATGTTTCTTTCTATATATTAGTACTTGGGCATTTGACTCCTCCTTTGTATTGTAACAGAGGAAGGCTCAGTCCCAGTTCTTGTGCTTCCAAGGCTACAGCTGCTGGAACTGCACATGACCCTCCAGAAGTTGGCTTTTAACTACTCTCACCCCTGACCAGGGACCAGGCTGGATGGGGCTAATAGGAGTTTCCTTACTTCTTTATTTTATTCCTTTTTTATTATTTCTCTTCTGTAGATTAGTTTGGCTTTTATTGTATTCTGTGTTTGAAACTTGTAATAAAATTTGATTAAAAAAAGAAGTTCCAGTTTATTTCATAGTTGGACATAGTGACCGATTCAGGTTGAGGGGAAAAGAACAGAAATAATTCCAGATAAAACTTGATAATCATTATGACTTTAAAAAAAGAAAAGAAAAATAAATTACATGTAAAACGGATCACCAGCCACACAACACGCACATTCAGGCAATTATCCAATCACTCATCTTCAAGCATCATCAATAATCAATTGTAACTGATTCCTAAAATCTACTGAAGGTGCTGTCTTGTCTAATACATGGTCAAATTAGACACAGTGGAATTTCCATACACCAACCTGTAAACATTTTCAGATTCAACTCATTTACATAACTTATTCCAGTTTCTAATGTCTGGAGACAGAACCCTAAAAAGAACTTTATGTTGAGCTAGGTACTCAAAAAAGTTTGCTCTACTTTTTGTTGTTGTTGTTGAAAGTAGGGAGTAAGGGGAATGCAAATGTAATAAAGCCTGTAGCACAACTGTCAAGTACTTGGCTCATATCCCAGAAGAGTTTAAACCAGCATCTCTTCTAATGGGAAAGTGCAACACTTGCTGGCCTAATTAATACTGATTTTCATGTTAAGTGAGAGCAATACATCTGTCTAAGGGAGACAAGGACTTAAAAATAAATTATTTCAAATTAAAAGTACTCAACAAATGCCAAGGTTTGGCATTATATATATTTGGTCTGCTGCTTCATAGACTCTATTTCTCTCTGTGTGTACCTTAAAAGTACCTTGTAAGTATGATACTAGATGCAAAATAATTCAGCTTCTCAAGCTTCTTGATGATGGAACTGAAAGAGACTGGAGATAACCTGCTCTGAACAATGTTTGTTTTGTGGCCCCACTCCCTTAATTTATGGGCCCTGGCTCTGGTTGGACAGCACAAGGAATTTTCAACATGTTGACACAATGCTCAATAGTAACTTTTGAAAAATATCTGCTCAGGAATGCAAGCCTGTCAACAGACACTGCAGATACCTGTCTTTCTTAACATGCAGTGCTAGGGAAAGCTTCAGAAGAGAATTGCTTCATGTCCCATTCCCTGCCCATCCCATCCCCCAAACCATTTGGTGTGAAATTTTCCTTTATAGAAGTCCCATTATCGTGTTCAGTTAAGCAGAGGAGTATCAGCATTAGTAATTGTTGATTGTTGCTTAAATGGCTATTGCCAAGGGGAGCCATTGGGGATAGAGAGGGAGAGAGAGCAAGAGCTAAATGAGGGGAGGAAGGAGAATGAAAATGAGAAATTGGAAAGCACATTTGGAGAGAGAATGCCAGAGGCAGAAACAGGGGAGTGAATTTAGGATAAAATGATGCCTCTTCCTTGTGCAATAAATGGACATGATGCAGAAAGACTGGCTTGGTTCTAATCATTGCCTTGAGTCCAGCCATTTGTGTGCTAAGAATTACTTATGCACACAGTATATTCAGGCTCAGGGCCTTACCATGCCTAAATGACACTGACTAGATGCTACAGCACTGAATCCCTAGAGACAATATTAAATTAAGACTGAAATGACCAAGTTTCTGAAAAAAATGGTTCCTCACTTAAGGATAAATTACAATTTTCAAACTAAGTGTAATGGGAGAACATATCTTAACACTTCCAGTAGAAACTAGTAGCCTTCATTTCTTGCCATAATGTTGTGATAAAGCTGAATTTATTTTCCGATCACCAGATGCCACGGTATAGTAAAGTTGGGCAAATGATGGTTTTAAATTCAGCTCCTGTTGCAAGGCGTTAGCCAAATAGCCACTTCTACTTCTATAATCCCAGACACGATATACTGTGAAGTATTGTTGTGCGTACATTAGCTTTTTTAACAACTCCCTTTAAAATTATTTGTTAGCATTCATTTACTGCTTGGCATTTAGGGCTCTACATTTAAAACAAATTGGACTATCATAAACCCTATCTTATTATGTTTCATTAAATGTAAAGCACAGATGGCATGTAAAGATAAACATCAGATAAGAATAATTGCATTTTTACACTCAATACTTTAAAAATACAATTTGGCTACCAGTTTGTCACTTCTCAATGGTGTTTATATGATACAAAAATGAGGGGGGAAGTCACTTAAAAAGTGATTGTGTGTACTGATCAAGGTGATTCATTCATTCATATTGCAAATGTGGGAACATTTATGGTTACGATTCCTAGAGTCATTTGTGAAATTGCCCTAAATTTACAATATGGTTTGATGCAAGCTGTGGTATCATTAACAAACCTCACCTAATATTTGGAAGCAGATTTTAAAAAATTGAATAATGAACCCAACACATAATCTATTCAACAATAAAGCGGTTAGGGCTGGTTCCAGGTTTGAAGGGACTCTTTTGGCATAATGCCCTCTGGTGGGTCTCTCCCATATGAGTGCTTACTTCACCCACTGTGACAGTTGAGCACCAGGGTAACTTGGGGCCACCATTCCTTTGTCACAATTCACAACTTCTACAATGCACAAGAACACCCCTGGAGCACCCCCAATGTAATGTAGGTCTCAGCCATTTAAATGTCTCAAAATTTCTCAGCAATGCTACATTGTGACTGGCTTGGGACATTGTAGGAAAGTTAAATGGTGGCTCCAAGTTGTCCTCATGCTCACTAGAAGCCCGCGATGAAGGGATGCAGCTCAGGGGCAAAGCAAATGTTTTGCATGTAGAAGGTTCCAGGTTCAATCCCTGGCACCTCCAGGTAGAACTGACCGTGCCCCCTATCTGAACCTCAAAGAGCGATTGCCAGTCAGCACGAACAGAACTGAACTAGGTATACTAATGTTCTAACTTAGTATAAGGCAGCTTCCTATACTCCTGAAACAAGGGGGTGTGGAGGAAGAATCAGTAGCCAGTCATGCTCTGTGTCGGTAGATGTCAAAGCACCAGACACTGTCAAAGGTGGCCCAGTGCTGACATTGGCCATATGAGGTGCTGTAGCTCAGGCCTCCTTGAAAAATTAGGCCCTCAGAGTTGGAAACTCAACTCTACTCTAAGGTGTATATGGTGTCTGTGGAATGACTATGATTGTTCCGTGTTAAAAGAAAGGTTCCTGACAAAGCTACCCTTCTTATTCCACATGATGCTTACAAGGTCAGTGGCAAAATCTTAGCCCACATTAAATCCTTTCCCCCAAATTATTTCTATCATTTTGAAACTGTTCACACAGACCATTTTTCTCCACCAACTTGACTTCCATGGGATATTTTGCTAGCAGTAGTCAATGACTAGGTTGTGTTTGGTGAATACAGCCATCCCTCCTTCCCCTCAGTACAATGAAGTTGCATTTTTATTCTTCATACCTTGAGAATTTTGTACATAATCTCATATACAGAAAATGTTCTTTCGGCTCGTGTCCAGTCCCACGTAGTAACCTTGGGTGAAAATAAACAAAATTTAATTGAACTGATTTTTCAGCCAGTTATATCGGTTGGAAAGTAATGTCAAACTATGGTGTACAGCAGGGGTGGGAAACCTTAGGCCTGAGGGCCAAATGTGGCCCTCTAGTCTGGCATATATGGTCCTTGGGACTCTCCTTAAGCCACACCCCTCCTCACTTGCACCCTTTTTCTGCAGGCTATGCCCTCAAATCCTTCTTGAGTGTTTTTGTCTGGTTGGAATGTGTCCTTGAGCTCTGATAATGACTCCCACTCACCCCTGTGGAGGTTAGAAAGGGTTAAATCAGAGGCATAGCTGGAGGGGGGGGCAATGTTCCCAGGTGCATTTTTCTAGGGGGTGCTGTTCATGCCGCCCTGCCAACCCTGCACCACTTCACAAGGCTGGAATCTAATCTGAATGATTCAACAAGCATAACCTGAAAGCTCTGCAAAGCCAATTTCTGTGGGCAAGCTCCTTACAAAAGCAGTTTCAGTGTGATATATCCTCTTTATTGGACACATGCCAAATAAAACACAGCATATTTACATGGCAAGGATGCCACACGAAGGAGGAGGATCTCTAACAATGATCTCAGAAGGCAGCCAAGTTTGTTCACATGGGAGTAGACAGTCCTTCAGATATCCAGGTGTCAAACTATAAAGGGTTTCAAAGGTCATCACTAGAATATTGGATTGAACCTGGACGCAAAATGGAAGCCTGTGTAGCTAGTACACTAAGGGATTCATACACTCCTTATATGTGGCCTGTATGAAGAGCCTGACCTCAGCCTTCTGGACCGTCTGAAGTGTCTTTTTTTTGTTTTAGCATCCTGTTTAAGAGCTTACTCAAACTTTGGGCCTAAAGAGTTATATTTCTATGCACTGAAAAGTTTTCCCTTCTTCCTTATCAGATCTGCTCCAGGACAGGGAAAGAATCAGGCAGTCCTCTGTAGCGTGGTCTAATGCTGGCTCCCTCGGCCTGAAGCAAGATGAGTGCCGCACCCCATAGTCAAGTTTGACTGGACCTAACCATCCAGGGGTCCTTTACCTTTACCTCATGTAGAATATATTGCAGTAATCTAAGGAAATGAACCAGGGTATCTCCCCAACCTCATTCTTTTGTTATATGGTCAGAAACAAAATTGTACACTAGAAGAAAATTCTATCAAGATTTTTTCCCCTCATACTTATTAGCTATTTCCTCATGATTATGACATCAACAAAGAAGGTAGTTTCTGGAAACATGCTGTGTAAAGAACAGAGAGTTTCTAAGTTTACAGAGAAATCTCAGTACTGGGAATGGTCAAAATTAGTTGTAAGGTCATTTCTTTTCATAGCAATTTTGTGTTAATAAATCAAATTTCCCCATCACTATTGTTGCTTTTCCTTACAACAGAGCTGAATGAAATGCCTAGGAGTAACATAAAACCTTTATATCAATTTCATAAAAACCATTTAATGGGCAGCCAATAAATGGTACTAATACTTACTGGAGGTGCTATAAATTTATAAAGTGAAGAACCTCTCAACGCTAGAAACTTTGGTGTATACATTCTGTCCTGAAGAGAATCTTGTTCCCGTTCTTCTGTCCAGCCTGTGTAGACTATCTGGCAGAAAATACAAATAGTTTTGACAAATTCTACACACATACAATGAACATTTGTTATGAAAATATGCAACATTCAACAGCCTGTTTCTAGAAGTCCCACGAACTTTCTGCTGTCACAATCCACGTCTTGAATTGTGCCTATGTGTCACTCAAGATTTATTAGCACAGAAAGTCATTCAACAATATACATAATATGTACAACTCATCACATACATAATTTCAAGCCTTCAATTGTGCAAACAGCCCACTGTTAATTAAAATTCCTAATGAAATGCTTCTTTTTTTGTTTTCTTTGCAACTGTGTGAAATAAAAAGGAGAAGATGGAAATAAATTTTCACTGCATTGCATAAAAGAATATAATCACACTTCCCCACATTAGATTATTATGTGAAAATGATGTTGCAACAAATATACTTAACAGTGCATTCAAGCATGTTTGCAAACTTTATGTGACAGTTTTGTTACAGGAAACTCTATTATATTATACTGAGGGAGATGTACCAGCTGTCCAAACATCATTCATAACATTGCCAAAACATGGTATCATATGATGTTCATAATCACTTGTGAGGATACTCATCTTCTAGTGGACCATGAACTTGAGTCTTAGGGTTGAGCAAAAAAAAATTTGTGACCCAAGTGTCTGTTTTTAACCTCTTTTAGAAGCAAAAGAAAAGCATAACTCGGACAATGTTACTGTCTCTTTAAACTGCATTCACTGTAAAATGAATTACTTGACAATGGACTACATGGAGAATATAGCATGTCTTTGTTTTTAGTGCCCCTGATTAAAACTGTAATTGAAACACTAGACCTAAGCACTTGTATTTTTATGCATCGAAAGATTTTCCCTTCTTTAGTTTCTACTTAGTTCAAAACTAGCAGCATGGAAGAGTTGCTGTGATTTATTGAAGAAACATCTCATCTACTAACTACTTGTGACTTTGAATGTAGCTTTTTACTGGAAATTGGGGGGGAAATCAAGCTGCAGCAAAAATTAAGAAGAATTGGAAGCACACTTCCTTTGCATCAAAGAGTCGCTGCTTTTTGGAAGAAAGGCCATCTTTCAAGGCAAGAAGCACCTAATTGTCACAGGAATACCAGAAATGGCTCAGTAGACTAGATTCAGCTACCAGGCTTGTCACCTTTGTGCCAATATCATAGGAGTTACCGACCCTAGAAGGATGTAGGGCCAACTAAAATGGTCTATACCCTTGATGACTTTTAGACACAACTGATTTCTACAATGCCTTCATGGAGTTTGCTACTGCCATTGCTAGCTATCCAACTGATAGATAAGGAAGATAATTTACATGATGGCTCCTACATTTGCAGGTCCAATATCTCGAGATTCTGATCTGCTAGTTCCCATAAATAAAGTTAATCAAGTATGTGTGAGAACTGGGGATATTTAATTTATAAGCAAGGGATTTTGTTCATTTAAAAGATTTTCTCTCTGAAAACCTTGATAATATTTCATAATGTCTCATGTCATTTATCAACGCAGATAAAGCCATTTGTTCTATATAGATGCATTGATATTTCACACTGGATTTTTTCCCCCAGTATTAAAGCAGTCCCAGAAATTTAAAGCAATTGCTCTTTGATATATTGTTCCCTTGTCTCTCTACATCATGCGAATGAATTAGATTGATTTCACTGACGGGCCTTTCTTTTATTAAAGATTTTTTAACATAAAAAGGATATTTTTGATTCAGACCGTACAGCACCTGTCAAACTGTTAATTCAAAAGACTACAAGATATCAGAAGCAATATTCAAGACCATCTCTTGCTGCATTGCAAGATATGAAATTGATCAGGGAAAGGGGGAGACCCTATAACTTTGTTTCAGCAGAATTGTAAGTAATTTATATTACTGATATGCTCACTTACCTAAAGGAAATCTTACCAAAAAAGGAGGGGGGGAGAAAACCATAGTTAGATAAACAGCTCATAGGACACCAAATAAGTAGTCCCTGCATGCAAAAACCTATGCTGTGGGGATCAGAGATCAGGAAAGTAGATGCAACCCCTTGCCCATATTTTCAAACCTTCCCATGTTCACCCCAATTTTTCCGCTGCTTTAGCCCAATATATATCACCCCGTGCCATTTGTTTTTTCAGCTCTACCATTCTGAACCACCTCAAATGGCTCTTTTTGCCTTGAAAGCCTTCCCCATGCTTCTCATTTACTCTTACAAAACGCCATCAAAACCTGTGTCAAAAACCCATCTTTTTGGCTTTTACAACCCATATGTCCAGGGGTGAGAAATCTTTTTCAGCCAAGGGCCATATTAACTGGTTAGAAAGCTGCTAGGGGGATGCATTCCAGTTGATGGTGTGGGCAGACCCTCATCTAAGCACTTGCTCTCAACATACACACTATAACAGGGTGTTAGAGACACAACACACACACTCATGCACACACACACACACACACACACACACACACACAGGAAGCTATATTCCGTGCTTTTTTCCATTAAAAATGTTTAGGGGTACTCTCATTTTCCTACTTATATTGAAAGACTGCCCCTCAATGAGGCCAAACCTAGATTCACAAAATGTTTAGGGGTATGCGTACCCCTGCATCCCCCCCCCCGAAAAAAAGCACTGGCTATATTCCATGGAAATGGGAATATATTTAACTCTTACTCTCTGTTTCCTCCATATACAAAGTTTTGAAAGAAAGAAAGAAAGAAAGAAAGAAAGGCTCTCTAATTTTCTTAATCTGCCCTAATGCATATAACATCAATGACAGCTGACCTTCAAGTCTGGCTTTCAAAACTGCCATTTCAAAATGCAATTTCAGACCCTTTTTATTTACCTGGGTCTTTCAAATCATCATCATTATCATCATCATCATCATCATCATCATACCCCGCCCGTCTGACTGAGTTGCCCCAGCCGCTCTGGGCAGCTTCCAGCATATATGTTGTTGTTGTTGTTTAGTCGTTTAGTCGTGTCCGACTCTTCGTGACCCCATGGACCAGAGAATGCCAGGCACCTCTGTCCTCCACTGCCTCCCGCAGTTTGGTCAAACTCATGCTGGTAACCTCGAAAACACTATCCAACCATCTCGTCCTCTGTCACCCCCTTCTCCTTGTGCCCTCCATCTTTCCCAACATCAGGGTCTTCTCCAGGGAGTCTTCTCTTCTCATGAGGTGGCCAAAGTACTGGAGCCTCAGCTTCACAATCTGGCCTTCCAGTGAGCACTCAGGGCTGATTTCCTTCAGAATGGAGAGGTTTGATCTTCTTGCAGTCCATGGGACTCTCAAGAGTCTCCTCCAGCACCATAATTCAAAAGCATCAATTCTTCGGCGATCAGCCTTCTTTATGGTCCATCCAGCATATATAGAAACATAATAAAACATTAAACCTTAAAAAGCTTTCCTATACAGGGCTGCCTTCAGATGTTTCATAAAAGATATATTCATCTCCTTGACATCTGATTGAAGGGCATTCCACAGGGTGGATGCCACTCTGCCTGGTTTCCTGTAACCTCACTTTTCGCAGTGAGGGTACCACCAGAAGGCCCTTAATACTGGATCTCAGTGTCCGGGCTGAACGATGGGGGTGGAGACGCTCCTTCAGGTATACAGGGCCAAGGCCATTTAGGGCTTTAAAGATCAGCACCAAGACTTTGAATAGTGTTCAGAAAAGTAAGTTAGTTGCTTTGTGTTACCATATAGTTTTATTTGTGATCTGCACTGTTAAATTCCAGTTTGTTAATTTTATATATTGTTAGTTTGGAAACATTAGCGCAACTGAAAAATTAACTGGCCTGGGGGTCATCTTGGCTGACCTGCATTGTGAAGCATCCCTTCATCCAGATACAACCCTGTTCAGTGTCAGCCTTCAGTCAGGAGACTGACTCAGAGACATCCCCAATGCCTAAGCCAAAGCCTACCAGCATCTGTGATCAATAAAGTTGTGGCTGTTTTCAGTTCCAGAACATTGTTGTGCCTGTTTATTCTTATGTTTCACTACCCCTTCCTGGCTCCTGGGGGCTTACTGCACATGGCCCTGCAGCTGCAAAATATATGTGTTAGTATCTATAGTTGTTGATGCATGTCTTGTTTTATACAATCCAACATATCTATACAGTAAGAAATCATCAATGTGTCTTGTTTACTTGCCATGCAACTCACCTGCCCACTGGCATAGAAACATTATTCTGTAATCCCATTAGGCTGTCAAATTTATCACTAATAGGACCCTACTGTCCTTTTTTTCAAAGGAATGCTATGGTTTGCTCAAGGATCTAGGGACATTCATTGACAGTCTCCACAGAGCTGTTCTCCACAAATTCTTTGATATGAGTTTCCTACACATTGTGACCAAGAATTTACCATGCATCAGAGAGTCTTGTGTACTGCTTCACATTCCCCCTGAAAATCCACAGCAGACTGTTTGCTACTATAAAAATCATAGCTGTGAAAGACAAATTGAGCTGGGACTGCAAAGAAGTCCAGAAGTCTTAGTGGGCTTGGATTAACTTAATAGTGTTGAGGCAGCAGGGATAAAGTATGCTTTGGGTAAGTCTTTTGGATATTGAATTTCCAGTGGAACTAACTTACAGGCATAACACTAATGTCTGGATAACTAAATGACCTACTCCCACCCCCTAAGAGCTTGCTCCTCGTTTATATTCAGGCACTACAGGGTGGCTAAGAATTGAGAGAGACCAATTTATTGCAAGATAATTCTACTTATCCCCTTTCCTTGGCAGTAAGTCATTTTGTTGTTGCTATTTAGTCTCTCTGGACCACTCTTCAATCTTGATTTCCTACTATACTGCCTGCATTCTGACTTCTGAAGCTGCTCCACTGTGACTTATCATGGTTTATGGCTCAAGATAGCTACCTTCAGCTCGATTTTCAGCCAAAGATACAGTATTGCTCTGACATGATCCATCTCCAGCCCCATTACCATTGTGTACTGGTCTTTCTTCCCAGTATTTACAGTCAATCCACCTTTTTTTGTTTCTATCACATGCTTGGATTTTGAATGCGCTTCTATAAAATTAATCACAAATTACAAACTGATCCATTTTATCGCACTCCAAATAGTTTACTACACCGCAGTCAGGTTTGTCTAAAAGAAAGTTATAGGAACACAAACATCAGAAATAATCAAACTTGATAATATGTAGACATAAGATTAAATTGCTAGCAGAATTATACCATTACAGAAAGGGCCATTAATCTTCTAAAAGAGAAATCAATGCCTATAATTGAAAGAGGATATCAAGGTATATAATTCCAATTTCAAGTCTTGAAGTGATTGTGTGTGCTGGCTATAGTGTAGGTACAAACAGCACAGATAAAGATAATGGAACCTATAAACAGTGTTAAGAGGTAACTAAAGTAATTGACAGATATAAGAATCTATTACAGCAATTGTATATAAGAGTACATGTGAAATGGATTCATAACGTATGTAACATCAGCTGAATTTCATTGTAAAGCTGAAACCGAAAATAATGCATTGTAGTTCTTGAGATCTCCAGATTATATCTCATTTCATTACTTCATCAAAGCTAGATTAGTAATGAAGAATTTTTCATGGTTGGCAGATTCCAAAAACATATTATCCGATGCGACTCATTTAAAGCAACTTAGCAAGCAGAACTTCCAGAAATGAAGTTTATTGTTGCCCAGAAGAAGCATCAACACTGGAATAAATTTCCCAAATATGAAAGTGGCAGATTAACTTTGTGGGTTTTATGCTATATGGGGCTCTGCTCCTTTACATTTGTGTGTATCCTGTAGGTATATACATTACAATTTACAAGAATTTTCTTATTTATTTCATTCTTTCTAAAAACCACCACGGGAAGATTGACTTGTCTAAAGCAACCCAGCTATAAGAAAGACTACCTGAGCTCCTAAACTGGTTTTATTAAATCAAGCTTTGGCCATAAGATTTTGCTTTCTTTATGCTATAAAAAACAAAAGGCCTCACTTGTTATAAAATAAACTCAAAGCACTTTGCAAAAATAAAAATGCATAAAAGGAAATAAAACCAATTACATAGATTAAAACTATACAGGAAGGCCAGGGAAGTACATACTGGAAGCGGCGTCACTCTGCATGTCAAAAGAGAGTAGAAACATTCATGGGGATAAGGCTATCAATAACTGCTAGTGTCAGGGACTGGCAGCATGGGGAAGAGCAGTGGAAGCTGCCTGCCCAAGAGCCCCCCAGGGAAGGCACAGAAGACTACTTAGATCTTGGTTCATGTTAGTGAGAAACTGGCCACACCTCAGAGGAGGGGACAACCTGAGAGGTACTAGAAGCAGGAAGGTTGAGGGATCACAAAGAGGCAGGTGGTTTGGAACATTTCAGTTTGTGGCTCAGTAGTACTGGAAAGATAGCAGACAAAATGCCCACTAAAGCAGAGAGGAACTCCCAGTTTGGCCTATCCTGTCTTCTATAATTTTGTTCAGCCAACCCGCAAGCAACATATACTGATTTCCCAACAACTTTAAAAAAAAAAAAGTTTGATGAATTCTAAGCACCTTCCCTGGCAGCTGAACATGGGATAATATTTTCCTTCCTGCAAAGCGCACAATGGATCCTTCTCAGAAATGCATTTCATGATTCCAGAAGGTTGATGTGAAAGATAGATGAGGCTGCCATACACAGGCTGTAAAATTTAGTATTTAAGGGTTGAAGATAAATGGGAGGGCAGCTGTAGATTTGGAACGGAAGCTGTTGCTAGATCATTTGCAGCTTAAAATATATGTTCTCATTTATCTATGTGGCCTAGCCCCTCTTTACAGCAGCACTGAATAAACTGTTTGTGTGCATATACAGCAGTATGACTTTCAGATTCATTAAACTTCATAAAAAAAAAATCTAACATTCATTTCAAAATAGAATAAGAGTCCTAGTGACCTGATTAAGTTAAAGTGCTTACACTGCAAACTGATTTTCCATCTGTTGATGGCTATGAGATAAGGAAATGGCTCCCAAACAGGTGGACATGAAGCTCGATGACCAACAGGCAATTAGATAAATCCATGGAGCAAAACTATCAATGACAAATTAAATCATATGGCTATATGTCACCTCAAATATCAGAGGCAGTATTATTCTCAGTAGGAGTTGCTAGGAACATCCTTTATATTCTCATTGTGGGTTTCCCAGAAGTGTCTTGTGTGGCCTTTGGTCTGATCCAGGAAGGCATATTTTATTTTTGGCTTATTTTCAGACAAATCTGCACAGAATTGCAGCTGAACTTCTTACTATCTTAATTTCATTGTGCTATTGTGCTGTAACAACCTCCTATGTCTGAGCTTACGTACAAATCCATTGAAATAAGTGTGACTTCACCTACATATGCACCTTTAGTACATAAGTTCTAATTATTCCATGCTGCTACTGGTAAAATTTGGGAAAAAATCCATATGAAATACAGCATTTTCATATTTGAAATGAGTTTTTCAAATCAATATGCTCAAGAGTGAGGCAATATAGAATTGTAGGGCTGTGAAGCAAGAGATATCTAATTTAATTTAGAAAGCAAAGCTTAAATTGTAAAAGAAGAGATGCAACCATAATTGCCATTTTGGAAGTGGAGGCAAGACAGATATAGCTTTTCCTAGTATAGATACAGACAACTGTTAAAAAGGGATGGCCCTCCAGATGCTGTTGGACTACAACTCTCGTGGTCCCTGACCATTGGATATGAATTGGGAGTCCTGAAAAAAATGGGAGGGATGCAGGTGATCCACCTCTTTTGAAACTTACAGAAACCCTACCAGTAAAGTTGGCAACCCCACATAGATATGCTCTGTCTGAAGATCAAAACTGGCCCTCTAATCCCAGATACCTCTTGACTGGTTGTGGTTACTGGGAAACACTCTTTCTGCGTGCTCAAACCCTCTTCTCCGTATTTTGCATCCCCATCCACTTTGCTTCAAGCTTGCCCACCAAACTGAAATTGACAAAACTTCCCTACACTACAGAATTAAGGAAGAGAATTCTCTTTTTTGCCCCCCCTCTCTTTTTGCATTCTGTCTCTTATGCAGCATCCTTAACTACCTGCATATTTTATGCATTAAAGACATAGTGGAATTTGTATTCTGCACTTCATCTGAGCTGCTTTTTATCCTCACGACTGCCTTCTGGGATAAGTCAGGATGAGAGATCATGACTTGCAACTCAAGGCCAAACTGTGAGCTTGAAGGCTAATTACACTTAAGAACACAGCTCAAAACAGATTTCAAAGAGTCTATCAAATCCTCAGGTGGATTAAATGATTTATATGAGATTGCTGTAAAAACCTACTGAACAATGGGCACAGTCCATATGAAGAAAAGCATGTTTATACCCTATTGCACACTACGAAAGAGTGAACTGTATGCTTAAACAGAATACATGGTAATTTGAAATTCTCAATGTTAGCTATGGGACACATGGTCTTCTAAGATTTTCAGACAATATTTCAAAGACAGGGAAGGAGATATACTTTTCGGGAATCATACAATAGGCATACACATTGCCATTTCCATTGCCTTAGAAATTTCCAAAATCTTAGTCGCAGATGTATCTATGCTGCTCTGCAATGTGAGGAAGGGAGACTGGGGCAGGGGGAGGTAAGATTTGCCAGGATGGAAATTCAAAAACATGTCTATCTATCTAAACCCGAGGACAGAAATTATCTTAAGAAAGGCTTTTGAGAGAGTCAAACACTTGGCAGTACTTTATTCATTCATCTTTTATCATTATTTAATTTATATTTCCTATTTTTATTCCTAAGTATACAGTCCTAACATCTGAGGCATATTGAGAGCTTTGGACTAAGCTCACATGAGCAGCTAGTTTGACTAGTACAACTTCTATAAGCTAGATGAAGCTATAGATGGATGTACACCATATTTCATGAACTGATCAATAACAAAGACTTTAAATTGCATTGATTTAAGGCTCTGATAGTTTCTCTTT
The DNA here is from genome assembly GCF_027172205.1 of Podarcis raffonei. Lineage (NCBI taxonomy): Eukaryota > Metazoa > Chordata > Lepidosauria > Squamata > Lacertidae > Podarcis > Podarcis raffonei. The sequence goes on from NC_070608.1 coordinate 40,152,144, forward strand.
CCCCGAGCTCCCATAATAAACAGCATGACTGTTATGTAAGGCTATATATTTGGAGGTATGGGGCACTAGGTTGAATGTATTCATTATTACCTGACAGATCTTCAATACTCTAATATAATGAGAAAGTAAACTAATGCCAGATCCCCTGTAAATTATAATATGAAAGTTAACATTATTTCCATTCACTAGTTGATGCTGAAAGCTTTACCATACTGCAATAAAATAAGTATAAAAATCAAATGCCTTCCTGAATTTCAGCTCTTGATGTTAAGATAAAAACAACAGGAGCGGGAAAACTAGGAGACAAGTATTGTATGCTTTTCAAAGAAGGGTTTCAAAAAAGTCTATTTCCATGGCAGTTTTATCCTGGCATCACCACCCCTACGGTTATTGCCTATGTGCCGAAACTTTTCACATTAAAGGAATGCAGAAGAGCATGGCATGCAATTTCATAGATAAATGTCCTATCAATGGTCCAAGATGATCAGTAAGGGTGTGAGTCTGAAATATCCTAGATTTCTTTGTTCTTGCATAGAAGAATAATATCCTATGGCAACAAACCTGCCATAACAAGATAACAATATTTGAATTGGGGATGGGGGGGGGAAGTGTTGAGTGAGTAAAGCCCAAAATGCTTTTACAGGTATTATCACCTTCAAGCATAAATATAGTTATACTTAGGTTGTTGAAAGATTCTGCTTATGGAGATGAACAGCAGAACTGACAACATATCAGTGCCAGATCAACAGAATGTCATCTTAGAAATTTGCAGTGAACATCCTATGCATACATGATACATCTTTTTGGAATTTGTTTGAACTACTTTGATGCGGGTGAATCTAAAGAGTGAATATCAAATGGATACTGTCAAAATACTGTCTTCTTGGGTGAGTGTGCAGCTAGAACATCTACACTCCACAAAATACTTTAGGGATAAAGATACCATGGCATGTTAAGAAATATTGTTTGACCAGAAATAGAGCAGACAATAATAAAATATTTTTTCATGATTTCTATAAACTAAATTTTAACGTCCTTCTGTAAAACTTAAGTGTTATGCATAGCTGTACTTAAAATGTCTACATCATCAGTTCCAATTAATTTATGGAGTTTATACAGTTTCCTAAGGAAGAACATTCATCTAGGCTTACTCAATGTTTTCACATTCTAAACACAAGAATTATTAGTTCTGTGACCATGAATAGAATTGTACTGGGAATGCCTAAACTGTGCCTAGTAAAATTATTTTGAATCAATTCAGCTGGGCTAATTTTCAAGTGGATTTTGTTCCTTCATCCTTACTGTGGATGTATATGAGACCCAACTCTAAATATAATCATGGTCAAGGAAATGCAAAGCTGCTAATATGCACCCACTGTATCAGATGAAAGCTGCTCACACCTCAAGGATATTCCAATGAGATCTAGATGCAAGTGCATGGCTCACAATAGCATGACTTTGCTATGTATCACTATCACATGGAAGTGGATATTGACAGAACTGCTAGGTTACACTCTAAAATTTCAAACAACAGCAGCAACAAAACCATGCTTTTCTCTCTGGATTTCCAACAATCCCTATTGAGTATCCTTCAGATTCGGGAAGCTGGCTAATGTCCCATTCCTTCTACCTGGCATTTCCAGCAGCTCTCTTAATTTACCTTAACCATCTTTGCATGAATACAGCATGCATTGCATGCCAATGTGCACAGCAAGCATTCAAGCTGACCATCTGTAGGAAACCCCACTTGCCAAATGCTCAGTTAACCAACTGGCTACCAGGACCCTGCACTGTTCCTGCAGACAGAGAATCATGCACTGTGTTTTTTTAAAAAACCAGGAAAGGGAATTGCTACACACATTCGGCCTAAAAGCTTCTCAAACACTTGCCACGTAACTTGGGACACAGTGCAGAAGGACACCAAGAAAGGCATACATTCTCAAAACATGAGAAGCCTAAAGAATCCCAGACTGAAGAAATAAGGCTTCTCAGAAGTATCTAAAGCAGTAATGAGAATGAATTACATTACATCTCTTTTACCTCTTTTTCTTTTACAACTCTCTTTGGGGAATTCTCTTCATTTAAATAAAACCAAGTAAACATGTAATAACAAAGGCATTCTCAGCTCAAATCAATGCAAAAATAATCAAACATTAGTTGCAAAAATAATCAATGCTTAGTTGCACAGACAGCTGACAGGGCAATATGAGGGAATTATCGCAGCGTAATTGACACCCTGGTGTGCACTTCTGCTTAATTTAACAGCAAGAACCCAGCTCCCCTATGCGTTTTTATACACACTTAGCAATAGTTGTTTCAACCTAGTGCCTTCCTCGTCATGATGAGCCTGATCAAAAATCTGTTTGGTGACAACAGATGGTGACGGGGCAAGTATATTCTAAGACATTAAAAAAATTCCATTGATGTCTGTCAAGAGATGCTGAGTTAAAAGTTTTTGAGAAACAACTATGGAGAATTGAAGCAATTATCTCCATATAGAGTCAAATATCTCAAAGCAGTGTGAGTGTACACACAGAGAGACACCCACACATGTGGCCATACATTTTCCTTCTTCTTTAGGTATTAGAAACATATATGGAGACAATTGTTTCAATATGTAACTGATCCCACTAAATGCCTAAAACCCTAACATTAATACATTTATTTCAGCGCTCATTTTTAATTTTACCACTCTGCAAAGAGTTATAATATGAATAATGTCTACTTGGCGCTTATTATTTCACAGTGAAAATATTTGTATGTAGTCAGCTTCAACACAGTTGTCTATCAGTCAGATAAATACTGTCCTATCATCTTGTCCTTGATAGCTTTGCTCCTCTTTACAAATGGATCCTCAAAACACACACAAGGGGGACAATAACTGTGATCTGCTGCGGTAACAAGGGCCTAGTTAGGAATGGTAACCCCAAGTGCCTGCATTTTAATAAACTACGCCAAACTTGACATCCCCCAAATATGTACTGCTCACCTTTAACCCTTGCTCTTTGGTGTTGTTTGTGCAGTCAGTGGATTCCATGCATATGCAGGCCATAGTATGGAACTCTCAAGAGAGCTCAGACCAGGACTCAAGGCAGCTACTGCTCAGATTTCGAGCCATCCTGGGTATGTGCTAAGGGCTGGGACAAATATCTTCAAACATTGTCCTTTTGACCACCAGGGAAAAAAAAGAGGAAGCCCACATGCTAGGAAAGATCAGTGGGATACACTGAAATGACTTGTAACTGCACAGATGACCAGTCAAAAAAGACTTCTAAGACAACCACAACCTCATTTTTCATATACTGTATGGGATACGTGAATGCTGGTTTATTTGAAGATGAGTGCAAGAATTCTCACAAGGAAAATCTGTGCAGAGGTGCATTGTTAAAAGTAGCATCTGCTCTTGTTCAAAGTCTATTATATAATGCTTAGTGAAAGCAGAGCCTTTGAAGTCTATGAATAATGTTAGAATTTCTGCTCTACAATGATGTAGGATTGATATGTCTCTACAAAATGCAGTGGAGGGATCACCAAGAATTAGGTGGCCTTCAGGCAAGCCGCTTTCCCCAGCTACAGCATTACATCTGCAATATGAAGATAATAACACTAACCTGCCTTAAAGTTCTGTTGCAAAAATTACTGAGACAACATATGTGAAGCACATTATACAAATTGCATAAACACAGTTATAATTTCCCCATCTAGTGGAGAAGGCGGGCTCAACACCTGGTAGCTGAAGGAGATGACTGCCTCTAGACCTTTAGTAAATCTCTGTCCTAATTGTTCAAAAGAACTAGCCCAAGAAAGCACATACACCCCACCCACTGCCCATAGGGGTTGGGTGGAATTATTGCTAATGCCAGGTGACCATTTTATGGAGGAGCAAATTTACCCTATCTTGCTCAGAGGAGGGTTTTTGGCCTTCCTCCTTGTGTGAGGAGGAGTGTGGGGAGGGAATCATGTCAATGGTGAGGGTGGCTTCTCATCTTTATATGGCTCATCTCATCTTCCTCATCCTGTGCTTTTGCAATGACTCACCTACCCTTTAAGCAGTGTATGATAACCCAGCCACCTCTGGGGGGGTTAGTAGGAATTTAAGAGTACCCTTTCATTGTCCTTGGAGTACACCTTCTGCCTACTCTCTACCATTTGATTTGGGCCATATGTGGATAATTTGGCTTTCAACTGCCTGTCATTTTGTCACAACGTGGTATTTAGGGTACGCACCCATGAGACACCTGCAGGTAAATGGCTTCAGACCTACTGCTTCGCTTTCCATTCAGTTCCAGGGAAGCTCCTCCTCTGATGCCCTCTTGCATCTCTGCCTCCTAAGGCTTGAACAGCTGCTTGTTGCGGGAGCCCTGACTATAAGCTCCCCAGGCAGAAAGAGCCTCTGGGCCTGGCCTGGGGGTGCTTCCCATGCTCCTATGGGGCAGTGTGAGGAGGCACCTCTCTGCTCAGGGTGCACACACTCAGGGTGCCAGTGTGAGGAGGCACCTCTCTGCTCAGGGTGGGGCAGCTCAGAGACCAAGGATGACAGCAGTGGCTGCCTGGAGGACTGCCAAGGAGAGGGGGGAGAAGAGAAGAGAAGAGGAGAGGAGAGGAGGCTGAGGGAAGACTCCACAAGGGAGGGTGTTTGAAAAAGGGCGAGAGGCTGCCAGCTCTGCAGGCAAGGGGTGACATAACTGGGCTCCTGAGCCCTACAGGGCTGCCACAGAAAGGATGCAGTTGGTCAAGGGAGCCGTGGACTCAAAAACCTCTGCATTATGAGATTAACAGAAGTCATCCTCTGAAAGTAAAAGGATAACAGACTGAAAGCTCACTATGCAAAAGCAAAAATCCAGCATGCCTGACCAGCTTGAGTGTTGTTTGTATCTGGTTCAGAAAATAACAAGGAACTGGAAGGGGACAGTCAACACAAAAAGGATCTGGAAACCTGGAGGAGATTAAATTGTGCATCTGTTTATTTTTAAGAAAATGTTTACATTAACTTTTCGAATTCACCACCACTTATTACTGTTCCCATCTCTCCCAGGTACTGACATTTTCTGTCACTGATAAACAGCTGCTCGGCAGTGATGAATTCCAAGAAAATGAAGCACACCTGCATTTCTCTGTCCTAACTTGGCAGACCAAATATAGAAGCCCTTATATGTCACCTTGACATTTTCTAATTGCAGTGCTCTTGGAGCCTCCTTTCGTGGAAAGAAATGGAAATTTCCCTCCCCTTCTATCATTTCCCTCTAGTGCTGTAATGCTTTCAGATGGTGAGCTCCTTCTGCCTCAGGACAGTATCTGGAGATCTATTACCAAGCTTGAAAATTCATGCTATAGGATGAATCACAAGGTGTTTATAATAATAACTGAGGAGGCGTTTGAGGGGCTAAAAGAAGACTCATATATAACTTAATGAAATAAAACATATGAATAAACAAGCTAAGTTGAAAGAAATCCAGAACAAGTGAGACAATAGCTTTTTATGGAGACAAAAACTTGAAACAGCAATTCTTTCAGAATTGGGTTATCAGGAGTTTCAGGGTTAGACATTTTTAAAAGAGAGAGAGAGAGAGAGAGAGAGAGAGAGAGAGAGAGAGAGAGAGAGAGAGAAAAGAACCAAAACACCTTTCATTGGATCCTTGCAGTATTTTAAATGGCAGCTTTCCTTGAAAACAACAGCCACACATCTAACTCCTCCTCTGTAGCATATGACATCACAACATGACATCATGGTGCCCTGTAGTTTCCTGCCTTCAATCCACGTAATTTTTTAAAAATATGAACACCTTTACAATACCACCCAATTCTGATTATTATTATTTTTGCTGTTATTTTGGGTATAAATCCAAAGTATATGCAATGTAACTATATGCAACACTTAGACAATAATTAAAATTCATGACCCTACACTCTTCCATACAAAAAGAGAAGCTACCAGCTATTTTCACCCATGCAAACAGCTCATGGAAGAAACAACCTTACATGCTGAATCCAGTCCTATGCAATGTCTAGATCACAACAATCGGCTTTAATTTTATGAATGACATACTTTTTTATGTATTAGAGGCATTCTGCAGTACCTTTTTTGTTCCTCCGGTTCACTCTGGTCTAATTAGGATTTTGATTTGACAATGATAATTTCTTAAAAGAAACCAGGAACTTGAAGGCCATGTGCAATTTTCTGTGTCTTTCTTTCCATTCAATTTATTTGTGTCGTTTCCTCTCCCTACATTACCAACGCATACACATTTTCTATGTCTGCAAAAGAGCAATCTTGAAGCAATGGTACGTAAGAGTGCATCAAGATGCTTTTTGTATAGTGTTTTACTAAGGCATTTATGTATTTATGCAGCCATATTTACAATCAACTTAACTTTTCTTTTTTGAGGTGTTTTATCAGTTTGAATAATTAAAACACAACACACACAAAACTTGAAACTATCATGCATGCGATCAAGTTTCCCTTTATTACAGTGTACAACTTTGGAAATGCCACCAAATAATTTAGGACTCCAAAATCCAGTGTGAAATTCAGAAGCATCTCTGAATGTTGTGTTGTCTATAGTCCTTCTGGCTGTTAATTTTGTGAAATGGGACACACTATTGAAAGAGTCAGCTTGGTGCCTAAAGATATATAATGATGGCACCAGATCAGCCCCCCTGGGGAGAGCATTCCACAAACTGGGAGCCACTGCAGAAAAGGCCCATTCTCATGTTGCCATCCTCCAGACCTCTAGTGCAGGGGAACACATGAAGAAGGGCTTCAGATGATGATTGAAGGCTTATTTTGCCAGAGACAGAACAACTGGATATTAAGGTTTCAAATATATTTTTTCTTCTCTTACCTGCTGGTTTACGGGGAAATTCCTGTTGATTTTTTTAATCTATAAAAGTGAATACAGAAATTGATTAATAAATAAGCATATTCAACTATGAAAATCAGGCACATTACATGTCCATTGGCATTGTGATAGATTTACTTTGTGAAACGATTCAAAGCCTACCAAAAGATGCTGACAGAGTTGGTTTTGTGCACATTTTTAGGGATTCAATATTTCTAAATGTAGTGCATTTCTGAATGTGACAATGGATGGAATTCAACAAGTTCTATCTGTGCAAGCACATCAGCTTGCCAATGGAATGAGCCCAGCTTCCCCTGCACACTGTTCTGGGGGTCTTCCCCAATGATGGGGTTACATGGAGTAGAGGGGGGGAGAACCCATTGTGCAAGTGCATTGTGCAGGGCTTCTACTACTATGGTTCATTAAGTGAACTGTGCCCAATGTATGCCTGAGTGTTCTGCAAACCACTGTTTTCCTTTGATTTACTTATACTCTATACATTTAATTTTGTTGCACATTAGGGCTGGTGTTCTTGTAAACCTGAAAACATTTCAGAGCTTGAACTGCTAACATTTACTAACAGAATAAAATATATGTTTGTATTCAAGAGAAAAGTGAACCAGAATTACAGATGAAGCCTTAAACACAAAGTGGATGGTCTATAACAGGGGTCGGCAACGTGCGGCCCATGGGCCAGATGTGGCCCACGAAGACCGTTCTACCGGCCCACAAGCTGCCCCCGAACCGAGCCGCCTGCTCGATGAGTCCCCTGCATGCTGCGCTTAACTGGCGCAGCAAGGTGTGAGGACTCACCAAGCGGTGCTGGAAATCGCATCTGCACATGCACAGATACCAGAAATCAAATCTGTGCATGTCCAGACGCCAAAAATCGCTTCTGCGCAGGTGCGATTTTCTGCATCTGGGCATGCGCGGAAGCAATTTCCGGTGTCGCGCTGTGCCAGTCCGGCCCACGGACGATCTCTGTGGGAGTGATCCAGCCCATGGCCAGTATTCTTTGCCAACCCCTGATCTATAATGAGGTTTCACATGCATCTATTCTATAATGAATCAAGTTATACATTTGGATAGCAACATTGCACAGGTAGTAGTAGATCATCGTTATTAACCAAGCTCATATGAGTTCCAAGAAATAAGGATAACATTCAGTAGATTTATTTGGACAAGGCTTTACATACAATTTCTAGAGCTAACGCTAACCTAAATCAATTGATTTTGTGTCTCAGTGGAAAGTGAACAAAATGTAAGTAAGGCAAGCTTTATAGGAAGGATGCTTCAAACACTTTTGGTATAGTATACAAGGCTCTGAAATAAAAGGATATCACATATAAACATGCCTGTGACATAGGTACTTCTTTATGACAGCATACAAAAATAGGTTCTTTTTCATACCTACATGTGTTCTACCTACATGGAGCCAAAGCACCACAACTCTAGATTGTTAAATGATGTCAGGAACTCACAAAATGCGAAACAAGGCATATTTAACAACATAACCTAAAGTGCCATTAAAAGCTAGAGGCTCTATCCCAATGTAATCCAACTCAGAGTAGATCCATTGAAACTAATGGACTCAGGTCTATTCATTACAATGTGTCTGATCTGAGTGGAATTTAGCTGGTTACAACCATAAATCTTAGCCATTGGTTGCCTGGGCTAATTCTTGATGGCATTTCAGTCTCAGGTCTGGATACTCATGTACAAAATGCACGATGTCATTTGACTTTGAAAGATGGATATGGCTTCCTTTCCAAATACATGAAAGTGGAAATTAAGAAGACGTCAGGTTCCAACTTATGTTACCTGCATGGAACATGTGTGAACCTTTTATTACACCTCATATAATCAAAATATATTTTGCTGCCTGTACCCAAGCAGTATCTCATGATGGTATTTCACGAGGTATTTCCCAAGAGATCAGAAAACCTCCTATGTGCAGCAAAACCCATATAGGTTAGCCTAATACTTTTATTTAAGGCAACATAAACAAAGGTTTTGATAATGATGTGTTAGTCTGCTTGGATTAATGGACTAGTACAGAGAAGATGGCTCACAACTTTCTACCAATTTGAAAACTACTTGGTCAGCTAACGGCATGCAAATTATTTCACCCTCACAGCTTTTTGGAGGCCCCTGCCACCGTGTGGCCTCAGTTACCCAGTCAAACAAACAAGCTACTCCTGGAGATCAAGGCTTTGCATCCTGGAGATAAAAGCTTTCTGCACATATGGAGAAAGTGAATATGGGAAAGCTTTTTGCAGCAATATCCAGAAGTGACAAAGACTCTGTGACATTCTTCCAGAGGTGTGCCAAGAGTGCTAGCAGCACCATCAGCTGTAAACAAAGGGATGAACTGGAACGAAACACCCACTCTCTCTAGGCATCTCTCACTTGTCAGTAAAATGAAAACACATTTAACAAGATACAGCTTGACCCAAGACTGTCAAGAATGACATAAACTCAAATGATTTTCACTTTGATTTTTGAAAAAAATAATAAATATTTTGATGAAAGCAGGATGAATACTGAGGACATGTAGAGATAATAGTGTGCAAATCTAACACTTTTTAACTGTATTATAGCCAGTATAATTTCCTCTGGGAGCTTTCAGTCAGGAGCATCTACACATTGAAGCTTCTAGTTCTGGGAACTATAATATCATGTTTACTACCTAAAATTTACCTTTGTTTGAGATGCAGACATAAAATTGTAAAATCCCAACTGACAAGCCACTTTTCAAAACCATATTATCATTTGAGAAGTCACCTATGGAACACTATTTTGCATAAGCAGCATGCTACGGAAGCAAACTTTAAAGTACTAAACATGTAACTCTGTAATGATCAAGAATAGTTTCCAGTTTTTATTTAGATTTCCCACTCTCATTGTAAATATAGGTCCAATGTCGCCCTCATAATGCTGCTTTTCATTTGCAAAGGAGCTACCATTCTGACAAAAGGTTTTACTGAACATGCACTAAAAGCAATATGGATCATATCTCTTTGACATATGGTAAATAATTTTTACAGTAATTTGTCTGACTATTCATAGATGGCATTCAGTCTGGAAATTCCAGGGCTACTAGGAAGGAAAAAAATTTCTGGCTAGACAGTAACCATAAAGCAGAGTAATGATTCTGCTACCTTGTGAGATATGTCAAGTGAGATGGTGGATATTTTCCAGCATAGCAGTGCCAGTCCATGATGTTGTGTCACTGCAATGACCTACGTCAGCTTGCAGCACTGGCAAAGTGCCAGAGAACTGCCACAGGTCGTGACATTGCAATGGCGCTAAGGGCATTTTGTCTCCTCTAAATGTTGGTTGGTTTTTTTTTTCAATTCAGCAACTCAGAAGCTATACTAGTTAGCTTCTCCATTCAGGTAGTAGATTCATCACATATTACAAATTAACTTTTAAACCAGGTGTTTTTGTATTCTAGTAACCTTTATTCACGGGTTGAAGTAAGGAAATAACATATGTTTTATTATACTGTTACATGTGCATGTCTATGATATATTTTGTAAAAACTTAACCAGATGGGGTTTTCTTTTTTTGAAAAATGCAATAAAATTATTAAAAAGGGGAGATGGACATAAAAAGAGGTTCATGATAGCTCAGTTACTTCATGTGGTATGGAAATATTATTATTTACCTATTAGATTTCTATTCTCTTTCTTACATTAGTAACTCAAGGAAATTTACCCAGGGTGCCCAGGCAATCTCCTATCCAGACACTGACAAAGCACATGGTACAGCATAATGTTCCTTCAGGCCCTGGGACCAAGGTTAACTGACTTCTTATAACAAACAGTATTAATGCTACACAAAGAACCATTCTTCAATTTCATGTTAGTTTTCTTCTCTTGCAAAAGAGGTTCAGTTATTCTGAACATCCGCAGACCACTTTAAATTTTCTCTTAAATTATGGTGGGTGCAGCTGGCTGTCTGCCCCCTTTTCCATCAAGAATGTCTCCTGGAGTCTGCCTGAGCTTCTTGATCTGACAAGCCCCATGAGAGAAGATGCTTCATGATGTCTTCCCCTGAGGTGTAACTGAGGTGCAGAAAACTGCCTACTAAGCACCCAAAACTGGTCCACTCACTAGTTTTGTTTTTAAGGGACTCTCTAAAAAACACCACCACCACTTTTCCACACTGAAGTAAAAGGACTTTACTTTAAAATCCAACAACAGTTATGCACACAACTATGGTTATTCCTACCTAAGTGTAGTACCTTACATTTGTTAGTTTTGGCCTAGTTCTCCAATCTGTTATGGACATGTTGAATTCTGATTTTATCTTCTGATGTACAAACTACCTATCCCAGGTATTAGCTTGTATTACAGTTCAGTGACCCACCTGGTATTGTTGCTGATTAACAGTCTACCGAGAGGGAAAGTTTGGGACAGTTCAAAGCTTCAGATGCCTACAGTGGCTGCCCTGAAGTTCTGAGCCCTGCTGAGGTTTGTGTGTGGCAACTGTAATAAGCAGGTGCAACAAATAATGGTGCCAATATAGGGCAAGGTATGTTGGCCTAACTATCACCTCCTATAGGACCGGTAGAGTTCTTACAACATCTGTGATTAGAAGTATCAGTCATCTAATGAGGACAATCAAAATGCTGCCAAGATGGCTGGAGTGCACATCTCTAAGGTATCTGACTCCTTGGTATTTGTGTACAGCACTGAGGATCTGCTTTGATGCTGGAGAGCCCTGTAAATAAGAAGCAAAGGAGAAGGGTACCTCTCCTGTTGGAGTTGTTAGTATACCTGCTACCATGACTGGAATTCCATATTAAGGGCATCTGCCCTGTCATTTGGTGCTGAGTTGCAACACGGGTTTTATTGTGCCAGAATGAAGGTATAAAGTGAAACCAAAGCACCTTTCCAGTTTTATTATCCTATTAGAAAGACCTTAGGCACCAGCAGGATTAAGTCGATAGCATTATTATGGTTGTTTCACATCAGCAACCTCCTCAATTCAAGATTACTCTCTGGTTAATAACCAGTAGTGAACATATCACCATATTATTTGTTCTTCTTCAAGTACATTTGAAAACTTTTAGTACTCACAAAAGAGGGAAAAAATAACAACAGGATGGCAGAAGTTAAGTATTTCACAAAAGGAAGAAGCACCAAGAAGCAAAAAAAAGGAATGATAAAAATATATTGTATTGGTGGCTTTATTCACAAAGATATAGCAAAAGTTTTTAAAGAACACATTTCAGGCCCTATCATGGCGATAAAAACAACAGCAGCGTATTTCTTCTTTAAAATTCCCAAAGATGGGATATCTTCACTTTTCAGAAAACTACACAAAAAGCTACTGCTTGTGTTCTGTAATAGATTAAATGAGGGAGTAAAATGAGCAAATCTCCTGTAATTCCTTTTTAATTAAACAGACTAATGCCAATATATGCATGTGGGGTATGTGTGTGAAAATGTGTCTCTTAAAAGCTTGAAATAAAACAAATGATGATTTCAACTACAGTGGTACCTTGGGTTACATATGCTTCAGGTTATATATGCTTCAGGTTACAGCTCCCGTAACCCAGAAATATTACCTCAGGTTAAGAACTTTGCTTCAGGATGAGAACAGCAGTGGTGCAGTGGCAGCAGGAGGCCCCATTAGCTAAAGTGGTGCTTCAGGTTAAGAACAGTTTCAGGTTAAAAACAGACCTCCAGAACTAATTAAGTTCTTAACCCGAGGTACCATTGTACAATATTTTGACAATCTTTTCCTTTTCGTTTCCAGTGGCTGCCATTAAAATGACCCTGAAAATATCATGCTACTATTTTTGCCCAATGATAAAGTGAGGAGACCTTTCTTTATCAGGCTATGTGGCAACTGCAAGTGACAAATGCTTAGTTTCTTTCAACAGCAGCTGTAAAGAGCTTTTGTCTCTCTCTGAGGGTCTGTGACTACCTGCCCTGACAGTGTTGATAAATGGAGGGCTTCTCCACACTTACCTTTCCTCTGTGTTTTCCAGGTACGTTTTCCACTGTCTACACTTCCAAGCTCTGTGTCTGAGTGCTCTTTTTTTGTTCTGGAGCTTTCCCTGAGAAAACCACTGAACTGGAGCAAACTGCAATCCACGAAAAACCAAAATTCCCATTTGTTGTACTTCAATTTTAAAGAACAGGTTTTCATGGGGAAAGCTCCGAGGGATAAAAGAGAGTCTGGACACAGAGCTTGAAAGCATGAACTTGTGCCTAGAAAGCACAGGGCAAAAAGTAGGTGTGGATAAGTCCTGAATGAGCTACCTGGAGTTCCCATCACAGCAGCCCCTGGAATGAAGTGGCTATCAGTCACCAAAGTGTTGCTGAAAATACATCTTAAAATTAAACAGTAGTCATCATAATTATTATTTTTTAGTTGTAATGCTTTCTATGCCAGTCAGCATAATGAGAATGGCAATTATTCCCTAAAATCAAGTCCTAACTCTTATTCTGAGGTTTAGCATGTGTGAGCAGTATTTTTACTTTCTCAAGACACCCATCATTGGGAGTTATCCAATTGGTGACCCTTTGCTGACTCAAGGCATCTTGCCTCCCTAGGAGGGAGGCAATTTTCAAAGATTTCACTGCCTGCTAATCTGCCCAGATTTGCTCCAGAGGGTCAGAGTACTTCAACAGCAGATTTTGGAGCTGCAAGGAGTGATCAAAACTTGATTCAATTCCTGTTCAAGCCAAACAGATACCTTCTGTCAGTAGAGGGTCACCAATTAGATACCACCCCTTATTTTTGACTACTGGGTAAACTTTAGCTATTGCTTGAAATTTGACTGAAATATCTCACACAGAGTTAAGAAGATACTCGCCTCCCACACAGTAATGCCGCTGGCTTGCAATAGCTCACTTTCCTTAAGCTAAATGATTGAAGATGCAAAGCAATTCTGTGCTGAGAAATATTTAATTTTTTTTAAACACACACACACACCAACACGACTCATCTTCTCCAAATCCTGGGATGAATAATTTAGAGCTGCATGAACAGCAGCATTTAACATAAAGTTACGTTGATTGTATTGTAATAGCTGTGAGGCCAATACAGCCCACTGATGCATTTGCTCCTTTGCAAAGGGAAACGGCAACAAAATTGGCATATGCTTAAAAAAAAAAAGTGCTTCAACCCACTGCAAGTGTAAATTAAAAATAGAATTTCGAGTAACACTCTCAAAAGTTCCACTGCATAAATTACACCTAGCAGCCAGTGTCCCCAGTCTGCTGAAACATCTGTCATCATTACATACCGTATCTCCACTGTAATGAAAGTGGAACTTTCATGAAGAAACTGCTGCATGTTAACAATGCAAGCAGCTTGGAGAGCTTCATAGATGATCTACTAGACTGATCAAATGCACATCTGTTTACCTCTAATTTTCTGAAACTGCTTTCCTCTTGCTTCTAGGAGAGCACTTTTCACACTGCACTGATAATTTATCATAGTTGAATGTTTAATCTTAAAGGCATTTCAGATTTCTTTACAAGTTACGAGTGCTTGAACCATTCTGTGCCTCTACGCTTTGTTGTTTTCAAGTATTTTTTTTATGGATTTGTTAGGCATATTGAACAACTTAGAAACAAGATAGAAAGGTGAAGTCATTCCCTTAAGCAAAGTTCTTTTACAAGGAACCCTAAAACCAGAACAGAAGTAGGCAGTACAGGCAATGCACAGCAAGGTTCTCTTTGAACACTTGTTTAATATGGGAGAAAGGAGCTTCAGAACCTTACCTGGGCAAGATTCCCAGTGTCACTAATCTGACTATATTGCCTGATTTCATGAATGCATATCACTATCAGAGAGAACTATTTAAACTAGCTAGTATTTAACTGGGAATTAACCAGATCTTAAGACACACACTTTTGATCTGAGAGACTGAACTGCTTCAAGCTGTTAAGGCCCATTTTCTTTCAATTAAATCCAGTGTTGCTTGAGATTGAGCCCAATGATAATTGTGTCCTTAATTATTAAACAACTGTGAAACATTAGAGCTCCCCCTATGACTTGACCCACACAGGTCAAGCTTATAGCTGCTGCAGCACAGGCACCAATTTGAACTGTTGCAGTTAATGGAGTTGAGTTGGTTGCTTCTTCCCTGCTTGCAAGTTTATGAATTTAAATTGTGAGTTACTCCAAGATTATCTGGGATATGGAGACAGATTATATTTTTCTGTGTGCAGTGGAACCTCAGTTGTCGAAAGTAATCTGTTCCGGAAGACCGTTCGACTTTCAAAAAAGTCAACAACTGAGGTGCAATTGCCGGTCAACAAAATCAACTGAAACAATGGAGAAACACGCCTTGGAAGCCGTTCAACTTCTGAGGCATGTTCAAAAATGGAAGCATTCACTTCCAGGTTTTTGGCATTCGGTTTCTGAAATGTTCGACAGCCAAGACGTTCGAAAACCGAGGTTTGACTGTTTACTGTGTGTGTCTATATATGTGTGTGTGCATTCTTTAAAAACTTTCAGAATAACAGAATTGTAGAGTTGGAAGGGATCATCTAATCTACCCCCTGCTATGCAGGAATCTCAGCTAAAGATCCCTGACACCAGTGTCATGTGTTTGTGGTAGTCTGTTCCCATCACCAGTCTAGCCACAGCATTTTACATGGACTGAAGTGTCTGGATCAGACCCAAGGGAAGCCCCATGTAGAGTGTGTTGCAGTAATCAAATCTCTAGCTTACCAGTGCATGGGCTGCAGCCTTCAGTCAAGCCAATCTTTGGCTGCTTGGATTCGGACATCAATCATACAAGAAACATGCAAAATAACTAAGCAAGTATTAGAAGTCACCCCAGAACTGGCTCCACTAAATAACTTCCAAGATAATAATGTCCACTCACATCATAAAGAGCTGATAACCCACCTACTCTCAGCAGCCAGAAGCATCATAGCCAGACACTGGTGAGACCTGTCAGGAGTAAGCACGGACCAATGGTATCAAATAGTATGGGAAACAGCCTTATTAGAAAAACTAAGCAATAAACTGAAACTGAAATGGGGACAAATAGATGATGCCTTCACCCCGGTATGGTTCCCCTTTATCACATACACAGCTCAACAAGACAACAAGAAGAATCTGCCGACAGCATACGAATCAATCTAGCTAACCTGATCCAAAAACACACATGCACATACCCCACTCACACACAAAACCAAATCTCACTACAGCCAACCAAAGACAACCAACTGCACCCTAAGCCACCCCCAACCTCTCTCACCACCAAGGAAATACAACAAGTGAATAGTCCCATAAAAGTGACGCCGACACAAAACCCCACACATACACTAAGTAGAATAGAAGCATTGCCACCCGACCCCACCCCACTCACCCTTCCCCTCTTTCCCCCTCTTTTCTTCCTAACCTAATACTGTATGCAACAGTAATGTCTTACAACAAATGAAAGTGATCTGTAGAAAACGCAACTTGAAAAAAGAGACAATGCACATATTTTTGTAAACTAAGAAATATTTAATAACAATTGTTTTTTTAAAAAAATAAATCTAGCCAATCTTTCATTTTGAATGACCTGTAATGTGTGGGGCTTTTCAGTGTTCAAAATAAACTGTGGAAGGGCCAGGCTTCTGCCATGGCTATTATGTCCCAATATCTCAACAGATGGTGGGAGAAAGTGCAACTTTGGAAAGAGAGATGAGGCCTCCTCTGCTTAAGAGAAGTGACACAAAGGCAGCATATTTTTCTCACTGGGGATCACAAGGTGTGCTGAAAGTTTCGCAGTTCCTACTGGGAAGCAATGCTGCAAATGTTGTTTCACCCCAGAGTTACTGTAAGCCAAAACAGTAAACAGAATCCCATGCAAGGAAATCTGGAAGAACTGAGTCACCACCAAATCTTCCATGTGGAACAATGAGAAGTCACTAAGAGAGGCACACTCACGACATCTTCTGTGATCATTATGGTGCCTACACTGGGGTCCAAACATTGATGAAAAGACCCGCTGTGGGTGCTCCCACTGGCAACGGGGCCCTAAGATGCCCTTTAAATGACTGTGATCATGAAACGCTATGTAAAAGCAGAACTTTAGACCAGAGCAATATCCTTCCAATACAAAGGGCAAGTCCCTCTTTTTTTTGCCCACCCTCTTACGTTTTCTGTGGTTACTGCCATCCCACTGCCCTCTTTACAGCCTCTCCTCCATATCCAAAAGCAGCTGTTTCAAGTCACCCATCCTCTTGCCAACTTGCACAGGGCTTCAGTTTTTCAGGCTATTTCAGCGACAGGCATCTCCAGGGTTAACCTCTCAGAAACTCAACAGGATCTTCGGAAGCCAATCCGCTGCAAAGTGCAGAAAAAGGAAGGAAAATTCCACCTGGCTCCTTGTGTTGTTTTCTGGCAATCTTTGTGCTGCAAGGATCAAAGAGCTACCAACTTAGAGCAACATTAACTGGTGCCAGAATCTCTTGATATGACTGTGCAGCAAGCTACAAGTATTCTCCGACACAAACTAAACTGTGATTTACAGAGCTTAACCTTGGATTAGCTGGCCCATAAGGCTTTCAAGTAATACTTTCCACACCAGCTGAGGCTCTTCTTATCCCGCTTTATCTTGATTTGTTTTCTCTGTGCTCCACAAAGGCATGGCGAGTCCATCTTTGCATCTCAGTGAGCTTATACTTACTTTCTGAGAGACAGATATCTTGACACTCTTGCCAAGAGCAAACAAGAACGCATTTCAAATACAGATCAGAAAATATGCTGTACTTCAGCTTGTTTAAATGTTTGCAGATATCCTCAATAACTGTTTTGCCATTCTGACACAGCTTGTCAAGTGACACTGCAATCATTGGCAACCCAAGCAAAATTATACACTGCACTGAGGTGGCACAAAAATTGTTAACCTCAGCTTAATGTATGCCAGAAGCCGTCTTGTTTCAGTTAGTTGAATCACAGACATTTCCAGCAGCATTCTTTTGTTGATAAACATTCTATTTTCTTGTGACTCTGTGGCTAAATGTCCTTTTCTTCGTCCTCAAATGTCCCTGTATAGCGGAACGCTCAATTCCTGCTTATGCTGTCAAATATTCAATTCTTCCTGTCGACTAACATTTAAAAGAACATTATGATTAGATTACAGATCAATTCCCCATCAGACAAAAAAGACATTAAGGGAGCTAGGGGACTCAGTCACAGAAAAGAAGGGGTAATTTCATTCTGGCAAGACATTAACTATGAGCATTTAGCTTTATGACATTTCGCAATAATTGGCCATATAAGAACTACTTGATACTCCTTTCTTATCACTGAGTTGTATGAGATGCTGCACTAGCAGAGGTGCACAAGAGTCCCAGCCCTTCATCCGGGGGGGGGGGGGATGAAGCAATTCCCTGGTGCTAGGACAACAACCCAGCCCTGGCTTCGGAGTCTAATTTTGGCTTTGTAATGCATACAGTATTACAGTATTATTGGAAACAAGGAGTAGAGTCATAATAACATAAGAAGAGCCATGATGGATCCCACCTAGCCCAGACTTCTGTTCCCATAGTATCCCCCCCAAAAAAATGCCTATGGAAAGCTCACAAGCAGGACATGAGCACAACTGTGCTGTCCCGCCGCTTCTCCCCAGCAACTGGTAATCAAGTGTCTGTTCTGAATCTCCTACTGTTCAACTTCATTGGATGGCCTCAGGTTCTAGCATCAGGAGGAAGAACACCTTTTCACCTATCCACTTTCTCTACATCATCTATATTTTATAAGCCTTCATCATATCCGTCTTTCCATAATTGCTTTTTCTTCTTCTACCAGTTGCAAGAAACCAAAGGAGAGGAGAGGGCTCTTGTGCTTGAATCCTGCTTATGGGATTCTGATTGGCTACTGCGAGAACAGGATGCCAGACTAGATAGGCCATTGGCTTGACCCATGAGGCTATTTTTACATTTTCATATTCTTACTCTAAAAAGCTACAAATACTATAACCTTACATGATGGAGAAATGCATTTTATTGTTTTATTTTCCAGATCTACAATATCCTTTTTGAGATGCAGTGACCAGAATTTTCATAGATTTTTAAAAATGATATCATTATATGACAGTTTTATTTACTATTCCGCTTCTAACAATTTCTGACATGGAATTTGCTTTATTCGCAGCAGCTTTCATTGAGCTACACAAACTCAGGTTCCCTTTCCTGGTCAGTCAATACCATTTCAGACACCATCAGTGTTTATGTGAAGTTGGGAGTTTTTGCCCCATTGTGCATCTCTTTACACTTGCTTATGGACCATTGCATTGTGTGCCATAGAAGAGCCAACATGGTCCATTGCAGAGCTCAGGACAAAACCACACCAGGCACAGCTAATTGTGGGAGGGATTGGGACATTCAGCACACATCACCAAAGTGCAGAACAGAAGATCTTACGCCATACTTCAAATCATGCCATGGATTGCTGAAGCTTAAGCCAAGCCATACAACATTACCAAAATAAACTCCTCTCCCCCACGTTTTCCTGCCTGGACTATGGGGAACTTTAACTGCCTATGAATTTGCTGTATACATTACAATCTTGTAAAAACATGCCACATAATAGCAATGTGTTAAAACATCATTATTTCTGTGGCAATAATTACAGTGCTAATCAGAAGCGATTAATCAGAGGCAATTGAAATTTGGCTTTAAAATGTTTGCTGCAACTGTAAGAACATCGCTCCTTGAAATACCAAAAATATTCCCAAGCACAAGCTAAAATTAGTAATAGAAAATAGTTATAGAGTAAGCACAAAGGTTAGCAATAGTCCCATCTGTCAAGGTTGTCGTGAGACTGACAGTCATACCCAGTGACAGCACTATCAAGATGAATAAATAGTGAGGGAATTGGCGAGTGCGGCACAGAACATTACAGATGGCAGACAGATTCAAGTCTGCAATACCAATTCAGTATTGACACCAGCTGGAATGGTTCTGTAGCTGGATATAAATCTCCACAAGATACAAAATTCTTCAGTATGTTCCCGGCGTTAGAAACAAAATTAATTTTAGAAGCCTGTGGAGGATATTGCAAGATTCAGAGAACTCAATATGATACCAAAACTAAACTAAATTGGGCAATATTTAAAAGTTGAGAGGGAGGGGAGGGGAGAAAGTAATTGGTGCTGGTGGGAAGAGACACAGAATAATATCAGTCAGGAATTCCAGCTAGGAATATTATGCAATATTATGATATGCAAGGTTGCCTAAAATCATCATCACCATCGCCACTGAGATTATATAACCAGAAGGAACTGTAGCATATAAATACTTCACACAATTTGTTCGGTCTCTAAGATTCAGCTTTTTAAATCTGGGACAAGTCCAACTGGCGCAGAAGGCAAAATACAGAAGGCAGTTTGGGAGAAGGAAGACCCCAGATATTGCAGTGAGGTTGGAAGAAGGAGGAGGAATTGTAGCCATTAGAGCATGAATGAACATTCTGCAAAATGCTTTTTTATTTTGAACATCTTCTAGAGTCAGAACTGGCCAACTTTCCACGGGCCATATTTAATAGGTGAGCATGCTGTCAGTCACCTGATGCCTCATGATCACATTCCACAGGAAGCATTAGGAGAGCACTTAACTGTAGTCCTGATCCTTTCAAACCATGGCTGCAAAAGAAGAATCTGATGCAACTTTCCCCGCCAAAAGCTGGGCTTACATTCAGTGCTGAAAGCAAGCCCCACTTGCAGCAAGCATCAGCTGCACTCAAATGAAACTAACCTTGGCAGGGTTTATATTTACAACACAATTTAAAGGGCCATTTATCGGATGAAGATAAAAGTGTTTACATGATCCCTTCTCCTGCATATTTTTCCCCTCGCAACAAGCCTGTGAGGAAGGTAGGCAGATAAGTCTGAGAGACTGTAATTGGCTTAAGGCAGAGTCGTCAAACTATAGCCCACTGGACTCGTTAATCTGGCCCGCGAACCTTGCGGACCCTCCTGCCCACTCAGTCAGTCCCCACGCTAAACAGACGTGTGCAGAGACCTCACAGCATAGAGACTTACTTCCGTGATGGAAGCTCCTGCAGCCAATCAGAAGCCACAGATGCCTCTGGGCACCGCCCCTTCGTTCCTGCTGAGGCAGCTGAGCGGGAGGAAACGGCCGAGCGGGAAGCAAGTGGCAGCAGCGTGGAGGCTGTCTCCGCCGCCCAGGCCAGCGGTTTGGGCTCTGTGCCCTGCCGAGACAGAGGACGCCGACACTGCCGAAGACAAGGCAGTGTCGGCGGCTGCAGTGTGATTGGCATAAGTGGGGGGTGTCTTTTGGGAGGGGGATGCTTTCGGGAGGCAGTGGGTCTGGCCCCCCACAAGGTCTGAGGGACAGTGGACCAGCCCCCTCCTGAAAAAGTTTGCTGACCTCTGGCTTAAGGTGACCATGTGAGCTCTCTGGAGAAGATGGGATTTGAACCTGATATCTAACTGTGTTACTTTGTGCATGGGGTAGGCGGTTGGGAGGGAGGCAACAAAGAGCTTTTCCATGATCCTGGGTATCAGAATAGGAATGCTGAAAGCCTGCATATCTTGGAAGCACTATACCTTCTCTACTTTTCTTTCTAGTTCTGTCGGTGGATATCAGGAAAAAAAGGAAATAATACTGATAGCCATGAAGTGGACTATGTAGCCACGAGGAAAAAATAATTCCCCTTTCAAGAAGCTTTCAGAATTCTGAGCTGATGACAGACTTGAGTTCACTTCTCTGGGGAAGCTTCAAGCATAGTTTATGCACAGATAATTCTGTGCGTAAACCCAAGAGGCCTTTATGACAGTCAGGATCAAATGTAACTGGGAAATCTGATGAACTAACTTAGAGGCATACTTACATTGTGCTTTGTGAGGTTGGAAATATTCGTTGCTATTGCTTGTAGCCAGTCAATGCAGTCTTCAGCCGAGAGACACTGAATTATTCCACTGCAAATGCCATCCACAGCGATTACTTGAAATGCATTTTGCCTATGGACACATCGTAATAGATTAGGTCAGGAGACAAGTGCACCTACTCCGACATTACCAACTTCATAATACTTGTCAAAAGGCTTCAAAATCACTCCCCTCTACCTACCCTTGCCCCACAATAAAAGTCAGCCATTGAACTGCTACTGATTTCCCTATTTTATGAGTCATTCTCTTCTATATTTAGCTTTTGTATATGGCACATCTCCAGATAAATCTTGGCAAAACCCACAGAACAAGTGAATACAGATTGCTCACACTGGGCTATCTGCTCAGGGCGCAAAGCTTGAAAATGTAGTAGCCTGGCAGATTGCACAAGCTGCAGTTTGCAATTCGTGGCACATAGCTCTTCAGCTTTACCCTCCACATATTTTGACCATGCTGATTCTGGATCCGAGTCATTCATCTCCACCTTGGAGAATTTCATTATTTCAATATGACATCCACTGTATCCCCCAAAACAAGAACAGATGCATCATTTAGCTTCTACAGGAGCTAGGATAATAATTGGTGTGTTTCCAGAAGCAAAGAATTCATTTTGGCAACCTCCCACCATATGGAATTGCTCATTAAACAAGAATGATATATAGTTGGTAAGGAGCTTATCCGTATCTTGCTACATTTTTAATTTTATTTTTATATAAACTGCCCTAGAAACATAATTGAAGGGTGATTGATTGATTGATTGATTGATTGATTTACTGACTGACTGATTAAATAAATAAATGTAAACATTATGCTTGATGTATAATGGGGAACCTGTGTCCCTCCCAGTATTGCTGAACTACAACTTCCATCATCCCATGTTATTTGAGGCTGATGGGATTTGGACTTCAACAACATTTGGAGTGCCATAGGTTCTGATTCCCTGATTTAATGCACTAAAAGAATGGAGGCACTGGCAAATTCACACCATTGGTGCCGCAAAGCATTCCTAAGCATCTACTCAAATGCAAACCCCATTGAGTTCAAATAGATTTACTCCTCAGGTATGTGTGAATGGAACTGCAGCCTAAGTGCATTATAAAGGACAATTATTGTGGAAGAAGACAACAGTGGCTTCACATCTGCAATTCCAAAAGCAATGGGTGACTTGTTGGAAGGAGTCTGTGCAAAAAAAAAAAAAAAGCTTCTATAGGTCTGGACGCAGCATATACATCCTCCCTAATTGTGGAATACAGCTGTTACTAGATCACTAGTAACCCAGGTTTATAACTACAGAAGCTACATCAACACTAAATTTTCAGAGCTAGAATAAATAAAGGGGAAAATACTTTCAATGAGAAGACTAGAAAGATATCTTTGAACTTTTTAAATAATAAAATAAAGAACAAGACTTTGTAATAAAATCTATCATAACTTAAGAGTCCCTCCTCCCCATATCCTATAAAAGCACTAAAGCATAATATTCTATATTGGCATGCTCCACTAAATTATAGATTTTTAATGAAAATTCAAATATGATCTGCTTCAAAAACTAATTAGGTGAAGGGTTGAGAACTCAGAATTGATCCACATAACTTTAATGATTTTCACATTGCACTTTCCCAACATTTGGACATAACCTAAACACAATGAATGTGTGCAATGTATTTATCAATATGAGGGGAGGGCATCCAAGCATTCTGTGTCCGCTATTCTGCACAGCTGACTTATCTGCCGTAATGCTCTGTGGACTGATTTACTACATCCAAATGACAGATAATTATCAAGCCTATAAAAACCTTTGAAATGCTGAAGCAGTAAGGGCCCAATTTCCTCCAGAAAGTACATTGGTTTGAATGGCTTAAGAAACACGGGAGCACGATGATATTTCATGCCCTAAAACCATCTCCTGAGTGTGGACTGGAAATTGTACAACAGGTCTATTTATTCATGATGAATATATGACTGAGATTAGACATGAGAAATGTGGGAATTGTAGCTGCAGTTCGTTCGAAATCAATCTTCTATCCATTACATCTGGGTGACTTAAAGTCAGACAAATTTTGATAGAAGGTTGATCTGATTTATTTTTTAAAAAGAAAAATTTCAGCACAGGGAATATTATTCTCTGGTTCAGGTTGGTCCAGTGCATTTTGCATTAGCTGTAACAATCCTTCTACTTTAACACTGTGGGGTAGAGGGTGGGCCACACAGATTTTTTTCATAGGGATTGCAGGTTGAGAAAAAGAGACGAGCATATTGATTTCTGATTTCCTTGTCCATTACAAGCCTGCAAATAAACACATACCTTTACCAATACGAATTTGGCCCATCCCACCCTACCTTCCTTTGTCCAATCAGAGTCAACTAAAAACAGTTTCCAGCCTAGCAACGTAGAACAGAGCAGGAAGGGCAGTGTCACACACCTGGAAGGAGGATTGGTGCTGTGCAGGTGCCCAGCTGGGACCACAGGTTTGGATACATAGGGGTGCCTTCATCACGTCAACCTCCACACAGCCTTGCCCTTCCCTGTCTCATTAAGTGGCAGAAATACCACCTCCAGAAAGCTAGGTACACAGTGCCACTACTCCTAATAAAGTATTCCTGGGTTAGAGCACAGGAAAACACTGAATAGTTTGTCATGGAGACTCTAGTCCTAGTGTCGAGTCTAGCTTCTGAGGAAAAGATCATGGCTGACTGATACAAGGCCTTTTAACGGATTGTTAGCTTATCTAGGCATGGAGATTTGGATGTGAAATTCCTTCAAGCAATCAGTGCCTCCACATGCCTTATAAGGGTTTTGTAGTCATGCCAAAAGTCTCTTAGTTATATTCTTTGCCTCATGCACAACTTGAGAAAGAGCTACATTTCCAGCTAGAAGTAATCAACATGCTCCGCCTGAGTACCAACAGGTTTTAATTTACTTAGCTAAAATTGGATTTTAACCAACTAAGTCATACTCAATAGCTCTACTCTATGACTTAGGGGAAAAATCCCATTCTACTTAATATTACTGAGGGTATTTTTTATTTTTCCTTTTGTAAATAGTAAGACTCTCTCTCCTTCTCTGATATCTAGAAGTTCGGGGAAAGTTGTACCTTAGAGTATTAATCATATTAGTTTCTAGCACTAACTGTGTTTTACAGCCCCAGCTAACATAACATCTATTTTTCCTTATTAGTAAAAAAATGCCTTTCTTTCTCTAACGATGGTAAAAAATGATCTGGTAGTTTGAGAGCACCTCTCCTTCTCAGACCCTTCACTTCAAAAATTACAACTGGCATACTCCAGTATATGGAGAAAATATTTCCTTTATCTACTTACCTGCACATATCTGACCCTGGGAGATACTGGGAAAACCGGGAGTGAAGCAATGGGATTAATCGGAGATCACACCACCTCTTCTCCCACCTAAGCCCTGGAGACGTAGGCCATGAAGAACATGAAAGTGTGTCCTGAAAAATATTTCAAACACTTTGATGTTTTGGCATTACCATCAGCAGCTACAATGAACAGTACCTCATTTATATATTACATTACATTTCTCTGCCATCTTTCCACCACAGAGCTTGAGGTGGTTTCATAGTCCTCTTTCTCCCCATTTTATTGTCAAAACAACCGTGTGAGATAGGCTGAGAGTCTGTGGTTGGTCCAAGATCACCCAGTGAAAATCTTCTGAGCTGGCTAGTTGCAAAATGCTCATCACTACAACAAGTGGGATATGTATAGCAGGAAAGGTTTTATTTTGTAAGGTTCTCTGGGAAGGGTAACATTAATCTCTACCTTCTATACAAAGAGAGAACTATATAGTATACCACATCCTGCAGGATGCTCGTAAGTGAAGCCATCAAATATAAGAAAGAGAGGGCTGGTTTTATTCAATGGGCACCATATACTCAAAAAGGAGAAAGTGAAGGGGTGTTTCTAGAGACGCCAGTGTAATGAGCATTATATCTATATCCTTCCTAAGGACTTCAGATGTTGAGGATAGACCTATCCTAGAATCTGCAATGAATAGAAGAAGCCTGCACCATCGTTATTGCCAATGGAAGTAAAGAAAAACAAACCATTCATGCAACAGAGCTCTGGCTCACATCACTGATAAAGGGAATAACTCTCATGCCCCTCTATCCAGAAGGTGCTTTTACCTTTCTTCATGCGTTCATTTCTATGGATATTATAGTGGCAAAAGAGATAAACTTGTGGTAAGAAAAACAAGCACCCCAACAGGATATGCTAACATTTAAAACAACATTTTCTTTCAAACATTTTGAGGTCATGCAGACATGAAAGGGGGGAAATATTACAAGGGTTGTAAGAAACACTAATCATGAAGTATTTGTAGCCTCCGCAGAAGCAAGAAGTGTCAAAATGTTCTTGATGGAATCTTTCTAGCTGGTTCCAGAGACAGGAGACTACAGAATAATGCTGCAACATTTCAGGTGTTTATTTGAGCCTCTGGGTCTGTCAGCACCTATGATGTATTGCTAAGTGATGTTCAAACAAAGCACAAAAAAGCTTCTTCCATGAGAGTCGGTGCTGATACCTTTTTTTTCAACACACAAACTTACCTTTGTTTCCAATTAGTTTGGCAGTTTTTTGAAATCAGACCTTGTTCCAGTTTGGATGTAGCAGTAAAATTGAATTGTCCAGGGGAAAACATAATTAAAATTTAGTGTGGGTTCACTAAGATAATTTAAATTGCAAGCCAAAATAGTGATGAGCGAACACTCCTCCAACCCACATCCAATTTAGAATTAATTCTGAGGGGGGAAAGAAAGCCAAATAAATGCTGAATGTCCAAAATAAATTATTAGGTCCTGGCATTCTCCTAGTGACATAACAGAGAACACATTGGATGGGACCACCACCATCATTTCACTCTACGTTACTTTCTTTAAGAAAGTGACTGTACTCAGCATCCTATCCACTTGTCAGTTGTGGTCTCAGTTTGAATTCATTCCAGTACTAAACCAGGAGTTAGCATAAAGTTCTCTCACCTATAGCTGCATAATGAGAAAAGGGTTTTTACAGTACACTTTGCTTCTATGGAGTCTACCTAATATTGAAACTGGCATATTCCCAGCATGCTCATAGATTGTGTAAACTTCTCAGTTAACAGTCATGTGTGGTAAATTTTCAGATTTTTGGCAGCGAGGTAAAAAAAAACATTTCTTACCGTATTATTGGGATGGTAGTTAAGATGTAAACCACTATCACACAGAGGTGATGAAGTACCACTGCTTTGATCACTAGGAATGCCTAATAAAAACATAAATACATACAAAGGTGTATCACAGCTTACTGAACTACACACACTTCATAATCAAAACTGACATTGGTTTTGTCATACAGTAGTTACAATTCAGCCACACATAGGGCACAGCTGTTGCCTCTGTTACAGAGGGTGTTTTAATGTGCATTACAGGGATACTAAATGCACCAGCTCTCAAAAACCACCATGCATATGAAGATCATCAAAGAGGACTGAAGGGATGGGGAGTTCTTTGCCATGCAAAGCAATCTTACAGACTTGTGATAACCAGATGTTTTCCCTATTTGGAAAAAAAAACTGCATTGCCATCAAGGTACAGATTTATAAATGTCAACACTGTTTTATGATCTGCTTTATCTTTTACATTCTATTTCGATACACCACCCAGGTATTCTATGAAAGTAGAGCCATTTATAAGTTCTGAAGCAAATAACTGTGGTGATCCTAGATTATTTCACCACCCCCAAATAGTCTTCTGGCTGTAAAAAAGTAGGTGTGCGAATTCTATTGTGTACATGTAGTATTTTTGAAACTTGAAAGGAGTGAATTGTTTTGACAATATCAAATGAATATAAAATATCTTCATTAGTATGAATAAAGGAGAAACTGGTATAATGATAGAAATGAGAACACCTTCAACAAGTTAATCAACATTTGAAAATAAATGAATATAATGCAACGGGAATTATTTAATGGGTAGGAGGCTATTTGAATTCATTTCAGAAGCTTTTTTAAAACAATATTTTCCATTTCTTAATTAAAAGGCTGAGGGAAACCCTGGTGATAATCTTCACAGGGCAACTATAGCACACAGACAGCGATCTCAGACTATGCACTAGTCCCTACAATTTATTAAAATTATAGAAGGAAGACAGCTGTCTCTCCATTTCTGCTATTTCCCAATAAGACTAATCAGTTTAAATGGTTGAACAAAAACAAAATACTGATCACTATGGACTCCATTAATCTTCACTTAAAGCAGAGCAATCTGTTCAAGCCCATGACTGCAATTTAAAATGAAAAGTCCTCAAGACAGATATATTCACTCTCAATTGCCAAGTTAGGGGGGGAAATGCCAATCCTTCTCCAAATCTCTGCCATTATGTATTAATCTAGAAATGAAATGCAAATACTCTGGACAAATTATCGTTAAGTCAAAGAACTTTAACAGCACTCAAAGCAAGTTGTAATCAGTTGAGAGCATAACATCATCTCTAAAGCAAAGGTTTAAAATGAAACACTCAAAATCAGCTCTAGGGAGAAACTCATGCAATTCTCAGCAAAAATAAGCAAACAAAAACCAAACTATGATTTGTAAATTAACAAAGGCAGGGCAATTCACAGAAGCAGGCTTAAAAAGTAGTAATGTGAAGTGGCTCTGGGGCTCCTATGATAGATTCAAGACTTGGGTTTGTTTGGGTTGTTGTTGTTTTTTTAAAAAAACAGTTAATACTTACATGCACAGTCTTCGTTGAGGGGCAGTTTGAGAAACGCAGGTGCTCTTTTGAGAAAGGATACAGTTAGGGTCACTTCTTCTCCAGCATTCCGAAGAACCTGGACCTGAGGATTAAAGATGGAGATGTAACACACACATACAAGCCAAAATTACATTCTACCCTTCACACACAATTGCACAGTTGCTTACTGTACAACACAAAAAGAAATGAACAATAAAAACAAACGTGCATTTTTAAGCTTTACGGTTATACTCTGGTTTCCTTAAAATTATTCACAGACAAATTTTCCAATCCCTTCTCTTGTTTTACAAAGTTGACTTTGGTGCAAAATCCAGCGAGAGGAGGGAATTCTGTGGATGCCAAAGCAGATGAACCACAGCTGTACAGTCAATCACCCTTCAACCAGTAGACTCATGAGGTTGTGAAAAGTGCCTGCCTGGCCAGGCTAAACCTTGCACAGTTGTGATTAGCATTCTAGAACATGATTATTTCCAGAAGGAAGGAACGACGTTCCATTGAAATTGTACAAGAGGGGCTTGGATAATATCATTTCCCCTCTGATCATAAAAGGACACCATGAGCAGTCTTCTTCTCCCTTTCTGCCTATAACAAGGCAGTCTCATTGGATAATTCAGTATGAAGACACCCCATGTAAAAAATATAGTGCATGGGTAGCTAAACCTTTCTAGTCTCACAGAAAAAACCTCTAGTAAATAAAATTCTCTAGTAAATAAATGCGTATTGGTGGAATCTGTGTTTTGCCTCTCACTTTGGACTAACAAAAAACATCTCTGAATTTTTCCTCGGTGATTTAAAAGAAATGTGTGCTTCCCCTTCTCTTCTGTTACATGAATTACCCAGAGTCACTTCATCCAGATTATCAAAACTGTTCTCACTAGTGTAACAGCCAGACCATCTATCAAGAACTGAATTGTCTGTCCCTGTACTGCTCTCACAGATATGAGCAAATGTTTCACAGTAATTTGACACAGTGGAAGTCATGTAAACTTTGCTGAGCATCCCTTTCTGAAAGTGGGACACACTTGATCACAGAAAATATCAAAGATGATGCTACTTAGAAGGTTGTAGCAAGCAATACACAACTGAAAGAAAAAGGTAGAGAAAAAGGTATCACCAGCAACATGCAGAAATTTAAGAGAAGACACCTACCTCACAAAACGTAAAATGTACGGAAATGTTAAAATAGGTATACAAAACTGAGCTTCAATTTGTACTGTTAATAATCTTGCTATCTCAGGTCCATTGAAAATAATCACCGAGTCCTTCAGTTTACAACATTAAAACTGCCCTATTCTAACCCAACACTTTAAACATTTTTGCTGCTGAATATATACGTTCACATTCTACTTCATACATCTGCTAAAGTATACAGTTGCCAGCAAAAGCTTGTTGCTCACTAATCGGACAGTCTCTTTAAAAAGTATACCACAGTAATGTTTATTTTTGCTGCTACAGATCTTAAAAATACACTGCTTCACCATGTTGGTGCATATGGTGAAGAAAGGCCCATTGGTGGTGTTTTTTGAAAAAGTCTGGTTGATGGAATGCATACCACTTTATGTTTAAATAGTGGGTTTCAGAACACAGGAACCTTTTAGACTCCTAGGAATCATGACCCTGGAGTCTAGCAGTGACCAGAACACCAAACCAGGGGATAAGTGTCACTGGCAAAATCAGAGTTTACTGTTGTAAAACGATGGGCTGCTAGTTGGATGGGGAGAATGTGATGTGGACAACATCCAAAAAAATCAAGGTGCATGCAGGTTTTAATCCACATTAAGCTCCCACCATGGGAAGGAGTTATGGTGGTCCCAGGAATATCTAGGGTAAATGTTTTGGTCTATACTACTGACAGAAAGGTGCCCTTTGGCCCTGCAGAAGATCTGACCACTCCCCTTCCTCTTTATTCTCTCCATGATGCCCTCTTCTTCCTTTTGAAACAGACTTCATTTCTATCTTCTGGCTACATGTGGTTAAGATACTAAGATACAAACAGGCATGAGATTTTTCAAATACCTTAAAACACTGGAGCCACATATTTTAAGCAGCTCTTTAATATTCTAAATGTCATGCCCTTCAAAACTGCTCCATATATTTTTAATAATTTAAATTTAAATTTTAAATCACAATCAAAGTAGACCTTTATGAGCTGATTTAAATGTAGGATGCTTTTGTTACTGAAATTTGGTTAGAGAGACCTCAGAGAACGCACAAAAATAAGTATAAAATCTTAATAAATAAAAGACTAGAAATGTTACTATAGCTTTTTCAATATTTCTTCTAAATAATGCTCGACATCATTAATAAATGTCAGCCAGAGATGAAGTGCTCTAATCGGGCATCTTACTTTACAGTATTTGTATTCTCAGGTCATACACTATGACTGAAAGCTCTGAATTGCTGAACACTCTATATAGATTCTTCCATATCCCTCAGCGTTGCAATAGTAGTTTATTAGAAGTATTTTCAGACATAGCAGAAGACACAAAGCACTATGAATACAGTAGTCACATGTGTTGTGCAAGATACATTGCGGTTCAGCTCCTTAGAACTCAGTAATCTTATTTATGCTGAGCAGCCTTTTGTCTAACTCCAACAGCAAAAAGGATGGGGATGGTTATTCAGAAACTGCTTGGGTGAACATGAAAACACGGTGGTTGAAAATTGACAGAAAGGGCTGACACATGAGCTTTGTAATGTAACATAAAAAGGGAGGCATATTTTGTCCTAATGTTGTGGCCCAGTTCATACATATCTGAGAGAATGATGGGATTTATGTAGTGGAGGAATGAAGGCAACAACACTTTTGAGCAAATCAGTCACATGCAACTTCTCTCTGCATTTCTTTTGGGGAAGGGGAATTGGAATTGCATTCACAAATGCTGCACCTGAGCCATTTCTCAGCCAGATGAAATACTTTTGCCTGCTCAGAAACATGAACCTATACTGGGTCACCAGCCCTACTCTACACAGCCGGCTTTGTAAGAATGTCAATAAGATGTGGAACAAGGGAGAGTGGAAGTGTCTGTGAGCTGGATTCATTATGTATTGCTAATCTAGAGAGAAGAAAATTTTCAGGTGGGTATGTCAAACACAGTCCCACACTGAACAACTCAGTCAGCAACTAATCTGTGTCCACAATGCCAGATGTGGAGAACTTTTAGCTCTCCAGATGTTGCTAAACAATAACTCATATCTGCTCCCAAAGCATGGTCAATGGCCAGTGATGATGGGAGATGTTATTCAGCACATCTCCTTCCTATGTCCAACAGAAAAGGGTTTGTGCTGCTGTAATTTTGGCCACTGGTTCCAGATTTTATAGGAGAGATCCAAAGAATGGCTTAAGCTCTCAAAATGTTTTTCTTTTATTTCTTTCAATAGCAGACTTCCATTCTCTATCCCAAACTCCCCTCATGGAATGGGCAGGGCTGGCATGGTTGATTAGCAAACCCCTTTGGAGTAAGGAAATTGGTTTCTTTGTTCTTTGTATCTGACCTACGTGTGATCACACTTGAAAAATGAGCCTCAGTACATGTTACTGAACACACAGTGATGCTGGGCACACTCTTTTTAATATAGGATTTGTTAGACAGATTTATTTCTATTACCCAGCTTTATTTATAAATCACCCTTGAAAAATAATTTTAAATTCAGTTTTGCATACTAAAAATATTATTAGCAAAAGAAAGGTAACTAAATGCATAGAAGAAAATCTTTTAAAGAACTTGAATGAACTTTTGCAAGCTTTCCCCCCTACTAGCTGAGCTCTCCAGAACCTTGACAGTGGCATAAAACAAAATCCTTTGACAAATCTGTTTTTGAAGTAATGCTTTTGATCAATACTTGCAGCTCTCTCAGCTTAGTACGCAGGCTGCTCTGCCTCCAATCTCTGTTGAGAAAGATATTTTTGTACTGCAGCAAATGCTTTCTCTGACAAAATTAGTCTTGTCACCTGCAAACCATGTGAAAACTTCCTTTCTTGCCTGCTTCAGCCCATCCACATAATGATAGCCTTTCATACACAGATGAATAATTGCACTGCATCTGTGAGACATAACTTGTAAAACCTCTGAAAGTAGTTTTTGCTTTCTCCCATACACTTTTTTTTTTGCAATCATCCATGCCACTGATTCAGTAATACAGGAAAACATATGAACACATTTTTGTCCCATCCCTATTTTGCAAAATCTGAAACCTATACTAAAATATTAAGCTCCCAACAAGAGGAATAGATAAGCAATGAAATAAAGTCCTATATAATAGTTCAGCTTCCCCGTTTCCCCTGAAATGATCTTTCATGGGCAGTGCAAACTGAAGTTAAGCCATGGGCAGGCTAGACACAACCTACAGGCCTTAATTTTTCTTCTCCATACCTTAAAAAAAACCCATATACACAACAAAATGCTTTTAAAAAACAGGTGTTAAGCCTGATTTAAGATTAGTATCCAGCACAGGTTACCCACTCCATTGTTTCAATTCCATCTTCCCCAACCTGGTGCCCTGTAGATGTTTTTTTCAACTACAACATTAAGTCAGCTCCAGCTGGTTTGGTCATGGGCTCCAGGGTATCGAAAATTGGTTTATAGGATACCTGCAGCTACTGAATCTTCTGTCATCTAATCTGTTCTTTCTCAGAAGCTTCTTGTGTCTCTATCTTATTCTCTAGACCTGAACTGAAAATAAGAGCTTACTCTTGGGAGCTCTTTCTCATATTTGGATGACAGGAAAGAGCCTGATACCAAGACAACCCATTGGTCCATCGAGCTCAGTATTTTCTGCTCTGACTGGCAGTGAGTCCTCAGGTGTTCCAGGTAGGGTTTTCCCCCTCAGGCCCACCTCGGAAATACCAAGGATTGAACATGGGACCTTCTGCCTGTAAAGGTTGTGCTAGGCTATTGAGCTACAGCCCATCCCCACAGAGAGCTTCATAGATTTTTCTAAAACCAAAGGGCTCCCCTATTTTCTCCAAATACTTTGAGCAAGTGAGATGATTTTACATCTGTAGGTTGAGAAACAACTCTAAAATGAAAAAAATACTGGGTCTGCATTCTAGCACAGTGCTGGAAAAAAATGAAAGCGACTAGCTTAAATTGTTCAGGGTGTTCACTGATGAGCATAACGGTGATGGCTTGAATGCACTGGAAACGATAATGCTTATCACAATTCATCTTTAATTTTGTCCCATTGCAGCTTTTACTTCACTTCCATTTCATATTCCTAATTAGGCAATAATCCCAGAGAAATCCATTCTTGCCAGTGGTTAATTGACATTCAGGGTACAACTTCTATTATAGCCATGGTTTTATAGCTGGAAATATCTGAATGGCTCTTTCTCCCTTGGACACGAATCTGCAATATCAGCAACGAAAGAAAAACTAACATGATATTTAAAGTGTCACTGGCTTCGTTCACAATGTCAAGCTATGGCTTAGGGCAAACAAGCAAGTGTATGACCTTTGGAAGAGGAGATCACAGCTGCTTTGATCCTCCCCAGTTGTTCTGCTGCTAGTCTGCACTGATCTAAGCATAGTTTGCCTTAGCATGTCCTCAGAACTCAGGTCCATGATTTAGCTCTCCTGGGCAAACCACCAACTGTAAACCATAGGACAAGTCTTCGTTGCAGCTCAAGTTAACCTGAAAAGAGCTAAAGAACAAGCCCGGGCTTGCCAATCTCCCTTCTGGAAGCACCAGACACTTGTTTGGAAGAGCAAAGTGAAACACAAGATCACAGTTGTGTGGAAATTCTGTTTTGAACAGGCCATAACTAAATAGTATTGAAAAACAGAATCTGTTTTATTTGCTGTTAAGAAATGAAACTAAAAAGCTGCTAAACAAGTTTATGCAGAATGAGCAGCTTAGGGGAACAGAGATAAGAGGTAGCACTCTCTAAAGCAACATCCAAAGAAATGTAAAAAGAGAGATTTGGCGAGGGGAGCCCTCATGCTTAGAATGAGTACATATATATATATAGAGAGAGAGAGAGAGAGAGAGAGAGAAACTTTGGAGTCAGGAAATTAGTGGAACATAAGGAAAGTGAACAGGATAAAGGACAAGGCCCTAGAAGCAGTCCAATGATGAGAAGGGTGTCTGTGCTCTTGCAGCAATTGTCCCACCCAATGTACTCTGAAGAAAAAGGATACAGACGTACCCTGTTTGTTGAACGGAATCCATTCTGGAAGTCCGTTCAACTTCCAAAAACATTCAATAAGCAAGGCACGGCTTCCAATTGGCTGCAGGAGCTTCCTGAACTCAATCATAAGCTGAAGACGTGTCAGACATTCAGCTTCCGATAAACGTTTGCAAACTGAATCACTCACTTCTGGGTTTGCGTCGTTTGGGAGCCAAAACGTTCAAGTTGTAAGGCATTTGGCTTCCAAGGTACTATTGGTGCTCTTAGGAGCCTCTGAGGGTGAGAAGTGGTGAATAACAAAGAGGATGGTACTGAACATCAGTGGAAACTGGGTCACAAGGAAAACAGATTGTTGCCTACCTTGCAAAACTACCACCTGATAATTATAGCTTTCCTTTTTCATGCTAGACTCAGAAGAGAGCAGGTCAAATATTTTTCCAATCATAGTTGACATAAAATGATAAAACTGTGATAAAACAAAATTACCACGTATCTATTTGCACTCTTCCACACTATTACAATTTGACCCTTCCTTTCAAAAGCCCTCCCTCCAATCTTTTGAGAAAATAGGTACTTAGCAATACAGTTCAGAAAAACCATTATTAAAGTACGTCTTGTTTACAATACACCACTAGGTCAATCATAATTTGGTCATTTAGTTGCTGGTAATTATTATAATTTGCTTATTGACATGAGTGGGTGGAAAACTGCAGTTAGTACCAATCTTGCAACCATCACACAATACTGGCATTAGCTTTGCTCAGATAATATCCTACCCCCGCTACTTTTGGAATTATGCTCAAGGTGAAATCTGAAGTTGACCTCAGACTTAGGCACTCTGTTGACAAACACACCTATGGCTGTGAAAAAATGATAGGCTGAATAAGGAGACTGAGTGCACATTTGAAAACAGGAGCTTTCTGCTACTCACTGCAATGCCTGCAGGGTACAAGAGCCCATAGAGTACATTCAGGAAGATCTGGGGCTTCGCAAGACTTTACCCGGCCTTGCAATTGCTGAGGCAGCCCAAAATCTAGAGCTACATGTGGAAGGGAGCATATTCCTATGTTGTCTAGGTAACACATTCTCTCTTCCAGTGCTCAAAGGTAACGACAGACAATGAATCTTCTACAGCACAGGACAAAGGAGAATGTGCTTCTAGCTAAGGAGTGTACTTCCTTTCTTAGCACACTTGAACAGTGACAGTTTTATTGTCAACCCACAAAGTACATTGCCAGAGCAGAAGTGTTCCACTTAGTTGCCTGAACATCTTGGTAATTTTCACCTTCTTCACTGCATGGTCACAGAGTGGCATGATACTTCCATGGCTACATGATCACTGGCTAGTTAGGATCAGGCAGCAAGGGATATGATAACATGATGCCCGAGGAGAAGAAAAATGATAGTCATAAAAGAAGGTGACATGACTTGGGGCGGGGCATTTTGCCCTAAAAGTTTTTGCTAGTGATCATTTGGCTCAGCCTTCATCTTGGCAGTCTATCAACAACCTCTGCTAAGCAGTGAGTTTTAATTGTTTGTTTATTATTGTTTGTTTAATATGTTTAATATGTCTATTTTTAGTCTTCCCTTCATTCATTTTGTGATCCCAGAGTGTTCTGCAGCATAATGGGTTGCATCCAACTAAGTTTTACTCAAGTAGACTTATGCAAATTAATAGACCCAAATTAGCTGTGTTCGTTAATTTCAATGGGTCTACTCTGAGTAGCAGGATTGGCTACAAATCAGTTACGACAAATACAAACAGGTAAAAACACAGTATTGAGAAGTTCGGTCATACAAACAACAGGAAATACTGACGGTGGAAGAATGGAGAATGAAGCTGTTAGACTATGCTGAGTTGGATAAATTGACTGGGAAGATTAGATATTTAAGAGACCAAAAGTTCACCGAGGACTGGGGGAAATTTGTGGAATATCTGGAAAGTATAAGTGAGGGACAGATAACGCTAGAGGTGTGAGGGAAGATTTACTTCAGGAGCAAGGAGGAAAGGAAGATCTACATTGGGAACTGCTGCCCCTGTGGAACCTGCCACCAGAGGCGGTTGCTCCATCTTGCCTAATGGGTGGGCCCATGAAGATGCTCACCCTAGTAGAAGGTGGGTGGTGGTTTCTGCCCATTCCAATTTTCCCTGCAGCCCCTACGCCCTCTGAAAGTCTGCTAAGGAGAGTCGGAGGACCCTCCAGAACCCTCATTTAAAGGCAACTCAGGATCTATGCCAGTTAATTTGTTGTTGTTAATTGTTGATCATGAATATGTGTGTGGCGATATAGCATTTTACAGATAAAAGGGGGAAGTCATACAATGATTATACAGACTGACTGAATTTTGAATGAATAAAGATCATATCAAATGATTTGTAGAAACCAACCAAATGTTCTCTCTGTCTATATTAAGCAGTCATCATCACATAAAATTGAGAAGTATTGTTTAAAGGGAACAGAAAAGAAAGATATAAATAATGACAATATAAACCTAAGGAATGCGTAACTTAAATAATGACTATGGATGATTTACGGAAAAGCTGAAGGAAGTCCAGAAAAGAAATAATTTGTGAAAAATTGGATGTGAAATTAGTATGTGTTTTTGTTTTTGTTGTAAACTAATAAAAATTATTATAAAAAAAGAGAGAGAAGTTCGGTCGTACAGGAAGCTAGAGCTGAAGTGATAACAATTATAATGCATTTTCATACCCTCTAACATTTTTCCGATGAAAATAGGGACGTCCCATTCCATAACGATAATTTTACTATTTATACCCCACACATCTGAATGCATTCCTCAGCTGTCTGGGCAGATTCCAACATATATAAAAACATAATAAAGCATTAAACATTTTTTTTAAAAAAACCTTCCATATACAGGATTGCCTTCAGATGGCTCGGAAGTCTGATAACTCCATAGCCTCCAACATTTCTCCAATGAAAATAGGAACATTCTAAGAAAAAGTGGGACATTCCAGGATCAAATCAGAAACTGAGACAGCTTTTCTTAACCAGGGATATCCCTGGAAAATAGGGACAATCAGAGGGTCTGCGATTTTATCATTATCCACATAATACAAATATAAAATGTATATATTTATCTATGCTAGTGGTTAGTTGTGGATATGTTAAATTTCCAATATGTTATCTAAGTCTGGCACACACAACAGATGGTGTTTGCACATACATAGATATTAATTCACTTATTGCTTATCAGGGGTGTGTGATTCAGCTCATTCATGACTTGCCCAGATGCAGCTGAAATTTTAAAAATGTGGGATCCTTTTGGTTTGAGAGTAAAGTGGACCAGTAGTACCTTCCACCCCTCTCACCTTCTCTTTCTCCCCACCTCTCTCTGGGCTGGCTCTGCCTTATAGCTTTACAAGAGACACATGCTCTGGAAATATGAAAGAATGCATGCCTCTGAATACCAGTTGCTGGGAATCCCAAGTCAGTAAGAGTGCTATTCTGCTCAGGTCCAGTTTTGTGCTTCTCACAGTTTGGCCACTGTGAGAACAGGGTGCTGGACTAGATGGGCGACTGGCCTGATCCAACAGGCTCTGACCCAAGCAGCCCTCCAGTACTGCTAAGTGGCCCAAACAAAGGGCTTTTGGAAACAGGTTTTGAGAACTTAGCCAATGAGTGAAGAAAGGCCAAACTTGTCCAAACCTATTTATTTTGCTCTTCTTATGCTATTTCTGCCTGCTTTTTCTGTCTAATAGGAAGTCTCTCTGTGGGTATCAGTTTTTCACTCATATTTTACAAAAGAGACTAGCTAAAGTGGTTAGTTAAAAGCTTCCTTGAAAAAAGCCTATTTTAGGACTCGGTATCCAAGATTGCTTGTCTCAAAAATAGGCCAGTGGCAGCAATTAAAGGCCAAACTAGGCACAATGATTTTCATTTTAGTACTTAGCAGCTCCTAAAGGACTGCCTTGCTGACTGGGGGGAGTGATACTCTGAGAGATGATCTTAACTATTTCCTTCCATGCTCCTTCTGCAATCTAAATCCACTTCCCTCAAAAAGCCAAACCCTGTTGTTATCTCCACAGGGAGGGGAAAAACCTTTACCCAAGTCTGTTAAATTGATGGCAGGGTAAAACTACATTGCACAATTTACAGGAGACAAGTCTCTTTTTTAAAAAAAATATTAAAGATTGGTTCACTGGGTGAACATACCCTCCAACATTTCTCCGATGAAAATAAGGATGTTCCATTCTATAATAATAACAACGTTACTATTTACTATTTACATCTGATTCGATTGATCCAGCCTTCTGGGCAGATTACAACATATATAAAACATAATTAAACATTGAGCATTTTAAAAACCCTTCCTTATACAGGATTTCCTTCAGACAGCTTGGGGGTTAGGTAACTCCATAGCCTCCAACATTTCTCCAATGAAAATAGGGACATCCTAAGAAAAGTGGGAAATTCTGGGATCGTATCAGAAACCAGGAAAGCTTCTCTAAACCAGGGACATCCCTGGAAAATAGGGACAATTGGAGGATCTGGGTGAAGGCAGCAGAACACCACTTTCACAAAATTCAGCCTCATGGGGCTTGAGACCAGTTAACTTAGTGTGTTACCTTGCCCCACAGAAGCCTAATTGAAGGCTTCCATTTGTGTGACTTGCACTTTTACAAGTGCCACACAGTGTCTGTTCCACATTTGCCAGAGGTTGCAAAGCGCAGCACTTGCACTTTGGAATGCACTGCCTATTAACATTAGGCAGGCACCCTCACAATTCTGTTTTAGACACCTGCTAATAACTTATTTCAGCAGGACCACCCAGATATATAATTTAGTTACCTATACCTGTTTTAAAAGTTTTAATGATTTTATCTTTGTATATTTTTGTGTGTATGTGTGCATGTTTATATACAGATATACATACACACACTTGCTTTTATTTGTGATGGTTTTATGTATATTTGTTTTTAATTGGACACTGGATTTCAGCTGTGTTTTATCTCCAGTTTCATTTGTGCACCACTTTCTTCTTGTTGTTTTCTCAAACAGTTTATAAATCTTCTAAATAAATGGTAAAGCAAATGAAACCCCAATGAAATCATAATAATAATAATAACACAATTAGCTGACATCAAGTCTGATTTGGCCCTAAGAAACAGTCTTTGCCTATAAGCAGTGCTTTTTTCTAAAAAAAAAATGTTTAGGGGTACTCTCATTTTCCTACTCGTATTGAAATACTGCCCCTCAATGAGGCCAAACTTAGATTCACAAAATGTTTAGGGGTATGCATACCCCTGCATAACCCCAGAAAAGAGCACTGCCTATAAGTAAATATACTGTGTAGATGTGGACTGAGGGTCCTATCTAAATGTGACAAGACGTTTCAAGGCAAAGGAAGGTTTTTTTAAAAATAAAAAAGTCCACAAAACTTTGCATTTGATACTAATACAGCACATTAAAGCACAGCATATTTTTGCATTGCCACCAATTTAACATACTTGGGGAAAGTTCATATTCTGTGAAGAACTGAAAACAACAGCTTGTGAAGAACTCTAAACAACAGCACTTTCCATTTTAACATACACTCATTAGATATGGGCCAAAGCTCTCTTGGACAGGGAAATTAAGACAGAGAGGCAGTGAGATGACCTGCCTTTGCGCGCATCAAATATCTGTTTGCACCAGATTTATAATTAGGTTTTTGTTTATTTTTCTTTCATGCACTTTTCTTTGAACTCACAAACAGCAGAGCTCCGGAATAATACATGAAAGGGAGAAAAATGTGTTTGTTTCCCAGGAAGGAGGTGGCTATGGCCACAGGCCAGCCTGCCTGTTGAGTCGCATGGTGCCTGTCTCAGGCACCAAGGAAGGTGGGAGTCGAGAAGTGGCATGAACTCATTGTGGGAGGAAAAACATTTGTGGATTTGTATAGCTTAAGAAAGATTTAAAACGTTGGTGTGTGTGTAATTCTATCCCTTCATGACTGAGCCACACAGCAAGATCTATCACAGCCTCTTTCAGCCCAAATACCTGAGATCTTTCTAACTGTAGATAATAGCAAATGAATATGGGCCTTCTACATAGAAATAATCTTCCACATCTTCTCCTTCCACCACCACTTTTAAAATTCCCAGCTTTAATATATAAACATAAATGACTAACTAGGGAAATGTCTTGCAACAATATTAGGGCAGCATCTAGAAACAACTTCTCTCCCCACTCCCCCAAGGCCAGGCCAGCCTGAGGAACCAGGTGTACAGGAAAGACAGACAGCCTGCTTCTATAGGAGGGTAAGGTGTGATGGTCAGGCAACAGGAAAGGGACCATAGGCAGTGGCTCATCAAGGAATGCCAAAGCAAGGATTCCCCATTGGGAACATAAGATGGGAAATGGAGAAATCCAGCCCATTCAGTGCCTGGTCTAAACATACATCCAATCCCCCACAATTCACAGGACAGTTTATTCCATTTTCCCACTGTTTTCCTAACTGTTATTTTCTGCATTATATTTAAGCTTCGACAAGACTTAGATCAAGTTTAGCGCTCATTTCTGTGTTCTTTGCAAATGGTGTTTTTCCCCCCTGAAAGCCAATAACACTGAAATGAGCACTAAAATATATTCTGCTATACTTCCAAAAGTGTTTTTTGTGTTGCATGAAAGCTCAGTTTAACAGTTAAGGATATGTCGTGAGAATTGAATAAACTGTCGTGAATGCAGCCAGTGAAGAGCAAATGGGTCACTCAATGGATCCTAATTGATTTGGGGATGAGCCTCTTTCTACTCACCTCTAAGCAGGCTGCTGCAATGCATACATACCAGATGTGAAAGACTTGTGGCAAGCCAGAAGCAGCAAGTGATGGGAATCTGGGGCCAGGCACAGAGGTGAACAATTTGAGGCCCACAGATTAGAGATGCCAGATGGGGGAGTGGGCAGTTGGGCTGTGTAGGACATGAGCTCTGTAGCTCTGTAAGACAGAACAGGAATGGCTGCCTAGTTGAAGACAGAAGAGAGAAGACGAATAGCTCTGGGATCTGATAAGCACTACAGTGGAGGAGTGGAGGGCTCAATCATAATATTCTGCTTAGGATGTCCTGTTCCTTGAATATTGCCACAGTCCTTTTACTGATGTGCCCCTCTCAATTTTCTAAAGACGTTTCTCAGTCCAGTCATTACTGATTCATTTATATCTGCTTTGTTTCAATTGTTGCAGGAGAAGAGTCATCTGTAAAAGTATCCAGTCATGTATTACAGAGGGTTGGACTAGATGATCCTCAGGGTCCCTTCCAACTCCACCATTCTATGATTCTATGGCTGAAGGTTTGCAAACAAGCACCCACTTTACATCTCTGCCTAAGGTTTTGGTTAAGCATTTGTCAGGTGCTAAAATATAAGCATGGCTGGCTGTGCAAATTATAACCGAAAAGAAATATTAATCCTAGAAAGCATAATCAGGTTAACAAGGGTGCCGGCATAATTTCACAAACATTTCATATCTTGCTTCATTGACTCTGAACACAAAACAATGACTTACTAGCGTAGCTATATGGCACTGCACTCAAAAATACAACCAAACCTTTTCCTGAAGCCCCAATATCTCATTTTGCTCCCACAGAGAGATTTTCTGCATTAGCTTAACTACTGACTAAAGTAATCTGATCACTGCTGGAACACCAAGGCTCGAAGACACAGTAAATAAAAATCTCAGTTTTAGTATACAGAAGCCTAGCAAAGGATTAAGCTGCTTTTGCAAACAAATCAGACTCTGAAAGTTGATGAGCCATATATGAAATAAGCACAAAACTAAAAAGGAAGTACAGCTCCAAGAAATGGGATTAGGAAAATAACTTAATTCGTTATTGAACCTCATATAATGCAATATACAATTAAAAAGAAAAGAGTTTCTTTAGGAAATCAGTAGCTCCTTTACATTACTGTTTGATGCACAATTTTGTAAGAGTCTATAACTCTTCTTTTTAAAAGAGCTATAATTCCCTTGAATTTACATCTTCAAAGCATTCTTAAATCACTCAACTATGCAAGACATCTTATCTTTTAGAGCAGTGCTGGGGAACCTGTGGCCCTCTAGATGTGGCTAGACTACAACTCCCATCATCTCTGACTATTGGTCATGCTGGCTGGCGCTCATGGGAGTTGTAGACCAGAAACACTTCAATGGCCACAGGCTCCCCAGACCAAACTGAGTGAGAAACTATTCATGCAATTAGCAATTGTGTGAACTACTTTGAAAAAGTAAACAGGATGTGTGAGGAAGCTCAGTCTAAACTGAGACCTTGTAGGGGGGAGGATATTTAACTCCTTACTCCATGCTACAGTCCCAGTCCAGATTAGCCACACCCACACACAAATTTGCACTGGGGTAAGTGCTTCCACTGGCACCTCAACCATACCGAGCTGTTCACATTAAGGGGTTCCACTGTAGACATCTGTGCTCAACGTGTGGGTGCAGGCTGTTGGGGGTGGGCCCAGTACCCTGACCCTCACTTCTCTATTTATACATGAGAGCTTTCCACACATCTGGTATGTACAGGGAGCGCTGCTTAACCAGACATAATAGTATTGCTTAAAGGAGGTACACACAGCACACCAGAAATAAAGGACCTACAAATCCTAAGAAAGCAGAGGCTCCCTTAGACTGTAACACAACTGAGGCCAGTAAACCATTTCTATGGTAAAGTTACAATATTCAAAGGTTAGATCATTTAGCAATCTTGGGATCATTGATCTACTTACAGAGCATAGCGATGAATACTGTGACAGAAGTACAGCTATGCTGACTTTTATTAAGAACCGCAATGGTTTTTAGAAAAGGAGTATAAGCTCACCACTTCTTCATGCCTGCATTTTCTTACATTAATTCCATTAATCTGTTGAGTTTAAAAAAAAGAAAAGACAATTTTGAGCATTGGCTTCATTTAGGTTAGACTTCACATTATACTTGGGACTAAAACCTGGCAAAAGTGAATGGGTTTGCCTACCTGTAGAATTGCATCTCCTATGAACAGCAAGCCTGAGAGTTCCGCTAAAAAGAAAGAGAAAATAAAAGAAAGGTGTGCTTTTCATTTCAACCTTTGCTCTATATTTTTCCATTAGCTGCATCAGTGGAGCAGGATGTGAGCAGGACAATGAGAAATAGGTGACAAAAGGAAACAAATCCATGACAGGTTTCATATTTCACATTTACATAGATAATTAATATTTTCTGAAAGTATTATTGAGGAAATTTATTTCCCCTTTTGCATCTAGGACATGTTTCTAGTCTTGAACTCTGAAAATGTAAAGAACAGCTGCAGCTCTTATTTCTAAATACAGTTATCAGGCTTAAAGGCTGCAGTGGATCTTGTGATCTGAGTGACATTTTGCAGGGATTCTGCTAGAGATTGACATATCTGTCTATTTCTTGACCAGGTCACTTTCCATCCAGTTTCTGTGCTTTAAAAAAATCTGCCCAAAAGACATTTAAATATAAATCTCTGATCTCAAAGTAAACATTTTAAATGCATTTGGGGGGGGGGGTTAGCTAAGAAGAGCATCACAACTCTCACAGAAGTGCAAACTCAGATGGACAGCTAGGTTCCAATTTGCACATTAGTCTGTGATGTGCATTCAGCTTCATAACTCTAGCCAAAGAAGGGAACTGCTATGGAATTTGCTCTTGCTGGCCAC
Organism: Podarcis raffonei; assembly: GCF_027172205.1. Taxonomy (NCBI): domain Eukaryota; kingdom Metazoa; phylum Chordata; class Lepidosauria; order Squamata; family Lacertidae; genus Podarcis; species Podarcis raffonei. Next base: position 40,196,407 of record NC_070608.1, read on the forward strand.
AGTAAACCTCCTCCTCAACCTTATGCACAACTTGACTGAAACCTAATTGGATACATATTAGTGCACCCTAGGCTTCTGGGGTGTTTTGTTGTGCAGATGGCGCTCCATGAAAACAGAAGCTTCTCATGCATTTTGGGAATGCTTGGCACACTGCATGCGCACCACAGCTACAATAATCTGTGCTGTACATATAAAACGGTTCAGGGACAATAATTAGGCTTGTATTGAAGAGGGTTTTAAAGCATGTGAGCCTAAAATTCACAAAGGAAATTCTATTTTACTTTAAATGTGCAAAGTGTGAGGAAGGGTTGCAGGCCCAGTGCTCCCCGCATCTGCCTTGTGTCTCCAGCATTTCCACATATGGCAGGGAGAGAACCCTGTCTGAAATCCTGGACGGCTGCTTCCTGTTACTGTAAACAATCAGGGGTGGAGGAAGGGGGGCGGTGGGGGCGGTCAGCCCTGGGTGTCACCACTGAGGTGGGTGACAAAATGCTGGGTGGCACTCACTGGGGGGCCTGCAGCGTGCCCGAGCCACGCATCTCTCCTGGGAGTGACGCGGTGGCTTGGGTGCCCACAGGCTCCCACTGCCCCAAATGGTCTGCCTGCCACCTCCTCCACAGCTGTAGGGCAACTGAGTGCGAGGAGGCTGGCAGACGCCTCGGAGGCCCCACGGGGCGTCCTGCCCTGGCTCGCCACGCCCCTGGGCGCAGGGTACGCATGCTGCCCCAGGCGCCCAATCGGCTTGCTCTGCCACTGTAATCAATACCAAACTAGATGAACCAATGGATTTAACCCAGCATGAAGCAGCTTCATATGTTCCTTAAAAATATCCTGCCATGCACATTTATGGCCCAGATTTCAATTTTTTTTCTTAGCTATTCAGTTATTCCTCCCCAGTCTGAAATGTATAAACCTGGTGATGCTTTGCTGAATCCCCTGAGCAAATAGCCTGGCACGGACACTTACCTCGTTGTTCTTTTGAAATTTTGGAAACAACCACTGGAATATTATGCTCCGCTCCGCCCTATGAGATGAAAATAACCACATTTTACTGAGCCTGTTGTCAGTTTATAAATATTATTAGACTTCTTTGAAGTTTTTACTTCATTTTAAGTTTGTTTTATTCAAAGGGGTAAAGATTTTCTGTTTCACAATTCCGTTTAATAATAGGCATATGAATGCAATCAGCTCCATTGTTAGGGAGGGGGGGAAAGTCTGTTGGAAGCATCAGCAGACCGGGGTGTGAACGGAACAATGTGGAACTGTTGACAAAAGAAAGCAAACTCACTGCAGGTTCCCCCAGATTCTCCAGAGATTACCATATGGAGCCCACTTTATAATAAGAAAAAGAGGCCCAGTTCTGAAACAGTAGCCATGCTGTGATCATTTTGTCGTGCTGACAAGGAACAGATAAACAAAGCCATACAATAGAAAGCAAGAATACTGGACATTTGATTAAAATGAATGTGAAGGTTTTCTTTGCTGCTTTCCATTTTCTTTTTCTCATTGTAACATAGCACAAAAAGTCAGTAGGAAAATGAATAAGAAATAAGAGATGGAAAGGAGAATTCTAAGAAAAGTAACAGGTTGTCCTTAAAAGCGGGGGAGGAATGGAAGTGGAAATCAAAATAAGCTGCTCAGTTTCTGTGCTGGGTTTTTTATATAGAAAAATAAACATAATAAAAAAACTCACAAACTCTTCAACTAAATATGATTAAGCATAGTTTTGGTCCTTATGCTTTCTTATCCTAGAAGCAATTCTGAAACATCAATGTTAATGTCAGATCTCATATTCTTCAAACAATGCCTTTATATTTTTAGCCTTTCCAGACTTTGAAAGTATAAATCGGATTATTGCAGAAAGATTCAAATCTCTAGCCATGTTCACCTTTTTCAAACCAAGGTTGCACTGTTTAATTCACACAATGACTTCATCAAGCAACTGACTTCATCAAGCACCTCTTACAACCCTGAGTGACATCAAGTGCAGCAAATGATAGTTGGTTCATATTGGCACACCAATACAAGTCACCAACATTCATAAGGCAAGAGATACTGTTTTGGCAATAATCTTTGGTTGCGGACTCTGTTGGACAGAAAGTTAACTACCCCTGAACTAGTTTTCACCTGACTGGTAGAACATCGTTAACTTTATGTTTGGGGTGAGGAGGGTGGGGTGCAGATACTCTCCCTTTACAGAGCAAAGGTCAGTGGTTGGGACTTCATGCACACAGAGAAATGAGAACACAGATTAGTGGGAAGTCCAAAGCAATGGCCAGTGAGCAACTTCGGGAGGAGAAATACAAGGAATACTAGGAACTGACAGTAGCATAGTAGAAACTATTGTGGTGATTTTGAAGCTGGACAGGAAGTCAGAGTTAGTTGTTGGACGCAGTGAGTATTTAAGCAGGGGTGAAACTGGGCTTTATTTTACCCAGGTCAAAGACCCGATTTAGCACACACACCCCATGCGTATTTGCACATATATACACACAGGCGGGGAGCCGCAATAGAGCCCTTCTGGAGGCTTCACCCGGGGCAAAAAACCTGGCAAGTCTCTCCCCCTTCCTTAGCTGCGACTCTGATCTATGGAAAGGTTTGAAGTCCCATAAATGAGTTAGCCTGATCCAAGCCCCCCTCTCTATCCCTTATGTTTGGGATTGGGACAGATGTTGCTGAACTACAACTCCCATAATCCTTGATCAGGTGGAAGGGAGTTCAACAGCATCTGGAGGTCCATCCTGATCCTGTGAGTGAGGAGACCATGAGAAATTGGGCAAAAGCATAAAAATGAAATGCAGATATTGAGTGGTTTGTGGGGATTTTCCTACAGCATGAGGGATGCAACTTGTAAATGCTTAGCTGATATGGGGAAATGAACAAGGAGAGAAAGGGAAATGCTAATGAAACAGATGGGCACCGGGGAAAAGATCAGGACTCTCAGGGGTCTAAGCTTCTATTTCCATTTTGACTAGCTACTAAGAACACAGGAAAGGGTCAAGAAGTAGGTCTATGGAAGCTAATAGTGTAGTAATGACAATCCCTGCCCCTCTTTTTAGGATATAGAGATACTTTTAGGCTTGCTGAGTATTAGTACCAGGTTATGCTTTTGGTTTTTTTTATAACCACAGTCAACATCTTTTGAAGTGCATGAATGGACCAACATAGATTTTGAGAAAGTAGAAGGTGACCCTAAATTCCTACTGTCATTTCATGTGAAGTCCTTCTGTTCTCCTATATCTGGTATTGTATGTCATTACGTCTGTTGTTAGTTCTTTTTAAAATACAGCCAAGGATTCTGTTTCAGAACCCCAATTAAAAGCATGAACAGTAATTTAAGACAATTAATATCATGATGGTAGACTGAGCAAGCTATCTGAAATTAACTGAATGTATGAAAGGTGAATATAATTTTTGGATTTTGTCCAGAGTAATAATTTTCTTATGCTTATAAACCAGTGGAAATCTGTGTTGCAAAAAAAAGAAGTTAATTGTATTCTAGTCCCTAGCATTCTGAACTTTCTTCAGCATCATCATAAATTATATAGTAGCTTTAAAAAAGAAAAGAAAAATCTACCAGTGTTCCAATGTTTAAATTCTTAGTTCAGGCACGCTTACACAACTTACTCTCTTTTCTGTTTCTAGACATGAAAAAAATAACAGCATGTAATGACTTTAAACAACAACAACAAAATCTTGTTCCCATTTTCATTCTTATGGGATTTTAGCCATAGTGCACTAATTAGCATTTGGTTTAATTAGGTAGTTCTGCTAAAATAAACACACCAGACTCATTTTAAGAACTGGAAAGTTTTTGTTTTTTTCAAGTTCCTACTGAATGAGAATGCAAGAGAAAAGAGATTTGTTGCTTTAGATGGTGTTTCAGAGCTATACTGTACCATTTAAAATTATCTCCCTTTTTATGTTTCCTAAGCTTTTCTAAGTTAGATATTTGGAGGGGGGGAGAGAGAAACCAATCCTTATGTGGATTAATCATTCCATCTGTAATACAATGAATACAGTGGAGAAATAGGACTATTTTCAATCTTATTAGCAAGCAACTATGAAATTAATAAATAGTTTATGGGAACTCACTGGCTATTTAGTGAGCCTGCCATTGTGTTCATTAACAAGTAATTAAAATTAAAGGACCACTGAACAAAAGACAAGACTACACAGATGAAATATACTTTTAAAATATATACCAAACCTTCTAAGTACAAATGAATCTTAATGGGATATTGCCTCTATTGTTCCTCCATTAACTATGGGGAAAAAATTTTCAACTGATTATCTATTGTAAAGATCAGCCAATACAGACCTTTCATTGAAATTGCAGGTAATAATACAATCAAGCACCTTTTGATCTCATTAAATGCATTATTCACAAGCCAAATGGCATTTCTGATTGAACATAGGAAACAGTTGGGGAAATGCAACCTACCTTTATACTTAATCCAAATCCTCCTACGGCTTGTCTTCTAATTGTTACAGTCCTTTCCTGAAAGAGTAAGCCAAGTTCAGTTCTATTCAGATTTAATATTTCTTATGAAAATAGGCTTGCACACTATATCTTCATTTTGGAGTTTTGAATTTCAACATTAAAAAATAAGGAACTGCTCTTTCTGTTTTTTTCTAATTGTAAAGTGACAAATTAGTTACATAAAACAAATGCCAATGAGTTGCCACATGCAAACACTTAGTGCTAGGCAATTCTTCTAAAATATGTGTCCAGGTATCCAATATAACACAGAGATAAACCTGCAGTCACTTTTCAATAGCATATAGGAGTATTTTCAGAAATGAGCCCCTCATATGTTCCCATGAAGCGGAATGAAAATCCATCCTTATTTATCTAGTGGTGCCTGCTATTATACACCCTAGGGGATCACAATAATAACCAGACCATTTGCATGCAGAAAAAATACACAATACAATACTAATACCTCAGCTGTATCACCAGAACACTAAAACAATCCTGACACATATACAGTGGGGGCTGATCGACTGGAGCTGCTGGATCACAGCCCTCCCACTGAAAATAGGAACAGATGTGTAGCTGAAAACAACACATGGATTCAAAAAGTACACCTAAATTTCTAAACAAGAAAATCATACTTTGATCCTCTTACATGGAAGTTCTTTCCCTGTGCACTGATGATTAATATCTTTTGGGGTGTGTGGTTTTTTAAAGAAAGAAGGTGATAATGGCACTCTGCACACATGAAATGGCACACTTTCCTAAATATGTGCTGTGCAAGTCCTACCGTGATGAAAACAGCAAATTTAGAAAATGCAGCCCTACCAAGTCAAAATGTCACCAGCTGCCACTGTGTGCAGCACAAACACTACCCACAATTACACCGAACGTTTCCTGACCTAAAATGAATATTGAGTCATGGATACACTGACAAATGGCAGTGGGTTAACTCCATCTCAAAAGCATCCCTGAGTGGCCCATTTTACTCTCTCCATATGTGTAGATGGGTGTCATTTATTCCCATGAAAGGAACGGAAAATACTACATTTGGAGATGCTGTATGGTTAGGATAATTGTGTTAGATATAGTGTCAACAAAAAGTCTCTGATCAGACTCATGTAGAAAGAAACCCTCTTCACCACAAGAAATAAGTTTTAAAGCTTTACTTGTGGTGAAGAGGGTTTCTTTCTACACGAGTCTGATCAGATACTTTTCACTGACACTATACCTAACACTTGGTGTTTAAACATTTAGTTACAAAACAGTAACTCTTGCAGAACAACAAAATGCTACATTGCGTATTAGTAATGAGTTCCCATCTTTTAAAGTCCAGTAAGTTCCTTCCCCGGATCCCACAGTAAGTCCATGCTGCTTAAAAGCAAAGGTTGTATCTCTCTCTGCTGTAACACAGAAAGACACCACTCAAAAAACAACAGAGCAAACTGTTTCCCTGCACATAGCACCAAACACAGAGAAGCTCAGGGTACGAGTTAGGAAAAATACCTCATAAACCAGTCACAAGACTCAGCCTGCCCCACCCTAGAGTGGAAAACCACCAGTCATCTGCAATGGGCAGTCTAACGTATTCAAACACATATAACATTTTATCTACATTAAACTCATAACTTCAACAAATTGCTCCCAGTACCGTGTGGTCTAACCTTCAGTGAAATTGATCCTTCAAGAGCAAGGGCTCACAATACATGTCTGGGAGGCAGTTATCCAATAAATGTGGGAGAAGCAAAGTTCAGCTAAAAGGGTAGAAATGTGTAGTGCTAGAACAATTGTTCCATCGGTGCAAGCATTTCTGCTCGCCAAATGGAACAACCTCCCCTCTTCTGCCACCAGGTTAGATGTGGGGAGGCACAGAAAGTGCAGAGGAGGAAAGCCCCATTGCAGTAGTAGGAGTCCTTGCACCGGCTTCCGCTAGCACACACCACGTTGGTTGAATCAGACCCTCCATATCTAATCACTAGACAATTATTCAAATAGCATACAGCAGAAATAGACAATACTTTGAACAAAGAGTCTTTTGGGATGAGCCTAGTCATTTATAATCTCATCTCAGTTCCTGAGGAAATAAAGAAAAGGGCTCAAAAGTGTCAACTGTGACAATTGTTCTAGCAGGAAAAGTAAATCCCATCTTCACATCGATATGTTATCTAATGGGTTGTGCATTTAATCTTCAGATAACATGCAGCCAGGCTAACCAAGCGGAGCACATCATTCGTTACCTTCTAAAACAATATTCTGGAAATGTAGGCTGTAACACTGTACGGGAAATTAAAAATATCATGCATTTATGCCAAGGCATTATTTAAATGTCATCTAGATATAAGTAATAGGTGTTCTGACATATTAAGGAAATGCAAATGGGAATGATAAATCCATGTTAAAAAAACACAAAAACTGGATATGATCTGGTAGAATTGCAGGGACATGGTTTGATGATCTTAAGCAACTCATAAATTCTCTTTGGGTAGAGCTAATGGGTAACTCAGCATCAACATAAAGTTAGATACTGGATCAGAAAGAACAGCCTCTGAATACCAGTGACTAGGGAACAACAGTGGGAAAAGGCTATTCTCTCATGTCTAGCTTGTGGACTTCCAAAGGGCATCTGGTTGGCCCCTGTGGGAAACAGGATGCTAGATTAGACAAGTCTTTGGTCAGATCAAGCAAAGCTCTTTTTATATCTCCATAACACTCTGCTCTTGGCTTTAGAGTTCTTAAGCAACCTTAATACTTGATTATTGCAATGCGCTCTACGTAGGGATACCTTTGAGCCTGGTGCAGAGGCTCCAGCATGAGCAAAATGTTGTGACTAGACTGTTGATGAGGACAGAACTATTATCAGCACATAACTCCAGAGCTCAAAAGCTTGCACTGAGTGCCTGGACACTACCAGCCCAGGTTCAAGGTTGTTGTATTAATTTACAAGGTCCCTAAGAACTTGGATCCTTTATATCCCTGCCCAATCATGGAGTCTTAGGGGGAGACTCATGGCCACTGTAAGGTTTTTGTTTTTGTTTTGTCTCAGGAGTCCTGGGTTTAACCTGAGACCAACATAGCACCTAGTAAAGTTAAATCCCATTAAGTAAGCTATCTCATCCCACTTGAATCATGACTGTGAATTATATTAATTGAATGCTTCTTAGGACCATTCACTGCAGTGATCTCCTGAACGCTGCTCATATTATTTACACTGTACCAAAACAACACCAAGAAGTACCATACCATAGCATTTCATGACTTCTATCTAGATTTGATTGCATCATTTTAAAAATTTGCAACTTTTCTTCATTTCAACACCCTCCAATGGAAGGCAAATGTGAGTGGGGAATGCTCAACATACACAATGATTTCATTTTGAAAACTGCTGAAGAAAATGATACTTACACCAGAATAGAAAGGTTCGCCAGACACACAGATCACGTCTTGCTCTTGAATCGTCAAAATATCTTTGGCTAAGTGCAGCCGCACTTTGAAAGGCTCCTGGTTACCATCCTGCAGCAAACAAATCCCTGTCTTTGTCTTCAAAGGATGAACAGAGAAAAAGATTTCCTTAGTTTCCAAGCTGCACGCTGATTGTTCATGTTAGAGGATCAAAAGGATACTTTTTCTCTGATAGTCTTTTGGAAAAGCTTTAATAGAGGCCAGCATATTCCAAAATATCTCTGGAAATGTCTATGGTTATTAGTTGCAAATAGATATATTGAGACAATGACATTACAAAACTGATTACTAGCAACATGTCTGGATTGTGGAGATTGATCCACTTAATAACACATATTTGCATATCTGTGCTCAGTATGGATATGTCAACAAATGCTGCAAGCAAAAATCCCCCTTCACAGTATCAAGACACTTATTTCAGTATCTAGTGTCACAACGCATATGGGACTGAACCTTACACAATGCTTAATGGAAGGTGTCACCCCGGCAAGCCTATGTGAAGCTTACAGCCTCTGATTAATCCTAATTAGGATTACTCATGAGCCAGGAGCTTAACTAGGATCACAGTAGAGCACTGAAACACCATGAAGGATTCCAATCATCCTGCTTTATGGTTATAATCCAATAGCTCCTCTATGCATAAAAGCAAATCCATTCCAAGTGCTTTTGAGATCATGGCTTGCGTCTGCAGATTGGTTAACTAAAGGATGTCTAAATGCAGCTGGTCAGCTTGAACTAAAAAATGGCAAGAGGTGTACTGTGACAATCTGAAATGGATGATCTAATGTCCCTAAAGACTACCTTTTAATGTCCAGACATTATGTCCCTTCTGTTCATATCTTTTTCCTGTTTGAGAAGAGTAATGGGTAATTATTACATGGGCACATTTCTTCCTTGTGTGGCAGTTCATATGCAGTTTAGACAGTGGTAGCGTATCCATTTGATACCCTGCAAAGATCTCTGGTTTCAGTTATTTTCCTTCTCAGTATATCTTTGCGCCTAATATCCATTCATACTTTCCAAACCCAGGGGAATAGCTAGGGTTGGCCAGGATGCAGGCTGAGGGGGAGGCACAAACATTGCATCTCTCTTGGCACTGCTTCCCCTGCTTGCCCTGAAAGCGGCCTTTCAGCTGATGTGGTGACTGAGAAATGTCAGGCAAGACTCTTAATTTGCCACAACCAAGTCGCTTTTCCCTGGTTCCTTTCCAGCCTTGACCAATTACATTTGAATGTGCTGCCTCTGTGAATCCTGTCACCTGAGGCAGTCACCTCATTGTGCCTCATGGGTGTACCAGCCCTGCTAATAATAATAATAATTTATTATTTCTACTCCGCCCATCCGGCTGGGTCTCCCCAGTCACTCTGGGCAGCTAGGTGAATTTCCATCGTTCGAACAGACCCTTTGCTCTGTTAATGGAGCTCAAGCAGAAGAACTGGGCAGCAGACAAAATCCAAATGAGTTATCCTAAAAAGTTGTTTCTTTGCATTTTGGCTTCCTGACTTGTGGAATAAGAACATCTTCTCTGCTTAAAATCACAGGCGTGGGCAAGTAGGGAATAAAGGGGAAGGTGGAGAACCTTGCTAATAACCACATTTATTTCTATTGTTATAACTTCTTTCAGCCAAGCAAGGTTGGAGAGTGAGCATTAACACACCTATTGATTCATACCTAGGAGTGTCCCAATAGCTCCCAATTAATTTGAGGGCTGCCTGAGATTTTTATTTTTTTAAAGAAATGCTGAATTGTTTATACAGTCATTTTGCTTTACTTGACTGCACACTTCTGACTTGGCTGATTACTCTATAAAATCTCTTGAGAAATTTTATAAAGAGAGCTTAGGGCAAGAATTAAGCGGCATGTAACTATACAGTAGACATAATTAAACATCACAACGAAATTAAAATAGAAGCCGGCATTGTAATGCACATGGGCAGAGTTTATTCACAGTTTGAACAAAGAAGTCAAGCATGAAAAAAGCAAACCATTTACGGCAATGGACTGACTGATAGCACATGAGCAGAATAACCTAATTTACATGGAAAACTTTTAAAATGTAATAGTCTTTGCCTTTTAGAAGCCACAGTTGTACAATACATCTTTAGATGATATCTTCATTTAAATACCATCCTTTCCTATGCCAATGCAGCACTGATACACAAAAATAGGGCATTCTTTAGCACCAGAAGAAGGTTAAATTATTTCAGATTTCATAAAGCCAAGCAAATATATGCTGGCCTGAAATACACTCCGCGTAATGTTTTGATGTTGTATTTTATTTTCACAGATCAAGGTTTACTTCTCCCCCCATCTTCTGAGGTTGCAGGCTAATTCAAATCAATTTGAAACCTCTGTTTTCACACACACCTCCCTACCTGCCACTTAGCCTTATTGCCCCTCTAAGAACTGCATGGAAAGGAGAACTTAAACAACCACGCATTGTTCTCGTCATACCACTGCAATGATGGGGAAAGCTGCATTTCCCTTGCCCAGTACTTTTCTGCCAACAGAGGAAAACAACTTATTCTGTTCCTGTGCTATGTATCCCCAGTTTTATACACTCAAGAATTGTGCTCCATTTTCTTCTGCTCCCTGAGCAACACTATCATACAATTGTAAGGATGGAAGGGAGGTTCAACTAATCCAATTCCCTTCAATGCAAGAATAAGTGTACTTATTGTATTATTGTGTAATTTCCTTTGAGATAAGTCCACTCAAATTGCAGTGGGTTAGTTATAACTATTTCATTGTTTATGTGGGGTTTGGGGGGGGTGTTAGGGGAAGGTAGGACCTCTGGTGGGGGACACGTTGTGTTCATTCTGGAGTGCTTTGCGCACCTTTGGTTCCCCGCCCACCCCCCTGCACAGCACTCGGCTCTTAGAAGCTATCAGCAGCCACAACTCAGGAATGGCTTTCACTGGCCAGCTAAACCAGGTGAGGTTAGCCAATGGGCCTCAAACCCTCAGTGAGTTAGGGACTTCCACTGCATGAGAAGACAGGCTCTGGCAGACTGAGTGGATGAAACCAATAGTGGGTCCAATGGCCAAGAAGATGGTTTCTGCACAGGATGTAGAGGTAAGGGAGGGGCAGATGGAGCTTGTCAACCTGGGAAGGTAGCCCATCTAGGAGTAGGAAAACTCTTATCCTAAATCTCTGCTGCCTTTTCTTCAGGAGAAGAAAAGTATAGGGAGTAAATTCTACTCAAATCCGGAGTGAAGTCCTAAAAAATGGTTGGAATAACTCCCTCTGCCCTGTGAGACTTACTGGAAAATACAGTTTAGCCTTCCTTGTAACAGCTGATATCACATTTATCATCAAAATAAAACACAATAATTGTGTCTGTATTTGGCATTACCTCTTCACATGTAGTCCTGAAATCCATGTGCTATGGCACCAAGAGATATTTGTCTAAAAATAGAGGGAAAGATTTTATTAAAACTAAGACTTATTGGCCAGTAAACATTAAAACAAATTGTATAAATTAAGCAGACACACTGGATTACAGAGATGCTGTCAAGAGCAGGAATTATAAATTCTTAGAAGAGTATCAATTAGTTGAGGCAGGAGTGGAGAATCCATGGCCCTCTGGATATTTCTGCACATCATCTTTCATCACCCACCCACTCTGCCAGCTTTGCCAAAAGTCAGAGAGAGTTGCAAAGCTTTGAAGAAACAAGCAAGACAGTTTCATTATATATGATTGAAGGTAAATTTGTTTCCATGTATCTCTCAACACACCAGTCATTTAAAATTACTTTTCACTAGCAGCGACACTGTAGTTCATAATTCCTTGGTTCTGAATATGATCCTCACCGACTCATACAGCTTGCCTTCAAAAACTTGAGTGTTTGGATATGTGAATGAAAGAAAGAGGGATTTTCCCCCCTTAGGGTTTTTTGTGGGGGGCGGGGAGGGTAGGTTCTTTATTTTTTTCCAGTGGAAAAATTGGAAATTGTGGAGAAATTGTGGGAGGCGGGCAATATTGCCCACTATTTTATATTTTAGACTTCCGGGGTGGCGCCATCGGCAATGGCGGATTCCCTCTGAACTGGAGGGACCAGCTCCGCGCGAAACGGGTCTTTTCCGCTACGGCAAAGTGGGGACCCTTTAAAAAATCACAGGCGGATGAAGCCTGTGACCATGGGACTCGGCGGGCACCCTTAGCGCCCCCCCAACCCGCAAAGGAACCCATTAACGGGCTCCGAAGCGAAGAGGGGGAAGTGGCACGGTGCTGTGAGTCAACTGCTCTTTCCGTGGAGTGAAGCCGCATAGCCGTTGCCGAAGAGCGCTGCCTTTTTCCTGGGACAATTTGGCATCTAAAAGAATCACCCGTGAGTACTTAAATCTTGAACAACTGGACTTTAAATAAGGACTGGTGAGTAGAGAGGAATTGGACTTAAAAATTTACTTCAATTTGGTACTGAAACGGGAAGGTCTAAACAGGAAGTCAGCCTTTCGTTTCTTTGCAGTCAGAATAAAGCAAAGACAACGTAAACTAGAGCTTAGAAAATCACTTTTAAAGGATTGGCTTTCATCATTTAAAATTGTTGAACCCCCCTTCGGTAGCAGGAGAAGAAGGGGGATCTTTTTTTTGGACTGTTTAAACCTGCAGAAGTGAGTTTAAAGTAAAGTAACTTTCCACCGTCCTGATCCTGGAGCGGAGTGTCAGGACTGACGTTTGAAGCTCATTGACCAGAGACAAATGTTTTTGACAGACAGCTAAAAGAAGAGTAATATAGTGATTCCACTGTTTCCTTTCGCATTTTAAAGGAACAAATATTGACAGAATATCTCAAAAAAGAAACTTTGTTGCTATTGTCCTTAAAAGAAAGAATAAATAGAAGTTTTCCCCCTAGAGGGAGACTGTGAAACTGTAACTAATTCCAGGGAGCTTGAAGCTGCCACAGATTACAATCGTGGGAAAGGACTTGTGACCTTGCAGGACAATGTTTTCAGAAGCTCTGTTGGGTGCTCTTTGTAAAATAAATGCCCTATTGGATCAGTTAAGTCAGAAGACGGATTTGATGACTAATGCGGTCAGAACTTTTGAACAGGTAGTGGGAAACTATATGGAGCCCACCCAGGAACTAAAACAGGAGTGTGCTATGACAGTACAGATGAGAGAAGAGGATGCTGCTGAATCTTGGGCGCCAGAAATGGAGGGAGTTGCGGCCCTGCAGGAATATGAGCCTTTGGATTTGACAAATGAATTTGGAAAAAACCAGATTTGGAAAGATAAAGTTTGGACTGGCTTGGAAATGGGGGGTTGGATTGACCCTCCCATGCAGGGATGTTTGGACTTTCTGAGTCTGGCAATGGGCCGTCAGATGTTTGGAGCTGTGGGGGCTCTTAATTTTGGAGGGAATCTGAAACATGTGTTTAAATACCACATGGAGTTTAGTCTGGACTATGGAAATGGGGCTGATTTGCTGAAAAGGGTCAAAAACATTACCAAGCTGGAGTTCCCACGAGTGAAAGGAAAATATGAAGAAGAGCCGCGGAAGGGACATGGAAGAGACTTGAGGGCCTCGGATATAAGGACACCAGGTTAATGCGCTAGATCAATGGGACAAAAAGGACTGACAAAACCCGGGACCAGGAGGAAGGGACGCTGGATGAAGATTGGATCATTTTATTTCTTTCTTTTATCATTAGGACTGTTTTTAAAAAAATTGATGAATGTTAGAAAAATGTTGAAATGAAATTACTTGGTTCTAGTAAAAATGTTTAAAGAATTAGGTTAATGATATGGTTATGAGAAGTTGGTAAAAATAAGATTTAAGTTTTAAGCTTTAAGGTTTGCTATAAGATAAGATGAAAATAGATTAAGGTAATGTAATGACAGAATATTATGAACTATGGAAAGGATTTGCTGCGATAATTATTAACCAGGATACAAGAAAGGGGAGGAGGAGGAGGTCAAAGAAAGAAGGTAATGAAAGTTGAAAATTTGAGAATGATGGATTTATTTTTTCTTTTTCTTTTTCTGTTTTGTCTTTTTTATAATTTAAAAAAACAATTAATATTATTTAAAATATATATATATATATTTTAGAAAAGTAAGAAAAGGCATAATTTTAAAATATTTGCATTAGCTACACTTTACTTCCTCAATGGAGTTTATAATAAGTAATAGTATGTAAAATAATCTACAGGTTGTAATAATCACCCTGTACCTTAGACTAGTAGTACTCAAATACTATTTTGTAAGATTAAAGGTGGGCATTTTGTGTTTTTTAAGATTTGAAACAATTTGATGAGTCTCTGGGACCCACCAGGTGCCCTTTTTATTTCACATTCGTGATAAACGGTGCTCATGATACTGGTGCGCAGTCACATGTGACCCTACTTTCATTACTTTTTGTACCTGCCAAAGTTGTGGGGAGGTACACTGCTTCACACAGGCACCAGGTTCCACCCAACTTGTGGGGAGCAGTGCTTGCGTGCTATGAAATTGTGGTAGAAGGAGGCCACAGAGTGGTCCAGGGTGCTTTCCATATAGTGAAACCATCTTTAAAAGTTACTTTTAGGATTGAGATAAAGGGTTCTATGAATATAGCTTGATTCCAACCTGATTTCAGTTTGAGGTACAGTGGTACCTTGGAACTCGAACAACTTGGCTCCCGAACAAATCAGCTCCTGAACGCCGCAAACACAGAAGTAAGTGTTCCGGTTTGCGAACATTTTGTGGAAGCCGAATGTCCGACGCAGCTTCCGCAGCTTCTGATTGAGTGCAGAAAGCTCCTGCAGCCAATCAGAAGCTGCGCCTTGGTTTTCAAATGGTTTTGGGAGTCCAACAGACTCCCAGAATGGATTAAGTTAGAAAGCCAAGGTACCCCTGTAGTTCAGGACGATGTTCACAGCAGCTAGTGGAGCAGGAAAGTATAATTTGTTTTGGAAAGGGGTTAGCAGTTCCAAACCAAGACTTAATTAACTAATCTCACTCTCTTCCTACTGACAAGAACTCAAAAGTTCAAAAGTAGCAAGCTCATTTAGCTTATCTCAGATGGCATATGCAAACAAAACAACACATGATGGGCAGCTTGGCAATAAAACCTGAAATCCCCTTGGTACAGCAAGCATTTATTCAATACTGCAAAAATATTTTTGAATGCATGATTAAAGTGTTCTTGTTCTACAGGGAAATCAATAACTACACTCTAATAGAAGGGCAACAGGAGCTCTTAGAGACAAAGCTATTCTACTTCATTTAAAGTAACACAGAGATCAGATCAGCTGCCTTCTGTGTTTCTATAAGGCCATTTCCCTATGGCTTAGAAACTACATATTTTAAAAAAAATCATTGAAAATACTTTTATTATATTTATAAGACAATGAACAACAGGAAAGAGGAAATGGCTATTACATATAATTTAGTTATGCACAATTGTTTTCAAATTCTACTGCTTTTATTGGTGCATTACTACAAATAATAACTTACAAGATATTTTGATTAAGTGGTTTATAAAAATAAATTTCATGTTTTAATAAGTCAAGTGAAGTGGTAAAATTTGCACATTATGTTGCCATGCTATATGCGCATTTTATATCTATAGAAGGTAATGTGCAATATAACAGCTTAAAAGCTCTATACCAGGCATGGCCAAACTTGGCCCTCCAGCTGTTTTGGGACTACATCTCCCATCATCCCTAGCTAAGAGGACCAGTGGTCAGGGATGGTGGGAACTGTAGTCCCAAAACAGCTGGAGGGCCAAGTTTGGCCATGCCTGTTCTATACTGTCATCCATATGTACTTTCCCAGGTGTGGCTGTAGTTGCTGAAGTTAAGAGACAGATCTACAATCTGAAGCTCCCAGTCCAAATCTCCTCTGAACTCAGCAGGTGGCCTTTGGCAAGTTACACTCTCTCAGCACTCTACCTACTCTAGCTCAGGCTTCCACTGGGTTGCACTTTATCTGCTTCTGCTTTTATGCTGGTGTGTGGTATTTTACCTCACAACTGGTTCTGAAATTATTTGAAATGAAAAACAAAGTAGAAATCCTTGTAGCAATAATCAAAAGTGCTAATACTGAACTACTGAATAAAGTTGTTGTAAAGATGACCAATTCATATATGTCAGAGGTTGGCCAGCAGCCATGGGTACAATGACACACCTGAGCTCTTCCCTCGCTGCTCACCAAGCCTCTGAGCCAGTCTCCACCCTCCATTTACTGCCTCATGGATCATGAAGTGGTAAATGTGTGTGGTTGCCTTTTCTGCCTTTGACAAATGCATATAGCTGGAGTAGGAAACGGGTAGAGTTCTTTCCCACTTTCTCTTTAAGTCAATATGCCTTCGAAGGCTCAGATTAAGTCTGCTGAATCCAACTTTTACTCAGATCACACAATCTTTTGTGGAATGCTCTCTTTAGGGAGGCTTACCTGGCAGCGGCGGACAGAGCAAGACAAACGGGCACCTGGGGCGGCATGCATGCCCTGCGCCCAGGGGGCCAGCCCCCCATGGGGCGGGTGGGGCGAGCCAGGGCAGAACGCTCCACGGGGCCTCTGAGGAGTCTGCCTGCCTCCTGCCACTCAGCTGCCCTACAGCTGAGGGGGAGGCAGTGGGCGGACCGTTTGGGGCAGGGCGGAGTTTGCAGGCACCCAAGCCACCACGTCACTCCCAGGAGAGACACATGGTTTGGGTGTACAGCAGGCCCCGTGGTGAGTGCCTCCTGGCATTCTGTCACCCCCCCCCAGTGGTGACAACCAGGGTGACCCGTCCCCATCGCATCCCCCTTTCTCCACCCCTGTTAACCTGGTGTCCTCACTGTATATCTTTAAGTGCCAGGCAAAAACATTCCTCTTTAACCAGGCCTTTGACTGATTAAGCAATCTATGGCTTTTTAAATGTCGTGTTTAGTTTTGTTCTAGTTTGTTATGTTATGCATTTTAAAACCAAAACTACCTATTTATTCTCACTGTCCACTATGATGGAATTTCACAAAAACAGTTATGTTATTCTATTCATTTCAATGAGAAAGCTCATCATTTCATATCAAAGGAAGCAATGCAAATAGGATGAGTAATCAAGTGCATATCACAGAAAAAATTTACTCTAGCTTTACATTTCTGTATAACAACAACAACAACAACAACAACAACAACAATTTATTATTTATACCCTGCCCATCTGGCTGGGTTTCGCCAGCCACTCTGGGCGGCTTCCAACAAAAGATTACAAATACATTAAAACATCAGTCATTAAAAACTTCCCTAAACAGGGCTGCCTTCTGATGTCTTCTAAACGTCAGATAGTTGTTTATTTCTTTGATAATAGAAGGGGAGTGTGTTGTATTTAAATGAACACTGCACACCTGCCCTTTCAAACAAGAATGAAAGAAAACATATCACACCATTCATTAAGGCTTCCCCCAAACACAGAAGTGGCAGAAACTGCCCGACATTAAAATGAAGCCAGCATAATTCTTATCGTATTCAAAGACCAAAGGCCAACCCACAAGCTGTTCTTGGGAAAAATGTAACATACCACTTGAAGACTTGATATAGCAATGCTGAAAGGAAAACTGGTAGCCATCCACAGAGTTTTTCAGTCATGATTCTTCTTGATCCTTTATGGCCAAGTTGAAAAGAAGAAACAGGATGCATCTGTGAAACATACAGGGTGGGGGAGAAAGATCACAGCTGAAGCCTTGGATGCTTTGCATTTTAAAAAATAATACTTAAATAACTTTCACCGTTTGTATGGTAGGGATAGGAAAGGTTATTCGAGTAGGATTTGATTCCACCTACAGTCATAACACAGTAATAAAGAACAAGTCTACACTGAGCACAAGGTATGAATTTCACTTAAAAATGTAGTTATAGAAAGCAAATAGAGTTTTTTAAACTACTAGAATCACATTATGATTATCCTAGAAAAGTACTAAGCACTATGTCAAAAAGAAGAGGTCAAATGGAATGAACAGCAGGACGACCCAGATATACATTTGTATTTTCACCCATGCAAGGAAATTTTATGGTGCTCTTCTCTTTGATTTTCCTAGTGAGTTCAGTTTCAAAACAAAGTTTAAGATGCAATGAAATGTCTTCTTATAAGCAGATGCCCAGCCAGCCACACACTACACTGGGGTAGCCAATGCAGTGCCTTTATCCCTCACTCTTGACCATGCTGGCTGGGGCTGATGGGAGTTGAACTCCATGGGCACCACGTTGGTGATATATGTTCTATATAGTACCCGTTGCTCAGAACCCCCCTGCCAGAAACACAGAAGGGTAAACAGCTGACAGATGATTGGCAGGAGATTCGAGATTCACCCTCTTCCCCCATAAGTAGATCCTGGCTTGTGTGGCATATTGCAAAAAATGAACTCCCATATCTTACCGTGAAGCATAGAAATGTATGTATCCCTAGCTGTCTCTATGCAGCGTCTATGCAGTGTCTTTGCAGCGGCGATACCAGGGTTCCCCGTTAAAGGGGTTTCTGAAGGGAGGCTTTGACTGTACGCCGAAAGGTCGTCATTGCTCTCCCCTGCGGCGGCGGCGTAACGGGGGCGGCTATCTCTGCTTGAACATATGTTCTCCAGAGCCGGCCCATCCCCCACACAAAC
Organism: Podarcis raffonei; assembly: GCF_027172205.1. Lineage (NCBI taxonomy): Eukaryota > Metazoa > Chordata > Lepidosauria > Squamata > Lacertidae > Podarcis > Podarcis raffonei. Next base: position 40,214,909 of record NC_070608.1, read on the forward strand.
ACTGGATAACCCTGATGCTCCCTAGGTCCCTGGCTGGGGACTGGGGAGGGAGAACGCCCAATGCCTGAGCCAAGGTCTACCCACATTTGAAATTTAATAAAGTTGTGGCCAATTTAATACCATAGCACGTTGTCTTGAGTCATTATTCCACATGACGGGGGGGGGCACTCGGGATCTGGGGACTCCACCTGTCCACGCAATGATCGCTCCCCGCATAAAACGGGGCGACCTTTGCGTGGAAGCGTGCAACCCCTGGATCTGGAGCGGCTCCATCAGCATAGGATTGGCTTTGCCTTCCCTCAGGTGGGATACCTGGAGGTCTCCACCTACCCCAGTCAGTTGTCCAATCCCACCTGGGGGAAGCGTTGCCAAGGAGATCAGGCCAGGTAGGGGAGGGATTACCTGCCCACACAATAGAGGGAGGATCTTACCTGGGAATCCTCACTTGGCTCCAGAGCTTCTCCCAGTGTGTCTCTGTGCTGGGTGTGTGTCTGTGTCTCTCTCTGTTCATGTTATGCATGTCTTGGCATCTGTCTCTGTTAAGAGTATCTGCCTTGCCCTCTACCCCACCAGCTCCAGTGACCACCAACTACCATTGATGGATAGCTAGAAATGATCGGATAAGTCTAATAATAAAAAGTATCTAGAAGGTTAATGCCATGGAATTTCAACATCTGAATACTGATAGAGATGAACAATTAGAATCATAGAATCATATTGGTGAGACAAAAGGTGCCAGCGTGGCTGTGTGTTGTGGCTGCTGATGTGTTGAAGCAGAAGTTTGCCTTGCTTGAAAAAAGCATGCTCAACACCTCAAATAATTCCACATCAAGTTGATTGTGGGTAGATTTCCCATTTTGATCCTAAAAGTTCATTGTTATGTCATTGATAATTTGAGACTTTGCCGACCCTACTAATTTCAAAAGTTTTTTTTAAAAAAAATTACAGGTTTTAGTTTAAATATAGACTGAAATGTTTTATGTACAATGCACTGCTTTAATATGAAAGTTACACAGTCTATTAAATTGATGCTTTTATTAATGTTGCCTCACTTCTTTCTGCCATCTCTTTTGTTCACATTTCACAGAACCCTGTCAAGACTATCCAGATGAAGCAAAATTAGGATTCTTCTGGGACTCTTCTGTATAAAATATTGTTAAACACAGCGCTAGGATGAATCCATATTCCCTTCTGCTATGAAAGGAAGCAGTTGTGATTCCATACTGTCCTACCTGAATCCTTGGAGTCCATAAAAATGGTATGTGACCAAATGAAGGACAGAAACACTATGCAGATACTGCACTATTGCTATTTAATATTGCCACTTTTTGAAAGGAGATTGGAGGCTAAAAATGAATTATTTGCATCAGTCTTCACACTGGGAAGCATTGTTACCTGTCTTCTGGGATGTGTGTGTTTGTTTTGTGTGCGTATGTGTGTGTGTGCCTACCACTCACACAGTAATGTGACCTCTTCCTGGAAACAACTGAGTGATGCCCTGGGAATATGCATGAACTGCATGTAACACACAAATGTATTATCCAAACCAAAACTATATTGAATAAAACATTCATTTATTGCAAGAAATAAATGAAATAAAGATATCTAAAAATCACAGTGCAATTAATGAATATTTGGTGCATTGTAGCATATATATGGGATCACGGGGATATTTTAATATTGTGACACACTTATACCTGTATAGAAACAATGATCCCTATGCTATGAGAAAAAAATTGAGAGTGGTAAGAGCACAACACTGTGATTTTCAAATTCCCAGAGAGAGTGAGAGATTACAAAGATTACCTATCCTGGCTCAGGGCTGAGCTGTTTCACACAGCTGTGTGAATATGCATTTGGGAAGGAGCTCTTGACCAGGAGTAGCAATGGGTTATCTCTGCCCCCAACAGTTGTTACTGAGCCCACAGAGTCCCTTTCCAGGATTGAGGTCCAGAGTCCAATGCTGTACTAAAGGTGTTCTTTGGGAGCATAGGTAGGTATGGATTCACACTGAAGCTCAGTAAAAGCCATTCAATTTCTCAAAATGTGGTCTTAAGTGCATTTTCTCTCACAGACAGGTGAAAAAGGAGGGGTTTGGGTGACATGAAAAGGAGATAAATGCATCTGAACCATTTTTGCACATGAAACTGTTGGCAGAAATCTTGGTGGGACAGGGAATGGATTTTCATCAGTATGCTGCTGCTGCTGCTGAGCTTTGTATTTCCTTTCTAATATATTCTGGGGTGGCCATGGAAGTTCTCAGTGTCTGGAGTTAGCGACAGGATCAGTGAGTGAGTCATTAAATCTGGATAAAAGAGAGGTGCTCTTGGTTAGGAGGTCTGCAGGTTCTGAAATGGGACAACTCCCCCAATGTACAAGGTTCTTGATCTTAGGGAGACTTCTAATCACATTCAGCTAAACACAGTTAGGATACCCATTCAGACATTTGTGCTTTTTATTGTGGGTAGGGCTAGCCTGTTTGCCCCTTCTCACTTTCACTCCACAGATGTTCATATAATCACCTGCATAGGCCTGGAGAAGAGCAAGTACTGACGAAGGAAAACAACTGATCGTGGTTTCTGGAAATGGAAATCCTGTCTCACCAGCCTTTTGACGTACTGTATCAGCACCAATAAGCCTAGACCTATTGGTCCATCTAGGTCAGTATTGCCAACACTGACAGGAAATAGCTCTCCAGGATTTTAGGCAGGATTCTCTCCTAGCCATACTTGGTGACACGAGGGTTTGAACTGAGACCTTCTGCAAGCAAATCAGATGCTCTGCCACTGAGCTACCTCCCTTCCACAATGATGCAGATATTGGTGGCCCAGAAGACATGTTATATACATGGGTTACAAACAAGTTTTTTATGCAAGTTTCAGTGGCTCCTAGGTAAATTTAGCAGTCACCGAATAAGAGGACAAATCCTATTATGTACCAGTAAATGGTAAAAGAAGAAAAAGCAGATAAAAACGAAAATGGATAATGAGGGGAAATAAGCAGCAGTTTCTCTGAGGGATCTGTATTAGGTTGAGTACTGTTCAAGTTATTCATGCAAATGAGCCATAAGGAAGCCAATCTGTGGATGAAACCACTTTATTCAGGATGGTGAAATGGTAAAAAGACTGAAAATTTTCAGAAAGCTCTCTCCAGACTGGGTGAATGACATTAACAAATAAGCAAATAAGATTCTGGGTGCTGATGTTTTTAAAAGTGCCATTTGGCACACATTGGGAGGGACATCTAACCTATCATAACCTCATTGGGTTTGAATTAGCTATGCCTGTTGTCTTAGAAATAGAAAAGTAGCAACTCAGTGTGCAGTAGCAGCAAACCCATCAAACTAAATGTAGGAAGTTATTGTAAAAGTTACCGAAAACAGAAATGGTCAGTAATATACGTGAATCTGTATGGTGTGGACACATTTGGAATAGTGCATACAGTTCTCAGAGCATCATAGCACTGCAAAGGATCATATAAGAGAGTGGGGTAACTTAATGCCAGCTGTGTTAAAGCTGCATAAATTATGCTGGTTTCCTATAGTTTGTATTGCTCTGTTAGCAAGGCAATTGCAATGACAAGCAGCAGGTAGAGGCTGCCACCTATGGACAAATGTATTTTGCGAACCTATATGGGACTTCAGATTCAAGGCCCAAATGGGCCTGTTTCTGAGTTTTACCAAAATTGGATGAGCACCCCTATTTAAAGTCCTATATAATATAGTGTCCATCCAATGTAGAATATGAGTGGCACTGAAAAGCTATTTGCTTGCAGGGGAGGGAAAGTTTAATTTCAGACCATTTACCTTTAGATAATTTCCTCTGCCTTAACATGTATGACCCCAATATTGCTAGGAATAAAGCAGTCCAGAATGAGAAAGCAGTGCTAGCTTCCTTTCTGTTAATTCAGCATGAGGTGGCTGTGGTCTCTCTCAACTAAATGTTTTCTTGATGTTTTATTTATTTATTGGAACAAAGACTTGAATTTAATTTCCTGTCAGGCAGCATTTCAGAGCTGCAAGCCTCATCCATACTACATGAAAGAGCATGGCTGGGTTTCAGGTGGCAGCTTCCCTGGGCATTTAGTCTTGCAGTCAAATAAGTAGCAGACTGCAATGCCATGCAGCTAGCTCCCTGTCAGCTGTAAAACTTTGAAGTAAATGAAAGGATTTCTTCCTCTTTGCTTCTGCTCTTATATACCTCAACTTACAAGCAGTGAAGTCTGATATCATGAAGCAATTCCATCTTCATCACATCAATCATACTAAAATACCTAGTGGGAAGGTAGGTTTATTATGAAGCCAATATAAAATTGGCAATTACTAATAGCTCAGCCTTTAATGTGATATAGGTAAAGACAGGACCCAAGCTACTGATGGGAACTGAAATTTTATTTACGGTAATCTACTCAATTTCCCTCTGTAGGCTCAAACCTGTGTCCGAGGCAAATTCAGATGAGGACGTTTTCCAACTCTTTCATTAGACAAATGAAATAACATAAAGGGGATGTTAAAACTCTCTAGATTGTACAGATATATTTGTTATTTAGTAAACTCCAAAAATGCATTCAGTCTCTTGGGCAAGAGAGACATAGTAAGACAGTCCCCTGCTTTGAAGAATGGGCAACTGAGAGGCAGTGAAATCTCAATCCACTTTGCAGTGACTAACTGCTGGGCTTCCATAGAACCTCACAGTTCCTGGATTGAAAGATTTCAACACATGCTGTTAACTGCAAAATGGTAGCACACAGAGAAGAAAAAAGTCCACTGGCAGACTCAGGAAAGGAGTTAACTGACAGGTTTAAAAAGGACAAGTTTTAGACTCCACAAGCAGGCAAAAGAATATGCCTCATTTTAAGAAACAAAACAAAAAGCATCTTAATATCTTTTTTATTGTTTTACAGACTATTTTAAAGGATCTAGTGCTGGTTCCTTAAGACGCATCTTTCTTATCCCCTCAATTTTTCAGTTTTCTTTTTCTATTAAGACAAGCTTGCACAAGCAGAAGGTTGATTGCCCCTTCCTCCCTACTGCAGCCTCTTGCCCTACAAAAACCCACCCCCAAGGGTCAGAGGACCCTATGACACAGTATGGGATGGGCCATCGGGGCAAAAGAGGAAGAGGGGTAAAGCATGTTGGAAATGTCAGGCAAAGGCACTGAGTGAGCAGCTTTCCAAGACCTGCAAACCAGTGATATGAGGCAAAAAATTTTCCAGGGCTTTATTTCTCCACGGAAAATTTTCTGTTTTATAAATTCATTAGTAACAATGGATGGGTGCTGAAAATACTGTATTAGGCAAGCTTGGCAGTTTCAAAGTGTTTATTAAATAGAAATAAAATTAACATGCTAAATTAGACCACTCTCCAGGATCTGATAAGTGTAAATGTAAACCCATGAACAAACCATGGTTACAGCTTGTGGTATGTCCTGAAACAAACCATGAACCTGGGTTTGGACAATCTGCCAAACCAAACCAATGTTTTGCTCACAGCAGCAGAGGGACTCAATGAGGAGCAAAGTAGCCACAATCTCCTCACACTCATGTCTTCATGCTAAGCCATGGTTTATTGTAGCACTACATACAAAGCACCTATAAGCAATGAATTCAGTTGGTTAAAAAAACAGCTCTGGCTATGATAGCCACCTGTTGAATGGAAAGTGATGTGAAATCGAGAAGGACTCCAAGACTTCACAGTTCTTCAGATTGGGAAATCATAACCCTATCAAAATTACAGCCTGGGGGTAAAACACCAATGTTCACCTCTGACTTCTCACCAGTATCCTCCATTTGTCACTGATGCAGGATAGATAAACTTCACTGAGAGGGATCATGGAACCACCTGTTTTGCATGCAGGAAATCCAGTCCCTGGCACCTCCAGGAACTGCTGGGAAAACCCTCTTTCTGAAATCCTGGAGAGCTTCTATCAGTCAGTATGACAACACTGAACAAGATGGACCAATGGTTTGCCTCAGTATTTAGTAACTAGGAAGGCCAGCGGTCTGATTCAGCAACTTTCTGTAAACAGGCAGCTTCCTATGAACATATGACAGCTCTGGGATGCTTTACCACAAACACAGACCTGGGAGCCATCAGCATACTCACGCCAAAATTATGGATAATCTCTCCTAGCACTTTCATGCAGATGTTCAAATAACATCTTTTTTAAACATCTGAACACTAAAACAGTGCTAAATTCTTAGCAGTTTTCAATGTAGCTTGGCTCAATATAGCTTTGCCCAGGAGCAGTCAGATAATATGGGGGTTTCTCACATTCTCTTATGCTAATTTCTACCTAACAGGCTTCATCTGGTTTTGCAAGTTGAGTTCTCAGTAAGCGGGCTGTGTGAATGTGGCTGCCAAGCAAATTGTTCCTGTTGCTGAGAATTGTCCTCTTGCCCCAGTCACTTCCTCCTAAGTGGCTAATTAACCTCCAGATGCACCTGCTCCCACAGCTGAGCGCCCAGAGCCACAGGATGCTGGCAGCTCAATGCATGTCCTGCTGTTAAGACAACTCGGTGATGGCAGCAGCTTGCCTAGCCCTGATATGGCTCCACACCAGACCAAAGGAAGCATTCACTTGTGTTGATGCAATGGCCCATTACTCTGAATTCTCATTTACAAGGAAGGAGCTCAACTGACACAGCCACGTTTCATGCGCTTACTGTTTAGTTACATATCACACAGAATCCCTTTCCTGCTTGAAATTGACTATTCATACTTTCAGTTATAAAAGAAACTGATAATAGGGGATTTGGATTGCTATGTACATCCTGGGATTTTGAACTGGGAAGTTTCATTTACTAACAATATTACCAAGTGGAGATCCAAGGTTTGCAGCTCAAGCCAATCTTCTGTTTAATTAAGCATCAGGCCTTTTTATGTTATGAAATTTCCACACAGGCCAAAATGGAGAAATGTATAATATGCCAATAATGGAAGAAGGCTTTACTTTAGTTGCTGTAAGCCCTTCTTTTTGTTTATGAATTTTTTTGAAGACTCAAAATTCCCTGGCTCTCAGACTCTACCCCTTTCTTTAAACTGCAATATGGGCAAAATACTAGCCTACTTTGGAGAACTGGTGCAAGGTTTACAACATGCATGAAAAGCAAGTAAGAAGAGCACTATGTAAATGAATATACAAACATGCTTAATATATTAAATCAGAGCCAGATTGCATACAAGAAGAAAACTGCTAAGAAATTCAGGCTTTGTAATACCTGCAATAATCTTCTGGTGGTATCCGTCTGCATTAGATATAGCATAAACACTAGCTTTTGGATTCTAAAGTTCTCTTGTGCAAAAATGAAAACTGCAAACTGCATAACTGCGAGCACTTTTGGAGTGTGATGCTCTGTGCTCCATCTCTGAGCAGGATATTGGCACTGAAAAGCCATTTGGCACTGTCCATGCAGTGCAGAACTACAGCATACATGACTTCAGGTTCTGCATGGAAGGGATTTCACCTCCCTCAGTAATCTTTGGCAGCATTGGATGCCAGAAGTCTAAATTTATTTTCATGTGCACAGATCCCACTCATTGGATTCTGAACAGAGAAGGGAACAAATTGAACCAACAATAGCTACAGGATTCTTGTCCAGGTCATGCTGCATTAGAAACAAAACAACTAATTTTCAGGACTGCAATAGTAGTTATTCTATCATTTCTTGGCATCATGAGAACCAAAGCTATTTTCAGACATTTCCACTGATGAGCACTAATGGCTTATCCTCAAAGGCCATATTTAATATGATGGTGCAAGTACTGGAGTGCAAAGTGCTTTCCTTTTCCTCCATCTGCATATCCTAAGAGAGAAGGGTGATTGCTACAGGCACAAAAATTAGACCTCATCCATGAATCACCAGCATTTAGGGCCAGGCGTAATGATTCACGGTATCATCAAACGTGACACCACACTTGCTTCATGTATCACCAAAGAAATCGCACAGAGGTGCATACATCAGTTCTGCTGCACTGAAGATAGCCACTATCACTACTGCACAATCAATCTCAGATAAAAGGGAAGAAGTTAAAAAGCACTACGGGCATATTCCTGTTGCTAGAAAACTTTTAGCATGGGTGGGGACCTCTTTGTCCCAGTGGGAGAGATCATTATCTGTTCTCATCCCATGGGTCAACTTTGACAGTTGGGAGGGACAATCCACAAGTCAATCACCTGACATCATCAATGGCATCATATAGGATTTCCTGTTTCTACATAGTATATAGGGATAGGAGATCCCTACTGTGTTGGATACACAGTTTATAACTAGTTGCCTCATTGATTTCCTCTCGCTGCGATCTTCTGTTTTGGAATTAAGGGATTGTACATCTAACTCCCACATTACAGCAAAACGTATTACCCTCCAAGCAATTGACAAATCCATCTATACCAGCCATCCTCAACCTTGGAGCCTAAGATGTTGTTGGACTACAACTCCCATTATCCCTAGCTATCAGGACCAGTGGTCAGGTCATAACAAGTGATTAGGATTTGTTAGCCTGAGAAGTCTTCAAATCAAGAAGGGAAGACAGATGCGGTGGCCCAAGAATGGAGTGCACTGGCAGAAGGCTCCAGTGTATCTTAAGTTTAATAAGCTGAGACACGTATTTCCAAGCCAGGTCTTTAAAAAATAATAATCTGTGGAGTGTTATTTCATGTCAGAATGAGAGGAAAGAAAACAGTCTCCAGCTCATTAGAGCCACAGAAGGATTCTTTCTGATCTCCAACACAAAAGAAAATAATAAAGCAGCATCACTAAGAGCCAAGTTTCATCAATCAGGGGACCACTTATATCTTTGACACTGATTTCCCCCACATACCAACAGAGATGAGACTGGAGTGCCATCTCAAGAGTACTTAAAATGGAAATGTCTTTCCCTGAGCATCACCAGTTGGTCAATGTTTTTCTGGGAATTGCTAAAAGGATCCTCATGGGGAAGAACAGTACATTTTCCCTTCCCAAGGTGCAGACAGTAGGGCCAACTGATCTAAGGTTTCGGCTCTTTTCAGCTGTATGGCTTTCAAGAATATTAAAATGCTGGGCAGGGGCAGGAGTGAGAGTGAAAACATGCAATGCTCAGCAGGTTAAAAAAAAGATAAAGGTAAAACATGCAATGCTCAGCAATATGACTGATGGAGCACAATCGAAAATAATGTTTGTCATGCATGATAATTCTGCATTTTAGAAAGCTAAGGAATTCTAAAAGAAGACGGAGAAGATGATGTTTCAGGGGAGTGAAACACCACTGAAGTAGTTGATCAAGACGCAAGTAGGCTTTGGGGCAAAACAGAATTTGGCTTCCCATTCCCTATGAAAATAACCAATTCTGTTCCATTAGAAACTGCACTTGTACACTTTCACCAGTGCTGGGGCATGACCCCTTGACCTCCCATTTGGATTACTACAACATGATCTACATGGGACTGCCTTTGAAGAGTGTGCGGAAGCTTCAGCTGGACCGACTACCATGGCAAGACTGCTGGCTGGGGCTGGCTACAAGGAGCACGCTACTCACTTGTTAACCTTGCTAGCTACAGGTCTGTTTCCAGGCACAATTAAAAATGTTAGTTATGACCTCTAGGGCCTAGGTCCTTGGCCACAGGCTCCTGAAAAATCTTATCTCCCTATGCAAACCTGCCTGGATGTTAAGATTCTTGGGTGACCAAGCACCTTTGCTCGGTCCCATCAACATTATAGGCACAGTTGGTGTTGACACAAGAGATAGGCCTTTTCTGGTGTATTTCTCTCCCTGAAGGTTAGGTGAAGTCCTCTTTGTTACCCTGCTGGCAGAGGACCTTCCTGTTTGGACAGGTTTTGGAAAACTAAGGTAGAGATGATGCTTGCCACTGGCTTGCTTTCTGGGCAAACTGCATTTTTAATGCTGGTTTTAAAGGAGTTTTGCTATATTTTAACTATTGGTTTTTTACTAGTTCATTTTTATTGCTCCATTATTGTTCATTTTATAATGGTATTTTAAATGTGGTACGCTACTTTGAATCCCAGTCTGGGAGAAAGGCAGGAAATCAATATGTTAAACCATCACCGCCACAACATCAATATTTTGTGGTTCAGAAGCAGGCAATAGTGCTCTTGCAAAGCAGGTCCCATGCCCCAGTGCAACATGTGTCACTTGGCTTGACAGGAGTTACACAGGCAATCATGGGTAGGAAGAAAGGGAGTGCTGTAACCTCCTTTTACAGCATTGTAGTAGCTTTCTGGATCATTAGGAAGCTGATGTGCCCAGTACAAGTGCATGCCAACCATATTTAATGGTTGGCAAAGGGGAGTGACATTTTTTCCGGGCAAGCAATGCTGAGCCATCTGGTTGTGATCTACTTGCCAGGCATATGACTGGGCTTTAGCTAAAGCATCAGAAGTTGCAGTTTTTAACACCAAAGCTAAATCAAGGAATAACATTATGGCTATTCATTGATAAAATGTATTCCATTATTTTTCATTAAGACCCACCTTGCTGGAATTCAACCACTCTTGTCTTGTTCCCAACAGTGATCAGCCATATATGCATCCAGAAAACTTGTAAAGCGGTTATGATGGAGATAACCATCTCCTGATTAAATTATTCAAGAGGTATACTGCATCTGTACATGGAAGTGCAATTCAACCACCATTACTAGCTACTGCTGATAGGCCATATCTCTATGAATTTTTCAAAGGCTTTTTAAAAGCCATCTGTGCTAATAACCATCATACCCAAATAGAACACCGAGGTGCCCCATTGAACTGCATAACGTATGATGTTAATTCAAATCCATCACTTGCTGCATACTAACCAACACCAAACCACAAAACATATACCAAGCTTATCATCCGGACTGAGTTAAAATCAATTGTTAGCTGCATAAAGCATCAATTTAATGTAATGTGATTAGTGTGATTAATTCCTAAGTTCATTTTTTTAAAAAAAAATTAAACCATTACAAACCATTACAAAGCACATGTCTCAACTTCTCACAATTTGTGAAATGGGCATAGCTATATTGGAATTCTTCTTTCTAAATGTACTGCATGATTTTATATATATATAATAATAGGTTTTCTTAACATATATACTACATCACTGGTGTTTATAGAACTGCAAATATAATTAATAATATTCATTGGCTATTGTCCTTAAACTGTACCTAATTACTCTTATGGTTGTATATGAACATTCACTTTCAAGTTCCAAAACATAATAAATATACTCCATTTCCCCACAAAGGTCTAATCTTCTTCCCTTGCTCCCTTTATTGTAACAAAATTAGCAAGCTTTCTCATACAATAACCCAGATTCTCAATAGCCATTGAAGGATTAGCAGATTTGGAATCATATTCTATTTAAAACTAAACTAGGAATTGTCAGATTTCATAAGATTATTAGTATTTATATACACTTAGTGATAGCTGGTTAACATTTTGACTTTGTAGGGCTGCTATTTTTAACCTTGCTGTTTTCACCACAATAGGACTGTACAAAATTTATTTGAGAAAGTATCATTACACAAGTGCAGAGTACCACTGTCTCTCCCCCTCCTATATATGTTAACTGTGCATCTATGGACAGGGAGAGTTTCCATGTAAGTGGGCCCAAGTATGATGTTCAGACAAGACTAACTCCATGCCTGTTTATTTAGAAATCAAGCAATACCAAATGACCTAAGTTTTTGAATCCATATATCATTCATACCTACACACCTGTGGCCAAAAACTAAACACACAAAACCTTTTAAAATCTTAGAATAACATGCTTCCAGTGCAGTTTTCCTCCCCATTCCCCCACCAAAAAAAAACCACCCCCAAAAATCAACTATTCATTTCCTAAAACACTTTTTCCTCTAAAAGAACAAAGTATTCCAACCAATAGACAAAGAAACACAGCAGAACATATTTGCAATGCATGACTCAGTTGCAGCATTCATCATATGACCATAATAATAATAAGCAGCCACTGTTATACCTTAGGTCAGATAGAATATCTTCCAATTTTGTGGATGGATGTGGAGTCATATCCAGGGAAGCATCGAGTACAAACCTTTGATTTCAGAAATTCAGTGAAAACTCACACAAGAGAATCTGTGTAGCTTCACAGTTAACGCAATAATTCATTCCACTTCACAACACCGTAAAACATGAGTGGACCAAAATCTCACATTAAACCCCAGACTTTGCCATTGTAATAGTCAAACATGGAAACCCTCTCCTACTCTCAAAGCGAAAGGTAAATGTCTCACCCCCCTCCCCACAACTGCACAATAGCTTTCTCATACACAACGTCATTCAAGATGATAATGTCCCATCCAACTAGATGTTTACAATCCACAGGAAAAGAACATTTCATTTAATACAAAGCTGCTGAGGAAGAAAAATAAAGGAAAATATGGCTGAAGCAACATGATGCAACGGTGCTTCTTGTTAACAGAGAGATAATAGGCATGGCAAGGTATACTCAGGACCAGCAGCCCCTGTTAACTAAACAATGGAAACAGAACAAAACAACCTAATTGCTGAGGGAAAGAGCCACAGAATGATGAAAATTCACGAACTTTTGACAGAGAAAAGACCAGCATCTGTTTGGCAGAGGAAAACAAAACACCTAGGACTCAGCTAGATGGGTAAAGAAAAAGTGTTTTATATGCATTGTATATGCAATATAACATTGTGCTATCTGATGGCGATGTGGAGTCCTGTTTTTTCTCTGCCTGTTCTCCCTGTTTAAATTTGCAGCACTTTAAACTGAAACGCTTCTTTGATGTGTCTAGATCCATCCTTACTAACCGAAGAGGTTTTGTACGCAAGAGGAGCTAGGAAACAGGGAACCAAGAGGAGGAGGAAGACTTGCTTGCCACAGTATGTGCTCCATAAGCTTAGAAAACAAACAAGATAAAGACCAGGAAGCCTAAGCAACAAGCAAGCAGGGCCAACAAGGCTATATAGGAAAATGCAGGTTTTCTGCACAAGGCATGGGTCAACTGGAAGTGATTTTCTACTGGTGGGGCATAAAGGAACAGAGGATGACTGGACATCACATAGCAATTAAAAATAAATGGTTAATAGCCTGAAGGTTTCTATCTGCATACATCCACTACAATCAATCCCTTACAGCAGGCATGGCCAAACTTGGCCCTCCAGATGTTTTGGGACTACAACTCACATCATCCCTAGCTAACAGTACTAGTCCCAAAACATCTGGGGGGCCAAGTTTGGCCATGCCTGCCTTACAGTACTGAACAAATATAAATAAAAATGAACCTTGATAAGTATTGCTTTGAGAGAGAGAAAGAAAGAGAATTAAATCAAGAACACAGTGAAATATTTTTACCTGCCTGAAACCCCCTCTCCCAATATTCTTGAGTAAAACTTCTTTGTAGAAAAAATATTAATAAAATGCATATTCTATAGACATAATTAGATTTTTACCAGCTTTCTAGAGGCCAATAAATCAAAAAAATTCTCTGTCAAGACAGTTATCATTAAATACAGTTTGATTAGCACCGTCAAGTGGCCTTTTAACTAGGGATCTGCATAAGCATATGTTTTCTTCAAATGATCTACAGATGCATCAACAGTCAAAGTGCTACCCGATTAAACAAAAAATTGAACCATATGCCTGTCCATTCTGCATCAGACAGAAATGGCATGTAGTTCACTATGCAACTGCCCTGGATGTTCCAAGGACAACATAATACATTTGCACTTCACATAAAACAAGTAAGAACACTATTTGCAAGCTTTTGAATTTTTAGATCTGCCGTGAAGGGTGACCAGTCTGGGTCACATGGGGCTTCACTGTAGCAGAATGCCATTTCCACATTTCTTTTCCAAATGGTAGAATATGCACACGGTTAGCAATATTAATGGTAGCAATGGGCAAACAGTTTTGTGCTTGCCCCTCCAATTCATTATGCACTTTGAGCAATAATGTTGAATGCTCGGAAATGCTGGTGGGAGCTTCTCCAAGCACTGATAGGATGGTGAGAGGGTACCATGACTGTCCTCCTTTCTACTGCTCCTTCTCCCTCATCCAAGAACAGAAGAGACATCCTCTCTGGTGGGAAAGGATACTTTCCAAGCATTTCCCCCCGTAGGGACTGATTGATAGGCCCCTATGGAGTGCCGTTGTGTTTGGACATTCTTCTGCCTGCTCCCCACTGTCCCTCCCTCAACCTCTTTTTCTACCCTGGAGGAGGCAGCTTGCAGAGAAGAACTAGACAAGTGTGAGCAGAACTGAGCTTGGGTCACAGCAGCAATGCAAGTTGGGGTGCTGGCACAGTTGAGCACTCCTGTACTGAATGCTTGCTAGATGCCTAATTAATAGTCCAACTGTGCTGTCCTTCACTCATCCAAGTTTTGTTTCATCATGGCTTTAACTCAAAGGTTTCACATACAGGAGAGCAGGAATGACAAATGATAAGAAAATCCCAAGTCAAATGTCAGGTGTGCTTAAGAAAGGGATTTCTGAGTCATGCACTTATCTTAAACTGTCTATCCTTGATTTTTAATGACCTTAAACTCGGTTAAGCTGTTCCTATTCCTCCAAATGAGTTAAGAAAAATATAAGTATTAATATGAAGTGGACGCCAGTCCACAAAAGCTAATATGGTTGTCAGTCTTTAAGTTGTCGTATAATCTTTTGTTGATTTTACTGTTATGAACATACTTGAAAACTTCTCATTCAATTACCGGTACTTATTTCCTGCTAATTCAACTTTAAAAAGGAACATATTTGTATTGTTTTAAATTGTTGAAGAGTGTTACATCAGGAGTTTACCAGACTTACTTTAAAGAAGTTTACAGTCCTTATTAAAGTTAAAATATGCCCTCATTATGTCACATCAAACTATACACAGAAAATGTAACAAGACATCATCATAGAATATTTTAGATAGTTTTAAACCAACAATGCCAGGGTGGCATTATCTTTGTGAAGAAATACCTGACCATTTAAATTTTAAAAATACACACACAACAGAACGGCACAGACTCTGAAAAGCTACCTAGAAAGATAACCTGTTATTTAAGGAACACACAAACCAGTCTGTATCATTCAGAAGGTGGTGGATGATGCTTCTTTTGAGGTTTTTAAACTCTATTATTCTATGATCCTATGATCTTTCCTTATGGTTTGCACTTATGGTTTCCTCAGACCCCACCATTCACCACCAGCTCATAGGTAAAAGCACTGCCTAGTCACTAGCTGTGGTTTTCTTCTGTGCATGCCACAAAATATTTTATTTTTAAAATGTCTCTTTTAAGAAGAGAATAAAACATTATGCTAATACTGAAAATTGCTTTTTCTTTTCACTCACTGTCTCATAGCCTTTAGACACTGATATTTACTGTAAAACATAACAAGGAAGTATAACATAAATTAACCATCCTGTGAATACAGTTAATTTAATAAGAAGATGGTGAGAGGTCAGTTTAGCATCTGCCATTGGGCAGCCCTCTTTCAGTTTCAAGACTTCAGCCATAAAGCTAGTCTGCAAAGAAAAACCCCTGAATTGTGAAACTGAGAGAACCTAGAAGGTTTTCTGTACAAGAAAGGTCAACTCCTATTATCAAGCCAGACATCTCCGTCTCAACACTTGCAGCTAATTGTGACATGAAACACAAGCTTTCTGATCCTAACCATGTTTAGAAGAAGAGTACTTAACTGCACATTGGCTCAGGTTCAGACAATCTTATCAACCATGCATATAAACCATGGTTTAGGAAACTGGGAATGAACACTGGAAAAGAATGCTTCAGCCTAACACCTCTTCCATTGCACGCCAGATTAATTCCTGGCTTGAATTAAACAAGAAATGCAATCTTTGGGTGATTAAGTCAGGTATGAATGGCCATAGAGATGACCAGCTTCTCCAGCGAAGGACACATCTGACAAACCAGCTGTGCCGAGACTGGTAAGCAGTGCAGCCCAGTGCTACCTGGCCATCTAGGCTAAATGTAGATGTTTCTGAAATCTGCAAATGTGATTGTCAAGGAAGTGTGCAACTCCATCTGAACCAGTCAAACAGCTATTCCCAAGACTGCCAGAACCCTTAAACAAAGGTGCCTCCTTGTCTTAATTAGACATCAGTGTTTTCACCCCCATCCACTTTAAAACTGGCATCAAATACCAATTTAGAACTTCCTACCTCACCAGAATTAGAAAATGTAAACAAAAACCACCCTGTGATCCTCAGATAATGGACAGTACAGTGGTACTTCAGGTTACATACGCTTCAGGTTACAGACTCCGCTAAACCTCAGGTTAAGAACTTTGCTTCAGGATGAGAACAGAAATCACGTGGCAGTGGCGCAGCGGCAGCAGGAGGCCCCATTAGCTAAAGTGGTACCTCAGGTTAAGAACAGTTTCAGGTTAAGAATGGACCTCCAGAACGAATTAAGTTCTTACCCAGAGGTACCACTGTATAGAAATTTAATAAAGAAATAACTACATCTGGGTATCATATGCACATTTGCGATAGCCTAGTCTCCTTACCCAGCAGCTTTATCTACATTCAGAACAGCATGGGAAACAAGATGGAGACAAAATGAAATCTTTTGCCTTAAAAGGCCCAGGGTGGATAGATAACATATTTCTGAGCATGTAGTTTAGCACACTGAATATGTGATTGTTTGGGTTTCATGCAAACATCACTGAATTTGAAGTTTATAGGAAGGAGAATTACAAATTCAATATCTACCTCAGACACTTTGAAGACATGGTCATGGTAGCCTGACAGGAGCAAAACTTTTGACATGAGCAAAGCTTTTGACGTGAACAAACACAGACTGACATGAGCAAAGCTTTGCTCTGAATCTCTATGAAGTTTATGCTTATGTCTGTGGTTAATAAAAATAGAGAGATGGGTGAAATCTGCAACTTCATGTCTAGATTGGAGAGCTGAGCAATTGGAATTGGAAGAAAATTAAGAAAGGTCATGCAGAAACAGCAGAATTTGGAGGAAGCAAAAGAAGAAGTGTGATATATATGGGGTAGATGCCAAGAGAACAATGAAGGGATGTTCAACCTGGGTAACAAATGGGTAATAATAAAATAAGCTAAAAATCACAGCTTTGGTCCATCTTTTAAGGGAGCCTTGCTCTTATCACCCAGATGCTTACAAATAGATTTTATGCAGGTATCGCACCAGGTAGGTATCAGATAAATAATGTAAGCATATCATTAAGTTATTGGCCAATTTTTGCAAGCACAGAAGATAGAAGATAGAAAGGGGAGTTATAAAACAAAGATATATTTTGCTAAATGAATAAAACGAATTAAGCAGTTCTGCTGCAGTGAGCCATCTTTGAACAGTAATTATATCTACTACTGTGGCCAAAGTCTTGTGACAATTTGTTGTGACTGAAGCCTTGTGGGCATTTGCCTTCTTTTGCGCTTAACAAGCTTGAATTGCACCTTTCCCCCTTTTGTAGTATGAATTTCTGTTCCTGCTTACATGGTCTACAGAACCCTGGCAAACCCTCTCACTGTGCTTACAAGGTGTTCTTAAGTAATCCAACTCAATCAGGCTCAAAGTGTTTTGTGTCTTTCTGAGAGCTATCAAAGCTTTTAGGTTTGGATTCAGTATGTTGGAAGAACATCTGTTCTCTTATTTCCAGTGATGTTAGAATCACAATGTTATCTTCTGGTCAGCAGAAACTTTGGTATCTGAATCTGACTAGAAGATTAAAAAGATTTTACACTGAAAGGGAAACTGCAAAGAGGTTTAACAAAAGTATTATTTTTCAGTTTATTTTTTAGAGCACGTTTTGTATTTGATTGAGCAATGGTGTTAATGCTGAAGTAACTCAGAGGGCAATCCTATAACAAGATCCGCCAGGATGAGCAATTTAGGATACAGTGGATCTCTAGTTTAGCCGGCTCAGCCAGCATTAAGTCCCCAACCCCAGCTCAGCCTTGTTTTTATTTTGGCTTTCATTTAGTGTTAGTTGCATAGTTCAAATACAATAAATAATAAATAATAAGCCTATCAGTCACCCCACAGAGTACATGGAGCCTCCATAGGTTCCCAACTACATCACACATTTAATGCATTTTTTAAAAAATACTTTATATAAACTCTAAAAAAGCAGCACTCTTGGTGACAGTAATGTTCAAAAGTGAATTCCGACTCCGCATTCTAACTTTAGCAAAGAGTTACACGTACAATAATTCTTGCCCTAAAAACACAATTCTTTTTCCATTCACTGAGATTTTGTCTGTGCTTTTAATTACAGTACAGTACACCTCGTACAATTGGTACTATGCCCTGGAGGCTAAAGTGCCATATTAGTTTCAGTCATCCATCTTTCATTTAATTTTCTTTTTCAACACAGAAGGAAGGAAGGAATCCTCCTTGGGATTTTATCTTTTTTTTATTTATTGCAACAGAAGTGGCTCTGATGCATTCAAGGGTGGTTCCACCCACACTTCGGCAAGCTAGCTAGGAGTTTTCATCTCCTTTACCAAGTGACACAGGAAATTAGCTAGCAGAGTAGCAATCTTATTTAAGCTTTCTCCATGTGTCTTTCTCCATGAATAATTTCCCTACCTCCAAACCATATGGCTCTTGAGATAAGCAACCAATTGAAAACTTCATTATTAAACACAGGAATTGCCATACTAGGCAAGATAACTGGTTCATTTAGTCAGGATCCTGTCACTAAGTACAAACTGTACTACAGCCTTCAAGGGGGGGAAATCCACTAGCATCCCCTCCCCGTCACAATCAATCAAGAGAAATAAATTGACATAAGCAATTGGCCGTTGGCTGCTTTTGCTCACGTTGCCCAACACCACATTGTTGAAATTTCGGTACTCAAAACAAAGCAACAAATCTGCTTGGTTTCTCACGTGGAATAGTTATTAATACTAATCTCAGTTTAAAATATTGCTTTAGTTAAATGCCTGGTTATCTGAATGGTTTGAAAAAAGGCAGCTTGGCTAGCATTGACCTGTAGGGCCTTTTCAGTGGCGGTTTGTGGATTGCCCTCCCTCGTGAGGTGTGCCTGCCACTCTCTTCACTGACTGGCAGTATAAACTGAAAAACATTCCTCTTTACCCAGGCATGTGATGGATGAAAAGCACTGTTCCTTCCAACCCTGAGATGACTGTTTTTAGAACTGTTTTCAGCTGTTTTTAAATACACATATATATGTCTTATTGATGGGTTTGCTGCCCTGGGCTCCATTGAGAGAAAGAATGGGATATAAATTGAATGAATGAATGAATGAATGCATCTGGCTCAAACTGTACTTTATATATATTCCTGTTAAAAATAAAGGCCAACATTCAAAATTGGCATTATGTGCTGTAGATGCTTGTCAGCAATCACCGATAATGCTAACATTTCATAACTCTGGACTTTCAGTGTAGCATACGTCATTTTTGCTTATGTGTCTACCTCATACACCTCCATTGAATAATCCAATCCAAAATCTTGAGACATGACCATTTAAACAAAGAAATTCAACTATTTTTCCTTCTTGCTGGGCAATTTGTCAGAATGATCTCTTATTACCAAATATTATCTCCCCCTCTTACCAGGCCTCTGTTTTAAATGAACTGAAACTCCAAATATTATTCCTTCTATAGTACCGTATTGTGCTGTATTGTGCTTTCAGCAATGATGTCTTACCAAAGCCATATATTTTATTATGTTTATTTATTTAACAAACCCACTGACGGCAGTTGGATTGGGTTGGGATTCTTCTGGTCCTCAACTGGCCCAGCTCCAAAACATTCTGCTTCATATACTAGCTACCGCAGGCATCACTAGAAGTAGCTTCTTCCTACCTGTGGTTTATGTACGTAGCCAAGTGCTTCATGGTGGTGGAGTCTAGCACAGCTGGTGGAGCTGGGGGGAGGGACACCTCTACCTCACCCAAATTCCCTCCAGCACAACTGAATGGAGGTTGGACTGGTCTGTCAATCACCCAGTCTTACGACTACTATGGATATTTAGCTTCCACGGTAGATTTTACTAAGTGGATAATATGAGTGCACTACTCTAAAATGTCATGTCAAGATAGGTGAAGGAATTGCTGACTTAAAAGGTTAAATAAGCTACTCTTTTAAACCATAAATTTGTTTAAACTTAAGCATACAGAAGCTTAAGTACTAGAGTTGCCAACCAATTAAATATGTTTTAGCTGATGAACTGTCTGGAATTCAACCAAATTAACTAATTAAATTTAAGTGTATTTACATATTATAGTGGGTAATATTTCATGCATGCCTATACATAGTAATTATGCCTGGGAAATTATATTAAAATATATTAGACCTTGCATTATAACTTAACAACTGGTAAATTATGAAGTGGAGCTGAATTATGCTGAATCCAATTTTGTGTCTTTTTGTGTTTTTTAAGCTCTTGGAAGCATTTGCTCACTGTGATAAATGGTGTGTTTTTTAAAATGTATATTTCAATTTATAAACCCACCACCCACCAGACTACTGCCAGGGCAGGTTACATCAAGATACCAAACATCTACCATAAACCAGTTTTAAGATTAACCATTTCTCAAACCACACCACTCACTCCCCTTGCCTGTGGAACCATATAAACAGCCTCCCTGGTTGATCTTAATACATAACCAGGTTAGAAGAGAATAAGATGTTCATTCAGCTATTTGGGACCCAAGTTGTTCAGGGCTTTATGTGTCAGTGTTAGCACTCTAACTGGGCCTGGAAGCATGTTGGCAAGTGAACCACATATTCTTCAGGACTGATATCTTGTGGTCCCTTCTGGTTGTACCACTCAATGTTCTGCCATTCATATTCTAGACTAGTTGCAGCTTCCAAGTTATACTGAAGGGTAGCCCTGCACAGAGCACATTACAGTAAGCCAGTCAGAAATTTACCTATACAGTCTTATCTTGGTTCTTGAGAGGAATCCTTTTCGGAAGTCCATTTGTCTTCCAAAACATTCAAAAACCAAGGCGCAGCTTCCAATTGGCTGCAGGAGCTTCTTGCACTCAATCAGAAAAAGTTTGCAAACCAGAACACTTATTTCCGGGTTTGCAGCATTCGGGAGCCAAAACATTCGAGTCTTAAGGCATTCGAGAACCAAAGTACAACAGTATATTTCCTTTGCTCACTTATATGAAACTGACAAGTTTCTCTGCAGAAAAAGCGACAGCATTCCTTGTAATTATTCTAGCATCAGTCAAGTGAGGAAGTGCTTATATGCCAAGTGGCAAAAGGCTGTTTCTGTTCATTTTGTCTTCCTTACAAGATGCAAGTTAATTATTAACTTCAAATATCAACCCTCGGAAGTGCCCCATTGCCTTGTTGTTTACCTCTCTGTTTATGTGGCTGAGATATTAAAAGCTTTGCACGATAAATGATAGCGGTGCTTGGATAACTCTTTAGCAGTTGTGCGTGAAGAAGGGGGAGTAGATTACCAATTAGTCCTGCTGAATTTACTCATGTGGCAAGAAATCTGAATTATAGATTCAAAACCACAGGGTTGGATCAAGACTGAGGACCAAACTACATGCTATGCTTAATGAGTAGTTCTTTGCCTCCACTTCTTCATTTTTTTTATGAACTACAGTCATGAAGTACGGGGCATACCTTACAAGGAATGCGGTACAGAGGGAGGGGAGACTTATCTCTTCTCTCCAAACTGTGATCAGAATCGAAACTGGCTGGCTGCCCATTCTGACACGACTAGAATGCTTAGGGGGAAAGCTTTCAATTGACACCAGCAGGAAGCTTTTCCCAAGAACTCTAGCAATAAAGGAGATTTTCATTTGTCCTTTCTAGTACACTGCACTTCCAAAAAGGATTGCCACGCCTCCTGCATGCCTATAATTAATAGAAGTAAAACAAGCAAAGTAGCTATGTGCTAGATGTTGGCTTGGTTCATATGTCCTCTTATACCAATCTATGGCTTAGTATGACGATGTCAGTGTGCAGGCTCCAGGGAGGAGGGTACATCCTCTGTCATTCTGCTGTGGTGCTGAATTGTGCTAAAGCATTGTCCACATCCAGGCTGGTGGCTTATCTATCTGTACATGAACCAGAAGCTTTAACAAAGGTTTCTCCTGTGGTTTATGGTTCGTGATTTTTCTGGCCAACCATGGCTTAGATCAGGACCAGGGAGGAGCAAAGAGGCTGGTTTAGTGTGACAACTGAACTAGGCCATTAAATATTGTATGTCACATAGGTACACTTAGTTCCTATTGAAATCACTTAAAATAGTCATGGCCGACTCGCAACACTGATTTCAAATGGGACCAAGTATGATTAACTTAGAGTGGTAGTCATCTAAGTTTTAGCCATCTAGTAAACTTACTGAAATTAATGGACCTGACTTAAACATATTCATCAGTTTCAAAACTTGGTTGACTATCACCCATAACATAAAATTCACTGATAAGGGCCAAACCATGCTATGCTCAATGCATAATGATAATGATAATGATAGTTAGGAAAGGTAAATGGATGGTGGTGATTGTTTTAGAGATCACAGTGGGGACTGGAGGTTTACTCCCTTTCCTCCCTAACATCAATTGTGATAAAAATCTGCCCAGAACTACAAGGTTTAGAAAAACTGCTGTTGTTGTTTTAAAAAAGCTCTCATAGCCATACTGAAGAGTGGGGGAAGATTCTTTTTGGGGGTCACAGCTTGGGATGAATGGGGTAACTCTCCTCTCCCTATGTGCAGTAACAGTCCACACACGCAAGCAAGTGCAAGATGCAGTTTGGCCCTGAGTCTATAACATCTAGAAATCATCCCACATCTTTCCCACATTGCTTCACTGCTGAGAAGTCTCTCTTCCAAGCAAATGTCCACCTGCAGTATCATTGCCACAGGCTTGCTTGCTTACTTACTTACTTCCTGTTTTGCTTGAACTGGCCCTGCACCATCTTTTACAAAACCCTGAAAGAAATCTGAACCATGTTTAATCTTTTAAATGTGGTCATTTGTTTCCAGTGGCCTTGACACTCTGCTGGCTTGATCCTAGCCTCAACAGGATTTCCTGCTTCTTAGCCTGCTCACTTCACAAGCTTCCTTTAACACATGAAAGAACTGAGGCTTGAGAGAAAGATCAGAGGGATGAAGCTGGCTCTATTACGTAGAATCTGGGCTTGACTCTAATGACCAGGCTGAAAGATCCATTCATTTGGCAGAACTGACAAAAGAGGCATTAAGGGGATAAGACAAAAGGACTCAAAAGACTATGATGAGGGTAGCCAGGTATGAGATACTAGAACAGACGTTTTCTGCTAAATAACTCAGAAGGAATCACAATTCATCCACCCTGCTGATGTTTGCTGCACAGCTACAGTTCTTTCCCTAATGAAATATAGAAATGAAATAGGCAGCAAAGATGTGTAAGGAGAATGTAAGCTAGGTGCCAACTGCAGAGAAGTAATTTGTGATGCTATTATGTTTGTGAGTTACTGGATCATCTGAAAACAGAATGAAATCCACATCATTTCCTGTGTCATTTAAGAGAACTCATATGGGTGAAATGCAGATTTTGCTCAACATATTTCTCTCCTTTGTGAGCATCTTGTGAAGCCATGGGAATCCTCCAGGGATGACATAGAAAACAAAACTTTCTCATGCACTGACAATGCAGAAAGGCAAGAGTGGTGGGTGGTTTGAGAATGCATTACACTGGAAGCTGAACCTTCATGCCACCCTGGGCTTCACTGGGAGGAAGGGAAACTTACAAAGTGAATAAATATAAAAAAATGAATTTAAAAAGTGGAAAGGTTCTATGAAGAAAGGAGAAAAGCTAGCAGAGGCAAAGAGCTGAGACAAAATATAGCCTTCAAAGAGCAGGAACAGGTGTCAGCGAGTGAGCCGGCTGTAAACCACACTGTTCAGAGTTAGCAAAAACACAATCTTCACAGATCTGTATGAGTGCCAGCCCTAAGGAGCACAGCTGCGTATCCCCAGTAGGTCTTGCCCCATGGATCAGTTGCGAGACTGAAAGTCCCCACCTCCTTACAGCTGTTTAAGTCACCTTCTCCCAAGGGCTTTCCACAAGCAATCAGAAACTATGCCTGCATGAAGCCTGAGCAAGTAAAGTAGTAGCTTTGTGACCACCATGAAGGCCAGCCAATCAGCACTCTGCACAGACAAGATGTTGGTTTGGATGGAATGCAGCTTTGGCTTCACGACTGGCAGGCTGTTGTGACAAGAAGCACTTCACACAGGTGGGTTTGGGGAACACAAGGAACCTGCCTTATACTGAGTCAGAACATTGGTCCATCTACCTCAGTACAGTGGTACCTCAGGTTTAAGAACTTAAATCGTTCTGGAGGTCCGTTCTTAAGCTGAAACTGTTCTTAACCTGAGGTACCACTTTAGCTAATGGGGCCTCCCGCTGCCGCCGTGCTGCTGCCATGTGATTTCTGTTCTCACACTGAAGCAAAGTTTCTGGATTAGTGGAGTCTGTAACCCAAAGCATCTGTAACCCAAGGTACCACTGTACTTTCTCCACAGACTGCAATAGTGGTCTGTGAGGCATCAGCACTTACCTGACTTCCCATCCCCATCACTGTGGATTCCTGGGAGGGAGAGAGGGAGGCAGTAGAAAGGTCAGTGTGCTGGTGTGAGAACACCAGTTTGGCTCTGCCGGTGGATTTGTGCCCTGCTGACCTTGCTGCTACCTCTCCTTCCTGGGAAGTCACAGCATTGCCTATGATGGGAGGTCAGGTAAGTGCCAACACTCTGCTGACTGACTGACAGCAGCTTTCCAGGGGTTCACAAAGGCAGTCTTTTTCCTATGTTATACTAGTATGGTGTGTTTGGAGAGGAGCAGTACCTCTGATGGGGATATGTCGCACTCCCTTGGAAGTAGTTCATCCACCTTTGGTCCCCACCCTACACTCTCACCTGTGGCCCCTAGAAGCTGTCAGCATGGACCTGCGGTCACACAATAACCAGTAAACTTTCCATTGATGCTGAGCTGGACAAGCATATTAGCAAGGCAACTATGGCAATGGCTTGCCTCTCCAAAAGAGTATGGCAGAATGTGATGCAAATGACCAATACCAAGATGAAGGTCTGCGCGTTGAGCACTCTGTTTTATGGAAATGAGTCATGGGCAACTTACATCTGCCAGGAGCAATGCCTTAATGCTTTACATATGTGCTGTGTCAGGAAGATTTTGGGCACCACATGGTAGGACAGAGATTTGACCAAACAAATATGTGCTCTCCCTAAGCCCACATGCACTAGGCCTGTTGAGAAGACCACCTGTGTGTTACAAAGATGTCAGCAAACATGGCATGAAGGCTGGCAACATTAACCTCATTGCATAGAAATCCCTTGCAGATTATCAGTGTCTAGTGACAGAGAGACAGGTCATGGATCCATAGCAGTGACCAGAGGATGAAGGGCTGCTGGGAGAAGTGCAGAGAGAAAGAATGCCATGGTGCACCTTTAGCAGCAAAACCTTCATCTGCCCCACCTTCAATAAAACATGTCTCTCCCATATGTCTCCATATGTCTCTCCCATACAGCCACAGCTCCTGCTGTAACTCTCCAATGGTTTGACTTTACCCCCAAAGATGCATAAGACAGATGGATGCCAACAGCATATATTTACCTAATATATTTCAAAGTTAGCAAAAGATCAGAGTGTAAACTGGATAACTACAGGAGTCTGTGGCATTCCCTTCCTTCTGACAGAGGCAGAGCTAGGTGCTCCGGCAGCCAGAGCAGCATACACCTGGGGGGCAGGGCAAGCGGCCCACAGGAGTGGGGCAAGTGCCCCCCCAGTGGGTGCCATGAGCGGCGTCCCAGGGGGGTGCCGTGCGCGGCAAGCAGCGTCCCATGGGGGGTGCCGCAAACGGCAAGCAGAGGCATGGGGGGGCGGCATGGCAATGTCAGCCCCCCTCAGGGATGGCACCCGGGGCGGACCACACCCACCTTCCTCTGCCACTGCCTTTCGAGACTCTGAAGTTTACAAAGCTATTAAAAGTATGTAAGATATTTTTATTTCTTTGAAGGGTTTGTGTGCTATGTTAAAATGTCAGTTAAGCATCAGATGAGAGTTAACACCCTCTCTATGAATTCATACTGGTTCTCCACTAGAAATATGAAAGCAACTTTTTTTGGGAGGAGGGAGTTGTGCGTTGATTAGCCTTCTTGAATCCTCTCTAACCTCTCCAGAGAAACAATAATATTTGTTTGAAAACTTCCATTTTTCTTTGCATGTGTGCTGTGAAAAGATGTGACTATAGTTAGCTACCAACAGACATGTTTTCAACCACTGCTTTTATTTAAGAACTTGGGGGAGATTAATTTAATAAGCCATATGTTTGTTCATTTTTAAGGAAAAATCTGACCTCTGAACATTGGAAATCTGTATGTTTTGTTTGAAACATTAGTCATAAATCTATGGGATTTATATAAAACTATAGCATCATTTATGCAAGAGAACTGCCTAGGTATGCAAGTTTGCTTAGCAGCAGTTGGAGAATGTGCTGGGGGAAGTTGCTGATAAAATAATAATCTCAAACACATCTCAGGTCTATTATACAAATTTGCCCCTAAATCAGACCTTTTGTGTTTAATCAGCATGCTGTTATCTACTGGCATTTGGTACTCAGGAGATTAGGTATGAGCAAATGAAAGCATTTACTTAAATAAGCACACCTTATTTAAGTAAATGTGTTGTATTTGTGCATTTCGTTTGCACCAAGTACAATTATCATAGTGTATTAAGTAACTACCACACGCTAATGACTGGAAATAAAAGTGTCATCTTCAAATATCTGAAGGGTTGTCACATGGAAGATGGAACAAGCTTGTTTTTTGCTGCTCCACAGGGAGCTCCACCTGAACCAACATTACAAGAAAGGAGATTACAACTAAACATTAGGAAGAACTTTATGGTGGCAAGAGCTGTTTGACTATAGAATGGACTACTTCAGAAGGTGGAGGGCTTTCTTTCACCAGAGGTTTTCAAGCAGAGGTTGGATGGCCATCTGTCATGGATACTTTAGCTGAGATTCCTGCATTGCATGGGTTGGACTAGATGACCTTTGGGATCTCTTGCAATTCAAAAATTCTGTGATCCTGTTATTTGTGTAAAAAAAATTGTGAAGGGAGAAGGAGTAGAATAACTATTCCTATTCTTTATTTTATTTCTGTACAGCATTGTATCACTTGGACAATTTCCATGGAATACTGCTTCTGGGTTGTTATCAGCTAGGGATTACACATACCACTCATTCATCTTTATCAGTGTTTAATTTAGATTTTATTTTAGATTTCCTGCTTTTTCTTTCAGTGCAAGTCTTTATTTCAGGATTAATTGTGTGGGAGTGGGAATAAACTGTGAATCTTGACTGGCTGGTTAGCACAGTTGCTCAGAACTTAATGGTACCTGCTGGAGCTTATTCAGGAAGCAGTTATCTCCCTAAGGCTTCTTAAAATTAAATGAATTCCAAAGGCCACACCATAAGCTTCGCATTGTTGTTGCAGTGCTCATGCACACAGAGCCACACACATATACACATTCTCCCAAGACTCTCCACAGTTCTATCGATGACTCAAGCCTGCAACAGCTTGAGGCCAGTGATATTTCCAAGAATCCAACTGGCATCCATAAAAGAAAAGGCATAAATACAGCAAAGAAGAATTCAAGCAAGTAAGTATTGATTTTCTTTTTAAAAAATTGTTGTAGTTGCAGTTTGGTCTAAAGAGCTACATGGTGATGGAAGATACCAGGCAAATCCCCAAAATATGCCAGCTAAAAATCCACAAGGGGTTGATCTCCCTCTGAATTTGTACAAGTTCACTAAAACCCCAACACTGCTTCTTTCACATCTCTAGTGACAAATGAATGCCTATTCCAAATTGTGACTGAGCATTTTGTTATAATTTATTGGTTAAATATCAACCTTGTCTTTTGACCAAATAATGCTCAATGCAGAAGTAAAAAAATGTATAAAACAATAAAACAGCAATAAGATGCATTTTTCAAAAAATAACAACATGAGGCAGGATAAACATCAATTACATCAGTAGACATTAGGAGAAAAATCAATATAACTCACTAAACACTTCCTTGGACGAAGAGAAGAGAGTTCCAAGGGCGAGTAGTGACATTGACAAGACTCTACTTCCAGTCCCAGAAACCAAGGCTCCCCTTGCCGATACCCAAAATGTCACGGCCGACTTTAATTGCCACTGTGAACAGAAGGAAGACAGTAAAGTCAGAGCCTGAAAGAGTTCTAGTGTGCTTAATCAGAGGCATGCATCCTAGAACAAAGACTGCAGGAAAACCAGGGCAATTGGCAGACAGTATATGGGACAAATATAGTATTTTGCTTTGCAACTAAATAATGGCCACACGTATTTTTTCCATCACATACCGTATTTTTTGCTCTATAAGACGCACCAGACCATAAGGCGCACCTAGTTTTTGGAGGAGGAAAACAAGAAAAAAAATATTCTGAATCTCAGAAGCCAGAACAACAAGAGGGATCGCTGCGCAGCAAAAGCAGCAATCCCTCTTGCTGTTCTGGCTTCTGTGATAGCTGCGCAGCCTGCATTCATTCCATAATACGCACACACATTTCCCCTTACTTTTTATTAGGGAAAAAGTGAGTCTTATAAAGCAAAAAATATGGTATTCTCTTTCAATACTAGAAATTTTCCAGTGTATCTGAATTGCCATTATAAGAAGCATGCATCAACAAGCAGAAAGGAGCTTTTAAAAAATTCTTCCAAGAAATGGTTCTAAAGTGCCTTGAAAATAATCATAAAACTGCTAGTGTCACGAGTCCCATGGAGATGCCATGGAGAGGAGGGTGAGAGCCTGAGGAGGAATGGGAGGTGCTATGACCGCTCCACTCTTCAAAAAGAAAATGTGCAGGGAGTGCATTGATTGTTGGATCAATGTCTTAGCTTGTGCTTAGTCAGGTGTCTATTATACCTCTGTACCTCCTGCACCTTTTCACCTGTGCCTTCCCTATGTACTGATCTGATTTACACATTAAAGGCTTTGGCAAAAACAGAACTGGGAGTTGAAGTTCATCATCTGGCACTGAAGGCCAAGACAGCTATTAGCACATGAAGTTCATTTCTCTGGTTTTAAATAGTTCTTTTAGAATCCAGTTTCTACTGCACTGATTTTACTGAATTCGTTTCCCTTTGTATGAACACTTAACATCGCCGCCATTAAGGCATTCTTGATACGTTTCATAATTAAAATATGGAAGAGGAAACCTCCTTGAAGCTACAAACTGAGATTTCATTATCACTAGGAATCACCTCAAGCACAACACTTTTCAATGGTGAAAAGTTATGTTTTCAACAGCATGCCACTGTGTACTGTGGGTGAGATCTAACCCCACTGCTGTGTGGTAACAGAAACCGACTCTACTTATGCATCAAGAAATGGGCAGTGATTCCTTCAGACAACAGCCATTTGCACCTTCAGGCTTGCCTCCAGGGGTAATTTTGGAGAGTGTGGAGCCTACCTCTTGAAGGGGGAAGCTAGAATGCTTCCTTGTAAAGAGCACACTGGAGTCTCTGAATTGCAACCCTGTGTAATAAAGGGAAGCATATCCATGTGTGAATTGGCCCTAAGGGTAGCAAAATAAAGCCTCTCATAATGACAGGCAAACATGACTTGTTTTCACTTTGGCCTTGTACCATCTCCAGCTATCCTTCATTCTAGCATCATTTGTAGTAGGACAACTTTGCAGTAACTAAAATTCTTATTAGACAATTTGGTGTGAAGTTCTAGTAATTTATTTAAGAACAACTGGGATGTTTTTGGAATGCTAGGGATAAATGAAGAAATGCTAGCGTGGTTTATTCAGTACTTATTTCTGCTTGTGTAACACAATGTTGAAAAATTTAAAGACGGACCACATATTGCAATCTGTCTATATTGTGCATCATGGCTTCATGTATCATTTATGCACTGGTTTAGATAAGCACAATTTTACTATTTCTGCACTGCTTTGTAGTGTTTTCCAGCAATCCTGTGTCGCCTTTGTACACATGCCAATATATTATCCATATTTTGTTGCTTGGCCTGAGGAAATTTGCAAATGAACAAAACCAATCCAAAAAGTTAAAATAATATTTTATTAAAATCCAGCCTTTATTTACTTTCCCTCACCAAAAGAAGAAGAAGAACTTGCATTCCTTACTTTATAGTATAATATAGCAGCTTCAATCCTTGGCGATTTCCCACATGTAGCTCCAAAAGGGCCTATCATTCCTCTAACACCAACTGGCCCCCAAAAGCCTTTAAGAAAGATGTTCTGTGCTTAGCTATTTGATGTTCATTATCTCCTTTTGCTCCATTTACACCACATTTCTGGAGTGCCTTGAGCTTCTTTCAATAATCCCATCAATCCTCTCATTTGCTGTATGCTTTGTAGTTTTTATGCTTTGACTTTCACCCAGATATTGTTCTTTGTTGCTTTTGGTTTCTGCTATCCCTTTTTCATGGCAAGATGAAACCTTCCCTCCTCTCCCCTCCTTTACATCACTTATTGAAATCCCCTTTGCTCCTCTCCCTGTACCAGTTAAAAGAGGTTGTTTAAAATTAAAAAAAAAAACCTGAAAATTCAGATCAACCTTTTTTCTTCCTTATACATTCATTCTTATTATTGAATACAAGAATCTAAGTACTCTTCATTCAGAGGCTTCTTAAATGTTAGCTTAACCATAGCAGAACTCCTTTCCAATACACAGCTCCAGCACTAATGGGAGATAACACTTAAGTGACTCAATTGTGTGGGTCTTTCCCACTGAATGGGCATTTCCCATCCTAGCAAGGACCAGTTCCACAGTTGGGTCCCATTTAATCATTCCCAGCCATGTGATTGGATAAAAAATTTTTACCTCAACCATGTAGAAATCAACTTATTCAAAATGCAGCTTTGACATAGTGATAAAGGATGAGGACATGATCAAGCAATGTGCTAGGTCATAATCACAGGGAGACATGACAACAGGAGGAACTGGAGTCCAGAAGAGAAATTGCAGATATAAGAAACCAATCAGGGCTGGGTCTCCTGTCTGCTTCCAGTGCAATTATTAGACCATTTGTTTCAATACTCTGTGTTGATCATCAGAAGAGATTACATTATCACATTGTTCAGTCTGCATGTGGAAGCAGGGCATATGAGGTCACAGTATGCACAAAGCATTGCATTCCCATTGGAGTCCTGGTCAGTTGTAACTGCCAAAGGTCATGGGCAGGTTTGAGACTGCAACACTACACCCAAATGAAGTGCTTTACTATTTACTACAAGTATAATCAGTCTTCATTGGCATACAGAGAATAAAAGAGTATATAAGTTAAAGCATAAAACTGGAGTCTGTTAATAAAAGAACAATCTTTAAGATAAAACTTCTAAAGGCATAATGTTAAAAAGTGCCTCTTGAGTCTTGTAGTAACATCAATCAATCAATCAATCAATTTTATTGTTTGTAGACAATACAGTGGTACCTTGGTTCTCAAACTTAATCCATTCTGAGTGTCTGTTTGACTCCCAAAAGCGTTTGAAAACCAAGGCGTGGCTTCCAATTGGCTGCAGGAGCTTCCTGTACTCAATCGAAAGCCACAGAAGCTGGGTCAGACATTGGGCTTCCAAAAATGTTCAGAATCCGGGACACTTATTTCTGGGTATGCAGCATTCGGGAGCTGATTTGTTTGGGAGCCAAACCATTAGAGAACCAATGTACCACTGTATAATATGAACACAAACCGCACAGCTAAAAAACAGAGAAAGAACATTGCATACACCAGAACAAGGCAAATCTACAATGTCAGCAACTTCTAGCGACATAGCTTCATGGTATCTCTCAGAAATTTGCTACATTCTCTGTGAAGTCATGCCTGCAGTAGAGAGTCAACCCCAGAGAAGTCTGAGCAATTTAAGCTTTCTTTCAGCATGGTGTTCAAATATTCATCACGGATTTTTGCATAAAAGGGGCAGTAGAATAAAACACGTACAATGATTTTGACCTGTTTTATACCACAAGGACAATACCTTTGCAGGATTGCAGATGGCATTACGTTAAATCTTGCAAGGGAGAAAGCTCTACGTTGGTGGGGATTGTATAGGTGATGCAAATATGAAGTGACCTGGCCAAAGGTAGTATCCCTAGCCCCAATGGATGTTCTAAATCAAATCACAAATTCACAGCACAGTCCTATGCATTTCTACTCAAAAGAAAGCCCCACTGAGTTCAGTGGGACTAACTCAAGCAGGCATGTACAGACGGCTGAATTTCCCTTCCCAATACTTATTTTTGTCCATTCTCACTTGCTTCTCCTCATGCCTTGAATTATCTATCCCCTGCTATCCATCACACTTCTGTTCCTTCCCTTAAGACTTTTATTTGCTTCCTTTTCTACTCAACAAGTATTTATCTGATTTATTTTTAAAATGCCAATAAGCATTTCCATTTATTTGTTATTTTGAGAGTCCATTCTTATGAAACTGCATAGTCTTTCCATCATTCCTCCATATATATTATCTATTAAAAGCTGCAAGCCTTCAGGCAGAGACTTGTCATTTTCTGCAGCAGAAACCCAGACTGACTACCTAATGTTAAAATGGGTATACTGTTTCATTGCATTTTTAATGTAGACAATCACAATTAAATCCAGTGTGATTTTTGCCTTTAGAAACTATTTTAGTGGCAAAACAATCTGCCAAACACAGAATTAATAGGAAACCAAAAATAAAAATGCAAAACTCAGAAACCTTGCCAATGTGTACTACAGTATGATCAAGTTAAAAAAAAAAAGATGTCAAGTCTAGCAAAAAGGCTCACAGATCTCTAAACCCAATCTCATTATTTAATCCACGTTCCAAGTTCAGACATGATTAAAATAAAATCATGACATTCAAGGACACAATCACTTTTTACACAAATGATCTTTTGCTTGGATGTTGTTAAAGATGCATGCGTCATTTTCACTGTGTGTACTTTCTTATGATTTTCACGCACATGCCTTGCCAACTCTGTAGGCACCTTAAATCCCTTTTACTACTTGATACAACAAATGTTTATTGTGTTATCCATCAAGGGCATGAATTGCTTTGATAATAGTACAGTGGTAAAAAGGTAAAGGGACCCCTGACCATTAGGTCCAGTCGTGACCAACTCTAGGGTTGCGGCGCTCATCTCGCTTTATTGGCCGAGGGAGCTGGCGTACAGCTTCCTGGTCATGTGGCCAGCATGACTAAGCTGCTTCTGGCGAACCGGAGCAGCGCACGGAAACGCCGTTTACCTTCCTGCCAGACTGGTACCTATTTATCTACTTGCACTTTGACGTGCTTTCAAACTCCTAGGTTGGCAGGAGCAGGGACCGAGCAACGGGAGCTCACCCCATCGTGGGGATTCGAACCACCGACCTTCTGATCAGTAAGTCCTAGGCTCTGTGGTTTAACCCACAGCACCACCCGCGTCCCTAATATAGTGGTATCTCAGGTTAAGAACTTAATTCGTTCTGGAGGTCCGTTCTTAACCTGAAACTGTTCTTAAACTGAGGTACCACTTTAGCTAATAGGGCGTCCCGCTGCCTCCAGAACACCATTCCTCTACACTGGGTCTCATGGCACATTCAAGTTTGGTTTAATAACAAATCCATCTTCAATCCTTACTAGTCCAAGCAATCACTGCCACGACCATCCCAAAGGGGGGGGGGGGTAAAAATCCATATATGAGGTAGTGAATGTTTTGGGTGTAAAGCATACAAAGGACTAGATGACAACAAGTGATCTATCTCAGTAGTAGGAACAATAGTGGAACCTGGTGAATAAATGAGTGAGCAGAAGCATTATAATACAATTTGACATTGGTTTTAAAAATGGATGTAGGAATTACCGTATTTTTTGCACCATAACACTCACTTTTTTCCTCCTAGAAAGTAAGGGGAAATGTCTGTGCGTGTTATGGAGGAAATGCCTACGGGTGGCATGCCTACAGATTTTCCTCCTCTAAAAACTATGTGCGTGTTATAGTCGGGTGCGTGTTATAGAGCGAAAAATACGGTAGCTAAGAAGGTTTTTTAAACCTCATTGCACTGGAGATAATCAAGGACCAGTCAGGCAGGATGAGTGCTGAGTGTAAGGCTGGAGTAATGCCGATTTAAAATTATTCAACGTTTTAAAAGACCATCAACCAGATCTGCTATAATATTAATAGCAGTAAAAATGTGCTAGATTAATAGGTTTATACACTCAAAACATTCTCCTATTATGTCAAATTCCACAGGGAGCCTAATACCAAGGCATGCAAGTCTCCAAAAACACCACTAACAATAGAACTATACGTTACAACTAACAATGGAACTGTATTGTTTCTTGCAAATATTTCTTGCAAACCTTGGACATTATTAACCCATACACACAGGAGAACCAGTGGTTGCAGGAATTGAACTACTGCTACAAATTTCTCTCCTCCCTTATTACCTTGGCAACTGTGAGTTTCATAATATTTCTACCCTGCAAAAATACAGGACTCTTATACACACATTTTTGCAAAGCAGTTTCTCCTAATATAATACATTTTTTGTCCTTTTCACTAATATATTCATTATGTTGACATCACTCTAGTATATGCACTTTTGTACACAATACTTGATTGTAGAATTGCACTGCAAAATTCAGATAAATGCTAATTTTGAAGGGGTGTTTGTGTTTTGATTTGCATAATGCAAAGTGTGGATTAAGTAGGTTCTCCTTCAAATGAGAAATCAGTCAGGTTTTTCCTCCATCCTCACTTCTAGGTTATTGGAAAAGTCAAGCTCAAGCAATCTATATAATGCTAAGCTGCTTGACTGCTGGAAGAGATTTTTGTAAAATGAATAATATATAAGGCTATGTTTCAGTCTTCAAATAAACAGATTTTAAATATCATATTTCATTATTTTCATTACAAGTCCACAAATATTTGGTTTCAGCTGATGACAAAGGTCTCTCTATCTTTCTAAATAATGGTCTGTGTGTTTTAAAGATTTCACCATACTCCTGAAAAAGCAACTCCATTGAACTAAAAAAAAATCATTTAAAAAACAAACCCTTAGGCTGCAACCCTTTGCACAATTACTTGGGATTAAGTCCAATTGAGCATAGTGGGATTTACTTCTGGTTGAACTGGGTTGGAGGTACTGTTTAACAGTGTATTCAAAGTAACTGCTCTTGCCAAAAGGTTTCTTCCTTCTTAAAAACAGCTACAGACAATTTTAACTTTGCATTCACGCAAGAGCTACTGTGCATTATAGCTACTCCCCTTTTACAGTATATAATGGTCTAAGCAAATTGTAACAAGTTTCCAAACAAACTAGGAAGATGAAGTAAGGCACATTTATAGTTTGGGTACCTGAAACTGAGTTGCTGCTGATCAACAAAAGCAGTGGGTCCCATGGGTTTATGAATTCAGTTGGTCTGGCTAGCCTTTTCTCTTTTTAATCTTTGTTTGTTTGTTTGCTTGTTTGTTGTTAATAATATGAAACATGAGGAAAAATTAAAGAAACTAAAAGAAGAATCCCACAACAGCAAAAGAAACCAGTAAGCAAGAATTGCACCACCAACTATGGTTATTGGCAATTGTGAGCAATTAAGAAGGAATGATGAAAATAACTTCTTTTTTTGCCAAACTGTATTCATTTATTGATTGTGCCACACACACACACACACACACACACACACACACACAAATTGGTCTGACCATCCTAGTGAAGACTTGATCTATTCCTATAACAGGGAGTTGGGAGGGCCTCTCCTCCTCCCAGAGGGGAGGGGTTGTGAGCGGGAGCAGCTTCCCGCAGCGGCAGGGAGGCGTACTCAGCTCCCTGCTCCTGATTGCCTCTGCTGCCATGGCCAAGCCTTCCAGCTGACCAATAGGGCTGGCTGGTGAGCAGGGCTAGCCACATTTAAACAGCCACGGCAGCGCTCAGTTCCCAGTCAGGTTCCTGCTAACCCTGATATGACTCCCTGCTGAGCGGGGTGGAGTCATGTATTGCTGTTTCATCCAATGCCTAAGCCAATACTACTCACGTGCTGTAACCAATAAAAGTTGTGGCCTAATTTTGCCCATTAACCTAAAATAATGTGTCTTTGTGTCTTATTATAATCCTATGAGGGTGGTGGGTCCTCGACTCACAACCATAGCTTCTAGATGATGTCACATTTCTAACACTCCGGTGTCACGATGGTTTATTTGTTTATTTCTCTTTCATCCTCAGTTTTCCAGCTGGGTGGTGGTGGTGGTGGTGGTTGTTGTTGTTGTCGTTGTTGCTGCTGCTGCTGCTGCATTCTAGTACTAAGCTGAGTGTAAGTTTTGCTCACTCCGTAGCCTGCTGTGATATTTTGCTAGGTTCCTTGAGGATAAAATTGTTTGCATCCATCCTGGCTGCAGGGGGGGGATGGGTGACACTATTTATTCTCCTGGACCTGTCAGCAGCTTTTGATATCATTAACCAACCTTCTGGACAAGTGACAGGGCTCGGGGCACCATGCTGTAGCAGTTCCAGACAACTAGAGGCCTGCTGTTCCTTTGTCAGGGAAGGCAGTTGGGGAACCCTTCAGAGGCCCGCATCACCCATATTGATCAACAAGGTCAACAACGGTGGTAGCGTAATGTTTGCAAAAAATATGGGAGGAATATAGCAAGACTGGAAGAAAAAGGAATCTATAAAGTAAATGAGGAAAAAATAAAGAGCAGAGGAAGAGGAAGAAAGGTAGGAGGTAAGGGGGGGTGAGGCAAATAGGTTTAAATGGTGGAGGAGGTATTAAATCTCCAAAGATAACATAGTAAAATGAAGAAAATTAAGCCAGAGGGAGCATAAGAGACAAAATAAAGGAACAGAAGGTGATAAGGGAGTCATAATTGTATTACTGATAGATTCTATCTTACCAAAAAGGCAAATTCATGAGGAGAAAGGAAGACTGAAAAGGAGTAGCAGAAATTGGAAAAAAATGGGAATGGGAATTAGAAAAAAAAAATACCCCAAGGATTAGATGAAGAAAAACCCATGAAAGATAAGCCTGTTTTGCATATGAAAGAGCCCAGAAATGAAACAAGCGTGAATTTACAGTGCATAAAGTCATGCCAGCAGCAAGTTTTGTGTGAAGGTTGCTCTGTTTCTCTAACATAGACTGTTGGAGAGTATGAAGGTGGGAAAGTGAGGGATGAGCAGGCTGTGGAGGAGGGGCAAAATCATCAGAAGGAGGAGAGGAAAGAGCTGCTGTGAAAGAAGCAAGAGCAGAGAATCAAAACCCAAGGACACACAAGGAGTGATAAGGAAGACTGAATAGATCAATAACCACAAGAATGAGATGGGAAAAATAGACTTAAAAGAAGCAGATTTCACAAAACTTGTGAAATGCTGATCAGAAAGAAGAAAGTGAAAATATGGTAACTGCAAAAAGCAGCCCTGAGAAGTAATAGCTAACAGTTCAAACCTATGAGTTTTGACTGAGTTAAGTTCCACAGAGTTCAATATGCCTCAGCCCCAGGTCAGTCTTTGCAATCTAAGTTAAGAGCATGGCCTGCTGAGTACATATATGTAACCCCTATGAATGGGTTGGTTTAATCCAATACGGTGGAATCATCCAGAGGAGAACAAGGAGGGAGCTGAATCTTGTTCTGCTGAGGAGCTAATGTTGAGCTCCTGTCACCTTGTATAAAGCCTATGTCCTTCACTGCAAATTGTAAGATTATCATTTTCCGTGGGTTTCCTCTTGTTTTGGAGCTCAAGCTACAGTGGTACCTCAGGTTACAAAAGCTTTGGGTTACATATTTTCAGGTTGCAGACTGCAGGAAACCCGGAAGTACCGGAAATGGTTACTTCCAGGTTTTGCTGCTCGCACATGCGCAGAAGCACCAAATCGAGTCACAAGTGTGGGCAGGCGTGGCGCTGCAGGTTACGAATGCTGCAAGTTGTGGACGTGCCTCCATCACGGTTTACGTCCACAACTCAAGGTTCCACTCTATTTGCAAAGCAGCAATTCTGATGCATCCAGCACCTTCATGCATTGATAGAGGATGGGGAGCCTGTGGCCTTTGAAGTATTGCTTGACTCCAAGAGAAATGATGGGAATTTCAGCTGTGGCCCTGGTTTAATATTTCCAACTCCTTTTCATGACTGCATGGTGGCATAAGAAATGGGCTAACAAGGGTGACTTTGCTGGTGTCAGCATGGCACACATGAAAGAAGATTAGGCTTGAAGGCAACACACTTGAAGAGTAGCACTGGGCAAGTCACTGTTTTCCAGCTCACTTTCAACCCACATCTCACAAAGGTGTTGAGAATGAATTCTCCATTTAAAATCTATGACTAAAGGTGATACATCCAAAAACTTTCCAGTTTGTCAGCTGCCAGTTTCAAAATCATCATATAAAACACATTTGAAATACATTTCTATATTGCAAATTTGCTCACACAGGCAGATTTCTCAACTCATTTCATCACTGTTTTCATTTGAAGTAATAAGTAACAGTGCAATCCCAACTAAGTCTACTCAGAAGCAAATCCTAATAAATTGAATAGGGCTGACTCCCAGATAACTGTGCTTGGACTACAGCCTAGCAGTGCTAATAATAATAATTTTGATAATTTTATTATTTATATCCCACCCATTTGGCTAAGTTTCCCCAGCCACTCTAGGTGGCTTACAGCATATATATAAACATAATAAAACATCAACTATTTTTTAAAAAAACAGCACAAGCATTTCTGCTTGCCCGTGTGCTGTTCTGGGGATCTTCTGACATATACACGCCAGCCAAAAAATTGGGGGGGGGGAGGGCTGCAGGAGGATGAGGAGAGCTGCATTGAGCTAGCAGAAGTCTTTTGTGTGGGCTTCTGCTACTGGTACCAGATAGTTGAATCCAGCCCAATTAATAATAATAATAATAAAATATTAGAAAAAGAATGTGGAGAAAAAGGGAGAGAAAAATATTATTTTTCCAAATTAAGCATGAGCATAAAAATAAAAAGGTAGATAGAATGTACAAAATAAAATGTGTCCTTGGCAGACATGTGCATTGGCATGTGGCATCATATGCACTTCAGGTTATTCTGACCATGGTTGCCATGGCTTCTCCTAGGTATGACTTAAAAATAACCCATGCCTAAAGTTTAGTGAAGGAAACAGAACCACTACACAAAAGGAAAATGTGTGTGGAAAGATGCATGCTGGTGAATCTTGAAATGTACATTACAATAATCCTGCTTCCTGTTAAATCGCTTGCAGCCGGATCCTACGCAAGTTTCCTCAAAAGTAAAGCCCCACTGATTTCACTGGGACGTTCTGTTATATAAGTGGTCGTAGAACTGCTGTCTTAGAGGGCTACAAGCATGACTTTTCAAATGTCCTCTTCTGCCTTTGAAATATTGACAAAGGTCAAGTTAGTTTTTACTATCAGAGTAATCTTATCTAAATTTCTTCAGGAAACCAAAGGTGATCAAAACATAAAAGCAGGAACTAGTTCCAAATATTTCAGTGGTCAAGAACAGGGCTATTATATTTGAACAGGAGGTGGGGTGGACAGTTTCCCCCATTCAGGGACCTTTGTAGAGTGCAGCAGATAAATTCTTGCTCTGTCTTTTCGTGTTTTTTTCTTTTGAATGGTAAACCTCCAGGGAAACTATTGAAACAATGTTAAACAATGCTTTACCATACCTTGGCCAGAATCCAACAGTGAAAGTGCTTTCTTGACCTCAGGAAAGTCCTGTAACTCAGCAGTTTGACTGATCAGTTGCTCTCTCAATCCTTCCCTGTCGTGGCTTATTATGGTTAGCTGGAGGAGACTGGTGAGGCGGGCTTGGGAGTGGCAAGTGTCTCACTGCAGGAACTGGTGGTTTCTGGCACCCTAAAAGAAGTGAAGGTGTGCTCCGCTGATTACAACCTCTGGGAGCTCATGACCAGGACCTGTAAACAGGGGCATTTGCAAGGGCATGTTTTTTTTGGGGGGGGGGTGTCCAGAGTGCTGTCTCACAGAGATGGTGAGGGAGCTGCTGCAGTGGCCTGCAACACCTGTACCATGTTTTGTCTTCCTGCCTGAAAATGTGCAAAACTACACCTACAGCAAGTGCAAGTTTGTTGGCTTGCTGGAAGAGAAGGTACAGCAACTGGAGGTCCACCTATCCACACTTCAAGCTACTGGGCAAGGTGAAGAATTTATTGACAGAGCAGAGTGGACTGTCCTGGAACAGCAATAAATGTGAGGCGCCCCTAGTCTGCAGGCAAATTCCTCCCTGGCCCTGAGTATGGTGACAGATTAGTTCCATGGCAAGGTCTTGCTTATGCACTGCCTGCTTACTTTCAGGCAGGGTCAAGGGTAGGTGGGACATCCAATGACTGACTGAGCTGATGTTTCCAAGGACGGTTGGTTTAAATGGATTGACCGCGGACCTGACTGAAGCCAGGTGTTCCCAGGTCTGATCACCACCTTTACCTTTAAGGTTGGCCACAATTGGCCCATTCAATTTCAAATTTCCTGCCTCATCCTGACATCCCCCATGACCAGCTGAGGCTGATGAAGTGGTCAGTTGGTCATGTGGGAGAGTTTCCCCCACTCTAACTTTCCCAGAGCCTCAGTGGGCAGATGCTGACCAAGAACGGCAAGGTTTCTTTATTATTGTAACAATAATCATCTTAGCTCCTTATGAAACTACTCTTAGAAAAGGTTTAGTGCAGCAATATCTTAGTTCATAGGAAATCACAGACAAAAACTGAGTAGCATCCAGGTGCTTAGTGGAAGTTATTGTGATCTCATAACATTCACAAATATTCTAACAGTTGAAAAGAAAGGGATAGCGTGAGGACTAGGGACAAACTGTACAGAAAGGGCAGGAAAGAAGTTTTTCTGGCACAATTCACTGGTTCTGAGGGATGACAATGTACTATTGGTAGGAAGAGGAAAACTAAGTCCACTGTGTTGTAATATACTGTATAGTCTTACTGACAATCTACTACTGTTATAGTGCAATCCCAAGCATGCTTATTCAGAAATAAGATCCACTGAGTTCAATAGACTTTACTCCCAGGCAAGTATTTACCATTTCAGTGATGTATTCAAGTCTGATTATGTTCAGGGAAAGCCAACTTGCTGCCCTCCAGATACTGCAGAACTGCAACTCTCATCCCCAGCCATTTGCTATGCCTTGTTGGGAGATGCAGTCCAAAGACATTCAGGGGGCACCATGCTGGCTACCCCTCAAATGCATATTTTATTTGTATTGTTTGTAATCCTGACACACACTGGCAAAAGACACTAAAATAAGCACCAAAGGATTTTCAAAACCTTTTATTCCTAGCATTTTGTTTTGCGGAGAGAAAATGTTACAAGGAGTTTATTAGATGCCAGTTGCTGTACACCCTTGGGGACTGTTGCAAAGTTATTTTCTAAAGTAAGAAAAACCTATTGCACAGTGCACGCACACACACACACCCCGCAGGAGACATTCAGCAATGGGCTGTGGTTTTTTTACCAGAATTTCAGAAACTGATAAACAGTTCAGCAGTGCTATTAGGCACATGCGTAATCCCTTCCAAACAGTTAATTTAAATAGCTGGCGCTTGATGTTTTCCTAAGGTCAGATGAGTGTGTGCTGCTTGTTCTTCAGATCTCTTTCAGTAAACACAAGTATGTCAGGACACTGTGGAAACAGAAGATAGACACATACTCTCCTGCATATGTTAAGAATGTTGTACCACATAAACCACATAGAAGTTCTACTACAATCAAGCATGAAACCCATTTTGATAAATACATTAAATAAAACAAACCAAACAAACCAGAGTTCTGCTGCATCAGACCAAGACCCAGCAGCATGTTTACAGAGTGGCAGAAGCCCACCAGGAGGACTGGAATGTAGCAACAGAATTCTCCCTACTCATGTTCCCCATCAAAGGACACTGCCTCTGATACTAGAGGTAATACAATCTTCATGACTAGTAACCACTGATAGCCTTAAGCTCCATGAAATGATCAAATCCCCCTTTAAAGCCATCCAAATCAGTGGGTTTAACTTCATCTTGTGGTTATACAGAGTATCCCCCTACAAAGCACAGGGCTGACAAGCAACATCTGTTGCATAAAATATATGTACTGTATCAGCTTTAACAACCAGAGAACTAAATCTAAGGCCCCACCTGCACTACACATTTAAAGCAGTATCATGCCATTTTAAGTAGTAATGGTTTCATCCAAGGAATCTTAGGAACTGTTAAAGGTGCTGAGAATGATTAGGAAACCCTAATTCCCCTCAGACAGCTAATCTTAGAGTGGTTTATCAGTCAATCCTTCATCACAGGGAACTCTGGGAATTGCAGCTCTGTGACAGAAATAGGGGTGCCCTGACAACTTTTGGTACCTTTAGCAAATTAAAGTTCCCCGGATTCTTTACATGAAGCCATGACTGTTTAAAGTAATATAAATATGCTTTAACTGTGTTGTGCAGATGGGACTTAAGAATATT
Source organism: Podarcis raffonei (assembly GCF_027172205.1). Classification (NCBI taxonomy): domain Eukaryota; kingdom Metazoa; phylum Chordata; class Lepidosauria; order Squamata; family Lacertidae; genus Podarcis; species Podarcis raffonei. Next base: position 40,257,350 of record NC_070608.1, read on the forward strand.
ACTACTGGGCAACATCTTGAGTTTATACCCAGCCTCTCTCTGAGAGTATTCAATGGGGTTTACACAAAATTGGTCACAGCATATAAACGAACAAACAAATGCACAATAGAACAAAACAAGCAAATAAGCAAATCCAACAGTAGTTAAAAGCAAACAAGTATAAATTTTAAAAGCAGGTTGCACAATAGAAGACTGGGAGCAGAAATATTGCACTTGGTTCCCCCATCCTCTGGGCTCCAATTTCCCCTGCTACCCTTAAGCAGGATTCCTTCTCAACCAAGATTTTGGGGCAGGATTTGATGCTGCTTCCACAGTAAAGAGGGAACTTCATTAGTATTAACTGTGGTTGCCACTAATGCTGATGTAACACAAAACCACAGTCAAAGCAGAGCAGAGAGATTCTCGTAAGAGAGAGAGGAGAGGCCAGAAAGGTGGAATGCATAAAAACATCTTACCCATTGTCTGGGCAACAATTTCTGTGAAATTATGGCAAAGAAATAATAATTCATAGTGTTTTTGAAGGGGTCTGACTCCTGCCAGAATGCAGAAGTTTGCCAAATGGGAAGAAAACAGCCTAACAGAAATAAGTCTAGAACAAAGTGCATTCTTACAACTTGCTGCCAACAGCAGATTAACAGAAGGCATGAATGATACTAAGGGTATCACCTTTGTCCTGATCAATATATCATTTCAGCTCTGTCCACTCACACACACACCCCAGTGAATATGTCAGAAAGGTAGCGGGATCACACTCACTAGTCACACAAACTTGTGGACCGTATCACCTTCGTGCCTGCACATTCCGCAGTAGTGCAAAGAAGGCCTATACAAATACTGAACTGCACGTGTAGTCCTCCTCCTTCATTGCTCATCCTGATACCAAGAAGGCCCTCTTCCACATTGCTACAGTACATACCCAATTTCTCTCAACTGCAACACATTTTAAATACTATCCTTATTAGTGAGACACAGTTCATCTTATATTCACAATCCAATGTAAACTCATCCATAACTCAGTCTGATAACTTTTGTTTTTTTCTGCATGGATGAAAACAACTCACAGGATTGGTTTGTGCACCATCCAGAATCCAGAATTCAAAGCACAGTTTGAGCTTCCAGATGTACAGGCAAACCTTGGTTTAGAGTTATTTGTTTGCTTTTATTTTTCTTCTGCCTAGCACTGCAAGCCCTAGAGGTTGAGCAATAGCTATAACTATGGTTTCACAATTCAAATATCACACCAAACCACAGCTAGCTCAAACTGTGGCTAGCAAACCCACTTTAAACTATAGTTTGTACTTTTGTTTCACAAACCATGGCTTGCCAATTCAGACATGACACTAGATCATAGTTTAGCTACCTTACCCTTGCTTTAGTGGCATCTGAATTGAACTCCAAAGCCCTACTACTCAGTATTTATATAATGATCATGCTTTTTAAACTTATTAAAGTGATACCTGTAATAATCTATGCATGGAAAATAAGGCAGTTTCATAGCAGGCACTGCTTTTGCATAATGCCAGCTTACTAAACAATCTCATTGTTATGCCTGTGCTTGCCAAATTTCACATCACACCACAGTAGTATGGATGCCTACTGTGTACTAAAAATGAATCAGTATCCTCTTACCAGCTGAGGATGGGCTACTATAGAACAAAGGACTCTAAGAAAACACATCACACATTACTATTCTGCAGTAAAATATCTCTGTGTGTAGTTTTGGAAGTCTTGAATGATTCACATCAGTTGAACTTATTATCCATCCATCGTTATCACAATGCATATGGTTTTCCAAGTATGAAATGATGCAGACATAGGCAAACTTGGCCCTCCAGATGTTTTGGGACTACAACTCCCATGATTCCTAGCTAACAGGACCAGTGGTCAGAGATGGTGGGAATTGTAGTCCCGAAACATCTGGAGGACCAAGTTTGCCTATGCCTGAAATAGTGTCTACCCTAAACAACATTGCAAGTTGATAAAGAATACAAAACTTGCCCTTGAGTTCAACCCCTTCCCTAGAACATTCCATGTGTGAGCCAGGGAAGCAGATTTACAACCTGTTCAAGTTTACAGAGCTAGCTCTGCACAGGGAGTACCATTAGTAGGTCAACTCCCTATAGTTCTGTTGGCTTTAAACTACTCTGCAATGTCTCCTTTAAGGCTCTTCAGTTGCATAATGGACTATTCTGCATGACCGAGATTGCAACTGCTAGATTTTTCTGTTCTGAACCTCAGAAATTGATATGAAATTCCCGAAGCAATACTGAGAAGGGTGTTCAATGCAGGTGATCAGATATAGTATTCATTTGTTTCTCCTAGTATTTATAGATTACACTGGGCAACAATTTTTTACTTTTTGAATGTTGTCTAGATTTCTACAACTGATTTGGGGTATTTTTGCACTGCTGAATCAGGAAATGGCATCCGTTTCTCTCCAACAGGTCAGGTTTAATGTAAACTGAATGGTGGGCATTGATAAAGGTAAGTACACGTAAATTGCATGTTGCTTCACCATTTTTCAAACTTCAGGGCTTGAACTTCCATTTCTTGGAACTCCTGGAATGCTCAGCGGCAGGGAGGTCTCTCTTCAGAGTCCAACAGTAGTCAGCCATCATGACTGCGTCCCAGCGACCCTGATACCTGGTCTCCATCTCTTTCATGTCCTGATGGAATCTCTCCCCCTGCTCGTCACTCATTGAACCCAGGTTCTCAGGAAACCGGTCCATATGTGAAAATAGGTAGTGCATCTTGACACTCATGTTGCAGCCCAGGTTTCTGAAAGTAGTCAGCATGTTGTTGACAAGTTCTGCGTAGTTTCTAGCCTTATTGTTGCCAAGAAAGTTCTTCACTACCAGAACAAATGCCTTCCACGCTTCCAGTTCCACTTCGTTCATTGACTTTCCGAACTCTGGATCTCTGATGAGCTGACGGATCTGAGGACCGTCAAAGATGCCAGCTTTCAACTTCTCCATGCTCAATCCTGGAAAAGCCTGGCACAAGTAAGTGAAGCAGTCACCATCCTTGTCCAGAGCCTTGGTGAACTGCTTGATTAAGCCGAGCTTGATGTGCAGCAGTGGGAAGAATATTCTGTCTCTGTCCACCAGAGGGTCGTTGATGACGTTCCTTTTTTTGCAAGGCACCAATTCCTCCCACACAAGCCAGTCCTTCTTCGTGTAATGCTGAGCACGGTCCCTACTATCCCACATGCACAGAAAACATGGGTACTTGGTGAAGCCAGACTGTTGTCCCAACAAAAAGTTCACCATCTTCAGGTCAACACAAATAAACCACTTATGCTGATCATAACCAATTTTCTCCAGCACATACTTCACCGCTTCATAGTTCTCCTTCAGTGTACTCGAGTGAGCCAGGGGTATAGAGGCAAACTGGTTGCCGTTGTGTAGCAGAACACATTTCAGTGATCGCTTGCTGCTGTCAATGAACAGTCTCCAGTCTTTGGGTTCGTACTGTGGCACTCCAAGCTTGAGCAGAAGCTGCGCAATATCTGCACAGTACACCAAGTCCTTCTCTTCCGAGGAAAAATGGAGGTACTCTTGATGCCTGTTGCGGAAGAAGCTGATGCGAGCACTGTCAGAGAGGAGGTTTTTTTCCTTCAATCTGGATGCCAACCGTTCGGCAGAGTCCTTTGACAAGCTGAGGTCGTGAACTAGATCATTCAACTCCTTTTGGGAAAATGGATGTGGAGCATCATCTTCAAGAACCACTTCTTCTTCTTCATGTCCTTCAACACTGGAGGCATCTTCGTCACTAATGTCAGGAAGTTCTCCGAAGATAGGCACTGGAATTTCATCACAATGAGCTACAGGACGACGTGCTGATTGAAGATCAGGATACTTGAGGCTGCTCCAGTTCTTTCTGTTGATCCCAGCCGCACCAATTTATGGAAGATTTTGAGGTTTTATGACTTCAAACTGATCCCTTTTCGACATAATCACCCAGAACTATCGGGCCTGAATACTCCTTGTCATTAAAATAATCATTTCCAATCAAAATAATTATTCGACATGGCACCAGCTTCTTCTAAAATGCTCCACACAAGCATACATGTGAACAAAAACGTAAAAAAACGACATGTGGCCATAGCTCAAAAACTTGACCTGATTGAGCAAAACCAATGTGATTTTTTGATTCAGCGCATCAGATTCGTCCTAAATCAACTGAAAAAACGCAGACAACAAATTTGTTGTTGACCAGTGTTATAGTTCCACAAACTTCCTAGTTGTTTTATTTTGTTTTAGTATTTCATTTTTCACCACAATATGTTTCCAGGTATTTTACTGCCTATCAACGTGTTTGAGAATTTCAGAAGACATAGTGTGCATATATATATATATATATATATGTATATGGATAATTACATTTTTTGGAAGATTGGTCCATACCTGACCAAAGTGTCGTCCTAACCATACAGCATGGTGAAATTCCTGGTACCATATTCAAAAGTATTACAAATACGGTTACGCCTGCTTGTGTCAAACAAAGGCTAATGATGGATGTATGCCCCAAAAGTCTAAATTTGCAAAGCGGGACAGCAGATTGTTTATAGAAAATGTTGCAAAAGCAACATTTGGACCTAGGCATCTGCTTTATATGGAGCAAAATCACTGGCCTATCTAGGAACCAGGAAAGGAAGATTCTGTGTCAGGGGCAGGATATCTGTGTCCCTCCAGATGCTGTTGGACTCCCATCAGCCAGTATGGATGATGGTCAGGGATGATGGCAAATCCAGCAACACTTGGCAGGACACAGACTCCCTACCCCGGCTGTAAGTGCACTAATTCAGTGCTCTTAGGTGGTATTTTCTTTTTTGTCCCAGTGTTGGCGCTTTTCCTGTCTCCCCAGCCTCCCCACTGGTCCACCTAGTCCAGTATTTCTACACTGAATGGAGGTGGCTCTGCATTGTATCAGACATGATCTTTACCAGAAACCTTATGTGAGATCTAAACACCACTAGGTCCAAGCAGTATTCTCAGTGCTGTTTGGTTTACCATTTTTTGGCGTGGTCAGGGTGATGCCCTCCAGACACTACAACTCTCATCTTCCCTGATCATTGGGTATGCTGGCTAGGGGTGATGGGAGATGGAGTCCAACAACATCTAAGAGGCCCCACATGGGCAATACTTTACTTCTTGGCTGTGGAATCAACCCAAATGATCCAGCCATGTAAACAACCATCTGCTATAATACATGCATCATTCATGAATGATCTTTTTATATCCCAGTTGCATAAATAGCAAATCAACCCTCTGGAAGAGTTTCTGATTCAAAAGTGCTTTGTTCTTTCCTTTAATCCTAATTGGTTTTCATATCTTTGGTTAGTTACATCTCAAATCCTTCCTAACCTTCATGCAACTCTGCCAATACTTAATTCCCCCTGCTAGTAGCAATGGCTTATGCTTCACCTTTGGCCAGCTGCTGTCACTACAGTGGAAAACAAAAGAAAGTGGAGCGTGTGAACTCTAATCTGCTCCCTTTATTGCATTCTAATTCTTTGCCAGCCTTATTCCACAGCTGGGGAAAATAAAATGCAGGAGAAGGGGAGAATACTGGAATAAATATCTATTCTCCCTTGGCTCACATATGGCAAATTGAAAAGTTGGGATGCAGTGTTGGTGAGCGATGGAGTACAAATCAGAGAGAAATGGCTCAACATTAACTATTTAAACTGGGCATGTGGTCGACTTCCCTCCCTGCTTGAAAGTGGCTTTATGACAGATGTATTCCTTCAGTAACCATGATTACTTAGAATTATTCTAGGCTACTGCTACCAAGTGGTTCCTGCACAATTACCCCTTGAACTACATCTTAATCTGTACTTAAAAGAAAATCAAGATGTTTTTGTTTTGGGCTTCCTTGCAAGAGAACAGCTTGATGTGAGGAAATTTGAACTCACTCAAAATGGTTTAATTAAAATCACCCACCATTACTGTTTTCTGACTTTATGGTTTCCTTTGTATATATTAACCATTTCTTACCTGCTGCCTTCCGGACTTTTTGAATTACAACTCTCATTAGCCCCACACAATATTTCCAGCTCCAGATGTTTTGAAGTCCAAAACATCAGAAGGGCACCAGGATGTGGAAGCCTGGTTTAAATTCTTCCCCATTACATTTTCCTTGGTGTATATGCAGTGGCGTAGCGTGGGGGGTGCAGGGGGGGCCGGCCGCACCGGGCGCAACATCTGGGGGTTAGGGTTAGGGGGCGCAAATCCACGGGTTAGGGGGCGCAAATTACTTGCCTTGCCCCGGGTGCTGACAACCCACGCTACGCTACTGTGTATATGAGTTCTCTCATTTCCATTTCAAAAGCACTGCCACTAGTCTCTTCTTCTATATCAAGTAGACATTGGATTATTATCCATAAAGAGATACAATTGCACATTCCATTTTTTCAAGCTTTCTAAATTTTAAAGACAAAGACAGCAGCAGCAGCAGCAGCAGAACAATATATAAATTCTGAACTGTTTTGGGGATATTTGCTTCCACTTACTCCTTTAGCAAGCTGTGTCCCTCAAGCTGGAACCATCTGAAAAATTAGTTGTGCAAAAGAACCTCTGGAGAAGAAAACAGATGTACCAAAATCCTTACAGACCAAAATGACTTATATCCTTGTGAGAGGCAGACTAGAGTATTAAATCTTTTAAGATTCTTCTGGGAAGATAGGAAAAAGAACATGGTTCAGCATCTCCAATCTGCTCCTTAACATTATGAAGTTGCTTGCAGATCTAAACTGACCACAAGTACCTCATGTTGTCTGGAGGGCAGGGAGGGACAGAAGGGGAAGGAAATGTGTTCAGCTGGATCTGCTACATGAGCATCTGTCTCCTTCTACTTCCTCCCACACCAGTATTTATTTCAGACTACCTCATGCAGGGGTGCTCCACCTGCAGCTCTCAGCTATAAGGACTGAGCTCACAGTGACCTTTGGGTTCATCATGCTGGGGTGACAATATTTGTTTTGTGTCTATTACCACATCTGTCTCTGCTCATTTACTGTGATTACTTACTAGGGTTGATGTTTGTTATTTGTCATGGTGTGGGGTTGTTCAATGCCACTGGTTCTATACCACATTCATAGTCTAAATCAGGGGCCAGCAAACTTTTTCTTCAGGGGGCCGGTCCACTGTCCCTCAGACCTTTTTTGGGGGGGCGGACTATATTTTGAAAAATATAAATACCCTGCAAGCTGGTCTCGCAGCTGCCTCTGGACCTGGAGGAGGGACGTACTCTGCACATGCTCAGGAGCATGTGTTGCCACCGGCGTTGTTGACGAGCAGCAGCCACTCCATTGGCCCACCCCCGCGGAGCTCCCAGGTGGCATGCACCATGCGCTGTGGCCCGTCGTCCAAGGCCAGGTTGGTGGGCAGGCCGTGCACGTGTAGCACCAGGCAGGTGGGGCGCAGATCGCCCTCCAGCTGCTCCAGCACGGCCAAGCGCACCACCAGCAGCAATGCTGAGCCGGGCGCCAGGTGCAGGGCCAGCAGGCATGCCAAGCTCCAGCTGAAGCCCTGTGACGTGCCCATCACGATGCCCAGACCCACCGCCCGCCGGCCTCTCCATCCATGGCCATACCGGGTTTACCTCAGCCGCGCCAGCATCACTGCCTGCCCAGAAGCTGTGCCAATGTTGCGGAAGTCAGTCCCCATGCAGCAAGGCATCCGCAGCACGCGGGGACTGACCAAGCAGGTGGCAGGGTCTGTGAGCCGGATTTAAGAGCCTGGGGGGCTGCAACCAGCCCCAGGCCTTAGTTTGCTGACCCCTGGTCTAAATAATGACTCTATTAATTGTGTGGTTCTTTCAAAACTAATTTCCCAGCATTTTGAAGCTTGAGTGAAGATGCCAGGCTGAAATGTTTGGTTTTTTTGTAATTTGAATAATGGATATGGATATGGATATGGATATAGTTGGTGGAATGTTCATTGTACTCTTTCAGGTGTTCCATCCTTTCTTCCCTCCATGTGCTGTTCTGGGGGTTCTCCCAAGCCTGCCAGAGCCAATTCCAGGGGTGCAGAAGACATGGAAGAAGAGGAGAAAAGACCCATCACACATGCAGAAATCCTTCTGCAGGGTTTTCACTGACAGGGCTGGTCAGTGTCTCAGTGTAAAATAATCTGAAATTATGCTTATTGTATATCTATGTCTATGTATTTCTTTGAATTTGGATTTTCCTTATTGTAAACCATACAATAGATCCATAGAAAGTAAGTGAGCTACAAATGGAATAATTAAATAATTGTTTAAGTGTGGTCCAAGATATGACAGAAAGTAAATACCCAAAGTACTTTAAGATGGCTTTTCAAGGGGAAAGAATGCCGAAATTCAATTTAGCAATACATGCACTAATGGCATATTTACAAAGGCCCAGTGCATATAACTTTTTCCATAGAGCATTAAACTGTGCATGTGGTGAACCTTTCCCCCTTTAAATAGCCTTTCCACAGTATTATGGAAAGGCTATGTGAAAAACATTGTCTTTAATCCTTGATACAAAAATCTTGAAGCCTGGATAGCAGCAAAATAAATCTAAAATAACAGATTTCTGCATAATCAATACAGTTTAAGATTTCTGAATTATAAAGCGCTCAAATAAATTCTTCATGAAAACTATGTTGAGCTTATCTTAACATATTCAAGCACACAGAGAGATTTAATAAAGGGAATTCTTTCCACTATCTCCACAAATACAATTGCTATTACTATTATTATTAAGAATTCGAGGTGCATTGCAACTCACATATAACTAGAAATGTTTCCACTCTTAACATTCTGATTACACTACCATGAGCCATAATGCTCTTTGGCCTGGTAAAGGTGATTCACCACCCAGAAAACTATGAACTTCTGGCCTGGAAATCTGCAGCAAGCACTAAAGTGCACCTTCCTCCCCTTCCTTCCTTCTTTCATGTGCCCAGCTGTATAAAAATGACCTAGTTTGTTAAACTGGTTTACTTTGGCATCCAAAGAGGGATACTATGGATTAAGAGCTTCCTATTAACCAGGACAAAATTTTAGCTCCTAATTATGGGTTGCAGAGGAGACTCAAACCACAGTTTTCTGGTTGAGACGTCACAGGAAACTGTGGCTTAGTAAACTAGGAAGTCTCCTCAGAAGTTCAGTGTAAGGGAATGAGGAAGTGCTTAAATTCATAGCTAATTTCTGCTTCTAACAACCACAGTTTATTAGACCAAGAGGCAGGTGAACCAGGCTATTAAAAATTCCTCCTCTTAGATTCCCAAGCTAGAGATCCCATTTGGAGTCTGATGGATAAGCATAGCATACACACAAAGATGCTGGTTCAGACCTTGATCTTACTTTGATTGAATGAACTACTGAAATCAATTTGCAGTATAACTGTCACTGTTGTCAGCGCTCAGGACAGAACTGTGATAGCTGGATCAGGCAAGTTTGCAACAATCAAACCATTGATTAGACTCAGACCCATTTCACACGTAATGCAAAGCATAAAGCATGCAGGTGGCTCAACGCAGAAATCATGGCCACTTTGCTCCTTCAGGACTCAGCTATACAGCTGCAAATAAAATGTTTTAAATGTGTTGTAAAGTGTAATATACAGTTGTGACATGAGATGACAATGGTGAGCTATGCCAAATTCAATGTATTTTTCAAAACATCTTTTTAAAAAACATTTTCACAGTGTTTTTTTATATGTGTGCAGATTCCACCTCAGACTTCCAGGATCCCCCAGCTGCACTACCCAGAGCTAAACCATTACAGTGGTACCTCTGGTTATGAACTTAATTCATTCTGGAGGTCTGCTCTTAACCTGAAACCATTCTTAACCTGAGGTACCACTTTAGCTAATGGAGCCTCCCGCTGCCATCATGCTGCCGCCGCTGCCACACAATTTCTGTTCTCATCCTGAGGTAAAGTTCTTAACCCGTGGTACTACTTCTGGGTTAGCAGAGTCTATAACCTGAAGTGTTTGTAACCTGAAGTGTTTGTAACCCAAGGTACCACTATATTTGCATCTGAATCTAGGCTCCTGCTTTTTCTGACTCATGAGCAGAAAAGGACATATTCAAAGCACGTTCACCCATAACAAACTACAATTTTCAGAATTCTTTGAGTGGAATAATGTGCTTTAAAGATACAGTGTGTAAGCAGCC